>NC_134402.1:414436198-415636198 GCF_038048845.1 Mixophyes fleayi
CTCCCGCATTGACTATTGCAATTCTCTCCTTACTGGTCTTCCCCAAAACAGACTCAAACCCCTACAATCTATTTTGCATGCTCATCATCATCATCATTTCATCACCATTTATTTATATAGCGCCACTGATTCCGCAGCGCTGTACAGAGTACTCATTCACATCAGTCCCTGCCCCATTGCAGCTTACAGTCTAAATTCCCTAACATATACACACACAGACAGCGAGAGAGAGACTAGGGTCAATTTTTGATAGCAGCCAATTAACCTACTAGTATGTTTTTGGCGTGTCGGAGGAAACCGGAGCACCCGGAGGAAACCCACGCAAACACAGGGAGAACATACAAACTCCACACATGCTGCAGTAAGACTGATTTTCCTTGCAAATCGTTATTCCTCTGTTGAATCACTCTGTATGTCTCTTCACTGGCTGACTGTTTTCTACTGAATCCAATATAAAATACTTTTACTAATCTACAAGGCCATCAACAAAGCTGCACCAACATACATCTCCTCTCTTGTCTCAAAATATCTCCCAAATCGGCCACTCTGTTCTGCACAAGAACTGCGTCTCTCATCCACCCTCATTACATCCTCCCATTCCCGGTTACAGGACTTTTTTCGGGCTGCACCCACTTTATGGAATTCTCTCTCTCGCACAATAAGACTCTCCTCTAGTCTACATATTTTCAAGCGTTGTCTGAAAACCCAACTCTTCAGACAAGCTTATAATATTCCTCAACCACCCTCTTAACCACACTACCTTACACTATTACCATCCGTTACACAATTTCACACAAGACAACTATCCCCTGACCAATATTGTTGTGTGGCAGGATCATTTAGCCTATGAGTCACTTTTACCTTTGCAGCCTGGCTGGGCCGAAATGCAAAATGTAGACTTAGCCTTAGCCTTAGCCTCATGTGTCAAACTCCCATTGTCCCATAGATTGTAAGCTTGCGAGCAGGGCCTTCTCACCTCTTTGTCTGTTTTACGCAGTTTGTTTATTAGTTTACTATGTTTGTCCCCAATTGTAAAGGGCTACGGAATATGTTGGCGCTATATAAATTGATGATGATGATGATAGAAGGGAAGAAAACCATGTCAGGAGGCTGTGTGTCAAGAGAGAGAGAAGATGTTATCAAAGGAAAAAGGAGATGGTGACACGATATAGGAGGGAGGGGACTGGGTACTATGGAGGAAAGTTTAAAGGGACAAGAAGAGGGTCCCAAGGGATGGGGTGTTATACTTACCTCTCCCCGTTCCAGTGCCGCGATCGCCTCAGTCCCAGGTCTCACTTCCGGGTATCGGGTGAAGTCACATAATCACGCGGCGGTGAATTAAAATCCTCTGTCTATTTAAACCTCCCTCCGACGCTTGGGTAGCGTCAGAGCAACTTCAGCATTCCTGACTGTTCCTGTGTACTGACACACACACTCCCCTGTCCCTCTCACTTGTCTAATTTCTTCACCAATTTAACCTCAATGATACCGTGCAGGGAACCCAATCCTATTCTGCAATAGCCGGTAACATAACCTGGCTCACCAGCCACTTAAAGCCCTGTTCATTACCAAGAACATAGATTGTACTTGAACTTTGCCTGACACGGTTTGAGGCCCCCTCTTCTGATCCACCCATCCCACTATTTACTTAAACTGTACATGGAGATATGGCTGAGATAACGATAACAGAACAAGTATTGCAGCAGTAATCTAATAGAGACCTGGCAAATCTTAATGTCAGCGGGCGTTAATGCAGTTAATAGCAGTTCTATTGCAAACAGTGACCCCTTGATGTATAGAGTAAAGCCTTATTGCCATCAGAAACATCTGTTTCGCCAGAGTGCCATATTCCTGTGCGTTACACAGGAATACGGCAGTCTAAGACAATGCAAAATATGAAGTAGAACACTTAAGATATTTCTAGTGTGAGGTAACTCAGTCTTAGGCAATGCGAGGTAGTAATGTGAAGCCCTAATGGACGTCGAAGAATAAATAACGCAGTTTGTGGATCCTGAGTTGATGCAGACCAGGAGACAACAGAAGCAATGCCAGAACCAACAAAACTGTATGGTGCAGTCCAGAAATCCGAATACAATTAATGTAGAAACTGGAACCAGTGCAGGGACAAGAACAAACAGGTCAGGACATAAAAGCCAAGAACATGCGTGTGAAATGCTAACAAACGCTATCTCTGGCAATGAGTGCATGGTTAGTCAGGGTTTAAATAGTGAAGTGTTCCAGTAACCACACAGGGGAAGGCATACTTGCACTGCAATTCAGAACTAATTGAAAGCAGAAACCGTTCTCAGAGAAAGACACATCTGTGTAGCAGAAGTGCATGGCAGATCTGAGAGTTCACAGGATGCAAGGCAGATTTAATCCTAGCAGTTATCATTGAATGTAGTAGACCATAAGATACAAACTGTTATTTTAGCCTATTTAGAATGGCTTGTTTGGGTGAAATAAGCTGTTATAGGATATTGGATCTCTCCTTCCTTCAGATAGACCACACTGATAACTGCTGGGGTTTCCCCTGTATGTGAAAATGGCGTCAACAACAAACCTAATGTTTGACTATCCTACCTTATTAGTACTCCCTTACCAGAAATGTTATTGACCTGGACTGTTTGTGTATGAGTGTTTCTATGCTTCTATCCATGCTGCGTCCTAATATTGTCTATTAGTAGTCATCTAATGCTTTGTCTAACAAGTCCTGGGGTAAACCATGTGTCTGTGAGACAACTTCCTCTAAATAAACATAATCTCCTGAAGTGGAAACCCCAGTAGTTAGGTCCCCCCAGATGTTCCTGAATGGGCATTGAGCAGAGATCTGAAAACATTGTGTCCTCTTACCAAAGAACTGTAATAATCGCTATTGCAACCTACAAACTTTTACATTGATCACAGGGGTAGTTCATTCAACAGCTCTGGCCAAGCAAATGGCAACCCAGCAAAGTACATTGATGAGCAATGAAGTGATGGAAAACATGTAAAAAAAATCTTTAATCCAAGAGCTCCAAGGAGAGCCATTATTGGAGACCTCCCTCTAAGGGGTAAATGTATGAATCTCCGGATTCTTCAACTCCGGCGAGTTCAGCGTCTTCAGCGCTTAAATTTAAAGCGGCGCTGCCTTGTAAAGGGAGACTTCCCTTTACAAGGCAGCGCCGCTTTAAATTTAAGCGCTGAAGACGCTGAACTCGCCGGAGTTGAAGAATCCGGAGGTTCATACAATTACCCCTAAGAGTCTCTTGCAATCTTAGTTCACGGTTGTCTGTCGATGAGGACAATGGGCCTCATGTAGAGTTGGACGTACTATACTCAAAAACTGTAAGTGTAGATTACGCCCGTTACATTAACATAATAAATACTTTAAATTGCATAGATTTCAGTAAGCTACACATAAAGCATATCATACATCAAAAGCAAACATGATATACTTTAAGCGTATCTTACGCAACGGGCCATAGCCCCAAAAATAAATATGTAATTTAAAGAAAAAATCAGTGTACCCACAGTTTTGGGGCTGCCGTCATTGTGAGAACCAGCCCTAAGCAGGTCAGCAAGGGGCTAAATTCCCCCATTCCTCCTCTCCACACGAGGTGCAACGGACAGATACGTTACAGTCTGCATACAGACTGAGACATACTTTTTTTTTTTATTATATTTACTGTGCATGCTCATTATGATATAGAGCAAAGCATTTATTTCTTCAGTCATGCATAATATACTTTAGGTAGGCTACAGTATGTGAAAATCTTCATTCAACACTATGTATAGCATATTTATATCACGGTACTCGGCACAATCAAGATATATTTTATTTTAAGTATAGAGTGTCTTTGAACTGGTATAGGTGACTTATTTAAGACTGTCATTTTTTTTAAATAGAAAAACATAACACCTATGAGACAGTAAACTGGATGACTTTTGGGGAAGAAATGCAGTAAAATACTTTATTCCCACTAACATATTTCTAAGTGCACCAAGGACATTTCTGAGTTAAAGTTTTCTAGTAGTGTAAAATGAAGACTGTTCAGAGAAATCCGGGGTATAATGGTTCCCTATACTTATTGCATGAGGGGAAGAGCACGTATGTACTATGCAAGTGCCCTGGTAATAAGCTCTTCCCCAGATTGATCAGCTTAAATTGCTGTGGGGGCTTTGGGAATCACATTTCCTGACTCACAGGGACAATTGGTGGTTGCTGTAAGGTGTCTACGACATATTTATGGGTGCAGAATAATACAGACTAATTACAGGTCTATACTTACAATAAGCATTTATTTCATGTTTAATTTTGTGTACAGCATATAAAACTAAAAAAGATATTTATATCTAGGAGGTTAAAGTTTAGTATCAATTTGTGTAACTTCAGTCAGTTTTTCCTGCACAGTCCCATCAGGTTCACCGAGTATATTGTTGGTAGAAGTCATGGTAGTAGCGCAGTAGCCAGGTTTTGTCTTTTTTTTCAGATGACCTGTAAAAAAGTTAAATAGTTATTGTAATGCAAATGAAGTAACATTCTAAAGTAAATAGAGTAAAGCAATCATTTATTAATATGTGTATGATATATATTTTTTGATATGCACATGTTATTGTTCAACGAGGATTTTTTATTGTTCTTGAGACTGCCTTCATCCATCACCTCCACACTGTGGAGCCAGCAGTTTTGTTGGATGAGATAATATTCATGAGATTGCAGGTTTCTGGTGCTATAGAAAGCAGTAACTTGTGCCATAAGTTCTTAGTGAACTAATAAACTGTACTCTGTTAATCTCAGCTTGGCTCATAGCATGGCTGCCTCCATTGTTTGTAGGCAGTGGGTGAACATTCAGGCCCAGCTTAAGTTTTAGTTTCTTTCCCATCATTGCCACCGAGCTCCATGCCACAGGCAAACCGAGGGGTGTGGGGTTTCCTAGTGCCTGAAAACCCCCCTCCCAGCCTGGGGCACTGTATAATTGAGGTGTCTGGACCCTGCCCCCTGCTTCACATGGCTCTGTTCGAGAAGAGAGCTGCATGCACCTAACAGTAGTGCACGCAGCATTGCCCATTTATATTATGGAAGAGTTGGAGGGCAGCCAAGCACTCTCTAAAATTATAGCCATGCTCCCATGCATGCTGGTCACACCCACTGGCGGTGTGGTGTGGAAACACCCCTCTACAAGTCCTGCGTTTGCTCCTGCATGCCCCCCCCTAAACCACATCTTGGGGCTCATTAGATGATTGTCAGTATAAGGTACACATTTGTAAATTGTGCATGCACACCAAAATGCATACATATACATATATGACCGGATACACATTTTTGGATGTCATTGACTTGCATCTCCTTAAGCCTAGAGAGGTGGAACAGGTGTGAGAAGGGGCAGACAAACATAAGCTAAGTATAGTAAAGGCTTGTTCACATTCCGGTGAGAAAATTAGACGTGGTCGCAACCGTAGATACGCCGTTTAAGAGTTTCCCTTGCGGGTGCTGGAGGGCTGATGCAGCGATACACAATAATGATGACTATCAGCAACACTATCTAGATCACTGTTTCTCAACTCAAGTCCTCAGGACCCATTAACAGTGCAGGATTGCCAGGTGACCAGTGAAATAATTATACCACCTGCTACACTGTGTCAGTCAGTAATGAATACACCTGTGCTCCAGCAAGGAGATATGGAAAACATGTACTGCTAGGGGGTCTGGAGTTGAGAAACACTGATGCTTCTGGTTGGCTGATTGTGTCTTGTCCTCTCCAGCTCACAGTACATAAATCTTAGGCCGTCTAATTGTTTCCTCTAAAATATAAGCTCTTACAAGCGGGGCCCTCTCTCCTAGTGTTTTCCTTACATAATTATGTCATTATGCAGGTTGTAATTATGTAAGTTTGTTGCTTGTATTTATATAATTGTGTCACTTTTGTTCTGATGTTATTTTGTACTTTTGTTGTATGTTCTATCCACCTATGTACAGCGCTGCGGAACCCTTATGGCACCTTAGAAATAAAAGATAATAATGATTTAATTGACATTTTCATTTGGAATGTTCCAGGAAATAAGATGCCCATTTGATTTTTAAAGAAGTAAACAACATATGTTATTTCAATTATCAGAATTCAACATTAATTTATTTTAATAAAATTAAATTGGTATGTTGTATTTGTGTTTGTATTTAATTACATTTTATATTGAAAATGCAACTCTAACATTTATTATTAGCAAGACAATATCATCATCATTTATTTATATAGCGCCAACATATTCCGTAACGCTTTACAATTAGGGACAAACATAATAAACTAATAAACAGACTGGGTAAAACAGACAAAGAGGTGAGAAGGCCCTGCTCGCAAGCTTACAATCTATGGGACAATGGGAGATTGACACACAATATTCTCTCTTTTGTACTGTAGATGATACATCATTACATTATTATTGTATACAAATTAGGGTAATGAGCATTTAGCATTTATTATTAACACTGAGAAGCCACATGTCTACACCATCTCTACCAGTGTTTAAAGTAGAAAATTTAGAAGTGGCACAATGAAAAATGTAATAGGAATATAAGTGAATGGAGTTTGATAGTATTACAGTGAAGGCAGTAGGAGAAGTGGTGGTATGGCATACCGCCGTATACATCTTTACACTTCGACCACTGATCTCTATCTATGCTATAGTGGGGTATAATTTTGCACACTTGTACACCTAATGCAAATGCTACTGCACTGTAGCTGGGTGCATCTTGAGGTGAGTCCGACTGAAGACGCACAAAAATATTTTGCGTCTCTTCCTTACATACATTAGTGAACAGTCATGGCCAAAAGTTTTGGGAATGACACAAGTATTTCATAAGGTTTGCTACTTCAGTGTTTTTAGACCTTTCAGATGTTGCTATGGTATACTGAAGTAAAATTGCAAGCATTTCATAAGTGTCAAAGGCTTTTATTGACAATTACATTAAGTTTATGCAAAAGTCAATATTTGCAATGTTGACCTTTCTCTTTGAAGACCTCTGCAATTCACCGTGGCATGCTGTCAATCAACTTCTGGGCCACATACTGACTGACGGCCACCCATTCTTGACTAATGAATGCTTGGAGTTTGTCAGAACTTGTGGGTTTCTGTTTGTCCACCCGCCTCTTAAGGATTGACTCTAAAGTTTAAACGGGATTAAGGTCTGGGGAGTTTCCTGGCCATGGACCCAAAATTTCCATGTTTTGATCCCCGAGCCACTTAGTTATCACTTTTACCTGATGGCAAGGTGCTCCAACATGCTGGAAAAGGCATTGTTTGTCACCAAACTGTTCTTGGATGGTTGGGAGAAGTTGCTCTTGGATGATGTTTTGGTACCATTCTTTATTCATGGCTGTGTTCTTAGGCAAAATTGTGAGTGAGCCCACTCCCTTGGCTGAGTAGCAACCCCACACATGAATGGTCTCACGATATGCTTTACTGTTGGCATGACACAGGACTGATGGTAGCGCTCATCTTTCCTTCTCCGGACAAGCGTTTTTCCAGATGTCCCAAACAATCTGAAAGGGGATTCGTCAGAGAAAATTACTTTACCCCAGTCCTCAGCAGTCCAATCCCTGTACATTTTGCGGAATAACAGTCTGTCCCTGATGTTTTTCCTGGAGAGAAGTGGCTTCTTTGCTGGCCTTCTTGACACCAGGCCAGCTAGCAGCAATATCCTTGCCTGTGAAGCCCTTTTTGTAGAAAGCAATGATGACTGCACGTTTTTGCTTGCAGGTAACCTTTGTTTACAGAGAAAGAACAATGATTTCAAGCACCATCCTCCTTTTAAAGCTTCCAGTCTGTTATGCTAAATCAATCAGCATGACAGAGTGATCTCCAGCCTTGTCCTCGTCAACACTCTCACCTGTGTTAATGAGAGAATCACTGACCTGATGTCAGCTGGTTCTTTTGTGCAGGGCTGAAAGGCAGTAGTGGAAATGTTGTTTTTGGGATAAAGTTCATTGTCATGTCAAAGAGGGACTGTTAAATTAATTGCAATTCATCCGATCACACTTCATGTCATTCGGGAATATATGCAAATTGCCATCATAAAATCTGAGGCTGCAGACTTTGTGAAAAATAATGTTTCTGCATTCTCAAACCATTTGGCCATGACTGTATTTGTATCTACCTCTAGATGAGCCCTCATATCTGTATACAATACACAAATGCATTGCACCGGAATTTAAACATTATAATTAGTTTTTGTATTCTATTAAGCATGTATAAGAAAAACAGAACAAAGATCAGACAAGGCGAAGTCTGCCACCCAGGTTGTCTTAGTATAACTACCAAATTTTCTTGAATATAGATTGCCTTAGTGTATATTTAATACAGATTGATTTGTGTACCGTATATACTAGTGTATAAGCCGAGTTTTTCAGCACATTTTTGTATGCTGAAAAAGCCTTCTCGGCTTATACACGGGTGAACTAACCTGGTGTCCGGTCCCTGAGCTCCTATCTTCCGCAGTGGAACGCATGTGCGTTCCACTGACAGGATGTTCGGCATTTGGAACGCAAATGCCGAACTTCCTGTCAGTGGAACGCACATGCGTTCCACTACGGGGTAAGTGAAAGGCTGTCTCGCTGTCTCTCTCGCTGTCTCTCTCGCTGTCTCTCTCGCTGTCTCGCTGTCTCGCTGTCTCCTTGTAAAGTATATTTGTTGCGCTGGTCAGGAAACAGTGTAGCTTTATATTAAGTTGGTGCACATCGTAAAATAGGGCAGCTAATAGGTCCATGAAAATATTGTGCCAAATATACAGCGCTGGTAAAGTAAAAGGTTAAAGTGTGGACTATTTTCAAGCCATCACATCTCCATTAAAATATATGGAAGACATGTAGTGCATGTTAATTTAAGATAAATAGACTAATGCAAACAAGCCATTCACAATTATCCTTGGAATGCCTGGTTTTCGGGAGTGTGAGTAAAACGAGAATGAATGGCACTTAAACATTTAAAGTCCTCTAATCTGGACTTTAATAGACCTACAAAAGATATGGTGAGAATCCCTATAGAAATGTTTGAGTTATGACATCATTTTTTAAGACTGTGATTATCCTGAGTGTTTAAAACTCTGACTGAAATTACAGTAATTAAACAGAAGTGAGCTTTTGAAGAAAAAAAAATTACCAGTAGCTGCTGCATTTCCCACCCTAGGCTTATACTCGAGTCAATAAGTTTTCCCAGTTTTTGGTGGTAAAATTAGGTGCCTCGGCTTATATTCGGGTCGACTTATACTCGAGTATATACGGTATTCAAAAAACTAAGTGGTCTGTCTATAAATGTTTAACAAATAAGCTGTATTGATGATGAACAATTATTCACTTTACTTTTATCCTGAATTACGTGCGGTGCGTCCAGTAACAAACATTAGATATAGCAATTTAAATTCATAGCACATATCATAACCAGTGAGGCAGTGACTATAGATTTAAAAATGCTCCCAATCAAACGAGATTAGGCTGTCAACAAAATCTGGATAAAAACTAGGTTAATAACTATGAAAAAATTTAATTTTTAAGATGAATTATTGAATTTATCTGTCTTTCTAACGGCTATTGTACTAATTGGTAGTTAATATTAATAATAATATTTATTTAATAATGTATACATTGATTTTTATTATAAAATAAACAATGAAATTGGGGTTGCTCAACCCCTAAAACATTGCCAAAAATTAACATAGGATTGGGAGTCTTTGTATATCTACAGTCACTGTTACAACTGCCGTAAAATGAGATATCAAGTGCAAGAAAAAGGGACTCCAAGCCCTATAGTAGTCCTTGGCCTTTTACCCCCCATGAATATCTTCGTTTCTACGCCCCTGGATACATGCGACTTTGAATTAGAGATGGGCGGGCTCGGTTCCCCAAGATCCGAATGCATCCGAATTTAGCCTATCTGAGTACCGAGCCGAGTACGCTCGGTACTCTCCCGCCCATTCGGATTCGAAATCGAGGCAAAACATCATTGTGACGTATTCGCATTTCTGAGCTCGGTTCTCGCGAGATTTGAAAAGCATAAATACCAGTCTCCAGAGCAATCCATTGCCATTTAACAGAGGGAGAGAGCAGGCTTAGGTCACACTGGCTATATCAGCGCAGGGACAGAGCAGTAATTGGACACATTATTGTTTCTATTCAATACCATTGTAATCTTAATACCAGTTGTTACAGCAGTAAGAGGAGGATAGAGGAGGGTTTTTGTTTTAGTTTCTGGCACTCCAAGTGCTTTTGGGGTGTCCTCCATTCTTTTGCATTCATGTTTCTGGCTGTCAAAAGTCCTATTTGGCAGCAGTGTAAAAAAATATATTTAGCACTCCCAAGTGCTTTTGGGGTGTTCCCCATTCTTTTGCATTAATTTTTCTGGCTGTCAAAAGTCCTATTTGGCAGCAGTGTCAAAAAAATATATTTAGCACTCCCAAGTGCTTTTGGGGTGTTCCCCATTCTTTTGCATTAATTTTTCTGGCTGTCAAAAGTCATATTTGTCAGCAGTATCTAAAACAATTTGTAGCACTACAAGTGCTTTGGGCTCATAATGGATTCAAAGCAGTCCACATATGAGCAGAATGAGCAACCAGGTTCTGTCACCAGACCTGATGGTAGTGTTCCCAGGTTTGCACTTTCCAAACACAAGCAGAGATGACGCAGGTGGCAGACCACAGCAGTTTGACATCTGGGCTGGTTTGAAGGATTTGACAAAAAAATGTGTGACCTTGCCCATAACTGCAACCAATCCTACTATTAACATGCAAAGGATGGTGGAGGGCCTAGCAGGGATTAAACTGTATTTTTCCTAATTTGCACTAATACGGTTTGGGTGTAATATACACCCAAAGTCAAGTGCTCAATTGCTAAGAGTCATTGATGAAGAGGAAGACAAGCAGTCTTGTCTGTAGAATTTGCAGGCAAATTCTACTGCGTTATATAGGTAACACAAAGAGAAGAGCTCCATTGCTCCATTGCTATTTTTAATTGCTGAAATAGAAATAATAGGGCTGACACTCTGCAGTTACATTTTATTGTACCATAGCTCACTCACAAACAGGAGAGGTGGCAGGGTTCAGTGCTAATCTTCCTCAAACAATACTAATTCATCCCACCATCATAGAAGTCTGTGTACTATGATGTAATTGCCAATAATGTCCTTCAAAATGGAATTAGTAGTTCATTTTAGGGCACAGCTGTTACGATTATTGGCCAATTCTTTTACAGCAGAGCAAATATCTAAATGTTGTGCGGAATCATCTCCATCACCACTGGGTGTCTTGGGAAAGCAATTTTTTGTACAACAAGCAGTTGCCTGAGAAACTGAAGGAGAAGACGTCTCAACAACTAGTCTTCTTACAGCTGCTGCATTCTCCTACATGCTGTTGCAATAAACTGAAATTGCCCCTAAATTTTTCCGGACACAAACAGCATCCCCTGCATGTCATTTTTTAAAAGTTCTGTAACACCAAGTTGATTGTGTGGGCAAAACAGGAAATGTGATGGAATTAAATCCCGCTGTAATGCTTGACCAATATTGGGGTCGTCATCAGAAATGACATATCCTCAGGAGAGTCTAAGCAGGATTAGCCATCTTTCAATGACATCCCTTAGTTTTTGGAACAGATTGTCAGCTGTATGCCTCTTAGTGAAGCTGCTGATACACAAAGTAGCCTACTTCTGAAAAATGTGACGTTCTTGGGTACATGCTGCTGCTGTCCCTGCTGGTGAAGGCGAATGACCAACCTAGTGGCCTGTCACAGTCATACAATCTATACTTTGCCCAGTTCCGCTTGCCCACATATCTGTGGTTAAGTGTACAGTGGGTAGAATGTCATTTTGTAGACCAATGATTACATTTTTAAGAACTGTCTGGTAGAGGTGAGGAATAGCTTTTTGAGTAAAATGGGGTCGTCATGGAATTTGTTAATAGGGACAGAACACCTCAAGTAACTGTCTAAAACCAGCTGCATTAATAATGGACATTGGATGCAGATCTAATACTAGCATAGTCCTTATGGCGTCTGTGATCCACTTTGCGACTGGGTGACAGATTTCATACTTGCTTCCTCCTGCAAAGGATTGTTTAACTGTAAATTATTGGTTATGGGGATATTGATGATGAAGGTGTTGGGAAGGGGGGGGGGTAGATTGCAGGTGCTGGGATGTAGATGAGAGAAGGGAGGTAGATTATGCTGGACTGCTTGTTGTTATTTTTTTTTAACCTAAGTTTCTGATTTTCCCAACAGCTTGCCAAGAACTCGCTGAAAAATAACATAACATGGATGAGGATCCCAGATGGTTAAGGTCCCTACCCCTGCTGAGTGTGGCTTTAAAAACGCTACATATGGCTAGACAACTGTTGTCAGGATTTCTGTAAAAATAATTCCACACTTAAGAGGTGGATTTTTGGTCTTATGCCCAGGCATGACAATGGTCTTTTTCTTATAACTGGCAAGAAATGCAGCAATTTTTCTTTGAAAGTGTATGAAAATCATATTAACAAAATTTATAATGACATCGTGGAAAAGTCAAAGTTTACTTCGTGTGTACCCAGCCTTAATCAGTGTGATAGGAATGAATAAAGGAATATTGTGCTGTCATTCTCTAAACGGCTACACTGCTCTTGGACCAGATGAAGAGCACAGATCTGAAGGTAAATCGTGTTTAGTGTGTACACATCAATCGACAGACTGATTGGAACTTCAGTCGTTTGTAAAATCCTTAGTGATAACAAATTGGTCTAAAGATTTTTGGTGTGTACCGAGCTTTGCTCTATAACAGAGGTGTCCAATCTCAGTCCTCAAGGGCCACCAACAGTTCATGTTTTTTGGATTTCTTTAATCATGCACAGGTGAGTTAATCTATTTGACTGGTTCAGTAATTATCCCACCTGTTTCTACAGACAGAAATCCAGAAAACATGACCTGTCGGTCTCTCTTGAAGACTGAGTTTGGACACCTCTGCTCCATACACTTTGTATTTGACAATTGTTGCATTGCAACTTAAATTGAAACTAACCAATTAGTTGATGAGGAGGGCAAAGGAATTGTGATGGCTATTTGTTTTCATAAGCACAGTTAGATTTCTATTTGACACCAGCTGTAGAGACTATTCTGCAGGACTCTTATTCCAATACTTTTCTTATTGGGATATTGTAAATTCTATTTCTTGGAGTTCCTTCTTGTATATGTGAATGACTTCCCATTCTATCATAAAATTTAGTGTTTGAATTTATCTTACGGTTTACAGGTATATTTGGTAAATATAATATCTTATTAAAGGAAATAAACAATATTATATATCTTTGCGATCATCATCTTTGTTAATTATTTCTGTCATAATTGTGTATATATATATATATATATATATATATATATATGTATGTGACTTTTTTGAGAAGCGATCCAAAGCTGTTCGATGTTGAATGTTTTTTCTAGGCTCTGGGTGTCTACATGTAAATTGCTTGTCTTCTGGAACCCCAGGTGACAAAAGCGTATATAGGGCCTGATTCATCAAGGAAGATAAAGTGAACGCAATTTGCATTTTTTCTAAATCGGACGGAAATTGTACGCCTGTATTTAAGTAGAAGAGGATCTTAAGAAACGTTTCCACTGGCGTACTGGCTATAAGGTGCTTATGTACTTACATATGCAGACAGAGAGGACACTCCGCAGGACATGCAGAAGGCATTTGTGCAATAAAAAGTCCCATCAAAACACAGAAAAAAATATTAAATATATTGACACTTCTTAATACTATCATTTTTAATAAAAATGACAGCCTAATAGTGTTGTATTTCAGGACTGTAATCCCAAATAACAATAGGTGTTAATTAAAAGCGTACCAGATGTGAATCTCAGTAAGGCTCAACATCACATGAATCCTGGATTTCTCAGCTAGAACTGTGTATAATGTCTCCAGTCATTACTACACTATTAGGCGCTCCTTCTCCTTCTATTTCCATTCTTCTCTAGATTATTGTTTGCCTGGATTTACCACCCTACATATTGGATGAAGTGTATATGGTGTGTTTGGACATTAGATTATTCATTGATTACAATATTGGATTGAGCACCATTGTTTATTGCTTAAATTTTTTATTAATAAAAATACATTTAATTTTTTTCATCTTTTTTTTTTTTTAATCAATTTTTTTAACATGAAATCCATATTTTTAATTGTAAACACATGTTCTGGAATGCATACATGTAGTCATCACTGTCAATCGACATTTACACCTGCCATGTAGCTGGTGCTAGTGGTACATCTAAAAAACACGTACCTGTGAGATCCCCAGAGCTTGATTTGTATGAATGTGCATTCGCTCGACCTTGGCATGCCCTTTCTGTACATTGCCTAAAAGCCTCTTCCCTCCCCCTTTCCGCCCTTCTAACTGTAGGCTGTCGAAAGTGTCATTTGCATTTGAACTTGAATTGTATGCACAGCATTCACTTGCGTAAAGTAATTTTCTGAGCATACGAAGAGCAATTTTGTGCAAAATACGGCACACAATGGGATTTACGTGCGAAGATGAATCGCGCCCTTAATATATAAAATATAAGAGAACATTTTTATTATAATAAACCAATGTACGTTCGTGTGAACTCGATGGCAGAAGTCTCTACCATTTTGAATATATATTTGTGAAATTAATTTATATTGGTTACAAGTAGGAGAAGATTAATGATACCCTTTTAAATATTATATAATTTTGCATTGGGAGCCTACATCCCTCTTGATATGTCACTGGCAAAAAGTTTCTGAGATCCTAGTCAAACGCACCTTAATGTAAGGTATGTTGTTCTAGCTTTTATATATTTAGCTACAGATAGCAAAAAGAACTTATCCAGAATTTACTATGATTTTCAGAGTTTCACTAAAAAATGGAATTCTGAACAATGTTGTTGTAAAATAATTTTTTGAAAATAAGAACTTCTATGAAAAAATTTAAAATTGCTTCATTATTAATCATGTACATCTGTTCATACTGTCAGGATTTCCAATATCAAACCACAGAAAGAGCGTAATGAATGAAGTGGCTTTTCCTAAACACCGGTTACAAAGGTTTCAAGATGCAGTACGGTAGGGTATGGCAGAGATGGAAAAAAAACTCAGTAAATAACATATGCAGAAGGAGATGATCTGCAGGACTTTACCACGAAATAGTGTAGATGATGCACTAGGTGTGACAGTCTGTGGAGCAGGACGGTGAAGATAACGGACAATGGTGATGATCTGCAGATAGATGTGCTGGAGACTCAGAGAACAGGTAGCAATAATCTGCAGAGCATTACCACAGGATAGTGGAGTAGACACAGTGGCTGAGATGATCTGCGGATAGATGTGCTGGAGACTCAGAGAGAAAGCAGCAAACAGGAGCAAGGGAACAGGACATCTGAACAGAAGAGTAGACCAGAAGATCAATAAGGATAAGACATAAGAACAAGCACAGCAACACATGAAATGCAACAGATGAAGTGGCAAAGGTTGCTGGGACAGGCATGCCTTTATAGGCCTGAGGCAAGTGTTTAGGCTTCTAGGAATAACGAGGCAACTCTGGCAGATGAGAGTAGTCTGAGTACCACTGTGGCCCCTTTGGTGGAACATGGTATGGCTCAGTGGTTAGCATTTCTGCCTCACAGCGCTGGGGTCATGAGTTCAATTCCTGACCATGGCTTTATCTGTGTGGAGTTTGTATGTTCTCCCAGTGTTTGCGTGGGTTTCCTCCGGGTGCTCCGGTTTCCTCCCACACTCCCAAAACATACTAGTAGGTTAATTGGCTGCTATCAAAATTTACCCTAGTCTCTCTCACTCTGTTGTCTGTGTGTGTATGTGTGTGTATGTTAGGGAATTTAGACTGTAAGCTCCAATTGGGCAGGGACTGATGTGAGTGAGTTCTCTGTACAGCGTTGCGGAATCAGTGGCGCTATATAAATAAGTGGTGATGATGATGATGATGGTACTACAGGCAATACACATATATACAAAGGTCCAACATAGGAGCTGCAGGATGCAGATTGTGACACATACTAAACAAATAGATAGGATTAATAAATAATAATTTTTATATGATTACCATATAAAATACATTTTTAATTTATACCAGTAACAATTGATCATTTGTCAATTGCTCAATGGATGAATGAGGGCTGCTTAATGCTTTTTTTTATAAAGCAGACAGAAAATGGTATCCCGGCAGAGCGATACCGCTTTCTCTGACTGTCAATGTCAGCCAGGAATCCATATGGTGGGCCAGGAATCATTTTATTTAGTTTCTACATGGTTGCAGCACACGGTGCTCAGAGTGAACACTAATTCACTATGTGGTGCTTTCTCATCTCAACTGTAATGTTCTCTAATGTCACATGTACTTTCCTCATGAACAGGCAATTGCAGGGCACTGCCTTCTGGTATTATTGGATCTATGTAAACTGTGAGGATCTGCCACAATACCAAAGAAAGAGTGCCCGAAATTGGAAAAACCGAAGCTGCCAGGAATTGAATCTGGTAAGCATTGGAGCCATTGTTCTGCCATGTTACTTTATGCAATTTAAGCTTTCATCCCCATCTCCTGTTGGGGGTGTTGGCTAATCTGCAGACACAGAGGCCTTCTTGGAATACTACAAAACAGACTACTTACCAAGGAGACATGGAATTCCCAGACACAACGGTCTTTTGACACCTTGAAACGTCTGTTTACCTCAGCTCTCATCCTCCTGCATCCCTACCCCACTTAGACCTATACCCTTGAATTTGATTCATAATTGAATGAAGCAGAATTCTAGACTGGTAACAAGGATGTGCACCTTCTTTTCTAAGAGGATCTCCTCTGGCAAGGGAATGTAATGTGGAAGACCAGCAGTTGCTGCAAATCATCATGATCATCATTGAGTGGAGGCACCATTTGGAGGGGAAAGGCTCCCCGGCTCTATCATCATTGACCACAAGAACCTGTAGTATGTTCATGGGGAGAAGAGGTTGAACTCTTGGCGGGCACTGTGGGCTCTATTCCTAACCAGGTTCACTTCATAAGCTACTGGCATGGATCCAGTAATGTCAAGGTTAACAAACTCTTGTGGCAGTTTGCTCCCAAATTTCCAAATGATCCTTTATGGAGGGAGATGCCATTATACTGCCAGACTTATTTTTGGGAATGGTCATCTCTTTTGAGTTACTGGAAAGGATTCAGGTTGAAAAGGCAGCACTCAACAAGGTGACTGAGGCACCTGACGGCAGAGGTTCATTCCCGCTGACTCTCAGCTGCAGGTGCTGCAAAGGGGACACAACTCATAACTGGCAGAGCATCCCGTCATCAGGAAAACAATCAATTTAGTTGAATTCTGGTGGCTTACTGTAAGGAAACATGTTGCCTTCCTTGGTCAATCCTGCACTACTTGTACACATACCAAGAGGACCTAAAGCTGTCCTCTGGCTAATGTGCTGAGGTCTCCATGGATTTTTTTTACTGATCTTTTCAGCTCCCAATCTGGTGGTAGTGGATTGCTTCTCCAAGTAAGCCTATTTTACAGCCTTAAAGTAGTTCTGGATGACAAGTGGTAATGCATCGTCAATACTGAAAACTGCATCACTATTATGTTACACAAAAAAGCATACTGGATGGCATTCTTTTATAATATTTATTGCGCACTGTTTACAGTCAATACTATGAGACTTCACCTGTATGCAGCCTTTATAAAAACCCCAAACTTATTAAGATTTGGTAGGATTAAAGTTTGGATTTCCTTGCTGTTGCTTTAAAAAGTCTTGATTGTTTGCCTGCTCACTGACTTCAGCTTCACCACTTACGATTCTATGTTCTCCAAGCCATCAACTTCATTAACTAGATTTTTTTAGATGCAGCTTGTCACCAAATTCACAGGGTCAGTTTGGACTCTTTACATTCTGTCTGGTTTGACTCCACCCACCACGGAGGTGCAGGGTCTATTAAGAGGAAGGTTTTTGGTAGGACCCCCGCAACGAGATTTGGGCTTCGCTGCTTCAACCCGCAGCTTGCGATACTCTGGATGGGTGCCAAGTGAGACTTACAGGAGAAGATGTTATAGCCGACAAGGAGTGACTAGAATAGTAATAGATACTGGATAGCAGGTTACCAGGATAAACTGAGAAGCAAAGAGCAAAGGATATCTGTTGAATAGGAATGAATACTCAATACATAGATAACAGGATTACCTCAGAGTCAAGTAGTGCTGGATACCAAGATAAATAGAATAGGAACTAATTGATGAATTGGTACGAATACAGGATACCAGGATGACACTGGATACCAGGACCCAATAAATATATATGGATACAGGATACTAGGATTCAGAGGAGACAAATACTCCAGGCTGAAAATCTGGCACCATTTTGCTAAACAGGTGTCTTAAATAGTTTAGAGAATGAGCAGGAATTCCAAATAATCAGCCAATGGCTGAGCAGAGAAAATTATAGCAGACAAGCCCAAACCAAAATCCAAGATGGCTGCCAACAGCGGGAGGAGAAAGCCCTTCGGAAGAAACCAGTTCTACGCACCGGACCCTGGTAAGTGAGTTCTGAGGGACTGGTGCATGACACAGCTCTATGAAATGCTGTTTACACGGTAAACCACTGGTAAAATAAGAGACCCATCAAACATGATCTTCAAGTTAAAAATACAAATTAAAAATGTTACATGTTAAAAATAGTGTAAATACACAGCTTACAGCCCTGCCAGTACTTTGTATTTTAGATAAACTGCACATATTTCATATCCTTGTACTCAGGAGACCTAGCTGATTACATTTTCAGAAAATTAATGGCCTTGTACTTACTGTGTAAAGGTTGCAAAAGACAAAATCATGAAAAAGTATTTATTCCCTTAAAATACATAAATATTTATTCCGATATTCTACCAAAGGAAAATCTTATCTCTCCTGAGAAACTCAATGTAATATTGATGTGTCTGGCTATGGAGTAGTTGTTGATCAATGTAGTGGTATATTTATTCTCTTGTTTTGTCAGAATGGTTTTCTACTCAGTGCTGTATGTTTAGACCAGTCAAAATTTGTCTGAAACAATCTTTGTATTTGCAGTGCTCACAGCCAGCTGCATTGTGGTGTTCCATGATTATTAGTTTCCCTTTGTGAATGCTATTAAATTCAGATTTGTATAGTGTTTATGATTTATAAACATGCCACCAATTTAGACAAAACACTTTTCCCTATTGTGTTTCACAGAAGAACTTCACAGTGGTATGAAACTTCGGCATTACCATTTATGTGTTCTGGCTTTGCTTCGCAACAGAGTTCTATTTTTCGACATGTGCTAATGAATAGGTAAATGTGCCAATTTAAAATTGGAATCATTTCAGTCGGGAAAACAAAGACATTGAGTATTAATTATTCCAACCACAATGAAGAACAACATAGCTTCATTATCTCTAGAGTGCAATAATAGCAAAACATCCTGTAAATAGAAAAACGCTTCTTCTAAATGTACAGTTCTCACCTCTCAAAACAGTGTACACAATGCACATTTTGGGCCTGATTCATCAAGGTATGTAACTGCATATTTTAAACGTATCCTCCGTTCATTCAATTTGCGCATGCGGCTATATGAGATAACCTGACTCCATTCAAAGACCTAGGGCTAGATTTACTAAAGTGCGGGTTTGAAAAAGTGGAGATGTTGCCTATAGCAACCAATCAGATTCTATCTATGATTTATTTAGCACATTCTACAAAATGACAGCTAGAATCAAAGATAGTGTTACTCTGAAACTAGGAGGAAATAATCCCACATACAAATTGTATCATGCATTTCTTGGGAAATCTTATCTCTTCCTGATCACATGGACACAACAGCTATTATTAATTGACTGGTCAACCAGGGAATCTTTCAGAAATTCCCCTGTTGTGCATACTGGCCTACGTTTTGAATTTCCACTCCAGGAGGTTGGAGCTGGGGCATATCTTGGGCAGAGCAGGTGTGGCATGTTCTCCGTGTGCTGGTGGCAGTGGGGGTGCTGGCAAGGGTGAATGGCTGTGATTTTTTGTAATGTTGGCAATCTCCAGCAGATGGAACAGTAATGACTCGGCCACATCATCTGCATATTAAGTAAAGCTGTCTTCATACCCCTTCCCCAGCTCTCCCCAGTGTGTTTGTCTCTATCCAATTAAAAACATTAAATCATTTGAAAAATACATTATTCCTTGAGTTTTGCTATGTATAAAGGTTTTTAAAATATTTTTTTATTTTTGTGAAATAAATTTGATTTATTTGATTTATATTTACATTTTTTCCACTTAATTACCCTTCAAAATGTAGTTCTTGTGACATGTTTTTTAGTATACTGAGAGACCTTAAAATATCAGACTTGCAAATTCATAGCATATTTACTTTGTAATGCAAGCTTTCCGTGCAGAAGGACTCCTCTGACTGCTCTGGAGAAGCTACAGAGCTGAAGAAGCCAGTCCAGAAACCCAGCTGCAAGGTAAGTAAGCATTAAATCAATGACAATTTAGTTCATCGGTGCCTCTGGCCCTTCAGTGTTGTGGAACTACAAGGCAATACATGCCATGCCAGAGGGAAAGCTGGACTTGTTCCAAAATTGCTGGAGAACCATAGGTTACACTGGCATACAGAAAGCCACATATTACATTTAAAGTGTAACTTGTACCAAATTCATAGTACCTAAAACCAAGTAAGGGATGGGTTTCTGTTCATACATTATTTTACAATACTTTGTGCTCAACCCACTAGGCTAAAATTTGACAGCCTGTCCCTTGGGACAGGGCCCAGACCATCCACTGTAGTTACACAAGTGCTGGCTGCCTTGCTTGCTTCCATATTCTCTGTGGGCTGATGTGACCTCTTCAGCAGCCCATCATTGCATTACAGCAGCGAACACTAATTTATGGGCCCGTCAAGCCCCAGTCCGAGGATGTCACTGCTGGTCTTTTTCCCATTACAACTTGCCCGTTATGTGGCCACAACCCCTCCCTTTGCACACTTCAGTACTGGGGAGCAGCCATAGCATGTGTTTTGTCTGAGTGCCATGGATCCGCACTTCAATTTTGCATCCAATGTACATGTGTGGGAGACAGGATAATTCAATTGTCATCATCATGTCCTTACCTTCCTCCACAGGAGGGCCATGATGATGGAATGTACATTGCATTGCATCATCAATGCCCCACCCACTTCAGGATAAGGTGAAGCAAGATTTGGGAGAGGAGGGAGGGGGTTTTCTGCCAGGAATCAAGGAAGACTCCTCAAAAAATGGGAGTCACCCCGACACTTCAGGAGACTAGGCAACTATCCTGTATTTACATACCCTAACACAAGCCTATATATCTAATCCTATGTTATGACTTGTTGACACATGCTACTTTAGATATAATACATTTTTGCTACAAACACACACACACAGACCAAACCTCTAGGAGGCGATACGCATTTTGAATTTAGCTTTTGCTTTGCCAGTCTGTGAAATGCCATAACACATTGTATTTGTATATTCACAATACACTGAATTTATAGTCTATAAATAGAGCTGGGGCAATGACAGTGAATTCATTCTGCTGTATTGTTAGGAATCTTATCCTAATTTGTATCTGGCCTGCAGTACCTCTGTGCTACCAGAGGTGCTGCTGTTTTGCCATTGGACATTCCCACCTCGCCTGCAGGAGTTAACCTCCTGAACATCACCTGCACCTGTTTCACTGCCTTATATGCCCATTCAAAACGTTGCTCCTTGTTCATCAAATGTTTGCTGCTTATGGTCCCTGTCAGTACTCTTGTGAATTTTGCCTGTTGTACTCCTGATTATCTGACTTTTTGCTTGTGCAACCGTTTTGCATCTTTGCTTATGACTCAGACGCTGGCTTTGTTTGACTTTGCTTCTACCAACTCCCTGGTATTGTCTGATTCTCTTGTGGATCATACAGTGCCTCCAGATATCCAGTTTCTGAGTCCACTGTCTAACTTGGAAAACCAGAGTCTCCAGCTTCTCAGCCTTATCTGGCAATCCGGACATCCAATATCTGCAGACCATGGTCTAACTTGGAAAACCAGAGTCTCCAGCTTCTCAGCCTTAACTGGCAATCCAGATATCCAAAACCTACAGTCACCTGTCAAACTTGGAATATTGGTCTTCAGCTTCCCAGCTTAACCTGGCAATCCAGATATCCTTGTACCTGCACTCCATCTACTATACCTGGACACCAGTATCTCCTGCTCCAATGGCTAATCAGGTAATCCATTTCTCCTAACAAATAATAATATAAAAAATAAAATATAATAAATAAAAAAGATCTCTTATATAAAATTGCTGTATTTGAATAAATTGCATTTTATTAATTAAATAATCCTAATCCACTTTTGTTATATATTATTATTTATTTAATGTTATTTATTTGAACATATGTAGTAGTTCTTGTGCGCTGTTGCATACCATATATATCATTCAAGTTCTTGTTTGGGGAGTGCAGGTCCACTGCGACTGGCAGCCTGAACTACTAAACATAACCAGCGCTGAAAGATTTTATATTTTATTTATTGGATATATGCATGTGTGTTTGGGTCTTGTATTTGGTGAAAGGAAGGCAACAAGATTCATCCATAAAATAAATTGCCTGAAGCTGCTGACAAACAAACCTATCTTTCCTCCTCCAACCTCTCTCCATCTCTCTTCTTCCGTGTATCTAGCTGCCTCTCTGCTGCCACTATCTAAACACTTTCTCAAACTTAACATCTCTAAATCCAAGCTCAAAATCTGTCCAACCTACCAATGCTATTATCCCTCCTGGAATTACACTCACAGTTGATAATATAACACTCTACCCTGTCTCCGAAACTTGCTGCTTTGGAGTCACCCTTGACTCTACCCTCAGCTTTACTCCTCATATTGGGCGCCTCGCTAAATCCTGCTGCCTCCTCTATAACATTTCTAAAATCTGCCCTTTCCTCTTCCAGGAAGCAGCCTAAATCCTTGTTCATTCGCTCATCATATCTTGTCTTAACTACTGCATCCTCCTTCTCACTATCATTCCTGACTCCCACATTTTCCCCTTCAATCCATCCAAAATGCTGAGCCTAGACACATCTTCTGCTACTCTTCTCTGTAAATCTCTTCATGGGCTTCCCATCCGTTCCAGAATTCAGTTGAATCAGTTCATACTCCACACACTCACTTACAAAGCCCTCACCAACACATCTCCGCCATGCATCTCTGTCCTCGTCTCAAGATAAACCATATCCGGCCACTCTGTTCTGTCTCAGACCTATGACTTGCCTCATCTCTCATTAATTCCTCACACTACCATTTTCCTGTGCTGTCCCCCAAAATTAGAATGCCTTTACCACCGACCTGACACTCCTGCAATGCTTCAAATCCTCCTTCAAAACACCTCTTCATGTTCACCTATCAACCCTTTTCACCATCTTGTCCACCACCTCCTATTCCTTTGTCCACCAGCTCCAATTTTTTCTAGTTGCTCCCCAGGTTTTCTTTCAACCTCTAAACTAGTGATAGGTGGTAACTTGATACACTTCTTTCTACAAAAGGGCCGTACATCACCCTTAACCTCAGTGCAGTTAAAAGGATACATTTAATAAAAGTAAGCGACACAAAACCAATCTGACATCAAGGCAGATGGGAACTGAGGGCCATAGGTGAAGTCTTGGAGGCCACATGTGGGCTCTAGGGCCACCTGTTGCCCATCAGAGCTCTAAACTGTTAGGAAACATCTTAAAAATTGTAAAGCAATGGGCATGGTGTATGGTGTTACAACCCCTTAATATAATCCATACCTGAACTGCACTTTTTAGCCATGTTTTTATAAGGAATTATCAGTGATGTAATTATAACATCTCCTTGGAAAAGTAATTCAGGGATTAAATTCCACCACCACAGGAAACTCTCAGGAGTTAAGTGAATTATGCTATCATTGTTATTTCTGTTTGCTCCCTATTGTCCACTAGTGAGCTCTACAGCCAGCCAGGAGCCAGACCCAGCAGGGGTGGTAGGAGAGGGGGCTGGATAGTGTAAACAGCTCACCAATCGAGACCTTTTGCAACTCTCCTGGACAAGCAGATCCCAAGATGGGATTAGGAGGTGATAAAAGAGGAGCTGGATGTGTGTGACTAACTTTTGGCCAAGTGGGGATACTCTGCCAGAGATGCGCTGTGGAACATACCTCACTGCATTTATTTGAACTGATTTCCTCATTTGTTGGACCTGCTATCATTATGGGGCCGTGCTGTATTTAATCCTTTTCTGCAGAATAAATCATCCTTCTATTTTTCCCCTAATATTGTGTCCGAGTGATTTGGGAACCACATATCTTCACAAAAATCATTTAATGCTCGTTTCAAAACCCCTGGGCGATGCCTATGGCACATATATCAGTTCTTTTGTACTTACTACCAGATGCTGCAAGCTTGGTTGGTTCGGAGAGGTACATGTACCTACTTTAGTCTACAATATCCCAGGTTGCATGGCAACTCTTAAAAGCAAATGTGGAGGATCTGCACTGTGTGTCATGCATTACATTATCTTAAGTGCTGTTGGATTAAATGTATTGAGAACAATAGGTTATTGTTAAGATCTGACTTTTATACATTAGAGAATGGAAAGAAAGATGAATCCCTCACTTTGTACTGCCGAACTGACAACATGGATCTGAAAGGTAAAATGAAAATTAATATACTGAGTGAAATATTCAAACCCTACTTAAAAAATAAAGTACATGCATTTTACATAACGAAAAAAATCAAAAAGATCCAAAGTGTTTTTTCCCCATTATACTTGTAAAATATGATTGCACTTTCAAATCAAACTGTGCTGTCTGCCAGCACTGATCTAAAGATAATAGATATAAAAAAGCACATCAAACATGGCAACACAATGTTATTCTGTGCCTCTGTTGTGCCTAACTAAAATAACTTGTCTGCTTAGATTAATTTATTTTTCCAGTGAGAGCCACAATATTTTGCTCAATACAAAAAGTACTGAAATGAAAAGGTACAATTAAAGTACAGAAAATGCTAAGACAAATGCATAAATATATGTGGAACCTGAATATGTCATTAATATTTTATATCTTATTTATATTAATATTTCTGTGCTTGTGCATCTGTGTACCGAATATAGGATCTGATTCATTAAGAAAAGAGAAGCAAAAAAGGAGTAAATTTGCCTCATTTATGAACTGTAAATAGCTCTGACCTTCAATGCTTATTTATGAATATCTGCCAACTGTCCCGATTTTAGGACTCTGTCCCGCTGTACGGCCCGAGGGCATGTTTGTCCAATGAGTGGGAACATTGGGAGGTATCCCTTCACAGCTGCTCTAGGTGTAGGAAGGGAAGGGAGAGTTCTAATGGGCCTAGTTCTGTACAGCACTAGGCAGACCTCCAGGAGCATGACCACTCCACCTTCGTGATGTGGCCACGTCCCCATAGTAACATGGGACACGCCTCCTTTCCAGCTGCTGGAGGTATTATTAATGTGCGCAAGTGTGCCTAGTTTTCAGTCTAGGACACTTTTAGGTGCATACTCACTGCTAGTATTTGATAACATCCCCATTAAAATTAGAGATGAGCGCACTCGGATTTCTGAAATCCGAGCCCACCCGAACGTTGCCGATCCGAGTAGGATCCGAGACAGATCTGGGTATTGGCGCCAAATTCAAATCTGAAACTGAGGCTCTGACTCATAATCCCGTTGTCGGATCTCGCGATACTCGGATCCTATAAATTCCCCGCTAGTCGCCGCCATCTTCACTCGAGCATTGATCAGGGTAGAGGGAGGGTGTGTTAGGTGGTCCTCTGTCCTGGTAGATCTCGTGCTGTGCTGTTTAGTTCTGTGCTGTGCTGTTTAGTTCTGTGCTGTGCTGTGCTGTGCTGTGTTCTGCAGTATCAGTCCAGTGGTGCTGTGTGCTGTGCTCTGTCCTTCTGAGGTCAGTGGTGCTGCTGGGTCCTGTGCTGTGTCCTGTTCAGTCCAGTGGTGCTGTGTCCTGTGCTCTGTGCTTCTAAGGGCATAGTTATTTCCCCAATATTCCCCTGTGTTTAAAAAAATAAAAAAAAGTTATTTAAAAAAATACCAAAAACTAATTTAATTTTTTTTAATTACCACAAAATTTGCATAACCAATCCTGCAGTATAAGCCCATTGGTACTGCAATATTACCAAGTTCACACATTCAGCAGTAAAAGTCCAGTGGTACTGCAATATTACAAAGTTCACACATTCTGCAGTATCAGTCCAGTGGTGCTGTGTCCTGTGCTCTGTCATGCTGAGTTCCGTAGTGCTTCTGGGTCCTGTGCCGTGTCCTGTTCAGTCCAGTGGTGCTGTGTCCTGTGCTCTGTGCTTCTAAGGGCATAGTTATTTCCCCATTATTCCCAAGTTTTTAAAAAATAAAAAAAAAGTAAAAAAAAATAAAAAATTAAAAATTAAAAAAAATATATATAATTATAACCAAATTTGCAAAACCAATCCAGCAGTATAAGTCCATTGGTTCTGCAATATTACAAAGTTCACACATTCTGCAGTATCAGTCCAGTGGTGCTGTGTCCTGTGCTCTGTCCTGCTGAGTTCCGTAGTGCTGCTGGGTCCTGTGCCGTGTCCTGTTCAGTCCAGTGGTGCTGTGTCCTGTGCTCTGTGCTTCTAAGGGCATAGTTATTTCCCCATTATTCCCAAGTTTTTAAAAAATAAAAAAAAAGTAAAAAAAAATAAAAAATTAAAAATTAAAAAAAATATATATAATTATAACCAAATTTGCAAAACCAATCCAGCAGTATAAGTCCATTGGTTCACACATTCTGCAGTATCTTGTGCTACATATAATGGAGACCAAAAATTTGGAGGATAAAGTAGGGAAAGATCAAGACCCACTTCCTCCTAATGCTGAAGCTGCTGCCACTAGTCATGACATAGACGATGAAATGCCATCAACGTCGTCTTCCAAGCCCGATGCCCAATCTCGTAGTACCGGGCATGTAAAATCCAAAAAGCCCAAGTTAAGAAAAAGTAGCAAAAAGAGAAACTTAAAATCATCTGAGGAGAAACGTAAAGTTGCCAATATGCCATTTACGACACGGAGTGGCAAGGAACGGCTTAGGCCCTGGCCCGTGTTCATGACTAGTGGTTCAGCTTCACCCACGGATCTTAGCCCTCCTCCTCCTCCCCCCCCTACAAAAAATTGAAGAGAGTTATGCTGTCAGCAACAAAACAGCAAACAACTCTGCCTTCTAAAGAGAAATTATCACAAATCCACAAGGCGAGTCCAAGGATGTTGGTGGTTGTCAAGCCTGACCTTCCCATCACTGTACGGGAAGAGGTGGCTCGGGAGGAGGCTATTGATGATGTAGCTGGCGCTGTGGAGGAACTTGATGATGAGGATGGTGATGTGGTTATTGTAAATGAGGCACCAGGGGGGGAAACAGCTGATGTCCATGGGATGAAAAAGCCCATCGTCATGCCTGGTCAGAAGACCAAAAAATGCACCTCTTCGGTCTGGAGTTATTTTTATCCAAATCCAGACAACCAATGTATGGCCATATGTAGCTTATGTAAAGCTCAAATAAGCAGGGGTAAGGATCTTGCCCACCTAGGAACATCCTCCCTTATACGTCACCTGAATAACCTTCATAGTTCAGTGGTTATTTCAGGAACTGGGGCTAGGACCCTCATCGGTACAGGGACACCTAAATCCCGTGGTGCAGTTGGATACACACCAGCAACACCCTCCTCGTCAACTTCCTCCACAATCTCCATCAGATTCAGTCCTGCAGCCCAAGTCAGCAGCCAGACTGAGTCCTCCTCAATACGGGATTCATCCGAGGAATCCTGCAGCGGTACGCCTACTACTGCCACTGCTGCTGTTGCTGCTGTTAGTCGGTCATCTTCCCAGAGGGGAAGTCGTAAGACCGCTAAGTCTTTCACAAAACAATTGACCGTCCAACAGTCGTTTGCCATGACCACAAAATACGATAGTAGTCACCCTATTGCAAAGCGTATAACTGCGGCTGTAACTGCAATGTTGGTGTTAGACGTGCGCCCGGTGTCCGCCATCAGTGGAGTGGGATTTAGAGGGTTGATGGAGGCATTGTGTCCCCGGTACCAAATCCCCTCGAGATTCCACTTCACTAGGCAGGCGATACCAAAAATGTACAGAGAAGTACGATCAAGTGTCCTCAGTGCTCTTAAAAATGCGGTTGTACCCACTGTCCACTTAACCACGGACATGTGGACAAGTGGTTCTGGGCAAACGAAGGACTATATGACTGTGACAGCCCACTGGGTAGATGCATCCCCTTCCGCAGCAACAGCAACAGCTGCATCAGTAGCAGCATCTACAAAATGGCTGCTCATGCAAAGGCAGGCAACATTGTGTTTTACAGGCTTTAATAAGAGGCACAACGCTGACAACATATTAGAGAAAATGAGGGAAATTATCTCCCAGTGGCTTACCCCACTTAGACTCTCATGGGGATTTGTGGTGTCAGACAATGCCAGTAACATTGTGCGGGCATTAAATATGGGCAATTTCCAGCACGTCCCATGTTTTGCCCACACCATTAATTTGGTGGTGCAGCATTACCTCAAGAGTGACAGGAGTGTGCAGGAGATGCTTGCGGTGGCGCGCAAAATTGCTGGACACTTTCGGCATTCAGCCAGTGCCTACCGCAGACTAGAGGCACATCAAAAAAACATGAACCTGCCCTGCCATCACCTCAAACAAGAGGTTGTGACGCGCTGGAACTCCACCCTCTATATGCTGCAGAGGATGGAGGAGCAGCAAAAGGCCATTCAGGCCTACACAGCCACGTACGACATAAGCAAAGGAGTGGGGATGCGCCTGAGTCAAGCGCAGTGGAGACTGATTTCCGTGTTGTGCAAGGTTCTCCAGCCGTTTGAACTTGCCACACGAGAAGTCAGTTCCGACACTGCCAGCTTGAGTCAGGTCATTCCCCTGATCAGGCTGTTGCAGAAGCAGCTGGAGAAAGTGAGGGAGGAGCTGGTAAACCATTGCGATCCAACAAAGCATGTAGCTCTTGTGGATGAAGCCCTTCGTACGCTTTGCCAGGATCCGAGGGTGGTCACTATTTTAAAGTCAGAGGAATACATTCTGGCCACCGTGCTCGATCCTCGGTTTAAAGCGTATGTTGTGTCTCTGTTTCCGGCGGACACAAGTCTACAGCGGTGCAAAGACCTGCTGGTCAGGAGATTGTCCTCTGAAGAGGACCGTGACATGCCAACAGCTCCACCCTCATTTTCTTCCACATCTATGGCTGCGAGGAAAAAGCTCAGTTTTCCCAAAAGAGGCACTGGCGGGGATGCTGATAACATCTGGTCCGGACTGAAGGACCTGCCAACCATTGCAGACATGTCTACTCTCGCTGCATTGGATGCTGTCACAATAGAAAAAATTGTGGATGATTACTTTGCTGACACCATCCAAGTAGACATGTCAGACAGTCCATATTGTTACTGGCAGGAAAAAAAGGCAGTTTGGAAGCCCCTGTACAAACTGGCTCTATTTTACCTGAGTTGTCCCCCCTCCAGTGTGTACTCGGAAAGAGTTTTTAGTGCAGCGGGGAACCTGGTCAGTGAGCGGCGAAGGAGGTTGCTTCCTCACAACGTTGAAAAAATGATGTTTATAAAAATGAATAATCAATTCCTCAATGAAGTACAGCACTGCCCTCCAGATACTACAGAGGGACCTGTGGTTGTGGAGTCCAGCGGGGACGAATTGATAATGTGTGATGAGGAGGAAGTACACACTGTAGGGGGAGAGGAATCAGAGGTTGAGGATGAGGATGACATCTTGCCTCAGTAGAGCCCGTTTAGTCTGTACAGGGAGAGATGAATAGCTTTTTTGGTGTGGGGGCCCAAACAAACCAATCATTTCAGCCAAAGTTGCTTGGTAGGCCCTGTCGCTGAAATGATTGGTTTGTTAAAGTGTGCATGTCCTATTTCAACAACATAAGGGTGGGTGTGAGGGCCCAAGGACAATTCCATCTTGGAACTTTTTTTTTGCATTATATGACCAATCAACAGTCGTTTGCCATGTTCAAAAAGTAAAACCAAATTTAAACAAATTCAAGAAATTAAACCAAAAGTAAAATGCCCTGTCATAATTTAAAACAAGAGGTATTGACGTGCTCTAAAACGACTGTATTGTTGTTTATATTTTATAAACACTACACTTGAAAGCTTGAGTCTTTCAATAAAAAAGTAACTGTCCATTGCACGAATATTTGCAACAGGGACAATTTTAGGGTTAAGAAAGTCAACTAATAACACTTCGATGCTGTCTGTCTTTATAAACACTACACTTGGAAGTTGGAGGAGGTATTGTGGCCCCGGCACCAAATTTACTACCGGGGCCACTCCACTGTGCAGTCCATATTTAGGTGTATCAGATATTAAACAACGGTGACAGTTGATGCAGAATTTTTTAATTATATTGTGGCCTCGGTACCAAATTGTGTACCGGGGCCACCACACTACGCAGTCCATACCCTTTTTTGGTGGAATTCTGACCCGTGGAGGGTTTTTTAATTATATTGTGGCCTCGGTACCAAATTGTGTACCGGGGCCACCACACTACGCAGTCAAGATAGATAGATGCGTATCATAGATAAAGTACATTCAGTGGTGTGGGGCAAATTGAAAAATATTCAAAATGCACTGACATTATCAAAAACAAGAGGTTGTCACACGCTAAAACTCCAACATGTATATGATGGAGAGGATGGAGGAGCAGCCGTATGTGCAGTGTAATGCAGACCTGTTGAAGGTTTTTCATATATTTTATTGTGGTGCCCAGTGCCCACTCCTCTACGCAGTCCAGATACATTTATTGGTGCGAATCATAAAAGTTCAGGGTTTTTAATATATATTGTGGTGACCCACTCCTCTACGCAGTCCAGGTACATTTATTGGTGCGAATCATACAAGTTCAGGGTTTTTAATATATATTGTGGTGACCCACTCCTCTACGCAGTCCAGGTACATTTATTGGTGCGAATCATACAAGTTCAGGGTTTTTAATAGGGATGAGCGCACTCGGATTTATGAAATCCGAGCCCACCCGAACGTTGCGGATCCGAGTCGGATCCGAGACAGATCCGGGTATTGGCGCCAAATTCAAATGTGAAACTGAGGCTCTGACTCATAATCCCGTTGTCGGATCTCGCGATACTCGGATCCTATAAATTCCCCGCTAGTCGCCGCCATCTTCACTCGGGCATTGATCAGGGTAGAGGGAGGGTGTGTTAGGTGGTCCTCTGTCCTGGTAGATCTCGTGCTGTGCTGTTTAGTTCTGTGCTGTGCTGTTTAGTTCTGTGCTGTGCTGTGCTGTGCTGTGTTCTGCAGTATCAGTCCAGTGGTGCTGTGTGCTGTGCTCTGTCCTTCTGAGGTCAGTGGTGCTGCTGGGTCCTGTGCTGTGTCCTGTTCAGTCCAGTGGTACTGTGTCCTGTGCTCTGTGCTTCTAAGGGCATAGTTATTTCACCAATATTCCCCTGTGTTTAAAAAAATAAAAAAAAGTTTTTTAAAAAAATACCAAAAACTACTTTAATTTTTTTTAATTACCACAAAATTTGCACAACCAATCCTGCAGTATAAGCCCATTGGTACTGCAATATTACCAAGTTCACACATTCAGCAGTAAAAGTCCAGTGGTACTGCAATATTACAAAGTTTACACATTCTGCAGTATCAGTCCAGTGGTGCTGTGTCCTGTGCTCTGTCCTGCTGAGTTCCGTAGTGCTGCTGGGTCCTGTGCCGTGTCCTGTTCAGTCCAGTGGTGCTGTGTCCTGTGCTCTGTGCTTCTAAGGGCATAGTTATTTCCCCATTATTCCCAAGTTTTTAAAAAATAAAAAAAAAGTAAAAAAAAATAAAAAATTTAAAAAATAAATAAAAAATATAATAATTATAACCAAATTTGCAAAACCAATCCAGCAGTATAAGTCCATTGGTACTGCAATATTACAAAGTTCACACATTCTGCAGTATCAGTCCAGTGGTGCTGTGTCCTGTGCTCTGTCCTGCTGAGTTCCGTAGTGCTGCTGGGTCCTGTGCCGTGTCCTGTTCAGTCCAGTGGTGCTGTGTCCTGTGCTCTGTGCTTCTAAGGGCATAGTTATTTCCCCACTATTCCCAAGTTTTTTAAAAATAAAAAAAAAGTAAAAAAAAAAAAAAAATTTAAAAAAAAAAAAATATATAATAATTATAACCAAATTTGCAAAACCAATACAGCAGTATAAGTCCATTGGTACTGCAATATTACCAAGTTCACACATTCTGCAGTATCTTGTGCTACATATAATGGAGACCAAAAATTTGGAGGATAAAGTAGGGAAAGATCAAGACCCACTTCCTCCTAATGCTGAAGCTGCTGCCACTAGTCATGACATAGACGATGAAATGCCATCAACGTCGTCTTCCAAGCCCGATGCCCAATCTCGTAGTACCGGGCATGTAAAATCCAAAAAGCCCAAGTTAAGAAAAAGTAGCAAAAAGAGAAACTTAAAATCATCTGAGGAGAAACGTAAAGTTGCCAATATGCCATTTACGACACGGAGTGGCAAGGAACGGCTTAGGCCCTGGCCCGTGTTCATGACTAGTGGTTCAGCTTCACCCACGGATCTTAGCCCTCCTCCTCCTCCCCCCCCTACAAAAAATTGAAGAGAGTTATGCTGTCAGCAACAAAACAGCAAACAACTCTGCCTTCTAAAGAGAAATTATCACAAATCCACAAGGCGAGTCCAAGGATGTTGGTGGTTGTCAAGCCTGACCTTCCCATCACTGTACGGGAAGAGGTGGCTCGGGAGGAGGCTATTGATGATGTAGCTGGCGCTGTGGAGGAACTTGATGATGAGGATGGTGATGTGGTTATTGTAAATGAGGCACCAGGGGGGGAAACAGCTGATGTCCATGGGATGAAAAAGCCCATCGTCATGCCTGGTCAGAAGACCAAAAAATGCACCTCTTCGGTCTGGAGTTATTTTTATCCAAATCCAGACAACCAATGTATGGCCATATGTAGCTTATGTAAAGCTCAAATAAGCAGGGGTAAGGATCTTACCCACCTAGGAACATCCTCCCTTATACGTCACCTGAATAACCTTCATAGTTCAGTGGTTAGTTCAGGAACTGGGGCTAGGACCCTCATCGGTACAGGGACACCTAAATCCCGTGGTGCAGTTGGATACACACCAGCAACACCCTCCTCGTCAACTTCCTCCACAATCTCCATCAGATTCAGTCCTGCAGCCCAAGTCAGCAGCCAGACTGAGTCCTCCTCAATACGGGATTCATCCGAGGAATCCTGCAGCGGTACGCCTACTACTGCCACTGCTGCTGTTGCTGCTGTTAGTCGGTCATCTTCCCAGAGGGGAAGTCATAAGACCGCTAAGTCTTTCACAAAACAATTGACCGTCCAACAGTCGTTTGCCATGACCACAAAATACGATAGTAGTCACCCTATTGCAAAGCGTATAACTGCGGCTGTAACTGCAATGTTGGTGTTAGACGTGCGCCCGGTGTCCGCCATCAGTGGAGTGGGATTTAGAGGGTTGATGGAGGTATTGTGTCCCCGGTACCAAATCCCCTCGAGATTCCACTTCACTAGGCAGGCGATACCAAAAATGTACAGAGAAGTACGATCAAGTGTCCTCAGTGCTCTTAAAAATGCGGTTGTACCCACTGTCCACTTAACCACGGACATGTGGACAAGTGGTTCTGGGCAAACGAAGGACTATATGACTGTGACAGCCCACTGGGTAGATGCATCCCCTTCCGCAGCAACAGCAACAGCTGCATCAGTAGCAGCATCTACAAAATGGCTGCTCATGCAAAGGCAGGCAACATTGTGTTTTACAGGCTTTAATAAGAGGCACAACGCTGACAACATATTAGAGAAAATGAGGGAAATTATCTCCCAGTGGCTTACCCCACTTAGACTCTCATGGGGATTTGTGGTGTCAGACAATGCCAGTAACATTGTGCGGGCATTAAATATGGGCAATTTCCAGCACGTCCCATGTTTTGCCCACACCATTAATTTGGTGGTGCAGCATTACCTCAAGAGTGACAGGAGTGTGCAGGAGATGCTTGCGGTGGCGCGCAAAATTGCTGGACACTTTCGGCATTCAGCCAGTGCCTACCGCAGACTAGAGGCACATCAAAAAAACATGAACCTGCCCTGCCATCACCTCAAACAAGAGGTTGTGACGCGCTGGAACTCCACCCTCTATATGCTGCAGAGGATGGAGGAGCAGCAAAAGGCCATTCAGGCCTACACAGCCACCTACGACATAGGCAAAGGAGTGGGGATGCGCCTCAGTCAAGCGCAGTGGAGATTGATTTCCGTGTTGTGCAAGGTTCTGCAGCCATTTGAACTTGCCACACGAGAAGTCAGTTCCGACACTGCCAGCTTGAGTAAGGTCATTACCCTGATCAGGCTGTTGCAGAAGCAGCTGGAGAAAGTGAGGGAGGAGCTGGTAAGCCATTGCGATTACACCAAGCATGTAGCTCTTGTGGATGTAGCCCTTCGTACGCTTTGCCAGGATCCGAGGGTGGTCACTCTTTTAAAGTCAGAGGAATACATTCTGGCCACCGTGCTCGATCCTCGGTTTAAAGCGTATGTTGTGTCTCTGTTTCCGGCGGACACAAGTCTACAGCGGTGCAAAGACCTGCTGGTCAGGAGATTGTCCTCTGAAGAGGACCGTGACATGCCAACAGCTCCACCCTCATTTTCTTCCACATCTATGGCTGCGAGGAAAAAGCTCAGTTTTCCCAAAAGAGGCACTGGCGGGGATGCTGATAACATCTGGTCCGGACTGAAGGACCTGCCAACCATTGCAGACATGTCTACTCTCGCTGCATTGGATGCTGTCACAATAGAAAAAATTGTGGATGATTACTTTGCTGACACCATCCAAGTAGACATGTCAGACAGTCCATATTGTTACTGGCAGGAAAAAAAGGCAGTTTGGAAGCCCCTGTACAAACTGGCTCTATTTTACCTGAGTTGTCCCCCCTCCAGTGTGTACTCGGAAAGAGTTTTTAGTGCAGCGGGGAACCTGGTCAGTGAGCGGCGAAGGAGGTTGCTTCCTCACAACGTTGAAAAAATGATGTTTATAAAAATGAATAATCAATTCCTCAATGAAGTACAGCACTGCCCTCCAGATACTACAGAGGGACCTGTGGTTGTGGAGTCCAGCGGGGACGAATTGATAATGTGTGATGAGGAGGAAGTACACACTGTAGGGGGAGAGGAATCAGAGGTTGAGGATGAGGACGACATCTTGCCTCAGTAGAGCTCGTTTAGTCTGTACAGGGAGAGATGAATAGCTTTTTTGGTGTGGGGGCCCAAACAAACCAATCATTTCAGCCAAAGTTGTTTGGTAGGCCCTGTCGCTGAAATGATTGGTTTGTTAAAGTGTGCATGTCCTATTTCAACAACATAAGGGTGGGTGTGAGGGCCCAAGGACAATTCCATCTTGGAACTTTTTTTTTTGCATTATATGACCAATCAACAGTCGTTTGCCATGTTCAAAAAGTAAAACCAATTTTTAAAAAAATCAAGAAATTAAACCAAAAGTAAAATGCCGTGTCATAATTTAAAACAAGAGGTATTGACGTGCTCTAAAACTACTGTATTGTTGTTTATATTTTATAAACACTACACTTGAAAGCTTGAGTCTTTCAATAAAAAAGTAACTGTCCATTGCACGAATATTTGCAACAGGGACAATTTTAGGGTTAAGAAAGTCAACTAATAACACTTCGACGCTGTCTGTCTTTATAAACACTACACTTGGAAGTTGGAGGAGGTATTGTGGCCCCGGCACCAAATTTACTACCGGGGCCACTCCACTGTGCAGTCCATATTTAGGTGTATCAGATATTAAACAACGGTGACAGTTGATGCCCAATTTTTTAATTATATTGTGGCCTCAGTACCAAATTGTGTACCGGGGCCACCACACTACGCAGTCCAGATACTTGTTTGGTGGAATTTAGACCAGTTGAGGGTTTTATTATTGTGTTGTGGGGACCACTCTATCTATACCACACTACAACTCTATACCACTCTATTTCATACTTTAATTCTATTTAATACTTTAATTCTATTTCATACTTTAATTCTATTTAATACTTTAATTCTATTTCATACTTTAATTCTATTTAATACTTTAATTCTATTACTAATTACCATAAAGAGGAACTGCCGCTTCTATTTAATACTTTAATTCTATTAGTAGTTACCATAAAGAGGAACAAAATAAACCAATTTTACCAAAAGTATAATATGACTTAGACTTACAAACACTACACTTGAAAGATGGTGCCTTTAAATGAAAAAGTCAGTCTTCATTGCACGACTATGTGCAACAGGGACAGTTTTTTGGTTTACAAAGTCAACCAATAACACTTGGACCCTGTCTGTCTTTAACATACTTGATGGGATCTCAATGTTGAATTGTCTGTACCATGTGGCCCCGGTATCAAATTGGGTACCGGGGCCACCCCACTACGCAGTCCAGATACTTGTTTGGTTGAATTCTGACACGTGGAGGGTGTATTTATTTTATTGTGGCCCCGGTATCAAATTGGGTACCGGGCCACCCCACTACGCAGTCCAGATACTTGTTTGGTGGAATTCTGACACGTGGAGGGTGTATTTATTTTATTGTGGCCCCGGTATCAAATTGGGTACCGGGGCCACCCCACTACGCAGTCCAGATACTTGTTTGGTGGAATTCTGACACGAGGATGGAGGAGCAGCCGTATGTGTAGTGTAATGCAGACCTGTTGAAGGTTTTTTATATATTTTATTGTGGTGCCCAGTGCCCACTGCTCTAGGCAGTCCAGGTACATTTATTGGTGCGATTCATAAAAGTTCAGGGTTTTTAATATATTGTGGTGACCCACTCCTCTACGCAGTCCAGGTACATTTATTGGTGCGAATCAAACAAGTTGATGGTTTTCTTATTATATATATTGTGGTGACCCACTCCTCTACGCAGTCCAGGTACATTTATTGGTGCGATTCATAAAAGTTCAGGGTTTTTAATATATATTGTGGTGACCCACTCCTCTAGGCAGTCCAGGTACATTTATTGGTGCGAATCATAAAAGTTCAGGGTTTTTAATATATATTGTGGTGACCCACTCCTCTACGCAGTCCAGGTACATTTATTGGTGCGATTCATAAAAGTTCAGGGTTTTTAATATATTGTGGTGACCCACTCCTCTACGCAGTCCAGGTACATTTATTGGTGCGAATCAAACAAGTTGATGGTTTTCTTATTATATATATTGTGGTGACCCACTCCTCTACGCAGTCCAGGTACATTTATTGGTGCGAATCATAAAAGTTCAGGGTTTTTAATATATATTGTGGTGACCCACTCCTCTACGCAGTCCAGGTACATTTATTGGTGCGATTCATAAAAGTTCAGGGTTTTTAATATATATTGTGGTGACCCACTCCTCTACGCAGTCCAGGTACATTTATTGGTGCGAATCATAAAAGTTCAGGGTTTTTAATATATATTGTGGTGACCCACTCCTCTACGCAGTCCAGAAAGATACCTTGTTGCAACGTTTTGGACTAATAACTATATTGTGAGGTGTTCAGAATACACTGTAAATTAGTGGAAATGCTTGTTATTGAATGTTATTGAGGTTAATAATAGCCTAGGAGTGAAAATAAGCCCAAAAACTTGATTTTTAAACTTTTTATGTTTTTTTCAAAAAAAATCCGAATCCAAAACCTTAAATCCGAACCGAGACCTTTCGTCAAGTGTTTTGCGAGACAAATCCGAACCCCAAAAATAACGAAAATCCGGATCCAAAACACAAAACACGAGACCTCAAAAGTCGCCGGTGCACATCCCTAGTTTTTAATATATATTGTGGTGACCCACTCCTCTACGCAGTCCAGGTACATTTATTGGTGCGAATCATACAAGTTGATGGTTTTCTTATTATATATATTGTGGTGACCCACTCCTCTACGCAGTCCAGATACATTTATTGGTGCGAATCATAAAAGTTCAGGGTTTTTAATATATATTGTGGTGACCCACTCCTCTACGCAGTCCAGGTACATTTATTGGTGCGAATCATACAAGTTCAGGGTTTTTAATATGTATTGTGGTGACCCACTCCTCTACGCAGTCCAGGTACATTTATTGGTGCGAATCATACAAGTTCAGGGTTTTTAATATATATTGTGGTGACCCACTCCTCTACGCAGTCCAGGTACATTTATTGGTGCGAATCATACAAGTTGATGGTTTTCTTATTATATATATTGTGGTGACCCACTCCTCTACGCAGTCCAGAAAGATACCTCTTTGCAACGTTTTGGACTAATAACTATATTGTGAGGTGTTCAGAATACACTGTAAATTAGTGGAAATGCTTGTTATTGAATGTTATTGAGGTTACTAATAGCATAGGAGTGAAAATAAGCCCAAAAACTTGATTTTTAAACTTTTTATGTTTTTTCCAAAAAAAATCCGAATCCAAAACCTTAAATCCGAACCGAGACCTTTCGTCAAGTGTTTTGCGAGACAAATCCGAACCCCAAAAATAATGAAAATCCGGATCCAAAACACAAAACACGAGACCTCAAAAGTCGCCGGTGCACATCCCTAATTAAAATTAATCTATATCTAGCTTTGCAGATTGAAGGCTGCACCTGAAAATACACATAGCGGAAAAAGTACCAATTCAATAATGTAAAGTTTTATATCTTCTCCTCATTTGCTGCTATTCTTAGCCTCATTTATGGCTAAAATTAATCATGAGCGTGAGGGGACATCAGAACTGTTTTATTACATGTCTCACCTTTGTGTATTTGTATATTTTTATGATATCGGTTGAAGTGCACCTACAAATAAGCTTTCCCACAGACGCCCCTGGAAAGTACAAAATGAATCCCCTTAAAAGTATAGATAATAGAGAATTCCAGAGCGCAAAAGGATGTGTGTCATCCTGTAAAGCAGGGAAAGCCCCTACTAATGCATTTACAGTGTCTCATTTACATAATTATACCCCACATAAAGAAATGGTTTTTCCACTTCAGTGCACCTAATCTGCACTTAACAAGAAACACCCCTTACCTGACCAACCTCTCCTATAGGATATTGCATGCAAATTAATTTGTCACCCCGTAACAACAATATTGTGCTGCCGGTTTTCATGTTTGCTCTTTTTAAAAGACCCCCTTTGTTTTCCTGCATGTAGCAGGCAGTGTGATATAAAATCAAATCAAATAGCTGTCACTCTACAGGGTGAATTAAATTCTCTGAGATGAGCCCCCAGGCATCACAGTGATGTCCGACTGCACACATTCCTGGGTACTACAGTGCCCGGACATCACAGATTTTCCTGCACACCTCTATGGGGTGCCTGGCATGCCTTCATGACTGTTCTGGAAGCACTGTGCAGCATATTACAGGGAATTGAAAACTCAGATGTGGGAATCCTCAGTCATATTTGGTAGGAGTATCCGGCTATTACCAAATACTGGCAAGGAGTGATCAGCATTAAAGAGGATTGAGAGGTTCTCAAGAGACCAGAGTTCTAGCTGCTTAATTTGACAGATATTCCAATCTCCAAATTAAAATTCTTTGACACTTAAACAGTGCTGCAAAGGCAGTAATCCTTGTGTGCTATGGATATAGACAATATTGTTATCCTCTAATGATCACCGCCCTGAGTTTTTTAACTCATGGCTCTAGAGGTTGGAGTACAAGGAAACTTATAATTACAAATCTTACTGTCAGTAGTGCCTATCAATGATAGATACTTCTCTAGCTGCGAGTTGAAAATTGTAATAACTGGAAAAGATTGGAACCAATAATTTTGTCACATCCTCCCTGGCAAATATGTAAAATTCCCTGAAGATATTGAAAGTATCGACCCCCCCCCTTTCCTATCCCCCCTCCTCTTTCCCCATCTACTTTTTTAAACTATTGTATTCTAATCACAATGTTTACACTTTTACTGTCTTTAAGTAATTTTGTGTAACTTTGAGATTTCAATACAGAGAGAGTACATAAAAAATATTTTGTAATTAAGAGAGTCCCGATATCAGCTTGCACTACTAATTAAATACAATTGCTGATGTTAAACTGAGCAGTATTTTAGGAGACAAAAAAACAAAAATGTTCAAATTAGAGAAGGGGTTGGTCCTAAAGTGTTAGTAGGTTGGACTTTGGGGTGACATTTTTCCAGTTTCCATCATGCACATTTTCCAGATTGTCTGCCAACCTGCAGATCTATGAGCAGATTGATTTTACTAAGGTATTTCTAAAGATCATAAAGGGGACGAGCACCTTGAAATACACAAGACAAGCAACTAGGTGCTGTTGCGCAAATAAACGGGCAGCACGTGTGCAACATTTTTGTGGCTTGTCAGGTCTTAATAAGTGGAATTCAGAAACATCTCTTCCTAAACAACTCTAACATGTATTCTTACTTCATTGGTAGATGGGAAAAGAACAGTGGTATTTGTTAGGATCTGCCTTAGGATGCTGCTGCACCCCAGCAGCTCCTGCCTTGGGGACTATACTGGACCTTATTATTGTATTTACCCTACAGTACCTGTGTACCACCAGAGGTGCTGCTATTCTGTCATCTCGTCCCACTACCAGGGGTTAACTAGCTGCAGCTAGTTAGCTAGTTAATCATTTGCACATGAGTGTCTCCTATTTATGCCTGCCTCTACCAGTACTCTTTGCTGGTCATTAATGTTTCTGTGCCTATTTATGTTTGGCTACCTTTGGACTACTGCCTTGCTTTTCTCTGTTTCTGTGGATATCTTTGCTTAGCCAGTTCCTGCTTCTCTGTAAAGCATTTGCCACTCACCCGTATCTTCTCCTGAAGATAAACTTGATATCTACATTATTCTTGCTATTTTGCAATACCTAGAAGTCTGTTTATTCACTGACCTGGTCTGTGCTCACATTACTTCTCCTGGGGGTAAATGTGTCAAGCTCTGATTTTTTCATTTATTGAAAATCGCGACAAATCGCAGGTGATAACCCACGATTTTAGTCCCCAAGTCGCGAAATGTATTAAGCTACGTTTTTTTTAATCTGACCTTAAAAATCGCTGGTCATCTCTCACAATTTGTTGGGATTTAAAACTGTCCCATGTTTAGCTAACTCTCCCGTCTTTAGGTTAAAAATGCAATAGACAACACACTGCGCCCTAGCTGCGTGATTAGTAAACACATCACTGTTACACTGGCCTGTCTATAGAACCGCAGGTCCCGGTGGCTGTCAAAAAATAGTTAAATGTTGAAAAAAAATGTGTGGTCCCACGTCCGAGCACTATTAACCCTAGTGCTGCCAGCCTACTGCTGGTTGTGTGAAAATTGGGGACAATTTGTGGGGGGTCCCCCCAATTTTCAAGCAACCAGCACTAGGCAAACCAGCCGGAATGGGTGGCACTATATTATTATTATTATTATCATTTATTTGTTAGGCGCCACAAGGTATCCGCAGCGCCGCACACAGTACTAACAGTAGACTATACAGGGTGAAACCATACAGAACAATGAACAAAAAGTACCAATACTTCAGAAACTCCGGCTAGTCATATGCAGTAAAGACGGAGCAGAAGAACAGGTATGGAGACAGGAGGGGAGGGGGCCCTGCTCATACGAGTTTACATCCTAAGGGAGGGTAAACAGACCAGGCACAAGAGGAGCCAGTTGAGGCAAGAGGAAAGAATGGAGGACGAGCAAGGGATGAGATGGGGGTTAAGTAGATGGTTGGTAGGCTTTGAGGAAGAGGTGAGTTTTGAGTGCACGTTTGAAGGAGCACAGAGTAGGAGAAAGACGGATGGAACGAGGGAGGTCGTGGGGAAATGCAGCAGGGGTCCCCCTGCCATAATGACATAGCAACTCCACGCTGTTCAGTGCTGGGCTGGATTCCCTAGGGAGTGGGGTCTGCAAAAAAAAAAACATGTAGGTCTTCCCTCTAGTAATAACCAGCCAAGTACTGAAAGCACTAGGGCTCTTACTACACCCCTGGATGGTGGGTGTAGGGTAATGACGGCCATTAGAGTTAAAAAAACAGATGTAATTTTGTTTTGTGGAACTACCCATGCCAGCTGATGCTTGTATAACTACAAGCACCAGTATACTCATGGCAGCCAGGTCATGCTGGTTCTTGGAGAACAACAATTTCCGACATGGCCTGACACCTATGGCTGGCTGAGACCTGTAGTTCCACAAGAAAAATGTTAAAAAGCCACCACACCCTCATTAAATCCACACAAATTTAATGAATGAAACGATGCCAATGAATAGAATACAGCTCACAGCGTCCCCCCTTCTATAGTGCCAACCAGCGTGGCTGGTTTGCCTACTGATGGTTGCTTGAAAATCGGGTGACTACACGCAATTTTTCCCCCCGATTTTCACGTAGCCAGCAGTAGGCTGGCAGCACTAGGGTTAATAGTGATCGCCTGGGGGAACCCCATGCATTTTTTTTTTCAACATTTAACTATTTTTTAACATTTGACAGCCGTGGCTCTATAGACAGGCAGTGTAACAGTGATGTGTTTACTAATCACGCAGCTAGGATGCAGCGTGTTGTACCTAGCGATTTTTTAAAGCAAACCCGCAGCTTAATACATTTGAGACTTGTATAGCTAGAGTGGCAAACAGTTGGGACTTCGATCTGTTGCGATTTTTTAAATAGCGTTTTTGACAGAAACACATCTCTGGCGATTTTACATCAATTCTCAGGTTTATACATCAGCGAGTTTCAACTCTCCTGGGAAAATCGCTGGATTTTCAAAATTGCAGCTTGATTCATTTACCCCCTGGACTGCAATAAACAGTTTAATGTTTTCAACATATGTCTGCATCCATGGCTGGATTTGCAAGGACCTAGTTTGTGGAACAGATTTGTAACAGTTTTAAAGAGTTGTAAACTTAAGAGACAGAACATCCTTAAAATAATGTAGAATGAATTAATTTTAACGAAGGAAATAAATTGTGCTAATTACAGCTGTAGATAAATTATGGCATCAATTTGGTGACAACCACTCTTTGTTAAAAGAAAAATCATTAAAACATAAATTAAAACACATGTAAAACTTAATGATCCATTAGTGAATTTCACTTAAATATGGATTACTTATTTTGAAATCTATACAAGAGATCTTTCTTCCTTAACAGTAGATTCATTTGAAATTTATTTATTGATAGTTCCTTGCAGGAATTCTGCTAATTTACAAGATTATTTTCCAATAGAATCTATGGGATTTACATAATAAATCTTTATTATGCATCAACTCGTTTGTTTGTGGTTCACAAAGATCAGATAAGGTTTTAGAGATTTCAGCAAACAAGGTCTAATATTTGGAAAGCTGATATTATTTATGTGATGAATCACTCCCATTCAATTTTTCTAAGTTTCGAGGTGTAAAAAATATTTAATATGACCAACATGTTTTTGACCCTTAAATACTTTTTGCCACATTTTGCAATGTTTTACTTTCCTTTATAGCATACCGATTTCTTATATTAATCTACCTTTTAACCCTCTGGTCAATTGTAGCTTGCTCATGTACTCCATGTGATGGCACATGTGTGCCAAAGGAGGAATGATTTCCTCTGGGACTAATGTGAATAAGTTTTGGGAACAAAACCTTTGGAGTCACTAGGTGGCCTGCTGGTGATTTCCAAAGGTTGTCAGTTTACAGGGTACAGCCAGAAGACTCTCCATATAGCCTTTTCAAGCTCGGGGGCTTTGCTTTGGAGTGTAGCAAGATCCCCATAGTGGTCATAGGAGAATTGGGCTGTATTGCAAACAGAGTATGTGTTTTAGGTCGCAAAACCCTAGAAATAACCACTGTCTTAGCAGAATTGTCTGCCAAAGCATTTCCTTATGAGACATCGCTAGTAACAGAGGTGTGAGCTGTGCATTTAATGATAGGTATCTCAGAGAGTAACTTGATAGTGTCTAGTGGTTATCTACTAAAGTCCATATTTTAATTTGTAAGCCTCCATATTTAAAGTAGTCCTGTTGTTTCCAAAGCTGTCCAAAGCCTGATACGATCAGCCACGCTATCCAGATTTTTTTCTACTCTATGGCTCAACATCACCTTCATGTCAGGGAGGTACTCCTTAAACTTTGTGAGGATCACCTCTTTGCAAAACTTGAAAAATGGGAGTTTGAAGCCAATATGGTCACATTCCTGGGCCTTCAGCTTGAGTTTGTGACCATAGATTGCATCTATGTGTTTTTCTATCCCGCAAATTCTCTCCTACAGAATCTAACTATGGTTTTGGCAATTGGAAACTTCTGGCTATTAAATGGGCTAGTCAAGAGTAGTGACACTGGATGGAAGTGACTGCTTATGTAATTTCTTTTCTCACCGATCATAAGAACCTTTTATACATCTAGTCTGCCAAAAGGCTAATTTCCAGGCTAGCACACTGGGCTCTATTTTTTGCTCGCTTTAGGTTTCTCATCTCCTTAAGACCTGGGTCAAAGAACATCAAAGCCGATGCCCGGTCTCGTAGCTTCCTCACCCATCACCATCCTGCCACTGAACCTCTTCCTATTATTCCTGCCTTATCCATCCACACTGGGCTGGCTCAAGATCTGGGATCAACTCTCGACCAACTTCAGAACCTGGCATCTCTGGTCACCCTGCGGACAAATTATTTGTTGTAGATCATTTAAGAAGGACAGTTCTTTCTGAATCTCATGTTAGCAAAACATCTGGACATCCTGGTATCAAGACCATTGAGATTCTTTCCTGTACTGTATGGTGGATTTCCTTGTCTGCGGACGTCAGGGATTTTGTATTCTCCTGTGAGGAATGTGCTAGGAACAAGTCACCCAGACATTGTCCCTCTGGTCAATTCATGCCCTTATTGGTTCCTGTGAAGCCATGGTCACACTTAATCCACACTTAATCCCCTGCCTAATTCTCAAACTGTGGCATCTCTATTTACTCAGCATGTCTTTTGCCTTTATGTTATTCTGGTAGATATTGTCTCTGATCCTGGCTTCCAGTTTGTTGCATTATTCTGCATTTCCTTCTGTGCTCTGCTTGGAATTAATATCAGCTTCTTTTCAACATATCATCCACAGTCCAGCCGGCAGACAAAGAGGGTCAGCCAATCCCTTGAGCATTTTCTACTGTTATATACCTTTCAAGTACCATGATAACTGGGCTGCATTGCTACTTTTGGCAGAGTTTCCATTCAATAATGCTTGTCACTCATCCACCCGCATATCTCCATTCTTTTGCAACCTTGGTTTTCATCCCAGGGCCAACTCCCTACCTTCTCTCGTTCCCTCTGGTCCTCCTGAAATACACCATACTGCCTCCCGTCTCATATGGAAGAAGGTTCATTCTACTCTTTCTCGACCGCAAAGGTTGCCTCTTCAAGGTGGGTGATACAGTATATCTCTCTGCCCGGGAACATCAAACTCCAGCAGCCCTGCAGGAAATTCGGGCCTAGGTTCATTGGATTGTTCATCATTTTAAAACAGGTCAATCCTGTTAACTTCAGACTGAAGCTTTCTCGGTCTTTAAGAATTCCTAACACCTTCAATTATTTGCTTCTTTAGCCTGTTACCTCATCCAGCAAGTTCAGACCTCATCGTCCACACAGACCTTATCCTGTTAAGGTTAATGGATGTCAAGTGTTCATGGTTGAAAAAATTCTTGATTCTAAGAGTGTCTAAGGTCAAGTTCACTTTTTGGTTCATTAGAAGGGGTTCGGCTCCTAGGAACAATCTTGGATCCCCTGGCAGCATTTGCATGCTAACAGGCGCATCCAAGAATTTTTCAAACTATTTCCTAGGAAACCAGGATTCCTCAACCCCTTCTCCAGGTGGGGAGGGTTACTGTTGTGAGCCATCACGCTAGCTATGACAGCTCGGCTGGATTTGTTGCTGACCACATCCTGGCTGTTCCCCTCGCAACCAGGATGCTTCTTCTGCCTGCAGCATCCCAGGCATTGCCTGGGCTACTGGGATGCTCTTCTCTTCCTGCAGCCGCTGCGTTCCAGCCATTAGCCTGACAGCTGGGGCACGCAGCGATTATGATTTAACTAACAGCCTGCTGCAGCTGTTTAAGGAAGCTGACGCTCTGCCCCCTGATTGATCCTGTTCGGTATTTAAGACAGGGAGGGCTTAGCCTCCCTTCCAGTTTTAGCGTTTATGCCACACATTTTCTGGCCTGCTCCTGTTTCCTGTGGATACTCTGCCAATTTTGATTGACTCCTGTTGTGACTCTTGGCTTGTTTCCTGGATTTCCTCTGCTTGCTGCCAGCCCTGACCTTTTGGCGTGTCCGTGACTACCCTGCTTGCTTCTGACCCATGACCTCTGGCCTGACCCTGGTTTCCATGTGCTGTGTCACTGGTTCCTCTGCCTCTTACCACCGTGCTACAGTGACTGCATATAAGCTTTTACTACACTAGAGTTAAGTGCTGGGGCTTCTGAGTACCTGTGAGTGCAACTAACTCTACCAGAAAGGCGGCTGCTATAGGCGAAGACCTCTACAATCAGTTCTAAAAGCGCATGTCAGAAACCAGTAAGCCGTAATATAGCCATGGAGAACACAAAGGCATATCACAGATATTAACTATGTTGACTTTCAAAAATATACTGGAATGTGTCAGGGCTATAAGCTCTACCACCTGCACTGAGTACACAAGGGGGTAAATAAATACCTACAGCTTTAATGCAAGAGGGAAAGCTTGTGCTTCAGAACCAAGCAGTGTGTTCTAGTAAGCTATAGTATGATGTGTATCCCTATGTTTTTGTGAAAAGGCTTAATTCAATTTGGCAATCCTAGGTTTGGAGAAAATTCCTGTTTAAGGCTGCAAAATGTTTTTTCAGTTTTCTTCCCAAGGCAATAGTTCAGGAACATCCAGGAGTATTGTTGACCCTTGTATGTCAATAAAAAATTAAACTACCTATCAGGGTGAATAGGAGTATAAAACAAAGCAGAACAGAAGTCCGTATCTTTAAAATATTTAGTTTTAGGTGGAATATTGGAAAGAATGGTCACTTAATTGAACACTGCTGGGAAAACATGTATAAGACAACATTATTGATTGCTCTAAGGTCCTGGACAAACATGTATTTGTCCTTACCTGGCTTCTTAATTGGAAAGATAGGTAAGTTATGGGAAACAATAACTCCCTGATTTAATAAAAAATGTATGACTGATGTAATATTTCTGCTTAGATGCAAGAGGTTATGTATTGTGCTAACCTTAACAAGGGTTTAGTTAGGTCAATCATTATATTAACAGGGTAGCTGTGAGAATTTGTTATAATTCATTAACACTCATCTCTTGCCAGCCCACATCAGCAGCTTTAAACTGGGGCTGGAAAGGTGGTAAAAGATCATTCATAAAAGCTGCAAATATAGCCTGAGAGGCCTCATTCATCGGGTCTTCAATTCCCAAGTATCTAACAAAGAGTTCTTTCACACTCTCAAAATAATCTGCTACTGACTCACCTTTGTTTTGTTTACAAGAATTTATCTGTAAACCAATTTTTGTAGCACTGGATGATGTGTTTCCTGTTGCCACTCGTTGAAGCAATTTTAATCTAGTGAATATACATCCCACTGGTGTAGAAGATGATCGTTATGGTTTTTTACTATTACCTGCCCCATAATGTAATTATCAATTAATTCCTGCACAAACTAGTACAATTCTAAAGAAATAAAGTAGAAGAATTAACTAACTCAAGGCATGTGTCTAGGGCAATCTAGGATTTACAGTCTACTATTGTAAAATGAAAAATATAACAGTTTAAAAGGAATATTACATCCATTAAACCTTAGACACATATCACAGTCACACAAAAAAAAGTATGGTCTTGGACCTGTCGAGGTGGCTTATGTCCGACAGACATGGTTATCTGTAATGTGCTGAAGTAGTGCCATTGTCCCTTATAGGCTGGTTGACATAAAGGGAAGGTAAAGACTAGGTTATCGACTATAGTGGGTCACAAGGTTTTACAGGGACAAGTCAACATATGTCCCAGACCTGGTAGCCACATTCACTTTCTCAACACTTAGTTCATATAATGTGAATTCATCATGCCAGCATAAACCTGTAGTACTACTTTTCATCCTGAATGCAACAAAAGTCATTATACCTGGTATTACCAGTCATATGCAGTAAGGTCTGGCAGGAGAAAAGAGATAAAAGGGTAGTCCCTTGATGCAAAACCCATAGAGACAATGTACCTTGCCTCGCACACCTGGGTTTGAATCAGGACAGTTCATTGTACTGGATTTCTTCCCAGCTATTTTTCATCCAGCTTCTGAAACCATGTTATTGTTGTCCTGGAAGCCCTTACTCTTGGTAACCAGACCTTGGAAACCATACTAGCATTGACCCCAAATCCTTAGCACTGGGGCAGAGACAGTTTCAGATTCCAGCACCAGAGCGCAAGACACATCAGAAAAGCATCTTGCTGCCCTGGGCTGAGGTGTGTTCACTGGGACAGTTCGTCCTTGCATAGCTAGACCTGCATGTCAACTGGTACACATATAGTTATCAAATATCCATAGTTATTGTTTATTTATATAGCTCCAATCATATTACATAGTACTATACATATAATAGGTAATCATTCATATATGTAATCATTCACATAGTACCTGCCCCAATGGAGCTTACAATCTAAATTCCCTAACACACACACACTACTGTCAATTTTGTCAGAAGCGAGCTAACCTATCAGTATTTTGGAGAAAAGCAAAACACCCAAAGAAAACCAACCCAACTATGGGGAGAATATACAAACTCCACACAGATAGGGCCCACAGAATGGTGGCTCAGTATGGCAGTAACCACTTTAATGACAACTGTCAAAGCACAATTCCACTAGAGATATAGATAGGATTGTTTCCTCCAAGGAAATATGTTAGGCAGCCACATGTTGTAATATTCATACAGACCATAAGACATTACAGGCTAGACACACAGACTACGGATTAGGACATTTGCAATTACTCACCCCCTTTATTTATTTATTTAAAATGGTGTGCTGTTGGAGGGTGTGATGGAAAGAAATGTACTTTTTTCCATTAGTCTGGATGTCAGCACAAGACTTAGCAGGAACAAGCTTTAATTATTTCATAGGAATATTGTATTATCCTCTACCTATTTTAGAGGGGAAGGGAGCAGTCCAAAGCTTATGGTATCCTGACATTAGGGTCAAGGAAAGAGAAAATTACATGAGTATAATTTTTTACCCTGTCATTATAATCAGTAAGGCAGCTGAGATTGAGTTCAATCAATGTTCAATTCAAAACCATTTAGTTCCATCGACAAGTAGATAGACATCACAAACTGATTCAGGCATTGCATTTCAAGTTTTGTAATACAATTGTATATTCCCATTTTGAGCTTACCTTTATGTGAAGATGAAGATCCAAAATTCTGTAGCTTCAAACCAGTTTCTATTCTCTGTGGCTTTGTGTATAGAAACAAATAGCACAGTACACACACACTGACAACAAATGCTAATAACACCAATGCTGCGATCGCAAGTCCAATCAGAGCTCCTATACTGGAAAAGAAAACATAAGATATTAGATTACTTTGAAGCAGGTGAGATCACTGTAATTGTATGTGAAGTGAAGAACAAATTAGTACTTGCAATGTACCTGTTGCCTTCACACAGGGAAAGCAGCCATTGGCTGGGATGAACAAATATAAGTCCAATCCATTTACCAAGTAGTACTGACATTACTTGCTTCATAACTCGGTGATGTCACTATTTCTAAGCACTTGGCTGCATTCTCAAGAACATTTATTTAGCACTCAAAAAGGCTTGTTCCACTATGAACAGTCATTATTATTATTATTACCATTTATTTATATAGCGCCACTAATTCCACAGCGCTGTACAGAGAACTCACTCACATCAGTCTCTGCCCCATTGGGGCTTACAGTCTAAATTCCCTAACACACACACACACACTAGGGTCATTTGTTAGCAGCCAATTAACCCACCAGTATGTTTTTTGGAGTGTGGGAGGAAACCCACGCAAACAGGGGGAGAACATACATAATCGTCACAGATGAGGCCATGGTCGGGAATTGAACTCATGACCCCATTGCTGTAAGGCAGAAGTGCTAACCACTTAGCCACCGTGCTGTCCCATCACATTGAATATGCTTTATAATCAGTGTGTTTTATAATCATTGATATAGTCATGTGTACTACTGTAAAATAGTTTAAAATAGAAAATATTTGAGCAAGTGTGTAGAGCCTGTTTATTCAACACCTGAAGACAGACAGTCAGACAAACAAACAAATCAACAGAACATAATAGCCTGTGCAGCATAAAGATTGACAATTAGGGTCTAATTTAATTTGTACATCCATCTCCAAATCAGGCCCTCAACGTGCAACACCATTAACCACACACCTAATGTACCTATCCCCATTGCATATACATTAAATGCTGTAAACATTATTATACTGTATTTAATAACTGTACAAACATATTGCCAGCAGAAAATAATTGATTTACTGTTGATAATAGAAAGCAAATAACCCCAGGGGGTTAGAATTGGTGCTTTCAACTTCTAGGTGATTCACCTCCGGCAGACGTGCAAGAAAAGTATACATACATAGTGTAAAACCGTTAACACCTACATAAAATATGTGTGGATTAGTGATTTGCCTTTAACACATGTTTGGTAATTGACCAAATATTTTTGCAATACAAAAAACTCCATCTTCAGTTACAAAATACTTTTTCTTTCTAAAACATAAAAACTCACATTAGTGTAAAACCCAATGTAAAGTCCAGGGGGTATATTTATTAAACTGCGGGTTTGAAAAAGTGGAGATATTGCCTATAGCAATCAATCAGATTCTAGAAGTCATTTTGTGGACTGTACAAAATAAATGATAACTAGAATCTGATTGGTTGCTATAGGCAACATCTCTACTTTTATAAACCCCCAGTTTAGTAAATATACCCTAAGGACTAGTTGCAGTGCCATACAGCAGATTGTTGCGGCTCTAGGGAATGGAAACTCATTGGAATAGGACCCTTGTAAAAAAAATATTAGGCTGTTTTTATAATGCAAAGCAGACAACAGTAAATGCAATTATTTATTAGGAAAATGCATAAAATATTTATAGAGAACATAAAAAAAGTTTATGCATAGTGACAACCAGCAACACATTGCCTGTATTTTGTATGTGGCAGCAGTACTTTTAATCCACCAGAGGTGCTGTTGTTCTGTTCCTGAACTTTTCACCATACCTGTAAGAGTTATCTAAATGCCTGATACCTGATTAGAACTGCTCCTGTCTCACAGCTTCAAATACCTTTCTCAATCTGTGCTCTGTGCAGTTCATTGTTTTTACCTGGCTGCTGCTTATCTCCTGTTAATCCCTGTTCCAGTTTTGCTTAGCTGCTGTTTGACCTCCTGTTGTGACCCTCTGCCTGATTCCTGGACCCTGTTTGTTTGCCTGTTGTCCTGACCTCGGCTTGATTACTGGACTATGCTTATTCGCTTGTGACCCTGACCTCTGCCTAGCTATTGGAGTCTGCTTACCCTGATTTCTGCTTGGTCACTGGACTCAGTTTGTCTGCTTCCCTGAACAGCCTTGTGCCTCCTGAACTAGGGTAACTCATTATACTTGTCCTTGCTATTAAACTGTATCTGTCATTACTTGGTACCTGTTGCTCTGTGGATTTTCCTGCCATTGATCTCACCTGTTCATATCTGTGGATTTGAGTTATACCTGTTTACACTGCTACCTGGAAATCTGCATATCCCATGAACTGAATCCTTGTTTATGTATTCTGCCTGAATAAAGACATTTGGTTTATTATACTTCTGTTGCTGCTTCCAGAAATCGCTAGGAATCATAACACACATAGACTTAAGAATAAAGAAATTTCTTTCTCAAACTTCTTTGAAACAAATTCACCAATACTTATGCTGAAGTCTATTTTGTGGGCTCTGTCATTTTCTTTAGACAATAGTGCCAAAGCACTCAGCTTTTCCTGACCCATAGAGCTCTGAAGAAATTTTTTGATAATTTCAATTTTGAAAATGATCACGCTACTTTGGCTTTAGTCACAGGAACAGTTAATTACATGAAACAAGCAGTACATACATCTGGATAGCTTGATGATAAGGAACTGTTCGATTAATATCATATCGGTCAGCTGTTTAGCATCCTTCATTGTATTTCTCCTATCTATAAATTAAGCCCTAATCAAAAGTAATGGTGATGGAAATAGTGGAGATTTATTCGTGAAAAATCATCTGCTTCCAAATGATCTTCTGTAGAGCCTGCAAAAAAAGTCTTCATACCTTGGAATTGGATATAATTGCAAACAGAGAGTGTCAATCATTGGATAAAACACAGTTACTGTAAAGCAGCAGTCCAGGTCAGTCAGGCTTCCATCTTTGCAAAGATCATCAGATTGACTGGAACACTCCTCAAGTCACTTCCTGGGGTCCGGATTGTCGTCATAGATGTCTGTCTCAAGTTGTTCCACTCAAAATAAATCAAGCTTCTATTATACCCTGTCCGCTGGGTCTTCCTCCACAGTATGCTTCCTATGCGGATGTGTTCGATAAAATCCAGTCTGAACGCCTTCCGCCCCATCGGACGTGGAATTTACAACCTGGCAAGAACCCTCCTAGGGGTCGTGTGTATCCTCTCTCGCTACCAGTGACCCAAGCAACATCTGATTATATCAAGGAGAATCTCCATCGTGGTTTTATTCGACCTTCCACTTCTCCCGCTGGAGCGGGGTTCTTTTTTGTTAAGAAGAAAGATGGGTCATTACGACCCTGTATAAATTATCGTGGACTTAATGCCATTACCATTAAAAATCGGTACGCTATTCTGCTAATTACCGAGCTCTTTGACCGCATTAAGGGAGCCCGGATACTCACCAAACTTGATCTCCGATGCGCTTATAACTTAATCCGCATCAAGTCCGGAGACGAATGGAAGACAGCTTTTAACACCAGGGATGGACACTATGAATATCTAGTTATGCCCTTCGGGTTGTGTAAGGCCCCAGCTGTCTTCCAGGGATTCGTGAATGAGATCTTCCAGGACTTGTTGTATGTTTGTGTCGTCGTCTACCTGGATGACATATTAATTTTCTCTCAGGATCTGCCCACTCATCATCAACATGTGGCAGAGGTCCTTTCCAGACTCCGGAGAAACTCATTATTCTGCAAGTTAGAGAAATGTTTCTTTGAGTTATCCCAGATTCTATTCTTGGGATATATTGTGTCCGGAGTAGGTCTAAAGATGGATCCGGAGAAGGTGAACGCTGTACTACGTTGGCCCCAGCCAACTACCCTCAGAGCAATCCAACGCTTTTTAGGGTTTGCAAACTACTACAGATGCTTCATTCAAGGTTTTTCCTCCATCGCTTCTCCAATAGTGGCTCTGACCTGTAAGGGCGCTAATACTAAACCATGGTCCTTCGAGGCCCTTCAAGCCTTTCACTTCCTCAAAAAGGCGTTCTCTACCGCTCCTGTTCTTTGACAGCTTGACGTGACCCTTCCTTTCTTTCTGGAAGTAGACGCCTCTAATGTTGGTCTAGGGGCCATTCTATCTCAAAGATCGGAGCAACAAAAATAGATTTTCGAAAATGGCACATTTTGTTCCTTTGACTGGATTACCTTCCTCATCTACTCTGGCTGACCATTTTATCAAGGAGATCTTTCGGATTCATGGATGTTCATCTGAGATTGTTTCGGATAAAGGAGTGCAGTTCGTCTCCAGATTCTGGCGAGCCCTTTGCAAGACCTTGGGTATCTGATTGTCACTATCATCCTCCTACCATCCTCAATCAAATGGACAGACCGAGAGAGTCAACCAAGATCTTGAGACTTTCATAAGGGTGTTCTCCTCAGCCAACCAAGACAATTGGGTAGATTTGCTTCCATGGGCTGAATTCGCCCATAACAATATGTATCACGAGTCATCTTCAAAAAGTCCATTCTTTGTGGTATACGGTCACCATCCGTCTCTCCCAGAATTTCCTGCCCTCCCTCCCACCCAAGTTCCTGCAGTGCAGAGTTTATGTCAGAGTTTCAAAACTATCTGGTCTCAGGTTAAATCTACCCTGAAGAAGACATCTGCCAGATACAAGTGTTTTGCTGATAAAAAGAGGCGAGCTATTCCACCACTTAAAGTTGGAGACCGCGTATGGCTTTCTACCAAAATATTCGCCTGAAGGTTCCATCCATGAAGTTCGCTCCCCGTTTCATTGGTCCATATAAAATCACTCAGATGATAAATCCGGTATGCTTCAAACTACTATTACCTAAGAACCTTCGTATCTCCAACGCCTTCCATGTGTCATTACTCAAGCCTCTTATCATCAACCGTTTCTCTGTTCCTCCTTCAGCACCTCGGCCAGTACAAGTTCATCAAGAGGAGGAGTTTGAAATTACTCATATTCTGGATGCCAAAATTTTGCGGGGGTTCTTCGCTTCCTAGTGCATTGGAAGGGCTTTGGTCCAGAGGAGTGTTCTTGGATCCGCGCAGATGATCTCAACGCTCCAGCTCTTCTAAAAAAAAATTACTCCAAGTTTCCGGGTAAACCCGGCTCCAAGTGTTCTGTGCCCACCTTTAAAAGGGGGGGTACTGTCACTCACCGGACCGTGAGTGCCTCTGCGTTGGTGTGTGGTTCTCTATCCTTCCTGCCGGCGTCTGTCCTGAGCCGCGGCCGTCCGCCATCTTGATGGACTGCGCATGCGCAGGATCCATGAACTCTTATGACCTTGCTTTTAACCTAATTGGTGGATCAATCACCTCTCCCTATTTTAGGCACCTGTGGCCATGGTATCGTTGCCTGATCTTGAGTCTCATTCCCTGTGAGTCTCTGAAGGTGTCTCCTGTGTCCTGCTCGTATCTTCAGTTTCCTGCTGGATTACCTGCTCTGCTCATCGGCGGTTCCCATACCCACTACTGAGTCCTGTGTCCTGCTCGTGTCTTCAGCTGTCTGCTGGATTACCTGCTCTGCTCTCCTGCGGTTTCCATACCCGCTACAGTCTCTCAGCTCTCCTGCTGTGCCTGCATATCCTCGTTGGACAAGCTTCTCTACTCAGCAGCGGTATGCATACTTGTTATTGACTATCAGCTGTTATCCTGCATATCCGCTTTGGACAAGCTTCTCTACTCAGCAGCGCTATCCATACCCGCTATAGACTATTAGCCGTTACGCTGCATATCTGTTTGAACAAGCTTCTCTACTCAGCAGCGATATGCATACTTGTTATTGACTATCAGTTGTTATCCTGCATATCCGCTTTGGACAAGCCTCTCTACTCAGCAGCGGTATACATACCCGCTATAGACTATTAGCTGTGACGCTGCATATCTGTTTGGGACTAGCTCCTCTGCTCTCCAATTGTATTTATACAGTTATAGACTCTTATCACTCCTCCACTTATCCACACCTGGACAAGTCCTCACCTCATCACAGCAGTGGTACAACTTGCTATACGCAGACCACTGACTCTCCCGCTACCTACCTGCACCTGGACAAGTCTTCTCATCACAGCAGTGGTACAACTTGCTATACGCAGACCACTGACTCTCCCGTTACCTTCCTTCACCTGTTCACGTCCACTCTACTCTCCTACCAGTACCTGCAAGTCGCTGACTCTCCTATCAGTATAGCTGCAAGTCACTGACTCTCATCTATTCCATTGGCATTCTCTCTCCATCTGCTGTTATATACGTTCCTACCATTCACCCTACTGCCCAGAGGACCGCTGTGTAAACCCCGCCCCTCTGGTAAGCATTATCAACTGGTGAATCCTGGGCAGAACTCCTAGTCCCCGTGACAGACTCAATGATTTGCTTTTATGTCCACTAGCAGATTGGGCTTGAATTTCCCTAAATTATGTAAACATTTAGCAGATCTTCAATTCAAATGGCTTGCCACTATCAGCATTAATCATTTTGAAGTAGTGAAAAACTTCACTCTGTTTTACTAACGTCTTGTACAGCACATAGTAATTGAAAAGATAGGAACATTGCGTAACTCCTCATTAATTTTGCAAAGTACTTGTCAATTAATTTTGTATTACGGGTCCTAAATAGTTCACAGAATCATTTGGAAGGTTCAGTAACTATTTCAGAAGAGGGTCATATTTTGAAAGAAATTCAATCACAGAAAGAAAATTCCCCTTTTTGTTGCCTAAAAGCTTTTCACTCGTTCCATGGAAAGCGAGGTTGCGCGTGGCTAACATTACTGAAACCTTTATTGTCCTCTCTAACACTTTACGCCAGCAACTCTGCTCTTCTTTTAAGCTTCTTTCTAATACTTTGTCTATTGCACAATGTTTTCGCCACTGTTCATATACAACACAAGAATTTGTATAGCCCTGTTAACTTTCATAAATTTGAAAACATTCTGAAAGATATTTCCTGGCCCGTACTCCAGTGTTGTGTGTATTTCGGGATCCAGTTGCTTCTCTTTGAAGAAATAGCAACAACAATGAACACAATCCAGCTCCAACAAGTAGCACAGTCAATTTCTATTTGGTTTAAATCCAGACTATATTGTAAAAATGCTTGAAAGGGTCTGACCATTTTGTTTTTCATCCCTTTCAGAACTCACATGGTGACCCCTCGAATCGCTGTAAACGCTATCATCATTTGCATTATTTCCCTCTGCTAGTTCAGCAGATGCCATGGACTGTTCCATTTCTTATATTTCAATAGTGGTGTCATGAGTTTCATCATTTGATACATATTGTTGTGGTTCTGGAAAGAAAAGTTTGTTTTACCTAACCCTAGAACTACAAGGTGATTTTTATGGGACACGTATCACAAGATGGAATCATATACGATCCCAACCTAGAAAACGCGCAAAATATGAGTTTAGTGACATGGATCTAATACTAACTGAATAAATGAAGCTGTGTTAAATACTTATTAATCATTTATTTTATTTTGTATTTCCCAGACCACTGGTTTAAAGGAAGGGGTGCAAAAAAGTGTTACACAAACCACAAAAAAAAGAAAGGAAATATTTTTTTATCGTTTATGGTTATGCCATCGATATCTACTTAAGATCAATATGTGGACTGTGTAGGCTTTGATTGAAATAACCATGAAGTAAATTGAATGGAACTTTATACTGCTCCTGCATCGTTTCTCTTCTTTTCCTGCCTTTATTTTAGCAGAACTCTAATATGTTCGTTTCATGAGTAAAACACATTTTGTGCAAAGAACATGGAAATTTATCTCACAATGACCTCAACAACTTGTTGAGGTTGACAACAAGACAATCAGGGTCTGATTCAGAGTTAATAACAAAGAAAAACACTGTAGCAAATGTGCACCTTTGCAATACCATTTTGCACTGTAGGGGGGAGGAGGTCACATTTATATTTACCTCTAAAGTGCAGCATAAAAATAGAGCTGTCCAGTGTTTGTGTGCTACATCCAAAAGTATTTTCCCTGCATGCAAATCAAATACATCCATTTACACCCCTTGTATTGCAACATGGTTTATTCAGGTGCAAATTGACTCCTTTTTTTAATGGAAAATGCAATAAATGCAAATTATATAACTACTTTCCATCCAGTTAAATATTGTGTACTGCAATTATTACATAAGATGTACTTCATCAATGAACTGCAAGGGTATTATCACTATTTGCCAATCACAATTTTTAGTGCAGACTTGAATATATGTTGAAAGCAATGGGAAAGGTTTTTATAATGTTAGTGTATTGTTGAGGCGGAGTAGCGATGATGACTGAATACTATAAACTATATAAACATAAAAATACTGTCCGCAGTACTGACTCTACAGAGGAGGAGCATTTAGGCTGCTTCTCTCTGCATTGAAGCAGCCACAATATACACCAAGATGGCCGAAACGGAGCAGCCTCATTGCAATGCTCCTGCTGCACCAATGGCAGTTCCCCCACTGTCCTGACTGTCTAAGCTTTAATGTAATGCTGATTTTGACAGCCATGACTCAGACTGTACTTTTGGAAGTGAAACATGTTTCTCCAGTTTGGTGTGAGTGCCAATCTGCAAAGGTTTGTATGCTATCTATCTATCTATCTATCTATCTATCTATCTATCTATCTATCTATCTATGTATCTATCTATGTATCTATCTATCTATCTATCTATCTATCTATCTATCTATCTACTCTATATATATATATATATATATATATATATATATATATATTTATTTATTTTTGCAGCAATAACAGCTTTAACTCTTCTTGGAAGGTTGGATGCCTTTCCACAAGATGTTGGAGTGTTTCTGTGAGAATTTGTGCCCATTCATTCTGTAGAGCATTTATGAGGTCAGGCATTGATGTTGGATCAGGAGGCCTGTCTCGTAGTCTCCATTCCACACCGAGCTCATCAAACCATGTCTTTGTAGACCTTGCTTTGTGCATTGGAGTACAGTCATGTTAGAATTGAAAAGGGCCTTCCCCAAACTGTTGCCACAAAGTTGAAAGCATAACATTGTCCAAAATGACTTGGTATGCTGAAGCATTAACATTGTCCTTCACTGAAGTTAAGGGGCATAGCCTAAACTATGAAAAATAGCCTCATACCATTATCCGTCCTCCACCAAACTTCACAGTTGGCATAATGCAGTCAGGCAGGTAACATTCTCCATGCATCCGCCAAACCCAGACACTCCCATCTGACTGCCAAACAGAGAAGCGTGATTTGTCACTCCACAGAACATGTTTCCACTGCTCCGCAATTCAGCGTTGGTGTGCTTTACACCATTCCAACCGACACTTGGCATTGGTCTTGGTGATGCGAGTCTTGCATGCAGGTGCTTGGCCATGGAAACCCATTCCATTAAGCTCCCGATACACAGTTTTTGTGCTTACATTAATGCTATTGGAAGTTTGGAATTCGTCCGCTATGGAATCAGCAGAGCATTGGCGACTTTTAAACACCATGCGTGTGATGATTATGTAGTATATCTAATGACTGATTGTTATTTTCTGTTGAATTCATGTCTGACCATGCAAATATTTTATGTAACCTTGTAATGCAATATCAATGTGTGCTTTGCTAGATGACATGAGTTTGAACTTATGCAAGTGTTAGTAATTTTTTGAGCCAGACCAGGGAGAGATAGGATCTTGGAGGAGATTGAAGCCCAAAGTTGTAAACCATCTAGCCTGAGCAGAAGAAGCAGAGGTGAGAACTCAAGGCCTCGTGAACCCTAGCACTTCGAAAACCCTGTGACATTTGGAGATCAGTCTGTCTTTATTGACAGCTAAACTCCAACAGTGGAGGGGTGGGGGCTATGTGGAAAAAAGGGTTTAAAATAGAGATGCTCAGGCTCGCTTCCCCAAGAACCGATCACACTCGAACTTAGCAGATCCGAGTACCGAGCCGGCTCAGAATTGAAAACGAGACAAAACGTCATTACGTCATCGGATCTCGGAACTCACAAGCTTTGGATTCTATAAGTACCGCCCTCCATGGCGATCCAGCGCCATTTCTCAGAGGGACACAGAAGGGGTAGAAAAGTTCTTTGCAGTCTCTAGTGCAGTTGCGCAGCGTCATAGGTAGAAAAGAAAGAGGAGGGGTAGTAGTGTTCTTCAAAGTCTCCAATGACATTCAGGAGAGCTCCATTGCTAATCAATGCTGAAATAGAAATAATAGGTTTGGCAGGCTTGGTCTTCTAAATCTGCAGTCACAATGTACTGTGTTATATAGGTAACATACAAAGAGGAGAGCTCCATTGCTCCATTGCTAATTGTCATTGCTGAAATAGAAATAATAGGGCGGGCAGGCTTGGTCTTCTAAATCTGCAGTCACATTGTACTGTGTTATGTAGGTAACATACAAAGAGGAGAGCTCCATTGCTCCATTGCTAATTGTCATTGCTGAAATAGAAATAATAGGGCGGGCAGGCTCGGTCTTCTAAATCTGCAGTCTTTGTTTGAAAGTGTATGAAAATAATATTGTGATCTGTGAGGTGGTCAAAATTGACTGCAAATTACTTGAAATTAGTGTTATTGCGGTTAATAATAATGTAGGGGGAAAAAAAGAAAAAATATATGATTTTAGCAAAAAAAAATAGTTATTTTAGAAAAAATTTGGGATCCAAAACCAAAACATGTAAGGGCGGTTTTGGCAAAACCAAAATGCGACGTTAATCCAGATCAAAACCAAAACTAGAGCACGGGGGTCAGTGAACATCTCTAGTTTAAAATCTTCTGCTTTAGACATCAGAGTGTACATTTCATGAGAGGGTCTATCAAGACTGAAATGTCCAATACTTCTCAACTGTGTTCCCTCACACATCTGGTCTTAATTAGTAAGTAGTGACTCTGATTTTATTTCCTATTTTATTTTCTGAAACTCATTTGTGCAACATATTGTATGTCTTGTTAGTAATTATTGTAAATAAGTCTTGGAAACATTTTTCAGATTAAATAAATTTAATCTAGTGTTTTCTCTGTGATTGTTTGTGAACTGAAAGCCCAGGGAAACTCATGTTACATGTGTATGTGATTTAAGTGTGAAACATTAATAAGTGGTTCTGGTGAACGTAAGGACACCATAATAAATTCTTTGTGGTGGCAGCAAAGATGTATTCATTGCTAAGTGACTAAGGTAACGCCAGTCACGGCCAGCTGTTCAGATTGCTGTATCTTGGACAGGCTGGGCGTTCGTGACAATGCACCTTAGTGTCACGGGCACTAGGAGTTTTACCCAGAATTCCCCAGGTGGAATTTCACTTTACCAGAGGCGCGGAGTCTACCACAGTGGCTGGTCTTCTCCAGGAACTCCCGCAAGGGAGTATGGTTTTAGCGGCTGCCACTGTGCAGGTCGCGGCCTTCTGGGAAGTGTGGTGAATATACGGAACTGTACAACTGAATAGGAAAGGGAATGTCAATGATATAAATGCAGAGTCTCTAAACAATGGAAACAATGGTAACACAGTAGACTGATGAGCAGTAATAAAAGGAGGAGAAAGTTCCAAAGTGCATTAGCACACAGGTAGCATACAGCAGACCAAAATATATGACAACTGGATAAAGTCTATGGAAGGACCAATCAATAATGCAGCAGGAGAGTCAGCGACTCGCATCTATACTTCAGAGGCACTATAGGCTTTAGTCCTAATAACAGGTACCATGCAAAATAGTAGGGTAAGCTGCTCCTGACGTATGTTCCTGCTGGTAAATGTAAAGACTTGTGCAGATGCTGGTATAATACTAGATAGCGTGGAGCGGTCTGTGACCGGTAAGTCTCACCACTGATGTGGAGAGAAGACTTGTCCGGGTGCAGGTATGTTACAAGGTAGCGTGAAGTGGTCTGCGGCTAGCAAGTTGTACCACTGATGTGGAGAGATGACTTGTCCAGGTGCAGGTATGTTACCAGGTAGCGTAGAGTGGTCTGCGACTAGGAAGTTGTACCACGATACGGAGAGAAGGCTTGTCCAGGCGCAGGTATATTCCACAGCAAACAGAGAGCACGAGTAGAAACCAGAAACACCTCGGAGTCACAAGGGAATAAGAACCAAGAACAGGCAACGCTAATAGAGTAACAGGTGCCTTAAGTAGTGAGAGGTGATTGATTGACCAATGAGACTATGAGCACGGTTTTAACTATGAGACTATGAGTCCGTGTTTTCTGCACATGCGCAATCCTTGGTCAAGATGGTGGATGGCCGCGGCGCAGAACAGGCGCCAGCAAGAGAGAGAGAGACCCATGTCCCAAACCAGAGACACTAACCCCTGTGATTTTACGTGGTCTTTCACTTCGTGGCTGATTTGCTGTTATTCTTAAATGCTTCCACTTTCTAATAATATCACAGTTGACTTATTCCACCTACAGTGGAATATCCAGCAGGGATGAAATTTCACAAACCCGTAATATTGCAAAGGTGGCATCCTATCACAACCCATTTTGTATCACAAATGTTTGCAAATATAGACTGAATAGCTAGGTGCTTGATTTTATACACCTCTGGTAACGAGTCTGATGGAAACACCTCAATTAAAAAATGAACAGGTGTGGCCAAATACTTTTATCCATACAGTGTATATATATTAGTCCAAGCTCCCTCGTTATTTTGGAAGTAATGTGGAAACCCCCCATTAAAAATCCTGTTGCCCCTGAGCCAGGATGTCCTAAGCATGACACCAGGAGTATACAAACCCAGGAAAACATTAGTATTGCTAAATTCTTAAAAATTTGCAAAACAAATCACTTTCAAACATAAATACCAGATGGGGTAAATGTATCAATTAGCGGTTATCTAAAACCGCCGATTTTCTGCGATTTGTCGTCGGTATTTCAAACGGCAGGTATATTAAAGCCTAGGCCCACTGGACTTTGCCTTTAATAAAATTGCCTTTTTAACTAAAGGCAAATTTCCAAAAATTGTCAGTTTTAAATAAACGCCTATAAATATATTTACCCAATGTAGTCCAATTTCACTTACTTGCATAAAAAATGCTTGAGGAATTTAGAGTCTATTGCGGGGCCTTTTTTGTCCCAGTGTCCCCGATTTCTATCAGTACTGCCCCAGCCTAGATACGGTCCTGACTAGTTTCTCATTTTAGACATATACTCAAAATCTGCAGATCTTGAAGTACAAGTAATTTCGCCTTCCCAAACAGCAATGTTTCTGGATCCTCTGATACATGTTTCATGAACTTCTCATTTATTTTGTCAGAATGAAAGTACTGAATATCCTTTGAGGATTATTTAAACTTGTTTGTTACAAGATGTTGGCTGACCTCTCTCCAGGTCAGTTCAATAATCCAATTAGCAGGAGGAAATGTGCGGTATACACATCATATAGATTAAAAATACATTTTAATCAGTTTCTCTATATCATAAAATAAATGAAAATCCATTTCAGGCAATTACCGAATCCATCAGTTTCACATCATTATAGAAGGAAATGAAAGTCCATTTTAAGCGATTACAGAATACATCAGGTTGTTTATAAAAATCCAAAATGTATTTGATCATGATTGCTGTCAAGTCTAAATTGCACAAACCTATTAGAGAAAAATGTAAAAAAATATGTAAACTTGAATCAAAATTACATATTACAACTTAATTGTTACATCACTTTAATTTGTCAGCTGCTTGTGTACCTGTACAAACTCATAACTGAATGTCTAAACTACAGATGAGTGGTTTGGATTCAGAGGTCCAAGAGATCCGAATTTTGGGGTAGATAATTTGATTTCTCGCACCAAATTCTGATCTGAAAACAAGGCAAAACGTAATTTCCCGTAAAATGCGTGGGTTTTGGAACGATATCTTCTACATATAGCCCACCCTTCAGTTCTCAGTTGCATTTTAAAATTGATAGCATATTGGTAGGATGTTTGCTGCAATTCTGTGCTCATAAAGTGACTTGTAGAGGGTTGAATAGAGTGAAAGTTGCAATGTACTGTATATTGACATAAATGTGATTTTACTGCACAAGTATTAACAGGCTTTTTTACAGATCAGTCGGATGGAAATGTGTGCTGATAAATTGGGTGCGACAGAGTGAAGAGTAGACAATCAGTGGCTACTGGTACTAATAATATATTAATAAAATATTCCTAATTGCTTTTAAAATCTAAGTGTCCCAATCGGAATGCAATTGTGTGAGGGGCAGTATCAGTGACATTTAAGCTATTTAGTGGAGAAAATAGGGTGCTGTTTGACTGCGAGTAGCACACCATTAAAAAAACTACTTATTTCATGTGTTAAAATACAAATACTTGACTGTGTTGACAACTGTGTTGACAATTGTCTGCTTAACTACTAAGCAGACAAAAAACAGTGTGCTCTTTGACTCTGAGAAGTGCCCTGCCCCCCCCCCCCCCCAAAAAAAAATAAAAAAAATAGAAAATTTACTCTAAGAACCAATTGTATAAATTTGAATGATATTGTGAAGCAGTGTCTGAAGAATTGCAAGGTAACAGTCACTCCTTTCCCCATTTCATTGGACGTTCACCTGGTGTAAATAGCTCCAACCTCAAGTAGCTTCACTCCTCTTATCAATCATGGATCAGTCTGCAGATCAGGAGAATCCCAATACTAGTTCTGGCAGTAGTAGTCATTTTTCAACCTCTATTAGTAAAAACGGTCATATGGGATGAAAGTGTAATAAAGTGTACTAAAAATCCAGACAATATCATAGAAAACATCACCTCTTGATGTAAGGATTAAGGGAAAAGTTTCTAAAGAATGAGGGGATTTGTCTAAACAAATGAAAATCGCTAACATTCCATACACCCCCCACAGTGGCAAGAAAAGGCTCAGACCATGCCCAATTTGTGCTAGTAGTGATACTGATACTGCTGTTACACGTACTAGAATGCCCATTGCAAAGGAGAGTGCCTGACATGATCGTGCATCTTCTGTAACTTCCCACGCACCACCTTGTTGCTCAGAGTCTATGACTGTCACATCCAAAACAGCCACATCAGTGCACAGGGCCGGACTGGGACTAAAAATCAGCCCTGGCATTTAAAGTACACAGGCCCGCCTCAGTCCCAGAATGAGGGCGTAACCACATTGTGTTGTGGTGTGGCCAACATGGGGCATTGATACATACATTATAATAAAACATTACATTTATCATGCCCTCCCAGCCCCATCACGCCATCCCCAGCCCACTGTACTTATCTATTCTTCTGGTGCTGCTGACATTCATCAGGGTGGGAATTTCCTTTAGAGTGAGCAGTGAAGCTCTTTGTCTCACGAGATTAACAAATCTTGTGATACTTAGAGCTCCTTGGCTTGTTCTGCAGGTTGTGTCCTGTCTGGGAACTGAGAGCAGCTATCCGTTCCCTTCCCCTAATCAGAGCTGGATTAAGGCTCAGGGGGCCCAGGGTATTTAAGACAGCAGGGCCCCTATTATGTAACATGGTTATCATTTTAGAAAAATACACAGGCAATACTGTGTGCTCTGCCTTCACAAGCAGTACGTTGTGAAGCGGGACATATCTCCCAACTGTCCTTGCAATCAAACCAAATCCTGACTAAGGGAGACAGTCACCCAAATTCAAGACTGCCCCACCAGATTCAGGACAGTTGGCAGACTGTCCTGCTCTCTCCTACCTGTCTTGGTCACTTTCACCACTTGTAGCAGCTGGTTTCTTTAGCTCAGTTCTGTCTTGTCTTGATCCTGGAATACTGGATGCCCTATTTTGAAAAAAAAAAATGGGGTACATGAAATTTAGAAGACTCCAATCAGCCCCGGTGTTAAAACAATAGCACTCACGGTTTACAATTAGACTTCCCTCCAGTCCCCACAATAATAATATTCACATTTAATAAGTAGACCTATTTCCCTCCAACCAGCCCCAACATTAAATTAACAATATACCGATTTACTCAAAACATATTTCCCTCCCTGCAAACAGTCCCAGCAATAAATTAAATAGCATTAAAGTTTAATAAATATAGCCATTTTCCACAACCATCCCCAGCAATAAATAATTCAAATTCACATTTAATAAATAGACCTCTTTCCCAAAATCAGCACCATATTCAATCGATAGACCTAAACCACCCCAGCATGAAATTAAAGGTCCAGACTCCACACAATGTACTGTTACAGAATTGCCAGTCAGACACACAGCCCCCCCCAATGAGACACAGCCAGCCCCCCCCGTGACACACAGCCAGCACCCCCCCAGTGACACAAAGCCAGCACCCCCCCAGTGACACAGCCAGCACCACCCCCATTGACACAGCCAGTCCCTAGTAACACACAGCCCCCCTCCAGGGACAGCCAGCCCCTAGTAACACACAGGCCCCCCTCCAGTGACAGCCAGCCCCTAGTAACACACAGCCCCCCTCCAGTGCCAGCCAGCCCCTAGTAACACACAGCCCCCCTCCAGTGACAACCAGCCCCTAGAAACACACAGCCCCCCTCCAGTGACAGCCAGCCCCTAGTAACACACAGCCCCCATCCAGTGAAAGCCAGCCCCTAGTTACACACAGCCCCCCCTCCATTGACAGCCAGCCTCTAGCAACACACATCCCCCCTCCAGTGACAGCCAGCCCCTAGTAACACACAGCCCCCATCCAGTGACAGCCAGCCCCTAGTTACACACAGCCCCCCCTCCAGTGACAGCCAGCCCCTAGTAACACACATCCCCCCTCCAGTGACAGCCAGCCCCTAGTAACACACAGCCCCCCTCCAGTGACAGCCAGCCCCTAGTAACACACAGCCCCCCTCCAGTGACAGCCAGCCCCTATTAACACACATTGCCCCCTTACAGTGACAGCCAGCCCCTAGTAACACACAGCCCCCCTCCAGTGACAGCCAGCCCTTAGTAACACACAGCCCCCCTCCAGTGACAGCCAGCCCCTAGTAACACACAGCCCCCCTCCAGTGACAGCCAGCCCCTAGTAACACACATTGCCCCCATCCAGTGACAGCCAGCCCCTAGTAACACACAGCCCTCCCTCCAGTGACAGCCAGCCTCTAGTAACACACACACAGCCCCCCTCCAGTGACAGCCAGCCCCTGGTAACACACAGCCCCCTTCCAGTGACAGCCAGCCCCTAGTAACACATTGCCCCCCCCCTGTGAGAGAGACACACTTACCTTTGTCACCTCGCTGCTTGGCGGACAGTTTCAATGTGCTGTGAGGGCAGTAATCACATGGGACGTGCACCACGTGACAGGTGCCGTCCCATGTGATTGAATAGCCGCACAGCACATTGAAACTGTCCGCCGAGCAGTGCAGCTCACGGCACTGCTCGGGGGGGCATCCTGCCCCGCTGAATCGGCCCAACTAGCCATCAGCCCTTCTGGCATTTGCCAGAAGGGCCCGATGGCCAGTCCGGCCCTGTCAGTGCATGAAAAGAGCACTGAGGCTGAAAAACAAATTGAGCACTCACAGAATCCTGAGGAGAGCCTAAGGGTGTCCTTGAGTGCCATATGTGAGTCTGACATTTCAGATTCTGACACTGTCAATCCCTTTGTAAAAAACATTATAGAGCCGGTGGGTCTTCGCATTGCCCCCTTAATAATAGCAATGTAACTGTCACCATTTCAAGTGATGTAAATCTGAGTGCCGGCATGTTCTCCTTTCGGCGTTGATAGCAGGGTTGCCAGAATGGTTGTCTGTCACTTTTTCACTAAGTCGGTATTTCCTACAAACCGCTGTCAATTTATTGGAAAAATTCAGGAATGTCATTGTAAAATGGCTCAACTAGCTACGACTCTGCTCAAGATTCCTCATTGCCGATAACAGAGCGAACGTTGTGTATACATTAAGACTAGGTGAATGTTAAGACATTCCATGCTTTGTACACGCAATAAACTTGGTGGTGCAGAATTTCTTACAAAATGAGAGTTCAGTGCAGGAGATTGTGCCCATGGCCTGTAAAATTTTGGGGCATTTTCAGCATTCAGTGAATGCATTGCAGCAGCTGCAAAAAAATATCATATGCCACGACACCAACTGAAGCATGAGGTAGTAACAACGTGAAATTCCACACGGACCAGAGGAACAGCGAGAAGCCTTTAAAACCTACATATCAAACAAGCCATGATATACGGAGAGGGAGAACATGTTACCTTACTCCAGCACGCTGGAGAATCCATTCAGCTTTATGCAAGCTACTCAAACCATTTGTAATTGTAACAAATGAAGTGAGATCAGACACTGCCAACCCAAGTCTAGTCAAGCACCAAATCAGACTATGGGAAAACCAGCTGGAGAAGCTGAAGGAGGAGATTAAAGTAAGAGATCCTGCTATGTGCAATTTTTATGCAAAATATGGAATGTATCGTCATTTGTCTTCCTTACCAAATCAGGCCCTCAGCCAATAGCATGTTTCTTATGTTCATCTAAAAAATGTTTTGAGGGGGGCGTTGTCTGGCAGCCAAGATGGCTGGTTGTCTCTCCTCTCTGCTCTTCACAGTTACAGCATTCTCCCACGGACATCTATTCCGTCTAACCTTGCCAGTGTACAAACCATACCATCTGATAGCGGAGCCTTCACACCATCTCTGGCTGGGGTCATTATGGAATTTACTGTCCCGGGGTGCCAGCAATCTGCCCCTCTCTATACCCCCGCAAATTTGAGCTCGAAAACTAGTCTGCTGGCTCCGGTGGAGTTTTTCTCCTGCATATCACCCTACTGCCTAGAGCCCGTGCTCATCGGATTGCTCAGGTTCTGTGGACTCCCTTTTGCACATTACGCTGCTTGGGGGGGGGGGGGGGCGAGGAGTGATGGGATGCTGAGATTGTCGCACCGAACAAACCTGCTCCAATGCCGACGGTGCCTTGACAGCCGCCCTATGGTTCCTGCCCTTACTTGCCCATATGAGCAGCAGATGTTCTGGAAGTCTGTGTGGCACGGTTTCCCTGCTGCCTGCTACGGTTCCACTGGACGCTGACCGGACTCCGGCTCCCTCCTACTGCCGTTTGTTTTGAGGAGAAGATAGAGCCCTGCCTAGAGAGACCTGTGTGTTCAGCTGGCAGCAGGTGCATACTCCCTGAAGGTGGGTGTCACAGAACAGTTCCTCAGCGCCCCATTGTCTGGCTGCTTTGCTTTCCATTAAAATGTTGTAATTCAGACATCAGAGTTTCTTCTCAAGCCTATAAGCTTCTCAAGCCATACAATCGGCTCTGAAGTATTTGATGTCCTTCTTATGCTCTGGCACTATCTGGTGGTCATTTCGCAAATTGCACCATCCTTAATTCTTTTACCAGAAGGACAGCGCCACCTGGTGTTTACTCTGTATTGTAGATTGTATTAAGTCTTTTTCCAGGAAAACATCGCCATCTTGTGTCCGTTAAATATATTACACAGATTGTTGCCTCTTGTCAAGACAGCATCTTCTAAGAGACAATCTCTCACAAAACGGAGATCAGAATTCACCCTCACAGTGCTGTGTGTTTTCCAGGACCAACCCTGACTGTCCACGAGCACAGACCACTTAGGCATCTGATCACATACAATTCTACTCAACCTGTTATTTGCTGTTATTACAATCACAGTGTCTTGCACTGATAACTCAAACTGTCATCGCATTCCGTCAAAGTGTTTTGCTACTCATACTTTGCCTGTATCATGGGACACTCTGTGGGTGTGGTACGAATTAGCGATGATGTAAACACCGCCACAGGGCCATCTTAACATTATTATGGGCCCCCAGGCAAAGCAGTGCATCGGGCCCCTACATATATATATATATATATATATATATATATATATATATATATATATATATATATATAGATATATATATATATATATATATATATATATAGATGTATAGAGATACAGATATAGATATAGATATAGATATAGATATATAGAGATATATAGATGTACTTGCTCAGTGACCCTTGAAGGTTTTTTTTTCAGCTTTTTTTTTTTCAGGATTATTTATTCTAATTAAGAGCCCTGCTTATGGGGCCCCCTTGTCCGTGGGGCCCCCGGGCACCTGCCCATCGTGCCCAATGGAAAAGATGGCCCTGCACGCCAGTTTTTACACCTACATAATTATTACGATACTGAACAGAGCGACATGTAAGAAATACCTGCTTAGCTGTAAACAGACACAGGGCAGATCTGATGTGAGGAGAGGGCGACACTTCCAAATGATGTCACTTGCAACCGCGACTTGTGTTTTTTTTTTTTAAAGTGGCAACACACGGAGCCATTTCATCATGGTAATGTTAATTGAATTGCTAACCCTAACCCGCAACCTCACCCTAACCCACAGCTTAAGCCTAACCCTAATCCCTAACTCCTAACCCCTAACCCAAAGGTAGTACTTATATGGGTCCATGCGTTGCCGCTTTAAAAGCCGAAATGTCCTAGTTGCGGTTGGAAGTGACGTCATTTGGAAGTGTCTCTCTCTCCTCACATCAAACTGCCCTGTGTCTGTTTACAGCTAAGTAGGTTTTTACATGTTGCTGTGTGCAGTATCGTATTAATTATGTAGGTGTAAACACTGTCGGTGTTTACAGTATCGTAAATACCATTATCACTGCACTCTGTAATATGGCTCTAAAAATGCTATAAAATCACCCTTTGGTCTGGTGCGTGGACCTCCAGTCGTTGGAACATTACCAATATACCAATCTCATTCTTGGCACCCTTAATCCACAAGAATGCCTAAGAACAAAAAGATCAACTCACGATAATTGGTCAAGTATTTGTCTTCAAGTCATCCCACCCCGTCTAGGAGGGCATCTTCAACCTCTGCCCATGACAGGGACTTGGATTCGGAGTCTGTAACGGAGGACCCCTCTGCTCACTCTACTAAAGCGGACATTGCTACCCTCCTCTCTGAAATGAAAAACATCAAAGAAACCATTAGGGCGGAAATCACCAAGTTCACGTCTAGTCTTTCCTCAGAAATTGCAGATCTGGGCACCTGGGTTGACACGCTAGAGTGATCGCAAGAGGAGGCTATTCAATTTCAACAATCAACAGAACATGAGTTGGCACATATACGCAGTAGCCTCCTAGCTCTTGTAGATAAACAGGAGGACGCTGAAAGCAGGTTGACGCAACAACCTCAGAGTCAGAGACATCCCAGAAACTATTGAAGGGCCCCTAATGGAGGACTACCTTCGCCGCCTCTTCCGTTTGCTGGCCCTTTACATTTCTGACATGTTTCTTTTTGATAGAGCACATCGGGCGTTATGCCCCCACTCTCAAGATTACAACACTCTGACAGACGTTATTCTCCATCTACATTACTATAAGACAAAGGATCAAATTCTTCATGAGGCAAGGAGTTGCTCTGAGCTTCAAATACATGGCGTCAAAATTATCAACTTACAATATCTAGCTTCCACCACTTTAACTAAGCGTAAAGAACTGAAAGATGTGACCCATGTCCTGCGTGAAAATGGCATTGAATACAGGTGGGGATTCCCCTTCTCCCTCCAAGTTCAGAAAGATGGCCGGGTGCTGTCAGCTAAATCCCTTGAAGATGCTGGGTCACTTTTGCAGAACCTGAACATACAGATACCACCTCTTCTTCTCCTCTAGGGACAACTGTGGAAGGGCCTATAGCTTTACCTCAGAGGGTGCCAAGATCAGTTTGGCGTACAGTCACATCCAAGCCAAACAACCTTCCCACCACCTGAACAACTTTTAGTGTTTCACGTTTTACCCTCTTCAAGATCTTGTCTTATTGTCTAACAAGATAACGGAGAAACACAGAGTACCTTGGGACTATTTGTTTTCTAAGTGTCTTGGGGGAGACATACTAGCTCACCAAAGCAAAAACAGTTTCTGGACCCAATACTCCTTGTATTCACAGTATACGTTACTTATGTTGTGGTTTTTGCCCATGTTTTTTTGTTCCTTGTCCTGCAAGTACTGAAGCCCTCTACCAACATGGCTGTCAATTGTGCTGAATTCCAACACACAAAGCTTATGGCGGGCCAAGTCTTCTGCTACCTGTTACTTATTCATTTCATACAACAGCCAAGTTTTGTGCTTAGTTTGTATTATGTATTATGTTTTGCCGAGATTGGTATAATGTTTTCTATACTACTTTTTCTGTTTTGCACTAATGTTTCACTATATATATATATATATATATATATATATATATATATATATATTAAGGGTGTGCACCGGGCACTTTTGGGGTTTTGGGTTCTGATTAGCTTGAGGTTTTGGGTTCTGGTTTGTTTTGCCAAAACACCCCACGAAAGGTTTTGGTTCTGATTTTGGGTTTTGGGTTCTGATTTTTTTTTAAAAAAGCATAAAAAGTGCTAAATTCCATATTTCGTTTTTTTTTTTTCCACTCCTACACTATTATTAACCTCAATAACATTCATTTCCACTAATTTCCAGTCTCTTGTGAACACCTCACACCTTACAATATTGTTTTTAGTCCAAAAGGTTGCACCGAAGTAGCTGGATGTCTAAGAAAAGCGACACAAGTTCGCGGCACAAACACGTGGCCCATCGTAGGTGGCTGTGTAGGCTTGAATGGCCTTTCTCTGCTCCTCCATCCTCTGCAGCATATAGAGGGTGGAGTTCAAGCGCGTCACTACCTCTTGTTTTTGTTGATGGCAGGGCATGTTTTAATGCTTTTTTGATGTAGCAGGAACAGTGAACGTAGTTTAATATCTGATACTAAGATTTCTGGACTGCGTAGTGGAGTGGTCCCGGTACCCAATTTGGTACCAGGGCCACAATACCTCCTTCAACTTGTCTAAATTCCACTGCACAGATGGCTGCTCCTCCATCCTCTGCAGCATATAGAGGGTGGAGTTCAAGCGCGTCACTACCTCTTGTTTTTGTTGATGGCAGGGCATGTTCATGCTTTTTTGATGTAGCAGGAACAGTGAACGTAGTTTAATATCTGATACTAAGATTTCTGGACTGCGTAGTGGAGTGGCCCCGGTACCACAATACCTCCTTCAACTGTCTAAATTCCACTGCACAGATGGCGGACACCGGATGCACGTCTAACACCAACATAGCTGTTAAGGCCACAGTTATCCGCTTTGCCATAGGATGACTACTGTCGTACTTCGTGCTCATGGCAAACAACTGTTGGACGGTCACATAATGCCAAAAAAAGAGTTGCAAGATGAAATTGTCCTTGGGCCCTCCCACCCACCCTTATGTTGTTGAAAAAGGACATGCACACTTTAACAAACCAATCATTTCAGCGACAGGGCCTACAAAACTGTGGCTGAAATGATTAGTTTGTTTGGACCCCCACAAAACGAGCTGGCAAAGAAAAAAAAGAGGTGCAAGATGGAATTGTCCTTGGGCCCTCCCACCCACCCTTATGTTGTTGAAATAGGACATGCACACTTTAACAAACCAATCATTTCAGCGACAGGGCCTACCAAACTACTGTGGCTGAAATGATTGGTTTGTTTGGGCCCCCACACAAAAAAAGCTGTTCATTTCTCCCTGTACAAACTAAACTGGCTCTACTGAGGCAAGATGTCGTCCTCATCCTCATTCTCTGATTCCTCACCCCCTTCAGTGTGTACTCCCTCATCCTCAAACATTATCAATTCGTCCCCGCTGGACTCCACAACCACAGGTCCCTCTGTAGTCTCTGGAGGGCAGTGCTGTTCTTGATTGAGGAATTGATAATTCATTTTTTATGTACATCATTTTTTCAACGTTTTGCGGAAGCAACCTCCTTCGCCGCTCACTGACCAGGTTCCCCGCTGCACTGAAAAATCTTTCCGAGTACACACTGGAGGGGGGACAACTCAGGTAAAATAGAGGCAGTTTGAACAGGGGCTTCCAAACTGGCTTTTTTTCCTGCCAGTAAGAATATGGACTGTCTGACATGTCTACTTGGAGGGTGTCAGCAAAGTAATCCTCCACCATTTTTTCAATTGTGACAGCATCCAATGCAGCGACAGTAGACATGTCTGCAATGGTTGGCAGGTCCTTCAGTCCGGACCAGATGTTCTCAGCATCCCCGCCAGTGGGTCTTTTAGGAAAACTGAGCTTTTTCCTCGCAGCCACAGGTGTTGAAGTAAATGGAGGAGCTGTTGGCATGTCACGGTCCTCTTCAGAGGACAATCTCCTGACCAGCAGGTCTTTGCACCTCTGTAGACTTGTGTCCGCCGGAAACAGAGACACAACATATGCTTTAAACCGAGGATCCAGCATGGTGGCCAGAATGTATTCCTCTGACTTTAAAAGAGTGACCACCCTCGGATCCTGGCAAAGCGTATGAGGGGCTTCATCCACAAGAGCTACATGCTTGGTGGAATCGCAATGCTTTAACAGCTCCTCCCTCACTTTCTCCAGCTGCTTCTGCAACAGCCTGATCAGGGGAATCACCTGACTCAAGCTGGCAGTGTCGGAACTAACTTCTCGTGTGGCAAGTTCAAATGGCTGGAGAACCATGCACAACACGGAAATCAGTCTCCAATGCGCTTGACTAAAGCGCATCCCCACTCCTTTTCCTATGTCGTAGGTGGCTGTGTAGGCTTGAATGGCCTTTTGCTGCTACTCCATCCTCTGCAGCATATAGAGGGTGGAGTTCCAGCGCGTCACAACCTCTTGTTTGAGGTGATGGCAGGGCAGGTTCAGCCTTTTTTGATGTTGCTCGAATCTGTGGTAGGCACTGGCAGAATGCCGAAAGTGTCCAGCAATTTTGCGGGCCACTGCAAGCATCTCCTGCACACCCCTGTCACTCTTCAGGTAATGCTGCACCACCAAATTAACGGTGTGGGCAAAACATGGGACGTGCTGGAAATTGCCCATATGTAATGCCCGCACAATGTTACTGGCGTTGTCTGACACCAATAATCCCAGGGAGAGTCTAAGTGGGGTAAGCCACTGCGAGATTATTTCCCTCAGTTTTTCTAAGAGGTTGTCAGCGTTGTGCCTCTTATTAAAACCGGTGATACACAATGTTGCCTGCCTTGGAACAAGCAGCCGTTGTGGAGATGCTGCTACTGATGCAGCTGCTGCTGTTGCTGCGGAAGGCGATGCATCTACCCAGTGGGTTGTCACAGTCATGTAGTCCTTCGTTTGCCCTGAACCACTTGTCCACATGTCGATGGTTAGGTGGACAGTGGGTACAACCGTATTTTTCAGAGCACTGAGGACACTTGTTCGTACTTCTCTGTACATCCCGGGTATCACCTGCCTAGTGAAGTGGAATCTCGATGGGATTTGGTACCGGGGACACAATACCTCCATCAACCGTCTAAATCCCACTCCACTGATGGCGGACACATGACGCACGTCTAACACCAACATAGCTGTTACAGCCGCAGTTATCCGCTTTGCAATAGGGTGACTACTGTCGTACTTTGTGGTCATGGAAAATGACTGTTGGACGGTCAACTGTTTGGTGAAAGACGTAGCGTTCTTGCGACTTCCCCTCTGGGAAGATGACCGACTACCAGCAGCAACAGCAGCAGTGGCAGTAGTAGGCGTACTGCTGCAGGATTCCTCAGATGAATCCCGTATTGAAGAGGACTCAGTCTGGCTGGTGACATGGCCTGCAGGACTAAATCTGATGGAGATCGTGGAGGAAGTTGACGAGGAGGGTGTTGGTGGTGTGTATTCAACAGGACCAAGGGATTTAGGTGTCCCTGGACTGCTGACGGTCCTAGCCACAGGTCCTGAACTAAACACTGAATTATGAAGGTTCTTCAGGTGACGTATAAGGGAGGATGTCCCTAGGTGGCCAAGATCCTTACCCCTGCTTATTTGAGCTTTACATAAGCTACATATGGCCATACATTTGTTGTCCGGATTGGGATAAAAATAACTCCAGACAGAAGAGGTGGATTTTTTGGTCTTCTGACCAGGCATGACGATGGGCTTTTTCATCCCATGGACAACAACTGTTTCCCCCCCTGGTGGCTCATTTATGATAACCACATCAGCATCCTCCTCGTCAAGTTCCTCCTCAGCGGCAGAGGGCGTGCTGCAAATGGTGGAAGGAACCACCTCTTCCCGTACAGTGATGGGATGGTCAGGCTTCGCAACCACCAACACCCTTGGACTCGCCTTGGGGATTTGTGATGACATCTCTCTAGAAGGCAGAGTTGTTTGCTGTGTTGTTGATGACAGCTTAAGTCTCTTAAATTTTTTAGAGGGGTGGGGAGGAGGAGGGCTTAGATCCTTGGGTGAAGCTGAACCACTAGTCATGAACACGGGCCAGGGCCTAAGCCGTTCCTTGCCACTCCGTGTTGTAAATGGCATATTGGCAAGTTTACGTTTCTCCTCAGATGATTTGAATTTTCTTTTTTTACTAATTGTAGTGAACTTTGGCTTTTTGGATTTTACATGCCCTCTACTAGGAGATTGAGCATCGCCCTTGGCAGACGACATTGATGGCATTTCATCGTCTATGTCATGACTAGTGGCAGCAGCTTCGCATTAGGAGGAAGTGGTTCTTGATCTTTCCCTACTTTATCCTCCAAATTTTTGTACTCCATTATATGCAGCACAAGAGAGCGTACCCCTAAACCACACACACTTTGGGACTGCTGAAACAGTGAACGTTGTAATATAGATTGCAGTTCCTATTTTTTTGGACTGCAGAAACAGTGAACGTAGTAATATAGATTACAGTTCCTATTTTTTGGACTGCTTAAACAGTGAACGTAGTAATATAGATTGCAGTTCCTATTTTTTTGGACTGCAGAAACAGTGAACGTAGTAATATAGATTGCAGTTCCTTTTTTTTGGGACTACAGAAACAGTGAACGTAGTAATATAGATTGCAGTTCCTATTTTTTGGGACTGCAGAAACAGTGAACGTAGTAATATAGATTGCAGTTCCTATTTTTTGGGACTGCAGAAACAGTGAACGTAGTAATATAGATTGCAGTTCCTATTTTTTGGGACTGCAGAAACAGTGAACGTAGTAATATAGATTGCAGTTCCTATTTTCTGGGACTACAGAAACAGTGAACGTAGTAATATAGATTGCAGTTCCTATTTTTTTGGACTGCAGAGACAGTGAACGTAGTAATATTGATTGCAGTTCCTATTTTTTGGGACTGCAAGAATATATTGCTCTATAATATTTTTAATACTTTTTAAATCATTTTTTTATATTTTTTTAAAATTATTTTTTGGGTATTTTTTTTAATTTTTTTTTATTATTTTTGGATAATTATTAAATTACTATGGACTTAGCAGAAAAAAATACAGGACAAAAGCACCACTGGACTCAGCAGGACAGACACTGGCCAAAGCACCACTGGAATCAGCAGGACAGAGCACTGGACAAAGTACTACTGGACTCAGCAGGACAGATCACCACTTGACTAAACTAATCAGCAGGACAGAGCACTGGACAAAGTACTACTGGACTCAGCAGGACAAAGCACCACTTGACTACTAAACTAATCAGCAGGACAGAGCACAGGATCTCAACAACCTCCCTCTTCTGTAACCACAGGGAGAATGAAGATGGCGGCCGCGAGCAGGGCATTTATGACATCCGAGTCACATCACCCGCCTCTGGTCATGAGGACCAGCTTTGGACACTTTCGGATTACTAGCCGACCCTACTTGGGTCCGTTTTCTTCGGGCTATTCACACTGATGACCCTAGTCCTCAATTTTCCACCCCATTGCAGCCCCCCTCTTCCTTCTTCTGAGACCAGCCTCATGGGCTCCCGCTGGCCTGAGACCTGCATATTTGTGTCGCTTCTGCATAATTTCCCCATCTACTTCTTATGGCAATTCAAATTTTGACCTTAAATGTAAAGGGACCGAACAGTCCACGTAAAAGAACTACCCTTTTTCACACTATTCGACAACTAAAGGTTGAAATTGTGTTCCTACAGAAAACTCACTTCTCTGGTTCTCGTCACCCTGAACTTAAATCTAAATACTTCCAGTGTTCCTATCATGCTTGTGATCCAATACGTAAAAAAAAGGAGTTGTAATTTGTTTTCTAAAATAACTCAAATTTGAACCATTTAAAAAAAATCATGGACACAGAGGGGTGCTACCTACTTCCTGTGAGGGAACTTGATAACATCCCTTATACTTTCCTTAATGTCTATGCCCCCAACGCAAACCAGTCCCATTTTTTCAAAACTATAGGTGACCTTCTATCCTTACATCGCAAGGGTAAAGTGTTTGTGGCAACAGATTTCAATACCACACTAGATAACCATTTAGACAGATCCCAGCCTCCCCTAAGATCCACCATCCAAACTGTGACCGCTAACTCCAAAGCTTTGAGAGCTCTTCTCTCCCAGCACCTCTTGTTTGACGCATGAAGGGTTAAAGAACCTATTTCTGTGTGTTGAGCTAACTCAGCATATTTTCAATGTTGATATATTTCTGAGCACTAGGTCGGACCATGGCCGGGCTGTGGTGGACGTTACGGGCCCTCGGTCTGGGCAACAGCAAATCACCTGGAGCCTAAATGACAAGACCAAGATTAACCCCCATTTACAATCACAAATTGCCAATGAAATCCAAAATTACTACTCCACAAACGCTGATCAAACGATTTCTCCTATGCTTCTCTGGGATGCCCATAAAGCTGTGATTCATGGTAGCCTAATAAGAGCAGCCTTCTTCGCTAAAAAAATGAGGTCTCAGAGCGAGTTACCATCTTGGATGCTACCCACAAATTCACAGGTCAATCAGAGGACTATAATAAACTAGTGGCAGCTTGTTACGTCTCACTGGAGACAACTACCAACCGGTATTGGCACTGGCCTTACCAGGGCGTGGAGTCTAATGGACCCCCCGGTCTTTTCCAAGAACAGCCGCAAGGCGGGATGGTTTCAGCTGCCGGAGGCCCGCAGGGTGCAGCCCCTGGGTTAGCCCACCGGCGTGGTAGAGAGATAGTAGTAGGGTAAACGGTTCTGGGAACACAGTAAAAGGCCTCATCTAGCTGGATATTAAACAGCTTAACTGTAAGAAGTAGGAAGCCAGACATACCCTGCTGTCTAGTAGAGTGGCACGAGGAGACAAACACGAGAGGAGTCAGGAACTGTAGCCAGTTTGGTACACAGAAGGTTAGCCAATGCGTGTTGCCAGGGATTCATCAGATGCAGGGTTAATCAGACAAGCCGGGTCGGTACACAGAAAGTCAGCCAGTGCATGTTGCCAGGGATTCAGCAGATGCAGGGTTAATCAGATAAGCCGGGTCGGTACACAGAAAGTCAGCCAGTATTCACAGGGAGAAGTGCACAAGGAAAGCACAGGGATCAGGAGCAGCCAGACACTAAGTACACTTGTTGCTCTGACAGAGGAGAGTGTCAGAGTGAAGACTAAATAGTGAGGAAGTTTGAATTCCCCGCCTCTCAGGTCACGTGATCAGACAGACCTAACACAGCTAGGGTTGAGCTCAACCATTTACTCTCTTCTAAAACTGAAAACACACTGAATCAGACCTTTTATGAAAAGGGTGATAAAGCGGAAAGGTTGCTTGCATCCTGGTTGAGGGCCAAGATGTCCCGTACCAATGTTACTCGAATTAAATCACACTTAGGTGTCATCACCCAGAACATGGACAAAATAACAGAGGAATTTCAGAAATTCTATAGTAAACTCTATAATATTTCATCTAAGGATAGTTCTCCTCCGGAACTTGTGGAATCTATTCGGGACTTCTTGTCTCAATGCCACATGCCTGAACTCCTACCTTTTGCACTAGAGGTGCTTGGTGCAGAGTTTACCTCACAAGAAATTTCCAGCGCCATAAAAGGCCTAAAACCAAATAAAGCCCTTAGTCTGGATGGATTTACTGCCATGTATTATAAAACTTTTAATGCCTTGCTGGCGCCTTATCTTACCGATGTGTTCAATAGTGTGTTGAAGGTTGGATCCTTCTCCAAGGAATCTCTTGCGGCTAGAATTATTGTTATTCCTAAAGAGGGCAAAGACCCTTTAGATTGTACTAGTTACAGACCCATCTCACTCTTGAACACAGTCGTTAAAATATTTGCGACGGCTCTGGCGGAGCATCTTAATACAGTGTTACCTCAACTTATCCATAAAGACCAAGTTGGGTTTTTACCAAGCAGACAAGCACACAATAATACAAGGTCATTTATGCTGGAAACTCTTAAAAAAGTTTGGATTTGGTTGTAATTTCTTGCATGGGATCCAGGCCCTTTACTCTGGTCCCTCGGTGAGGGTCTCGGTGAACGGAATACTCTCTTCCTCAATTCCAATCTTAAACGGCACCCGACAGGGATGCCCACTATCACCGATGATTTTTGCTCTTGTGATAGAGCCCCTGGCGCCGAGGATAAGTCTTTCCTCGGATATTAGCTGCGTTGTGACTGGGTCTGATGAGTTTATTTGTAGATGATATTCTGCTTACACTGAAATCACCTCACACTTCTATCCCAGTCTTATTCAATGTCCTCGCTGTCTATGACACTCTCTCTCTCAGGATATAAAGTTAATTTTTCTAAGACTGAGTCCCTTGCACTTCATCTACCACCTCTACCCTGGAACTCCTTAAAAGCAATTTAAATTTTTCTTGGCAGTGCTCCAAAATAAAATACTTGTGAGTCTATATTACTTCCAAGTATGATTCTCTGTACTCAGCAAACTTCCCACAAGTTATTAACACAGTCAGGCTGGATCTGCTCAGATTGCAAAAAATGATTATTTCCCAGCTGGGTAGGATTGTCTCCCTTAAAATTAATATATTACCCCGCTTACTCTATCTATTTCAAACACTTCCAGTGAAGGTGCCCAAATCTACTCTGCTACAAATGCAATGCTGGTTCTCACAATTTGTATGGGGTCACAAACCCCCTCGTACCAGCTTTGCGGCTTTGCGTAGAGCTAAACACAATGGAGGTAGGGGATTTCTGGACATTAACCTTTACTATAACGCTACCCACCTGGGTCAGCCCGTGACATGGTTCTTAGGAGGACTTGGCCCACGGTGGGCAGATCTGGAGTCCTCCGCTTGCAAGGTGTCTTGCTTAGGCTCGGCGCTGGAGATGCCAGCAAGTGACAGACCTAGAACTATGAAAGCTCACCCGGTTATTTCCTTTACTTCCAACATTTGGAACTACTGCAGATTGCATTTTAATACTACCACAATACGGCTCTCTGAGATAACCCTGCTTTCTCACCAGGACAATGCCACTCTCGATTTCAATCTTGGCATGTGAGAGGCATAACGTTGATTAGAGATGTACTTGAGTCTTCTCACTGTATTCCACTGGCATCCCTTATAGAAAAACTCAATTTTTCATCAATCAGCCCTTTTGCGTACCCTTCAGGTAAAACATTATGTTGAATCCCTCTCAAAACCTGATGCTACAAGAGAGTTGACCCCTTTGGAATCTATTTTTGTAAGAGATCCCCTCCAGAGAGGAATTATTTCCAACTTGTACAACCTACTTGTTGCCTTTAGGCAGACCAATAACCCAGCCCACGAACTTAAATAAGACGCTGATTTGGGCAGACCACCAGATGAGGACACCTGGTCAACAATCAGAGAGCGGGTCTCGAGGACCTCTATATCCTCTCTTGTGAAAACGCTTACAAAATCTATTTTAGGTGGTACCCTGTCCCAACTAGGTTGAAAACAATGTATGGGACTTTATCTGACCTATGTTGGCGGGGATGTGGCGCACTGGGGTCATTCCTCCACATCTGGTGGTCCTGGCCAAAAATTGTGTTGTCTGGGACGATGTGGCTGCTTTAATTAGTGATGTTACACAGGTTCAAATTACTAAATGTCCCTGGTCCTTTCTCTTGGGATCCCCACTGGGAATTCTTGATAAACATGCAGAAAAGCTGTCCACACAAATACTAAACACAGCCAGATGGCTAAGAACTGGAACGCAGCCAGATGGCTAAGAACTAGTGGCTAAGAACTGGAAAAAATCAGACCCCCCATCTGGACAACACCTTATCAATAAAATATGGTTCCTGGCATCAATGGAAAAAAATTCGGCATACCTAAACAATAAATCCCACAAATTCTCCCAAATATGGTGCAGCTGGTTTATTTATAATAACCTCCCGAATGCACATGTTAACAGCTCTCACACTCAGGACACTTCATCCCTCTTCCTATAATCTGACTAACTTGAAGCTATATGTGGATTCAGCTTTCCTTAATTAGAGGAGCGCTGATCGCCGGGAGTCCGATGTTTTGTCTCAGTCTCCCTCCCCTTCCCTTATGTCCTTCCCTCTCCTTCCATTCCTCAATACAATACAAAAATTAGACCTCACACTCTGATTTAATGTTCAATAGTTTGGTATATAATATGTTGTTACAGTTCGGAGCCTTCTAACTGATTGTGCACTTTATTTGCCTTCGTTTTTTTGTGTATATTCTTCTGTGCTTTAGCTGGGGCTGCTTCACAGACCTCTCCAGATATTTACACTGTTACCTAATTTGGCATACTTTGGCTTTCTACATTGTATGTATACATTGTGTGCTGGTACTCTATAAATAAAGTTATTAAAAAAAATGTTTTGAGACCCTGTTAGTAGCTAAACCTTTCTCAATATTAAGTATGTGTTTTTAACATCCATAATTTTATATAAATTGCTCTTTATTTTAAATTACTATGATTTAGCATTAATATGTTGACCTCCTGTTTTCAACAGTACCTTGTTTTATGAAAAAGTCTAAGGGCTAGATTTACTAAGCTGCGGGTTTGAAAAAGTGGGGATGTTGCCTATAGCAACCAATCAGATTCTAGTTGTCATTTTGTAGAAAGCACTAAATAAATGAAAGCTAGAATCTGATTGGTTGCTATAGGCAACATCCCCACTTTTTCAAACCCGCAGCTTAGTAAATCTAGCCCTAAGAGTACAATTAGTGTCTTTTTTCTTTTTTTTTTTAAATGGATAGTCAATATATTAGAAGCTTTAGGGCAATGACATATAAACATATTCACATTTAGATGTATACATACATACCTATATCATTTTGGACCTTTTTACTAAACAAAGAATACATTAAATGAGATTGCAGTATAGTTAGACTGTATCTTCACTGAAAATCTTTTAGGCCTTTTAAGACTATTTTTTGTTTAATCTTTCTTTATTGAGGAATAGGCATACACATAAAGCAATATCCATTTGTACTTCAGTAAACAGCATAAAGAATGAAAATCCTCACATTTTCCTTTATTGAAACCAAATTGGGAGATAAGAAAGTGGAGGGAGAATCCCTAGGGCTATCCTACCACATGGGAGAGAAAGTCCAGGCATCATATACCATAATTATCATCATCATCTACTTATATAGAGCCACTAATTCCGTAGCGCTGTACAGAGAACTCACTCACATTACAGTCTAAATTCCCTAACATACACTCACACACACACACACACACACACATACAAACTAGGGTCAATTTAATAGCAGCCAATTAACTTACTAGTATGTTTTTGGAATGTGGGAGGAAATGGGAGCGCCCGGAAGAAGCACGGGGTGAACATACAAACTCCACACAGATAAGGCCAATGCTGTGAAGCAGAAATGCTAACCACTAAGCCACTTATGTCCCATAAGTGTAAGAAGAAGCCTCCTTTAACTCTATCCAATATAACCATATTGTCATAAATTCTGTAAATCGCTCTTGACTGGTCATGGAAATATAAACCATGGTCATAGAGAGGTCTATCCTGCTTAGCCACTCCTTCAAGCTCGGTAGAGTAGATGATCTCCAGTGTATTGGGATTACAGCTTTTGCAGCAATTGTTTAGGTGTCTGGGCATTCGTTTTTTATATTGGGAAATTGGTATGTTTGGAAGGTTAGATAAATATATGGTCCTTCTGGTACTGGCCATTCCATAATCAATACTGATTAATTCCTGACCTTTAGCCAGAAGGGGACTAGTATAGTATAGTATATTTTTTAATATTTTATTACTTATTGCTGTCTAAATATTTGAAGAGGCTGGATAAGTGATTCAGTTGTATTTTGGTTCAGTGCTACTGAAACACATGTTTTTTTTAATATATCTTGAGGAGATGTCAGAAACTTTATATTATGTTCAACACAAGCTAATTATTTTTTTTGTTCTTATAATGATGAACATTAACTTAGAATAATTCTTCCTACATTCATCATTTTAATATATTTTTTTCCGTATGTACAGATTATACATAGATCACTGATGTAGGAACACCGTGTTTCAACTGATTAGGCTCCAGCTAATTGATGTTTAAGAAGCTGTTTGTAGTGATTGTTTTACCTCACATATCGATATGAGATTTTTGTAGTCTGACATTTTTTTACTACTTTTAACCCATTTGGATCATTTATAATTAACTTTTTTAAATGCAGTTTATTGGACCATAAAAATAGCATCAGGATATGAAACAAATATCAGCTTTTTTGACCAGCGCAACTAACACACTATAAGAAGTTCACCTCACACCATACTAGTAATATTTTATATTCTGTTATATTCCGTGCCAGATTAGGATAACAAGATCATTGATACAGTTAATTTGTTTTTTTATTAATTTCTACTTAAATGGTCATTATGATGTTTAAGCATGCAGTTATGACGTTGTACTGGGACACAAGCAGCAGAGAAGCTAACGTAGTGACACATTTAATTTGTAATATGTGACTTTGATTCCAGTTATATTTGTTTCTAATAGGTTTGTGTAATATAGTCTTCACCGCAATAAAGATCAGATTTCATTTTTTCATAAACAACCTCAAGTATTCGGCAATTGCCTAAAATGGATTTACATTTTTTTTTATTATAACATGAAACTGATTATATTGCATGCTTAATCTATGTGACATGTATACTGCACACTTCCTCCAGCTAACTGAATTACTTAACTAACCCGGAGAGAAGTCAGCCAACAGCAATTTTAGGAACAAGATGAAATACTCCTTTATTGGACATTTAGTACTTTCTTTCTGATTAAGTAAATGAGACGTTTATCAAATGCGTGTCAAAGGATCCAGCGACCTTGCTGATCAGGAAGGGGATATTGCTTGTACTTCGAGATCTGCAGACTTTGAGTATATGTCTATATATCCTAAAAACCCCACTGGTTATGTTAGTGTAGCTGGGTTTGGACTCTATGGGGCATATTCAATTCCGATCCGATCCGCGGTAACGCGCGTTACCGCGGAAAATGCGCAGTACTGCCGGTAATACAGTACCGCAATAACGCGGATTTTCGTACGCAGCCCTGTGGGCTGCGAACGAAAATCCACGTTATTGCGGTACCGCAGATTAGGTTCGCGGCCGTTCCGACACGATCCCGCGGATCGGGATCGGAATTGAATATGCCCCTTTATTTGACATTGGATTTTACACAAATGTGAGTTTTATATTTTTTAAACTAAACTATTTTAGAGTTGAAGATATCTGAGGAGTTTTCATTTTATAATATTGGGTTAATTACCAAAGATGTGGTAAAGGTGAGCACATCACCACTTCACACATATTTTATATAGGTGTTTAGCGGTTTTGCGCTATGCATGTATATTCTTCTTGCACGTTTAATGGGATATAAATTACCTAGACATCAAAAGCGCCAATTTTCAGCCACTGAAGCAGTTTTTAAAACATATTCTCATCTATATGAAGTGATTACTATTTGCTCTACCTTATGTTTGGATTATATTTATTCACATTTTGTTCCTGACACCTGTGAGCTGATTGGGAGGATTTTCACATTTATTTGATGCACAAAATGTTATCTTAATAGTGAGCAGCATTATTGCTCCTTTATTTGCACATTTTTATTATCTTCATGGTAAACAATGCATTTTTAGTGTCCCTGTTAGCAGCCATTTTGTGGACTGAATAAATTTTCAGCCTATCAAATCACTCAGAACTAGTGACATTATTGCAGTCACCTTCTTGATGCTGGGTTCTCCGACTGTCAACATTCCAAAATTGATTTACGTATGTTCTGTTTTATGTATGTCCTTGTCTTCCCTACTGTACGGCACTGCAGAGCACTGTGGCGCCTTACAAATATACAATAATAATAATAATTCCAAAATCAACGGCTTTTAGGTGCAAATCATGCCCATTTATGACAAGCGCGCACCCCTTTCTAGCAGGTCAAGTCTACTTCAGCTGCCAGAATTTAAGAATTTTTTTTAGCATGCATTGTGAAGCCTTCATGAGACTGTACACATGTTAACATTTATTGCACATATAAATATATTATACATAAAATAGAGCTCCCAGAATTCTGTGCATTTAGGGACAGAACAGCCTGCTCTATACTATATTTGCACCAATAGTTAAATACTATAGATTAGGGAATTTGCAATAGCAAGCCAAAATTCTATTTCAAAAAATCAATTTATTAATTATTGTTAAATGTCCACACTCAAGATAATGGAGATTTGTAGGAAGGGCAACAAGACAAAATAACAGATGCATGCTTATAAGATACATAAGGTATTTTTTAGGTTGAAAAATACTGTATGGTATTTCTGCTTTAATTTGTTGTTATTTTAAGGATTTGTTCACACCTGTTATAATGTGCTTTTAAACCGCTAATCAACACCTGAAAATGATTAAAAATCAGATAAAAGTTTTCTTAGGGGCTTGTTTCCACAGCATTCAAAAAATTTAATGCAACATTACAAATTTCATGTCAATCAAAAAGTTTACAGACACACAAACACAATCCCTGACTCCCTTATAGTATTTTGTCCATACTGTTATGGCAAAAAATGGGAGGAGTGCTACCATGAAATCATTTAAGAGCTAAGTGTTAATGTCAAAGACAGAAAAGGATGATTGCTAGTTGTTCTTGCTCGACCTGGATACTAGAAAAGAATTTTAAATATATTTTTTTATTGTATATCAATAAATATTATTTTTACAACTCGATGTTGCAGCTGTAACATCGCCACCAGCATGGAGTGAAAGTCTCTATCTCTAAAGAAAAATGGGATAGTTTGCTAGATATCCTTTTCTCCTGAGATATGTATTGTGTAAAGCAGCAATAATTGGGGCGAAACACACACCAGCTTTGTCACAGTGATCACTGTCATATATGTCGTCAATGTGTTAGGATAGTGGCATTGCCTCTAGTGAGCATGAGTCATTCACTGTGTATATTTACATTACCTCTTCAGCTGTGGTGAGCACGAGTCATTGCACACCTGTCTCATTAAATTAGGGTGTGCGCTCCTGACCTGATTGGTTCTTTGGAGTTTAAAACCCCCTCCTGTTCTATGCTTCCTTGTCAGTGATAGAGTTTACTCTGGATTCTAGACTCCTGCACAGTCTCCTCTCTGCGATTCTTAAGTATACCGACTTCTGCTTCAACTCTGGCTATACAACCTTGGCAAACAGCATACAAAGACTTCAGACCTTCTGCCTTGGCAAGCAGCATACAAAAACTTCAGACTCTGAACCATGGCAAAGAGCATCACTACTACATTCTGGCATTTAGCTTACTGTAAATTCTCTCTAAGTGAGTACAGCAGCTCGAACATAGTACTGCATATATATTGAACATTTGTCGTCTGCTCAATAGGAAGGAAAACTTCTATATCACTCTGCCTGGTGATACCTCAATGAGGGACTCTGGGCTCATCCCAGTTGCGCTTGGAGTTTTGCTCCCTTCTGGTGATCTGGAATATTGGATAATCTCCATTAACAAGATTGCATCATGTTAGTACAGTGTCTGCTTCTACAAATCTGAACTTTAATTATTCTTTATGAAGTGCTTCAGACTATACCAGTGTCTCTGGGGATCTTTTATTCACTACAGCTGCCAGAGACTGCCATTACTAGAGACTTTATCCTGTGTTTATTTATCGGTAGCAAGTTGTGTTTGTACATGGTTATCTGGATGTTTTCAACATATTAAAAAAAACTCACAGTTGTTTGAACTTCACTCCTGCATCTACCTAGCATTGAATTATATAACACAATTTGACAATGATTCAACCATCTGCCAGATAGGGTGCCTGAACAATATTCACCTTACCATATGTGATTAGGAGGCATCATCATGATCATCATCATTGAGGCAACACTTATAATAGTTTGCTATTAATTTGTCAGAGTCCTTTGGACTGTATTTAATTAGCAGCATATGAAATCTGTGTATGAGATCTGTCATCAACATAGAAACGGACAGGATCCCCCAGCAATTTACCTGTTATTACACAGGATTAGAAAGTAGCAATTTACCTCTATAGTATTTTTAAGTCTATGCTAAAGTTATCACATACCAACTTTATGAGAGATCTATTTAGCAAAGTATATCCTTACAATATAGTTTATTTTCAACACACTAATAATTGTACAGCATGCTAATTTATCATACCATTAACATGATTTATACTAACAGAAGTCCAGTATTCAATGTTCCTGTTAGCTTGCTATTACAATATTAGGATTCATATATTCCTGCAAGAAAATGAACTGATATCAAGGATAATTTTTAAAAGCGTTATCAATAAAATAATATATAGTTCATCATAGCAGTAGCTCTCGCGGGGGGTGTTTTTTTTGGGGGGTCGGGGGGGGGGGGATACACCCCCCCCCCGACAATCCTCCGTTCGCCCCTGCTCTGCTGCCTGTAAAGTTCTATGGCTCTCTCATCATCCTCACTTAACTCATCCTTGTATTCCTCCAGCTCTTGCAGAGTCATGTCCTCATGTTCTAATGCTTCCATTCTTCTGCAGAATGCCTTCCTCCTGTACCTCCTGTTAAAACCCTTGACATTTGAAAGTTTCTATCATATTCCCTCTCTCCTTTCTCTGCTTCAAACGATACATTTTGAGGTACTTTAGTTTTTCCTGATAAGTTTTCTGATGTAGACCATGCATTTAGTTGCCCTTCTTTACACAATCTGTCATTTATTGATTTCTATCTGGAGATATGGCTCCCTGAATTGAACACAGTATGCTAAGTAAGGTTTTACCTATTGCATATACAGTGGCATCACCACCTCTTTATCTGCTACTAATTCCTTATACTATGCATCCTAGCATCTAACTGGCTTTTCCTGTTGCTTTGCTCTATTGTCTGTTACCTTTAAGTCACCTGAACTATTGACTAGATCGCTTCCCTCCTCAGTAGTTACCATTGTTTTGCCATTAGCACCATATTGAGCCTTTGAATTTTTGAGACCCAAGTACATGATTTTGCTTTAAACTGTAATTGCCACACTCTTGACCATTCTTCTAAACTAGATAGGTCATCAATAATTTTGGTCACCCTCTTGTGTATCTGTGCTGTAAGGTACAGTATCCATGTGTCATTTCTCCTCTAACAATACTAACTGTCCACTTGACCCTATGCCTTCAGAAATCAGCCTCACTGAAGAGGGTCAGATAAGTTTTGTGAGGAAAGTAAGGGTAAGGTGTAGACAAGCCTCCCAAGAGGCTTGGAGAGGCACGGGCATTTAGGTGATTTTTCTGAGAAAGGGTTTGAGAATTTTTAATTTTTTTTTTTAAGAAGCAATGGTCAGAGACAAAGCAAGGGTCTGATACATGGATAGGCAATATGTGGAGCTTGTTCTATGTCTCAACTTGAGCTTTTTTATATAGACTGACTTTGATATGCAATCCAATGTGGATGCAGAGACTGACATGATTAGTGTTGTGCTCAGTGACAGAAGGTAAGTTTCAGAACAAGAGGACAGGTATTTAAATTGTAGAATAGCATGATTAGGGATAATTGAGGACTAATTAAGTCACTGAAATAGTAGGGAGAAGCAGAAGTAGTAGAGGCTAATATGGTACAGGGATTTAAACATGCTTAGGATAGACGTAAGGCTAATAAAAGTGGAAAAAAACTAAGGATCAAATAAGGTCCGATGTTTTGAGGGATAAAATGTGCAAACTAGATGGATGTGTTTTTTTATGTTTCTTTGACATACATATGAATCAATGCTATTAGTTCACAAGTATACCCATGTTTGCTTAGTCAAAATTGCATAAATGCATCATTAATTACATTACATCCTTGCAGACTGTGCATTTCATGTGTGTCTGGATTTAGAGGATTTAGATAACTCTGGTCAAAGGGGATAGAAACCTTAAGCCACATTTCAATATTTATTGAGCTTTGTCAGAGAAGCCAGCAGCATTGGGTTGTACCTCTCTGGATTGGATGAGTCACGTTACTAGTTCCCATTGCACCCTGGGAAGCCCTTTTTAGCCAGGAACTGCTGCTGCTGGGTGTGTAGCAAACACTAGCAACCAGTCAGCAATACTTCGTTTTATGCCTTGTTGTTTAGCAGTACATAACTTTTTTCTTAAGAAAATTTCCAATATTGCTTTTATACTTTCCTTTTGTCACTTTGTGAATACATGACTACATCATTTTCAAATAAAAGGTGTTTCATTTAAAGCTTGGTGCACCATGTAATTTCCACACCTTTTTCTTGGCAGGTGGAAGTTAATACTTGATATACAATAATATTCAAAACCAGACAAAGCTAAATCTACATAATTTTCACCTCTGTTTCCTACACAACAACTGTGATTAGTTCTCTCTAGCTGAGGTGTTAACAATAGTCACATTAAATTAATGCTGTTTTTTCTTATTTCATAAATACCCCTTACCTTCCCACAAATTACATTTCTAGAACCGCATTTTTGTTAAGACATTTTGCTTGAATTAATATTTACCTTTGTGTTATCTTAAAAAAAGATTTCCATTTGTTAGTCAGACAGTGGAAACTTTAAACTGTCAGTTTCTAATGATTAGCATTAACTGATAGAGTGCAGCGGCGCACGGAGGATTGTCGGGGGGGGGGGGGGGTTTCCCCCCGCCGACCCAAAAAAAAAAAAAACGAGAGAGAGCTCCGTTTTGCCAGCGCTGTCCTATACAGCAGCCGCGGCGCTGTCCAAGAAGCGTCTGCGGCGGTGCTGTATACAATACAGCACCGCCGCGGACGCTTCTTTGACAGCGCCGCGGCTGCTGTATAGGACAGTGGCCACTTAGTTAGTGCAGGGGGGGTTTCTAGAGACTCAGAAACCCCCCCTGCGTGCGCCACTGGAGTGGTACATATTGCAAAGGTAATAGTGAAATAAATTCATTGAAAACTAAATAGGTTTTATTTTATTTTCCTTCCTCCACAAGCAGGTGGAATCTGGGAACTATTGGGCAAACACATAGACCAGGCTCTTGAATGTAAAGATAGGTGTGACTAAAGCATGTGCGTGTGGTTAGTCTAATGTGGGCATTGTTTTATACAAGCAGAGAAATATCAGGATCAGTATGTGGCCTCTTCTGATCCAAATTTATTGCAGAGCATATTCAATCTAATTTCAATCCAATTTGCAATAAAGAGAACATTCTAGTGATCACTATACAAAACATAGTGCATATTAATGACTAACATACAATGCCAACCCTTTTCTGCAGGCCACTATACTATGAGGGCCTTCAAATCTCTGCTGGCTTTACAATACAGATCCCCCAAACTTCTATTGGTGTTACAGTGCAAAACCCTAAAATTTCAGGGGCATTACAATGCACCCCTCCCCTCTGGTGACTTTGTAATGCAGAATCTAGTTCTCTAGTGGCTCTACAATGCAGACCACCCAACTGGTGGCTTTACTAGGCAGACTTCAGGTCTCTGGTGGCTTAACATTGCACACCTGTCACGGTCACTAGAGTTCTTGACCCAATGCTCTGCTAGTTGTTATCACTACTCTCGAGGCGCGGAGTTTAACGCAGTGACTGGTCTCCTCCAGCGACCCCCGCAAGAGGGTTTGGGTTTCGCGGCGGCACACCGCAGATCGCGGTCCTCAAGAGAGTGCCGCAGAACAACGGAGTACAGCTAACTAAAACATTGATAAATAGATACCATGTGAAGGTACTCAGGTGAACGGAGATATATACGATGATGGTAACAACACTTGTCCGGCAGGAAAGATAATTAAACATAAACTATAGGATAAACAAACAGAGGTAATGTCATCCCAATAACACTAAAGCAAATAAGTCCAATGAGAAAGATATAACACGATAGTGACAATTGGCTAGAAATGATGAATGCTGATAGAATAGAAGGTGGCCAACTGGTAATAAGTAATATTCACTTCAGCCTACAGCAGGAGGCTAGTTGACCACCGTTGTGGCTAAGAAGTATCCGGCCAACAGGTGGGAAACAGTGGTCACTGCAGCGTACAACAGGAGACAGGTTTACCACGGATGTGGCTAAGAGTATCCGGCCAACAGATGAGAAGCAGCGGTCTCTACAGCATACAACAGAAGGCAGGTTTACCACGTATGTGGCTAAGAGTATCCGGCCAACAGGTGAGAAGCAGCGGTCACTACAGCATACAGCAGGAGGCAGGTTTACCACGGCTGTGACTAAGAGTAGGGGTCCCCTAAGGCTCTGTTCCTCTCCTGATCTCTCTCCCTCCCTCCTCTCCAGGGTGTCCGCCTGCCTCTCTGCCATCTCCTCCTGGATGTCCTCTAAATTTCTCAAACTTAATCTTGCGAAAACCAAACTAATTGTCTTTCCTCCCGCTCATTCCCCCTGCCCTTCCGACCTCTCTATCACTGTACTCAACTCCTCTCTTTTCCCTGTTCCTCAACTTCGCTGCCTTGGTGTCATCCTCGACTCCTCTCTCTCCTTTGCCCCTCACATTCTCTCACTTGCAAAATCTTGCCGCTTCCAGCTGCGCAACATCGCGCACATTCGGCCCTTCCTCTCCCAAGATGCCACTAAAGCTCTTGTCCACTCTCTTATCATCTCCCGCTTAGACTACTGCAAACTCCTCCTTACTGGCATCCCCCACTCTCATCCCGCCCCCCTTCGCTCCGTACTCAATGCTTATTTTCCTTTCTCGCCGCTCCTCCTCTGTCTTCCTCCTCTACCAATCCCTTCACTGGCTCCCCTTCCCCTACAGAATCGCGTTCAAGCTCCTTACACTTACCTTCAAGGCCCTCTCCAACTCCACTGCTCCCTACATCTCCAGCCTCATCTCCATCCATGCTCCATCCCGCCCTCTGCGTTCGGCCAATGACCATCGCCTCTCTTCCCCCCTGGTCACCTCCTCCCTCGCTCGCATCCAAGACTTCTCCCGTGCTGCCCCCCTTCACTGGAACCAGCTCCCCCGCTCCATCAGAACTTCACCCAACTTGTCCAGCTTCAAATGGGCCTTAAAAACCTCTTCCTTATAGCCTTCCAGTCCCCCACCTACCTCCCTCCTCATCGCTCTCCTCTCCCCCCTCCATCTTTGCCTCCGCTCTCCCCCTTTCCTCCTCCTACCCTTGCGTCTCTGTCCGTCCTACCCTCCCCTTAGATTGTACGCTTATTCGAGCAGGGCCTACTCTCCTCCTATTCTCCACCACCTTAACTCTGCTCTCCAGCTCCATGTCTCTTCCGTGAGGCCCTTCTGCCCTTCTACCCCTCTAGCTACCCCGCTGGGGCTCTCGCCTGTCATCTAGCTGTACTGTGCTTTTTGTTAACTGTTCCGTGATGTCTCACCCTGTACCGTATTTCTGTCTGTCCCTGTACTGCGCTACGGATACCTAGTGGTGCCCTATAAATAAATAATAATAATAATAATAAGAGTATCCGGCCAACAGGTGAGAAGCAGCGGTCACTACAGCATACAGCAGGAGGCAGGTTTACCAGCAGCCACGGAAACAATGTACACAGCTGACACGAGGAGGTGAGTATCAAGATCAGACAATTAAGGAGGGGTTAGGAGTGCCTAAATAGAGACAAGGCTAATGGATAACCAATACCAATAAAGGAAAGGCCATAAAGAGACCTCCTGATCCGCACATGCGCAGAAGCCTAGTCAAGATTGTGGACGGCCGCGGCGCAGCACAGGCACTGGCAGAGGGACAACTGGCCTAGCTCTAGATCCAGAATTCCGGTGAGTGACAACTCCCCTTCAATCTCTGTTGGTGATACAATGGACAGTCTCAGATCTCTGGCGATGACACAATGATGTACATCGCCAGTCATCATAACGAGTAAACAGCTCTCAGCACTCTGACTGATGGATAGCGCATGCTACCCACCAATTATTGTCAGTTTCAATTCTCTGCGTTGTTCAGAGCATAGCCGCGGGAGTTCTCCGCTTATTTTTTCTCGCGGCTCATAGAGCTGCAAGCAAAAATCAGTGGAGAAATTACAGTAGTAACGGTAATAATGCACAGCCGCGTTGTTCTAAAGAATAACGAGGCTAATTGAATCTGCCCCTTAGAGCACTGGGAGCCATCAACATAGTGTGATGACTTCTCAGCCCAATTGAAATCCATCTGCAGTGTAAGCTGCCAGTAGAGGTCTTAAAGCACTCTGGTGATATTTCCAGCTATTCATCAATCAGGCTGTTGAGTGAGTGGTCTGTGCTATTCTCCATCTTCCATCTTGGTTCTCTGCTGTCCTGTGCAATATACAGACAAGGAGACATAACCGAGTGTGTAATAGTACACTTCTCTGTTTATTGTGGCATCATAAATGGTAGCAGTGTATGCAATACATTTAAGAGAAAGGGTATGCAGTACAGTATGGAGTGTACTATCCATTCTAAAATAAGCAAATAGCTGAGCGCTCATTGACTAGGGTATTCTATCTATTAATGTAGGATGATGCCCATGCGAACATGAATTATAAGTGACACAATTTAATGACATAAAAACAAGATACAAAAAATGTCAGAATTCCCTAAAAGGGTTAAAAAGCACAATCAAAAGCACACATTAACAGCAACCGTTATAGGTCTAGACTGAAGATTTGTGGAAATACATGAAAGGACATTAAAAGGGATAAAAACAATAACATTCCAAAGATAAACAATATGTTGTGTCCGTGAAAAAAAGAGAGAAAGCCTCCAGAAAAGTCTCATAGATTGAATCTAATTAAGACATACCAATAACTAGTCCAAAATGGGTTAATAAAAACTATGCAGACCGGACCCGTTACTAACCGAGTGCAGGGCAAGGGTCTAGAGTATGTCCTCCTCAGTAAGTGTCCAAAAAAATATACAGTGTAAAAATAAAAAACGATGATCCGTGATGTTGAAATCAGATAGTGTATACTTGCTGTTATAGTCTCTTTGAGGTCTAGCCGCGCGGCGGGGAGGATAATAAACCTCCTCGTGTTGTATGTTGCAGGGGTGCAGACTAAACGTCTGTTTGGAATGCCGTGGTAGATGTCGGTAGTTATGACGTCAAAAAGGGGCGTGTCCCAACGCGTTTCGTCCTGTCCGGACGATGTGGCATCATAAATGGTAGCAGTGTATGCAATACATTTAAGAGAAAGGGTATGCAGTACAGTATGGAGTGTACTATCCATTCTAAGTACACAGAATGGGCAGTCAAACCTAAGCCAGGTTATACACAATAGCGGATAGTCAGATGAATGTCAGTTTGGTGCACACAGTGGGTAGTCAGAAGCCTGGTTGTATAAAGTGACAAGTCCTCAGATTTATAGTAGGCTCAGTACATGAGCTGGTAAACAGGCAAAGTCAAAAACAGGATCAGGTCTGTAGTACAGGCAAGTCTAACAACTAATTCTGGACCAGATAATATAAGAAAAAAATGAAAATCATAACATGTAAAATAGATTTAGCAGAGATAAAAAAGAATATCAAAGTCTTCAGAAGTAAATTGGGACAGAACTTAATAACAATCTGAATTTCAGGAGCTTACAGTCAGAGATTTCAATAGCTAAATATTAATGAGGTAAAAAACAAGAAATGACCTAAGAGTAAGTAAGCCAAATGCTCTACCTGGATGCTGGTGGGCTCCATGGACACACAAACATTCATCAAACTGCTGATTACACACTGTTGGCTATCCCCAGTGACAATCTACAGTGGCAACCTGTGTAATTGTAAAAACAACCTAGCAGAGTTTTTTGTTTTTTTTTAAAAAAAAAGGGGTATAGAACAGATCTCAGTGGTTAGTTGTAAGTTTAGCTACTGGTTTAAAAGAGCGATACCCCCGTGGTGGCGAGACTTTCAACTTGTTAAATGTAACTCAAACTGAAAGTGAAAATCTTAATGAGAACAAAATGTCTCTTTATCTTTAGCTTTGTGTGTTAAACCTACGACAAGCGCTTGCAATCATGGGCTGAAAGGTAGACAGAGAAGCGCTTAATTGGTTCATGGGATGCTGCTGGTTAACTCAATGTACACTCTCCACCAGTAGGTGTGGGCATATAGCCTGTAGATGCCCAGTTATCATGACACCTTGACAGTCACAGACCACTTACATTACTGCACCCCTGGTAAAATGGTGCTGGAGCATGGCCCTAACAGTAGGGGTGAGTTGTGCTTGTTTGATGTCCAGTGAAGGGAGACAGAGGGTTCTTTGGTCTCCTGGTGTTGCTGCACAAAGGACACTACCCAACGATGACCCTTCAGTAACCAGACCAAGGTGGAAGCATACAAGGTACTGAATTCACTTGCAGCCCACACACACAAATTGATACATATATCCTAACAAGTTAACCCGTGCATGATACTCATGAATTCTAGTCAAATCAAGCTACTTAAGGTGTTAAAAAGGTTCTTGTCATGCATTTGGGCCTAGCCCAGGCCTCCTCAGGGGAAGAGCGTTACTTCCCGACGCAAGCGCCCTTTTTTAACATGGTTTTGTCCACATGTCACCACCTCATCATTTTTCTCCATCACCTCATCCTTCATCTTCATCGCCACATCCTTCATCCACCTACTTAAGGTGTTAAAAACTCCCCACTGTCACCCCCGGCAACCACCAACCACTCCCAACTGTCACTTCTCCTTCAAGAAATATATAGGTCAGTGTATAACTCTGCCCAGCAGGTGGCGCTGCAGCTTGGTTTTTTTTTTTTCACACACGCCACTAGGCATTTATATAGTAGATTGGGAAAAGAGGTGTTACATTGGCGGCACCGCTGAGATCGAGGCATTATGTTGCTATGGAAAATGAGTGCCATGGCGAACTTGTGTCAGGCCAAAAGTTTTGAGAATGACACAAGTATTGGTTTTCAAAAAGTTTGCTGCGTCAGTGTTTTTAGACCTTTTTGTCAGATTTTGCTATGGTATACTGAAGTAAAATTACAAGCATTTCATAAGTGTCAAAGGCTTTTATTGACAATTACATTAGGTTTATGCAGAGTCACTATTTGTAGTGATGATCCTTCTTTTTGAAGACCTCTGCAATTCGCCCTGGCATGCTGTCAATCATCTTCTGGGCCACCTACTGACTGATGGCTGCCCATTCTTGCCTAATCAATGCTTGGAGTTTGTTAGAATTTGTCAGTTTTTGTTTGTCCACCCACCTCTTGAGGATTGACCACAAATTCTCAATGGGATTAAGGTCTGGGAAGTTTCCTGGCCATGGACCCAAAAATTCGATGTTTTGATCCCCGAGCCACTTAGTTATCACTTTTGCCTTATGGCAAGGTGCTCCATCATGCTGGAAAAGGCATTGTTGGTCACCAAACTGTTCTTGGATGGTTGGGAGAAGTTGGTCTTGGAGGATTTTTTGGTACCATTCTTTATTCATGACTGTGTTCTTAGGCAAAATTGTGAGTAAACCCACTCACTTGACTGAGAAGCAACCACACACATGAATGGTCTCAGGATGCTGTACTGTTGGCATGACACAGGACTGATGGTTGCGCTCACCTTTTCTTCTTTGGACAACTGTTTTTTTCCAGATGCCACAAACAATCTGAAAGGGGATTCATCAGAAAAAATGACTTTACTCCAGTCCTCAGCAGTCCAATCACTGTACCTTTTGCAGAATATCAGTCTGTCCCTGATGTTTTTCTTGGAAAGAAGTTAATTCTTTGCTGACCTTCTTGACACCAGGCCATCCTTCAAAAGTCTTTGCCTCACTGTGCGTGCAGATGCACCTACTGTCATTCCTGAGCAAGCTCTGCACTGGTTGCGCCCCTATCCCGCAGCTGAATCAACTTTAGGAGACGGTCCTGGTGCTTGCTGGATGTTATATGGGGCGCCCTGAAGCCTTCTACACAACTATTGAACCTCTCTCCTTGAAGTTCTTGATGATCTGATAAATGTTTGATTTAGGTGCAATCTTACTAGAAGCAATATCCTTGCCTGTGAAGCCCTTTTTGTGCAAAGCAATGATGACTGCACGTGTTTCCTTGCAGATAACCATGGCTAACAGAGGAAGAACAATGATTTCAAGCACCACCCTCTTTTTTAAAGCTTCTAGCCTGTTATTCTAACTCAATCAGCATGACAGAGTGATCTCCAGCCTTGTCCTCGACAACACTCTCATCTGTGTTAACGAGAAAATCACTGACCTGATGTCAGCTGGTCCTTCTTTGGCAGGGCTGAAATGCACTGGAAATGTTGTTTTTGGGATAAAGTTCATTTTCATGGCAAAGAGGGACTTGAAATTAATTGCAATTCATCTGATCACTCTTCATGACATTCTGGAGTATATGCAAATTGCCATCATAAAATACTGAGGCAGCAGATTTTGTGAAAAGTAACATTTGTGTCATTCTAAAAACTTTTGGCCATGACTTTACTGTTGGTGCGAACAACTCTTGAGTGATGCAGATCATTGTTTTGCACTGAGTGGTGAGCTATCTGAAGTCACTGATGAAGAAATTGCTAAGGTGGCAGCAGAACGAACATGGATACCTAGGCCTAAAGTCTTAGATAGACGTGGTGATGGTCAGGCTCCGGCACATACGGTATTATTGGAAGGTCAAATTAGATTAGATAGAGTATCAAAACAAATACACATAAATGGGGCGCTGGTTACCCTATATTGATCGATCAAGATGCAGCTGTCTAAACGGGATCTGGACCCGTCAAAGGTATAGAGACTAATATAATAAGGTAAGATAGCGCAAGACTCAAATCGATATAAAATTTATTACAAATACATGTGTATCAATGATAAAAAAGGTAAACAATTACTTCAATATATTCTGGTTAAATGAATAAAGTGTTAGAGGAGACCTGACAGTCGTGAGACTAAGTCAGTAGCATAATATCGTTATAAGTGTCATAGTGGAAGTATGTATATATCACTAGAACAGTAACACTTAGGATTTATAGATTGTGTCACACAGAAACATATAACCTGGTTCAGAGAGCTTTTCAGAGACTGATAGGTGTCATGAATATCATGGAGATTGGCTACTGGGGGGTTACTGTTATAATAATTATCACTATGCAGATGGTTACAGATCTCATCAAAGAGCATCTACTATCCAATTAACAACATACAGTGAACAGTAACGATAAACAGGTAATTCCAGATAGTAAAAACGTGCTTAGATGGTCTCCAATTAGAGCATCGATTGGGATGTGAATTCAGGGAAATCGCAAAGGGCTTCCATTTAGATGTCAGTCTCGTTAAATTGATTTCCAGACTGGTATTGATATGCACCTCTACACAATAAATCTCCTCAGAATATCATATGACAACGGTCAAGTCCAAGCAAGTAAAAAGGTGTAGCACGCTGAAAAAGAGGGCACAAAATATCAATTGATGAGCAGGTTAGACAGCCCACAGTCCCCGCTCTAGATATTCCTAAAAATAGAGTTGTAGCCAACAATGCTGGATTATATAAGCGAAGGTATAAACATCAAACCTGCATGTCGGGCTCAGTGTCCTCCAGCCGCGGTTTTAATCGTGTTAGCGTCCATTGAAATGGATCGTAGAGAGTAGTGAGTGATCACATCAGGTTCAGTGTCCTCCGCCTACAGATTAAGCCGTGTCGGCATCCGTTTCAAATAAAGCGCAGAGAGCGATGTGTGGTCAAAAAGCAGAATGAACTTAATCCAACCCCGGGGTATGGGAAAAAAAATTGATTAGTTTTTCTGCCACGTCTCCAAGTCTCCAGGTCTCCAATAGATAGGTGAACTCCGCCTGACGCGTTTCTCGGCACTGACTTGCCGTTTCCTCAGAGGCAATGATAAAGCAGCCACCTGCAGGAGGGCTGTCATATACCCATCATGATCAGTCACGTGACCGGGACTATCCAGTATGAAGCAGAGTGTACGTATGACTCTGATTGAACCAATATAGTCCTACATAACATTAATTCATCAATAAAAATAAGCATTACTAAATTATGAATTACAGCGTGACATTGAATTTCAAAAAAGTGCCAAGCTTTAAAACTTATGGACTAAATTTGCAATTAGTCCACAGCATAAAAATAATATATTTACACATACACCAGAGCCTAATATGTCTAAATATCTATAGTTGCATATAATGGCAATAATATAAGCCTAGTACAGATTTTCCTTATAGTATATATGAAATAGTATCAGCATAATACATAAACTTGGACACACCGAAAGTTTAAAGCAAAAAACTAATGAATAGCATATTTATAAGACGTCTTAGGTATATGCTGTAAACAGCCCTCACTCATTAATATAGTAACCAGACTGGAATATAGATAGCATTACAAACGTTACCATTAAATTAATATCTATAGATATATTAGAAAAGGGTTTAAACATTCTTAAGAATTGGAGCCATATAGAATAACTAGCGTCTATGAGATGGAAACTAGGATAGTATAGTAATAATATTAAAAAATAATAAATACAGAGATCAAATCAACCTTATAAAAAACACTAAAATAGTGTCAGCATGAGACTCAGGATGCCTCAACTACCTAAAGAGCCCAAAGATGTAGAAAAGAAACGTAAGTAGTGTATTTAAACGTTATTAAGTTCTATGCTGTCGTTCAGGCCATGCGGAAACATGGTATTGAGTTTGAAAATCTAAAAAGCTTCACGTTTGCACAACAAATTAAACCTGTTACCTCCTCTCTTAGTTTTCTCAATGTGTTCTATTGCTCTTATTTTCAGACCTGATAGATTACTGTTTTGACAAACATTGATATGTGAAGATAGACTGTGCGTTCTAATTTTATTGATTATATTGCGTCTATGTTCCAAGAAGCGTGTGGCTAATGTTCTAGTAGTCCGTCCTACATATTGGACTCCACAGACGCAATTGATAAGATAAATTACAAAAGTGGATTGGCAATCCATAACTTTCTTGATAGAAAAACTCTCACCTGTTCTAAATGATGAGAAGTTGCACACCCTGTGATCTGTATAGCTACATGTGATACATCTAAGTTTCCCACACTTGTAGAACCCATTCGATCTACTAAGCCATCTAGTGGCCGGTTCAATAGACTTAGGAATATGATTAATTTTGTCAAAGTGTTTGAATAGACTCGGAGCTAATGTTTCTTTAAGGTTTCTAGATCTTTTAAAGACCACCATGTTATTGGTCTTGATATCGTTACTTATGAAGTTATCCAATTTTAACAGAGAAACATTTTTATTAATGGCTCTTTTGATATCACGTGCTGCACAGTTGTACTGTGTAACGAATGTGAAAGTTCTAGAGTCATGTTGCTTAACTTTTTTCTTATTTGATTGAGCCAGTAGCTCAGATCTATCAATTTTGTCAACATCCGAAAGTGCGTTATCCAAGATGGAATCGGGATATCCCTGTTCCTGGAATGCTGTATATCATTTTTTAGAATAGGTTATGAACTCCTCAGGTTGTGAACAGTTTCTTTTTATATGCAGAAACTGTCCCCTGGGGATGTTGTCTCTCCAGGGTTTGTAATGGTTACTCTTATAGTGAAGAAAACTAAAGGCATCTATATCTTTGGAATAATTAGTAGTTGTTATTTGATTATCAACAATCTTAACTGTAATATCTAAAAAATTAATCGTTGTGGGGTGGAAACATGTGGTAAAACGAAGCCCAAAGGTATTGGAGTTAAGGTGGTCAAAAAATAAATGCATGGTGGGGAGATCCCCATCCCAAATAAAAAAGAGGTCATCTATATAACGGCCGTAGAGGACCAGGTTCGCCCCGAAAGCAGAATCCCATATGTATCGTTCCTCCAAAAGCCCCATATAGAGATTCGCATAACTCAGGGCGAACCTAGTCCCCATGGCCGTCCCTCTTGTCTGCAAATAATACTTCGAATCAAATAAAAAATAATTATGATTCAAAATAAATTCGATAGAACGTAATAAAAACTCTGACAGTCTACCGTCAGAATTCTCTTGTTTGTTCAAGAAATATTTAACAGCCTCAAGGCCCAAATCATGGGGTATATTAGAATAGAGGGCTTCAACGTCACAGGTGATGAGATAAAAAGAGGGTTTCCAATTAATGTTACGGATCAGTCGTAGAAAGGTGGTGGTATCCTTAATATGGGATTTAAGTGCTATTACAAATGGTTGAAGATGAGTATCTACAAAGAATGACAAATTGCTAGTCAGTGCACCCACACCGGAGATAATGGGTCTCCCCGGTGGGGACACAAGCGACTTATGAATTTTTGGTAAATGGTAGTATGTTGGTATGATTGGATGTTTTGAAAATAGAAACCAATATGTTTCCTTGGAAATAATACTAGAAGTAAGTGCTTGGTCAAGTAAATTATGAAGTTTCTCCTGAAACAGCAGGGTAGGATCATAGGACAATTGAACATAAAAACAATCATTGTTCAGCTGCCTCATTACTTCCACGTGATAATCAGCAACATCCTGTATCACCGTGCCACCACCCTTATCCGCCGGTTTAACTATTATGGTGTTATCTTCCATCAAGTTCTTAATGGCTAATCGTTCTTGAGGGGTCAGGTTATCCCTAAACGGTTTGTGTGAAGCTGATTCGCAAATATGTTGAAACTCTTCCATGGTGCTTTTGAAAAAACTCTCAATAAAAGGACCCCTATGTTGCAGGGGATAGAAGTCAGAAGGATTTTTGAACTTGTGCACAGATGTAGAAGTATTGATATTGAATAATTCAATCTCAGAAGTGGAATCAGAGTTCCAATTATCCCGTTGCAGTGATTCCAACTCGGATAAGGCTATGTTATCACCATCATCTAGAACAATAGGAAGTAAATCGGCTTTCGCTTTTTTGATGGCTTTGATAGCAAAATAGCGTTTCCTACTTAGGGCCCTGGTGAATCTGTTCAGATCCACAAATAGATTGAACAAATTGGGTTTAACTGTAGGTGCAAACTTAAGACCTTTTTGTAACAACGATAGGTCAGCTTGTGTTAATTGCTTAGAAGAGAGGTTAAATATACCCTTACCACTTAGTAACGACGTACGTTTTTTGTGTGTTTTGGTGGCACCTCCTCTAGAGCCTCGTATTCTTCCTCTCTTGTTCTTTTGAGAGTATGTGAATTTAACTCTTCTGCTCTTAGTACATATGGATTGGGAGGGTGACCCTTCCCTAAAAAAGACACAGAGGAGGAGGGAGGAGGAGGGAATCCTGTGGAAACAGCGATAGTTTGTGAGGCCGTAGTGGTAGCTGAACCACACAGGTCCTCTGTGGATTGACTATTGTGAAGAGTACTATTGGTAGTGCCTGATGTAGTACTGGCACGATTCTCTGGCAGAGAGGTATTCATTTTGCTGTTTCTTTGTAGAAACTCTGAGGCAGAAGTATGTAAACGTGTATTGGAACCATGATTGTGCTGTTCCCTGAAAGAGCCCTTTCTTTGTAATTGTCCTGACCGAACCGATCTATTGGGACTTATGTCCCGTGGTCCATATAAGTCCCCAGAAGTTAATTTATGAGATTTAGTGACAAAATTAGGATAATCAGCTTTTGATCTACTCCTGCTTCTAGGGTGTCTGCCAGAAGGTCTATTGTAAGACCTGGTTCTCTCCATATCATAATCCTCACAATCTCTCCTAAATTTGGCTTCCTTACGTGATATCAAGGATCGTTCAGATTCAACCATACGTCTATTGATCTTTAGATCTCTCTCTTTGAAACTTTCATGAGTCTCAAAAGGTTTCAAGGATTCTTGAACCTTTTCAATTTCCTTCTGCGTGTTATCTATTTTACAATTTCTATACTTAATTAACAATTTCATCAGACTCATCGAACAGTTGTCTAGAATAGTATTCCATTCATTGGTAAAGCAATTGTCATCCTGAAAAGAGGCAGTTTTAAATATACGCAAACCTCTTGGGATGATGTTGTTATCTACATACTTCTGAAGGGAGATTTGATCCCACCAGTGTCTGGTTTCCATTAAGCATAAGGTTTCAAGCTTATTGAAAAGGCGATACATATCTACATCATTATTAGAGGCAATTAGTCTCAGTCTCTGAAAAGCTCTCTGAACCAGGTTATATGTTTCTGTGTGGCACAATCTATAAATCCTAAGTGTTACTGTTCTAGTGATATATACATACTTCCACTATGACACTTATAACGATATTATGCTACTGACTTAGTCTCACGACTGTCAGGTCTCCTCTAACACTTTATTCATTTAACCAGAATATATTGAAGTAATTGTTTACCTTTTTTATCATTGATACACATGCATTTGTAATAAATTTTATATCGATTTGAGTCTTGCGCTATCTTACCTTATTAGATTAGATAGAGGTTTATTCCCTGCTGCTTTTTTGGATGGAGGAGGACGTCATTGGAGAAAATTTTTACCCATTATGCCTGAAGGAGATGTGAGAGTTGGCCATAAATTGAATCCTACTTGTGGGGAGGAGAATTGCTCTGATATGCAACTTCAAGCTTCTCAAAGGTGAGAAACTTTATCTGTGGGTCCCAGTGACGTATCCTACACTCAGAGTCAAATGTTTTTGGAAGTCATAATCAAAATTGTAGAACAAATGGTGAAGACCCAGCACGATGGTTGATACATACGGTTAAGACCTTTCTCAGGTAGCCCACCTGTTCCGACTGGGGAAGAGGTCTATGAGACATGGAAAGACACTGCCATTTTGTATCCGGTGGAGTGGCAATGCCCTGGAACTACCAAGAGAAATGGAGAGTTTGCGTAGGCCAGTGATGAAAATTGGACAAGCTGCTCGCCGAAGTGATCCACAAGCCACTGCCGGAGATTATATATGCTCATTGGAAAGAGAATTCGGGATGTCCGAAGATTCCACCGATTTGTTATATAATCTGATAAACACATGTTAAGAGTCGGGGGAGAGGATAGCTAAGTACTTATGTCGATTAGACAAACTAATATAAGAAGGAGGAGTGACCCTTGCTGAATTGAATGACAGTTGCATGCGACAACTTCTAAAAGGAGCTTTGTCATTAGATCCAGTTACTTTAAAGCTACAAAGTGGCAGTGTCAGGAGAGCAGCACCCACATTCAACTAGTTGATCCTCGAGATCAAGCAAGAAGAAGCATTAGTGAATGCTAGAGACAAAGAAGTTAAAGCGGTCAGTATGAAATTTGAACCCAATTCAAAAGCGGAGGAGTTTCTGAAAATCATCCATGCGCTAAAAGAACAGATAGATTGTTTGATAGGTAAGCAATTGCCCCCAGGTCCACTCCTATGAAACTTTCCAATTGACCATCAGAGGAGGGTGACTCCAAGAAGTGTTTCAAAGTGGTCAGGTGGGACACATAGCGCGAAGATGTCCTAGTAGGTGAAAATTTAAGAGACACGTCATCCTGAGCAGTCATCTGGAAACGAGGAAGAGGGACCAGAAGACCCCAAGCTAGGTCCCTGCAAAGAGTCCATGTAAATACTATAGGCAATCAATCAAACACATGGAGTAGTCTAATAGGCCCAGCGCCACATGTGCCTGCCCTGATAATTGGAAGGAAATGCCCTACTGGATAGTGGCTCACAGGTGTCTATTGTACTTGAGAAGTGGTTCCAGGAAAATGTGTCTGATGTGGAAGTGCAGCCATTGTCTGGACTTACCATCTAGGAACTCAGTGAGCAAAGCTATCCTTACCTGGGTTGCATTACAGTTAACTTAAAATTCCCGCAAAGTGTAGCTGGTGTTGAGAAGGAGATTTCAGTAGTCGTCTTGTTATGTCCCGAACCAGAGGAAGAAAAAAGAAATTTATATCTTATCGTGGGCACTAACGAACACTTAGCTTAGTAGTGATGGGGAGCCAAATGGATGGAGTATCACCAGACGCTAACCATCCACCCAGTGTGCCTAGAAGCCTACTAGAATAAAGAAGACAGAGGAAGTAAGTAGGATGCGTGCAGTTGATTTCAACAATCTACAGCTGTGTTTTGAAGGATTGGATGCTGACCCATCAGAAATAAAGTGGCTCACAGAAGAAATGTTGAAAAGGAAAGAAGTGTTCTCAATGGGAGATTGCGCCCTTGGATTGGCCCGAGGAGTCTGTCATAAGATTCGGCTCTCCAACGAGAAACCATTCCGAGAGAGGTCCAGGTGACTAGCCCCTGTCAATTTGTATGATATAAGAAGCCACCTAAAGAACTTTTTAGAAAACTATGTAACTTATTTATCAAAAGAAAACTATGTAAAAGAGATATCAGAGATTCCCAACGCTTCTCCTATAGTGGTAGCAAAATAGAAGAGTGGTGATATACATATGAGTGGGGATTATCGGACTCTGAAAAGTGCTTGATCAGTATGCAATACCAAAGACAGATGAGGTCTTAGATTGTCTACAAGGGAGCCAGTGGTTCTCTTTATTGGACCTGAGAAGTGGATACTATCAAATTCCCATAAGCCCAGAAGATGCAGAGAAGACAGCCTTTATAATTCATGAGGGATTCTTCATGCATGAATGAAACAGTGGGAGACATGAACTTCCGTAAAGTGATTGTATTCCTATATGATCTGTTTTTGGGAAGACATTGCAAGAACAAAATGAAAGATTGCTTAAAGTCCTCGATTGTCTGAGAAACAAGGTTTTGAAATGATCTTTAGACAAATACAAATTGTGCCAGTATAAAGTAAAATATGTGGGGCACATCCTAAGCAGGAAGGGAATCTCCACTGATCCCACCAAGATAGAGGCTGTAAAAGAGTGTCCCCGGCCTATCAAGCTGAAAGAATTGCAGATCCTTTCTAGAATTCTGTAGTTACTACAGGAAGTTTGTCCCAGGGTATACTAAAGTAGCCAGGCCACTGACAGCTAACCAAAGGTTACCCACCAGTGAAGGGACAGCCTAACAAGTCAGAAAGAAGTGTTATCTTCACGTTAACTATCCTTTTGGAAAGAGATGGAAAGCAGAATGTGAGAATGCTTTTAGAAAGCTGAAAGAGTGTCTCACTTATTCTCCTTTACTCGTCTACGCAGACCCTGATTTACCCTATATCCTACATGAGGATGCATCCTTCAAAGGACTAGGAGGAGTGCAATATCAAGAGCACAGTTGAAAACTCTTGATTCTAAATTTTGTAAGCAGAAGATTGACGCCCAGCGAGAAAAATTATCCGGTGCACAAAGTGGAATTCCTAGCAATGAAATGGGTCACTGTAGTTTGGCTACATGATTTTCTGTATGGTGCTACTTTTAAAGTACACAACGACAACAACCCCTTAACCTATATTCAGACTACAGGGAAGTTGGACGCCACTGGACATAGGTGGTTGCTCTTGCCATTTATAACTTCAGGTTGAAATACCGACCTGTTAAAGGTAACATCGACGTTGACTCACTCTGAAGGTTGGTGGGAAGACAAGCAGAATCACCTGAAGAGGAGTGGATAGAAGTACATGCACCCAAGAAGAGTAGTAGTACTACTGGTGAGTGAGTGCATCAAAGCATTAAGAGGTACTGAGGCTGTATTGACCAAACAGTATTGCTGGCTTAGTCATCTGCTAAATTATTGCACCGACAATGAGACTGTTTGGTAGTTTAGGGAAGAAACCAGCAGGGATGGCAGACTGAGTAGACAATTGGTCCTACACAAGAAATACAGAGTGACAGTCTTGCATTTACTGCATGATCAACATTTTGGTGTTGAGAAGACAGTTGGGCTCATTACTGATCGAATTTACTGGCTCAGGATGGAAAGCGAGATAGCAAAATATTGCAAGAACTGTGAGACATGTATTCTAAGAAAAACATTGCCTAAGAGAGCTGTGCCCCTGAAGAACATTTCGGGTGATGGGCCACTAGAATTCACATGTATCGATTTCCTGTCTTTGGAGAGCGACGTGAGTAACAATGCTAACATCTTCATGATCACTGAACATTTAATCAGATATGCTCAAGTCTACCAGGCAAAATACCAGAGGGCTACAATGGTGGCAAAGATCCTGTGGGAAAATGTTGTTGAGCATTATGGGCTTCCTGTGAGGAGTCACTCCTATCAAGGAAAAGACTTTGAGAGTTGCCTAAATAGAGAGATATGCGAGTTATGTGGAATATGTAGGTTACGAACCACACCATTCGCAGGGAGACCACAGCCAGAGATTTAACTGGACCTTTCTCAGTATGATGGGCACTCTGGGTACTGATAGAAAGGCACATTGAAGCAGACATGTCACTCAATTAGTACATGTCTATAATTGTACTAACATGAATCCACAGGATACTCACCTTATCTACTCATGTTTGGAAGAGAAACATATTTGCCAGTTCATTTATGCTTTGGAGTTAATGACGCCCCATACTCAGCGGAAACTCATCTGATGTCTGTCCAGCAACTGAGAGAAGAGTTAAAGGAGGCCTTTAGGTTGGCTCAAGAGGTATCTACCCAGACTGGGTTATGAAATAAGACTTGTTATGATAGCCGGATGAAAGAGAACATTCTTGCTGTAGGAGACATAGTGTTACTAAGATGCCTGGGAATACCTGGAAAACAAAAGTTAGTAAACAGGTGGAAAAGAGAACCCTATGAAGTGGTGTCAAAATTGTCTGGATCGTCACTATACAGAGTAAAGCCGGAAGGACAGGCAGAACCTATAAAGACTTACCATAGACAACACCTAATGTTCATTTGTAGAGATGTATGGTTCAGGGATGACAAAGAAGGTGATTGTGTTTCAGTTAACCAGTGGAAGCAACCCGGCAGATTAAGGACACAGCAAAAGGATGTGGACTGTCTAGCTAATGAAGAGAGGAAGTGTGATGAGGATGAATGGGGTATGACTCTCCTGTTAGGAAAGTTGAAGCTGCCTCTCCTGATCGGGAATTGGTTTGACACCCCAAGTCTACTGAGAGGGTTTTGGGTGATTGGTGTAGCAAGAACATCTGAGAAGATAAGTCCAGAGGTGTAATAGACAAGCAGGCGATCACCAGATTTACCAAATGAGAATGAGGTTGGGGAAGAAATCTAGGAGAGGTGTCAGGGGGAGATCGGGAACACATCTTAGCCCCTAATCGACCCAGGTGATGGTTACTGATAATAGAAACAAGTTAGTAAATGTAAAAGGCGAAAGCTACCTTTAATGTGAATGTAATATAAGATTATATAATCTACTGAGGAGGGTGCTTTAGCCAAGAACTGTAAATTGTAACATTGGAGTGAACCATGCAGCCTGGAACTTCAAGAGGTCAGAACAATGCCTTCAACATTTGAATAGAAAGATGAAGAGGGCGATATTGAAACCACTTTAAGACAAAGCTGTTCATATGTATATATTTGCATTTGCATAATCACAACTGTATTTTTATAGTAAGTGTAATGTATATATATATATATATATATATATATATATATATATATATATGTGTATATATATATATATATATATATATATATATATATATATATATATATACATATATATATATATTATATTTATTTATATTTATATTTATACGTTTTCCACTCTGTCTCCCCAGGATAGATACTCTCTGGAGTCAGGCATTGACCGGGCACTCCCCAAGGCTTCAGCCTCCTGACCACCCTGACTGGTTGAAACAGGCGCTTCCACCCCAGGATCTAGCCCACCCCCTGAACCACTCTCTTCCTCTAATGTGAAAACGGATTTAACATCCAGAGGGAACACCTGCTGAAAGATCCAGTGTCAGTGACAACAGATACAGATAAGCACACATTTATATCTTTTTGGTACGCAGATTGATTGCAGAGTATTTTTTGGTGAAAGTTTTTACACTTTTAAAAGGATATTACACTATTATGTGCTTTTTCTTTTTCTTTTGTGAGAGTACCTGATCTTCCCAGACGTTCTTGAAAGGACACTGACACCTAGAACAATCATCTATTCAACATAACCTTTGAGGTGTCATTCTGGTACGCATATTTTTTGAATATATCTATCTAAAGAAGGCGCCTTCTTCATATCTACTTTTGACACACACACACACACATATATATATATATATATATATATATATATATATATATATATACAAGTTAACCCGTGCATGATACTCATGCATTCTAGTCAAATCAAGCTACTTAAGGTGTTAAAAAGGTTCTTGTCATGCATTTAGGCCATAGCCCAGGCCTCAACCACCAACCACTCCCCACTGTCACCCCCGGCAACCACCAACCACTCCCAACTGTCACTTCTCCTTCAAGAAATATATATATATTTTTTTAAATCTTTATAAATACTTTTAACAATTAACAAATTAAATTAACAAATTAAAAACATCTTAGTATACCAAATTTCAGCCCTTTCTGAATTTTTTTTTCCACACACACTAAGAATTTAGTAGGTCAGTGTATAACTCCGCCCAGCAGGTGGCGCTGCAGCTTGGTTTTATTTTTTCCACACACACACAGACTGACTAACACATGCCACTAGACATTTATATATATATATATATATATATATATATTTAATTTTAAAATCAAATGACTCCTATTGATATTAGTGTATAACTTTAACTTAGTTATATTAGTCAAACAGATGTTGTTGTAGCGTAAAGGAGGTGCCTCTTAACCATAGAATACTACAGAGGCTGGAAGATATCTTTCTGATAAGCTAGCTGTTAGATAGGATTGTTTATTTACTATATGAAATTGTCCATTTAAGACACAAAATATATTTTTGATACAAAATGCTAGAAAGTATCTTTAGAAGCTTAGGCCTCACAATTAAATGTGCCGGTGTGGCTTTTAAAGATCAGGTCCATGTAATAATACACATTTGTGTGAGCTTGTGGTTCACTGAAGGGTAGTGGAGGCTTCCTTGGTCTCCCTCTGATGTTGCTACAAACAGGACACTACCCAACGAAGACCCTTCCGTAACCAGACCAAGGTGGAGGCACCACGTAACTCGGAATACAAGGTACTGAATTCATCTGCAGCCCACACATACAAATTGATACATACATCCTAACCAGGAAAAGGGGTGATACAATTACATTTATCATGATGTTATTAATGTCTACTGTATATAAAATGGATTTTTACAGTTGTTACTGATTGCAAACACATGTTCTATCATGCATACCCGACTGTCATCAATAACAATCGGCACTTACACCTGCCCTGTAGCTGGTGCAAGTGATACTACAGAAAAACACGTACCTTTGAGATGCCTGAAGCTTGAATTGGACATTGCTGCTTGTGCTCGAATTTGACACACTCTTACTGTGCATTGACTGCGTGCATATGCCCAGTCCCCTCCCCGTTTCACCCATGAGATCCCGTTTCACCCATTAGATCGTTGGCTATCATAAGGGGCCTTTGTACTCAAAGATGAATTGGATGTTGCTGCGTTCATTGGTGTATAGTCTGGTTTTGGACATACGCATAGAGATTTGACGCAAAATACAGCATTTATGTTCCTTAATTAATCAGGCTCATTATAAATAAGTATAGGTAACAATTGTAGATTAGTTTCCTCATACAGGGCCTGATGCAGAGTTGGACAGAGCCCTTTTGTATGGAGCATGCCCTCTACAAGCCACACGCTTATGTCCAGATACAGATTTGCGTATATCTGATATGTGCCTGCTTGTGTCTCGGAGGCAGGACATTGGAGGAATGGGGCCACTTACAATAAATTTGTGTTTATTTGAATAAATGCGTAATTGTGAATAAATGCAGACCTGTACAGTGACAGTGGCAGAACTACCATTGGTGCAGCAGGTGCCATGCACTGGGGCCCATGAAGATAATGGGACATTGCAGATGCAGAGGGCTGGGGGCCCCGATTCCCTTCTCTCTGCCTTCCTGCTCCGGGGCCCACAGTTCGCTAGTTCCACCTCTGTACAGAGACGTATATATGCCTGTCAGTATCAAATGTAAGTGCCTGAGTGTAGGTGCAAATACACACTGATAACTACTAACCAGCACTTGCTAGCTGCTTCTGATTGGCTGATTACGATTCACCTCTGATTGGGCATATATTATATGATTTTGTGAGCATATTCTTTATTTTTTAATTCATGCAAGAAAGTCATACCTGCTGTGTTTCAGAGGGTTTTTCTTTCCACTACAAACTATTAGTGAAGGCATATTTTGGGTTGCAAGTGTATGTGTTGTATGCCTGACATAAAGCTGGTGCAAATTTTATATATGCAGACCTGCATGCATCTTGCAATTCGTCCATCTGTGTTTTTTGGGGGAAATTTTACGTCTGCGTTTTTGAGCCCTGCAGAGCACATTTTATATAAAACTGCATTAATAAATAAAACTATAGATGATCTATCTATAGTATCATCTCTAATATAAAAAAGTAATAAATTGCATGGGGATGGGGGTAAGCTGTAGGAGACTAAAACAATGCTACAATATTATCTATAATATAAAAGCCTAGCGGAGTGTGTTAGTCTGTGTGTGGAAAAAAAACAAACAAGCTGCAGCACCACCTGCTGGGCGCAGTTATACACTGACCTACTAAATTCTTAGCATTATCTAATATATAAAAGTAAAAGCCTAGCGGCGTGTGTTAGTGTGTGTGTGTGTGTGTGGAAAAAACTATTTTCTCAGAAAGGGCTCATCCAATTGACCTGAAATTTGGTATACTGACATAATTTGACAAAAAAATTAGAATAGTGAAGTCAGTTAACTTCCATCATCCCCCCTTCCCCCCGTGGGAGGGGTAGTAAAAGCTAAATTTACGAGTTGAGGGCTCAAACTCATTTTCGTGAGGTAATTTTACCTCATGAACACACATGTGTAGCGGCGTGTGTTAGTGTGTGTGTGTGTGTGTGTGTGTGTGTGTGTGTGTAAAAACTATTTTCTCAGAAAGGGCTCATCCAATTGACCTGAAATTTGGTATACTGACATTATTTGACAAAAAAATTTGAATAGTGAAGTCAGTTAACTTCCATAATCCCCCCTTCCCCCCGTGGGAGGGGTAGTAAAGGCTAAATTTACGAGTTGAGGGGTCAAACTCATTTTCGTGAGGTAATTTTACCTCATGAACCCACATTAAAAAGGGCGCTTACATCGGGAAGTAACGCTCTTCCCCTGAGGAGGCCTGGGCTAGGCCCAAATGCATGACAAGAACCTTTTTAAGACCTTAAGTAGCTTGATTTGATTAGAATGCATGAGTATCATGCAAGGGTTAACTTGTAGATTATATAAAGTATTAGTTAGTTTGGACCAGGAATCAGCTGCAGGTATTGAAATCCTGGCTTGCATAAAATTGAGCACTGGTTGTTCTATATCATTGCTATGTGAAGCCCATATACCACTTCACGATTAAAACTTGATATGGGTTTCTATACTACCATATTGAGAAATCAATTTCTGAGCTAATGCACAATGTTAACCAAGAACCTAATATTTTCTATAATTTTGCAATATTGCATTATTTCCAAATTTCCTTGTGTCAGGCTATTTGCAAGTAATTTCTGGTGTGCTTCCGCACATTTTAATGTATTACATACACTGATCAGCCACATCACTGAAACCTCCTGCCTAATATTGTGATGGTCACATGACCATTGTAGGCACTTTCAGGGACAGGGGTCAGCATAGACACTCTGAACTTCTGTGGCTATGCAGACCCATATATAAGCTGTGCTGCACTGTGTGTTCTGACACCTTTCTGTCATAGCGATGCTCATTAATGAGCCCTGGGCACCCATCAACCTGTCACTGGTTAGCTGGTTGTCCTTTGATAGACCACGTTTGGTAGGAACTAACCACTGCATATCGGGAACACCCTAAAACACCTGCCGTTTTGGAAATGCTCTGACCCTAGTCATTTATCCATCACAATTTGATCATTGTCAAAGTTGCTCAGATCCTTATGCTTGCCCATTTTTCCTGCTTCTAACACATCAACATCAAAAACAGACTGTTCAGTTGCTGCCTGATATATACTACCCATCAAACCATTGCAGATCCGAGGGCTCAGACTGAGAGAAAATAATATATATATATACACATTATACATACAGTGACCTAGTGGTTAGCACTTCTGCCTCACAGCACTGGGGCCATGAGTTCGATTCCCGACCATGGCCTTATCTGTGTGGAGTTTGTATGTTCTCCCTGTGTTTGCGTGGGTTTTCTCCGGGTGCTCTGGTTTCCTCCCACACTCCAAAAACATACTGGTAGGTTAATTGGCTGCTATCTAAAATTGACCCTAGTCTATCTCTGTCTGTGTGTGTGTGTGTGTCTATGTTAGGGAATTTAGACTATAAGCGCCAATGGGGCAGGGACTGATGTGAGAGTTCTCTGTACAGCGCTGCGGAATTAGTGGCGCTATATAAATAACTGATGATGATACATATACATACATACATATATTACACATTCATATTACACATTCACCAAAACAACTCCATCCCACGGAGTCTTAGTCCGGCTGTGGCACTTATGTGTAGTGGAAGTGGAAAAAGTTGCGTTGTTTCCCATTGTGACTCATACATTTGATTTGCACCTTTTAGAATGTACAGTAAATATTAAATTATTTGTAGGACATATAAAACGTTTTTGAAACTGAACAAAGTTTTATTATGGGGAATTTGAAGTAAACAAAACAAAAAGATACTATGTGTTTTTTATTTTTGTGTGTGTATGTGAGGGGGGCTCAAAAAATGTTTTTGAATTTAGGCCCACAAGTCATTAGTTCCACCTCTGTGCTCAGCCTAATACCAGGGCACCACATGTATTGTAGGAAGGATTGATGCAGAGTGGGGAGTACACCAGCTTGTGTAGTGTGCCTTGCATGAAATCACTCTACACATCCCTCAAAGTGGGATCCAAAAAAGTCAATACACTTCTCCAAATGCAAAATAAAGGTAACTCTTGCTAAAATAAACACAAACAAAAACTGAATAAAAGCTTTTAACTCCTTAACTGTAGCTTCTTGTGTTCTGCTGTCTGCTTCTCCAGCAGAGATTGCTGACAGAAAGAGCAACAAGGTGTTGGGACCCAGCATATTAGGAGTATTTATACATCTGTACTTATTACTTACGAGAAATACACTTCTTCTTGATTTTAATTTCTATATGTAGCTAGAGTTGCCCCCCCCCCCCATACAGCTGAACATGTGATGGACCCGTTCTCCTCAGACATGAAAGGGCCTGATTCATTAAGGTAAGGAAAGCGAAAAGAATGAGCAACTTTGCACCTTGGCAAAACCATGTTTTATTGGAGGGGTAGGTAAAAAAATGTGAGGACAGATTTATAAACTTTAAATTTCAGTGTAAAAATAAAGCTATCAAGTATTTGCATCCTACATGAAAAGCAGCCAGTATTTTCATTATGAGCAAAACACTAAACTAATTTGCACCCCTTGCATTGCAACATGGTTTTGCCAAGATACAAAGTTACTTATTTTTTTTCCTTTATTTTCCGTAATGAATCAGGTCCGAAAGGTTCGTGGAAGACTAGTGCTACTTGTTCACAGAAACAAAACAAACAAATGGAGTATTACATAGCAAAAGTACTTACAATTTATGTATTGTAGACCTTTTGTAATCGAGTAAAATAATGATGCTGCCATGCTTACAAATCTTGCTTCAAAAAGGTAGTATGTGATTTTTACAGAATAGTTTGACCTAATTATTATGGAAGCATTGTTATTAAGGTCAATGCTCTTTTTTACATTAGCAGAGCAAAAACTAATGATGCATAAAGTGGAAGCGGCTCAATCAATTCATAAGTTAGAGATGGTGTTAGAAAGGGGGGGGGGTTGTCTAGAAAAGAAACACAGACAAAACTCCCCTAGAAAACTGCTGTCAACCAGTAAAAGAGCTGTGACTTTATTTGTAAATAAAGTACAGAAATCTTCGGGGGATTTTGGGGGATTCAGAAATCTTTACTTATTGCTTACAAGAAATATATTTCTTCTAAATATTTATTTCTACCACATTCCAAATATTGTGTAGCTGGTGTTGTCCATATCTTCCGTACAGCTGGGCATGAGTCACCTTTGAAGAAGCCCCAAATTTGGGGAAACGCGTTGGGTATTCTTAAGGAGCAGAGAGGAAGGCGTGCAGGACAGAAATATGATTCTGTTATTTTGAATATATCGGCTTTAAGTAAAAATTCTTGTGAGCTGGAGAAATGGGACTGTGATGTTCAACTCAATGGACAGCAACTGTTTGGTGGTGGCCACCAATGAATAACAAGGTAACTGATTTTTAACAAATAAGGGTTACTCTGGTCCCAGCAGCTTAATCTCTGCATACGTTATTGAAGCAGAGATACAAGGAGAAAGACCCCTTCTGTAGCAGATGTTGGTGTGTGCATAGGACCTGTAGCCTAAACAGACACTCTGCAACAATTTGTTCCTAATTTCTTAGCTCTTATATTGAGTGATTACTTCTATATATATGGATTAAGGGCCTGCTTCATTAAGGAACGTAAATGCCAATATATGCCATATTTTGTTTTAAATTGTACTCCGCAAACCCAGAAAGGGACTTTACACCAGTGAATGCAAGAATACCCACTTTATCTTTGAATGCAATGGACCCCTCTGACAGCCTACGATTTAATGGGCAGAACGGGGATGTAAAGGGGCATATACACGTAGTCCAGTGGTTCCCAAACTTTTGCAGTTCGCGGCACCCTTAGAGTCTCCAAATTTTTTCAAGGCACCCCTCCAAAATAATTATTGAGCAGTCCTGTTTTAGAAGTAGTTGGGTCAAAAAATTGTAATAAGTATTTAGGTCAGGACAGAAATACTTATTTAGTTGTATGCAAAAATGCCCCCTCTGCATCCAGACACACTGCCCCCTCTGCATCCAGACACACTGCCCTCTCTCACACTGCCCCCTCTGCCCTCTGTCACGCTGCCCCCCTCCTCTGCCCTCTCTCACGATGCCCCCCACCTCCTCTGCCCTTTCTCACGATGTCCCCCCTCCTCTGCCCTCTCTCACGATGTCCACTCTCCTCTGCCCTCACTCACGATGTCCCCCCTCCTCTGCCCTCTCTCACGCTGTCCCCCTCCTCTGCCCTCTGTCAACCTCCTCTGCCCTCTGTCACGCTGTCCCCCTCCTCTGCCCTCTCTCACACTGTCCTCCTCCTCTGCCCTCTCTCACGCTGTCCTCCTCCTCTGCCCTCTCTCATGCTGTCCCCTCCTATGCTGTGTCCCCCTCCACTGCCCCTCTCACACTGTGTCCCCCTCCACTGCCCCTCTCAAGGTGTGTCCCCCTCCACTATCCCTCTCACGCTGTGCCCCTCCTCTGCCCCGCTGTGCCCCTCCTCTGCCTCGCTGAGCCCTCCTCTGCCCTGCTGTCGCACTCCTCTGCCCGCTGTTACACTCCTCTGCCCGCTGTTAAACTCCTCTGCCCCTGTTACACACCTCTGCCCTGTTGTGCCCCGTTGTCACCCTCCTCTGCCCCTGTTACACTCCTCTATCCCCTGTTACACTCCTCTGTCCTGTTGTGCCCCGCTGTCACCATCTTCTGTCCCCTGTTACACTCCTCTGTCCTGTTGTGCCCCGCTGTCACCCACCTCTGTCCTGTTGTGCCCCGCTGTCACCCTCCTCTGTCCTGTTGTGCCCCGCTGTCACCCTCCTCTGTCCTGTTGTGCCCCGCTGTCACCCTCCCCTGTCCTGTTGTGCCCCGCTGTCACCCTCCCCTGTCCTGTTGTGCCCCGCTGTCCTGTTGTGCCCCGCTGTCTTCCCCGCTGTCACCCTCCTCTGTCCTGTTGTGCCCCGCTGTCTGCCCCGCTGTCCTGTTGTGCCTCGCTGTCTACCCCGCTGTCCTGTTGTGCCCTGCTGTCTGCCCCGCTGTCCTGTTGGGCCCCGCTGTCTGCCCCGCTGTCCTGTTGTGCCCCGCTGTCCTGTTGTTCCCCGCTGTCTGCCCCGCTGTCCTGTTGTGCCCCGCTGTCTGCCCCCCTGTCCTGTTGTGCCCCGCTGTCTGCCCCGCTGTCCTGTTGGGCCCCGCTGTCTGCCCCGCTGTCCTGTTGTGCCCCGCTGTCCTGTTGGGCCCCGCTGTCTGCCCCGCTGTCCTGTTGTGCCCCGCTGTCACGCTCCCTCTCACTCCTCTGCCGCGCGCCAGCCATAGAATAAAAAGAAAGAACAGAAAGTTACCAATCTGTCGGGCGCCGGGACCCAGCAGACTCCTCTCTCCCGCAGCAGCTTGTTACTGACGTTGATATTCAGTGACAGCTGCGGGAGAGAGGAGGCTGCTGGGTCCCGACGCCCGACAGATTGGTAAGTTTCTGTGTTCTTTCTTTTTTTCAATGCTTGGCCCGCGGCACCCCAGTGACAGCGCCGCGGTACCCCTGGGAGCCGCGGCGCACAGTTTGGGAAACGCCGACGTAGTCTATGTACACGTTTTTCAGTCGTATCGCTTGCCCCAGCTACAGAGCAGATGTAAGTACTAAGTGATGGTGATGATAGTGGTGTATGCATGCATGCTAGAACATGTGTTTGCACTCACAAGCTAGTGTGAAACTGCATTTAATGTACAGTAGACATTAATAACATCCTGATAAATGCTTTTCATAGAAGAAGAAAGTGGAAAAAAAAACACTTTTTTTAAATGTTTTTCTTTAATGACTATATTATTAATTAGTGACAATAATAGAATACTCTTTTTTAATGTGCGTTCTATTGGGGATTTATATTCCACACATGTATTGTACACAGGGCCGCCATCAGGGGTGTACAGGGGGTACCCTTGTACCGGGCCCAGGCTCATCAGGGGGCCCGGTGGCACACACATACCAGGTTGATCGCTGTCTTCAGCCTGGCTGTCACTGTGAGAGCCAGGCTGAAGACAGCAGCGAAGACGGGACTGGAGGACAGCGGGCAGAGCCGTAATTTTACCTTCAGCCCTTAACTTCTGCAGTGAACAGGAAGTTCGGCTATTGGAATGTTTGCGTTCCAAAAGCCAAACTTCCTGTTGGTGGAACGCACATGCGGAAGTTAAGTCCTGAAAAGTCTCTCTCTTCCTCCCTCTCCCCTAATATTATATTATATATATATATATATTATATATTAGGGCCCCCCTTATCTTACCTTTCAAAGTCCGTCACCCTTCAAGGAAGAGGGGACCAGGGAGGGAGCCGGATCGTGACCTCAAAAGGTAAGTGGGGTTTTTTTCCGTTTTTTTTTTCTACAGGATTTTTCATTGCCTTGGGCCCCCTTTCCCCCTGGGCCCCCGGGCACCTGCCCATCGTGCCCAGTCGGAAAGACAGCCGTGCTTCATCGCGGAGACCTGCCTGCTTCATTGTACTTGGCCCCACGATTTCTGATGGCGACCCTAATTGCACATATCCTGCAGTGTGTTGTGCTTGTCTCAATACGGCAAGTGCTATATATGCAGAGCGTACCTACACCCGTAGTCAACAAGAGACGCTTGATCGGCTAGTTGTTGAATAGGGACGTGCATATGACTGAATGAATTACATGCTATTTAAAAAACAAAAGACGCAGAATACATTAGTTTTGCGTGACTTAATGAATCAGGCCCTATGTGCGCATAAGTTACTCATTTTTTAGAAGAATTCTAATTCCTGACACTGCTACATTATACTGATCTGTTTGGTCTTATAATTATATTTACATTTTTATCTATCAAGGTTTTTTTTAATGTAAGTCTTTAAACATATGTAATAAATGAGCTAATAAAGTGGTATTTATACTTTAAAGCCAATTATTTCAATTATTGAACTCTGCCAGTGTTTTTGTTTTTTTAGTAATCTACTGGAGTATAGATATATGATCCCTTTTTAGCACAGTTTGTGTGTTTTGTAGTTTATTCTTGGTCATGAGTGGGATCCATCCTCCTCTGACGCTGAATGTTTGTGGAAGACTAGAGCTACTTATTCATAGCAGCAAAATGGATAACGGAGCATTATATAGCAAAAGTAGTCACAATTTATGTTTCATATAATTTTTCTAATTGGGCAATATAATGTTGCTGTCATGCTTAGAACTCTTCTTTTAAAAGGAATAATAATGTGAAGTTTACAGGAGAGTTTATCCTCATTATCATGGAAGCTTTGTTAATAAGGTCAATACTCTTTTTACATGGAGTAAATAATAAGTATTCATTGATTTATTAATAAATACAGTTTTATGAGGACTGTGATAACAGTGACATGGGTGGAGTGCGAACAAGTAATTTCCGACAACACTTACATCAACATGCTAATCACAAGTGCTTTAATTGCCGACATACAGGAAATACAGACCGACAGGCAACAATTGTGAGAGATGAATGTACCGGCACAGAGATGTACGTCACTTTGAAGGGCAACAGTTACATTCCTGCTATTAAGGGGGCAATGGAAGGAGTCGTCGGCTGTAGAATGTTTTTTAGGAAGGTTTGTACAGCGGGCGGCGCCTGTATGTCGGCAATGACAGCATTCGCGATTAGCATGTCGATGTAAATGTTGTCGGGAATTACTTATTCGCTATAATGACTACCACCGAGGGACATATAAATAAAGTATATTTTTTTGTATAAAAAGTACAGTAGCAACATTCAGTTAAAACTGGGCATCATTTAGAGTTAGGACCAAAGCAAAAAAAGGAGAAAATTTGCTCCTGGACAAATGCAATGCAAGGGGTGCAAATACATTTATTTTCTTTGGCAGGGAAAATACTGTCTGTCTTTGCATGTAGCACACAAATACTGTACAGCTTTATTTTTACACTGCAATTTAGAGTTGAGCTAGGATACGCCCCCTACCAAATTTAAATCTGTCCGCAGCCTTTACATTTTCCATTCCTGCAATGCAGCATGGTTTTGCCAAGGTACAAATTTGCTCCTTTTTTCCTTGCTCATTAACTCTAAAGGGAGATCATTGGGAGCATGACCGAGATAATAGAGAAATACTTAGATTTCCATCACTCAGGCAATAGACCATTCATAATGGATGGGCAGGCTGCATTTTCATAAATATTGGTTCAACAAAAAAAAATATGAATATAAAATTATTGGCGCACTTCAAAAATGACTTTTACAAAGACTATACTTATTTTCAGATTTGAAGTTTTCTCCTCGTACTCAGTTTCTTATTTTCTATATATCACATAGGGGTGTATTTATTACTAATTGTAATTTCTTCACATTAATTATCATTTCTTATAGGAATAATAAGAAATTATTTAATGTGCCTATTTATTAATTAAAATTGTTCAGCTCGGACATCGGCTGAGATAGAAGCCTGGCCCGTCGAATAGTCTATAATAAAGTGACCGCAGGTTCTTATGGCGTTTATACACTTTGGTGTACAAATGCTCTCCCCATAGGATAGAGAGGCTAAAGCCATCTGAAGATGGCTTTCGCTTTTGTCACGAACCGCCGTGTCACTCGTGATGGCGCCTCTGTACCGTTGCATCTCGGTTTTTGCCCAGAAACCCGGGATATCACTTCTCCTCTGACCGTTCCGGTTGCCTTGGCAACAGCTGGGGTGCTTTCTTTTCTTTGCTGCCAAGCCCGGCGAGCTGTCAAACAGCCGGAGGCACGCATGCAGTTCTAAACTGAAGTCTCAGCCCTCGAGGCTGATTAGTGCAGATGTGACTCTGCAAACTTATTGGGCAGCATTACTATTTAAGGCGGGGAGGGCTTAGCCTCCCTGCTGTTTATAGCTTCAGTGCCTCTGCTTGCTGAGCTGCTAAAGTTTGTCTCTGACACTCTCAGTTAATTTAGACTGCCTTCTGTTGTCACCTCTGCCTGACTACTGGATTCTGCTTGTTCGCTAGTTGCCCTGACCTCTGCCTGATTACCGGATTTTGATTGTCTGCTAGTTGCCTTGGACCTCGGCTTATCCTTGGACTATCCAAGACTCAGTCCTGTCTCCAGGTATCCTCTTACCACCCACGCTACAGTTGCCAAACATAAGCTCCTACTACTTTGAGTTAAGACCTGGGGGCATCTGAGTACTTGTGAGCAATACTCACTCTACGAGAAAGGCAGCTGCTATAGGCAAAGACTTCTACTGCCTGTTCTAGGAGTTTATGTTTGGGACATTATCATAAGAGCTGTCGGAGTCAAGCTCCAAGTTTCGGAACTTGGTAAATAGGACATGTTCATAGTCCTAATAGCAATGTATGGGGGCTGCATCTGTGAGCGAACATGCTAGGATTACAGCAGGTATACGAGTTAGCTGCGATCCTCTGATAATAGGCATGTTAGTTTAAAATGTGGTAATCCTCCGAAAACTGTAGTTTTCTGGGAATTTACCAGGATAAAAACCTCTTCGGAGGTTCATAAATAGACACCATAGTCAGGTTATGTATAATGTTTAGTGCGTGTTCAAAGTTGAAGTACACATTAGTCAAAGCACTATAAAGTATGGAAATATCTCTAATTTTCAATATTTATAAACTGCGCAGTATAATTCCTCTTATACTGCATGAGGGCTTCAAACTTTTTCTTGTTCAGTCGGCTTATAGGTTAGTGTTTATATAAAATGAGTGTTTAAAATATAGAAAAGTAAATATTGCAATCATGATAATCATGTGATTAGAAAATAATGTTGCCAACTGTGTGTGTGCGTATAAATAAATAAATATATATATAAAACAATATTATATGAATGCAGCAATAAAATAAATTACCCACTTGCATTGTGACATCACTTAAGTTCAAAGTGTTCCATAGTGGAATACATAATTTACATAAAGAAGGAAAACTGCATTTCAATATGTAAAATCAGTTATGTAACTGATTGCTTCATAAATACAGATTTAAGAATTGATCCCATGTTAGATAACGAAGACAAGCAAATAACTATAACATATCATGATAACTTATGATAATAATGTGAAAGTACCCATAAGACAATATTCATCCCAGTTTTAATGCACTTTTCAGGTGTTAATTAACAACTGAAAAGCGCATCTAGAGGAAGGTGCAAACAAAAACTAAAAGGTATCCAATTTTCTAGATTTGATAACAAAAGTACATGAGTTTGTTTCTTGATTGTTTTGTTCTTTAAACCGATCCACTCATATCTCAGTCTTAGTACATTATTAGAAGAATTTTTGTAATATTGTATTCTATTCATGAAATATCAGATTATTCGTGCATTAAAGACAATCTCAGCTACTTGTCAACCATGAGCCCAAATGACAGAAAAAAGCTTTTATTCATTAATATTAAAGTCATTATCTTACCTAAGAGACAACATGTAATCATGTTTATAGGGAAAATAGTTTCCTGGTTCATTGCAGCAATATTTTAAGTCCACAAATCCACAGCAGTATATCAGATCTATAGTGTCTCCTTTCCGTGGGCACCCAAAACCGGCCACAAGTGCATTGTTGGAGGTGTAGTAGCCGGCACAGGCCTCAGGCAGGTTCCTTATCATACTGAGGGGACAGGTGCTTTCAGTGTGGTCTCCCAGATTGCAGGTAATTCTGGCTGCTCAGGTTCCTGCTACCTTTCCTTGCCTCTGAATCCACTGTGTAAGACTTGCAGTTATTATAGCTTTATATAGTTTCAGGACTATGAGTGTATCTTAAAAATAGCTTGTTAGTGCCATCTGCTGTCTATTTAACCTCCCTGTGCTTAGTGTGGATGACATATAAATCCCAATAATCTTAATAAAACATTCTCTGGGAGAGGATAACTTACCCAGGGGTGAAAATAGATTTCCACAACTTTAGATTTAGGGCTTTATTTTACAGTATTTAAAGGATTTAATGCCTGTTCTTATTTAACAAGCCCCCGGACCGGTGAAGACTATTGCTGGGTATAGCCTGTGAAAGCCTTCATTAGGGTCCTCCAGCAGCAAACCTATTTACCAATACCACCGCTGTCCTCCTATAGCTATTTCCAGCGAAGGAAACAATGCTTTATTAGTGAAAATACATATATATATATATATATATATATATATTTTAATACGTTTTTTTTTTCTATTTTTTACTTTTTAAAAAACAAAACAAAACATTATTACTTTTTTTTATTAATCTAGAACTGGAAGCTCAAGTCCAGGTCAGCCCTGAGTAGGGGTAAGACTCCTCTTACAGCTGCACGCCAGAGTCTACAACTTGTGACCAGAAGGTCTGAAGAAAATTTCAAGCATGGACTATTTGGAATTACAATTTATTTTGGGACATCTTCATGGACCTTAATTGGAATGACAATTTATTTGGACATGGGTTACAAGACAATTTGGATTGCAAGCTGCTGGTAACAGATGAACATATTTGTTTTTTCAATTTTAATTAAAATAATGTGTAATAAAAAGGTTTTTATTATTTTTTATTAAAGCTATGTGGCTTGAATGAGGGTGTGGTGGTTTATTGAACTTTTTTTGTGGAACTACGGGTCGCAGCAAGCCATGGCTGTCAGGGCATGTTGGCACTTGTGGTTCTCCAAGTGTCCGCATGCCCTGGCTACCATGGGTATGCTGGTGCTTGTAGTTATACAAGCACCAACATGCCCACACTGTTAATGGCAGCCCAGGCTGGCTGGGACTTGTAGTTCCACAAATAAAAAAACAAATAAAAATGGTGTTTTCTGTTTTACTTTTCATTGTCGGTATTACCCTACACCCACTTCCCCAGGGGCTGGGTGTTCCTAAAGGGGGGGTCCGAATGTTTTTTTTGCAAACCCCACTCCCTGGGGAATCCAGCCCAGTGCTGAACAACCTGGGATTGCTTGTCATTATGGCAGGGGGAACCCCTGCTGTGTGTTCCCCTGCTATAGTGCCAACCACCCCGGCTGGTTTGCCTAGTGCTGGTTGCATGGAAATCGGGGGGACCTCACGCAAATTTTTTCCCAATTCTCACACAACAAGCAGTAGGCTGGCAGTGCTAGGGTTAACAGTCTTTAGACAGGTGTGGGACCCCCCCATGCTTTTTTTTTTAATAATAATATAATGTTAGTGAGCCTAAAATCGGCAGAGTTTTGCATGTAAAACTTGCAACCAATCAGAAATGAGTATTGGTTTGCAAAGGACGATTTTGTGCAAAACACAGGCGAGTTTGCTAAACATGGGCGAGTTTGAAATTACCGCAAATCGCGAGAGATGAACAGCTATTTTGAAGATCAGACTAAAAAAAGCTGCACTTCAAATCGCTAGTTATCTCTCGCGATTGGTGGCGATTTTTAATCGCTGAAAAAATCTGAGTTTGATACATTTACCCCCTCATGTCCTGTCACTCTCTAATTAATGTAAGACATAAATTGGCTAAACTGGGCAAAACGTGGGAGGAAAGATAACAGAAAAATTTTAAATAATGAAGGGCGTTGATCCTAAAGTGTTAGTAAGTTGAATATTTCACTCCTTCCACCATGCAGGTGGATCCAGAAACCCAGAAATCAGGGCACAGATTGTTTTTCCAGTGGCAAATCAAATCCGAGAAGTAGGCATTCATCTTGGACAAGAAGATGCACTTGTGCAAATGTTGTACCGCTTTTTTCCGATTCGTTAATGAGCTTTAAAATGTATCCCTGCAATTTAAGAGGAGTATTCTCATGCCATCTTGTGGTCAAAAATAACAGTACAGTAGATACAACTTGAATTTAAATTCAAGAGTGTGGGACATTCTTTGTCTTAAGAATATTTACAGTCCTAATTTCTGTAAAACTGCTGACCACCAGGAACAACATTTAAAACCATTTTTACATGGTTTACAGGGAAAACTGTTCAATCCATTACTGAGTCACAGTGACAGCCAATCTATATGTATGCACCTCTCCTCCCATCAAGTACTGTCGTTGTCTTACTATCGCTATCTCCTTCTCAGAATGGCAATAGCTAGGGTCAGAGCAAGAAAAATGCTTTATGATGTAAATAAAGCATTACTTTCTCAATTTAACTTTATGAAAAAAAAATGTTTCATATTATTTTATTATTTTTTATAAAAAAATTTTACAAAATATTCCCCTATTTTTATTGAAAGTATATCTGGGTTTCCAGTACCACTGCGCCTGCACATTGGCTCCTACACGGTCTGGCGAAGTGCTGAGTTCACCCTACCCACTATCAATCAGTGTTGCTGGAGAACTGCTAATCACCTAGCTGCCCCGGTGAGAATTTATTGGTAAATAGCAGCAAGGGAGATTTTCTATCGCCACGGTATGATAGAAATTCTTTCATATTGCCATCAAATAATAAATAGACTCCTGAAATTCAAAAGGTTTATTTTTTGTTTGAACTTAATTTCTGGCATGAAGTGTTTAGTAACATTAGATCCTAACCATTCAGAGTGGTAGGGAGCTCCAGTGGTATCAATGACAAAGAGTTAGCTACACTGGCCACTGATTTTTGCTTTGTTATTTGAATTGAGGAGTTGCTTTTTTGTAGCATGCTGCAATTTGTTGCATAGTTTTTATGGTGTTTCTGCTTCCTATGAAACAATTACTAGTATAGCCTTAGTGTGGAAGGTACTTAGCTACCCTGGTTTTATACTTGGAACTGGTGTAGGCTCCTGCTTACTTGGGCATTTCGCTATCTTTCTGGGTGCTGACTTTCATTGGTTTTGGCCATGAGTGAGATATTTAAGTTAAACCAATAATAAAGGGCTGCTGGCCAAGAAGATAAAAGTATTAATATAGAGGATGACAAAAGTTGTGAAAATGGAATCCATATAATAAGTGTGATGAAACTGAGCACATGTTATGCATACATAATAATATTAAAAGTATGGGATTACCAGAAAAAAAAACTGAGGAATACCAGAGTCTCTTTGAATGAAAATATTTTGCACTGAGGCCTTTTTCGAGTCCTTTGTGGGTAAAAGAGTCCATAGTCTCCCTACTAAGCAGGGGCCACCAGGAGATCCCCCAAGGTTACTTATTGTAAGTTCCCTTAACTACCGGGATAGAGCCAAAATTCTTATGATTGCAAGAGAGAGAAGCCAGATTTAACATTGTGATCTCCATATCCCATATGCCACAATGTCCCCCACAAAGCTTAAAGTAATGGATGGAGACACAATATTTAATCTGTGTGTATAATTTGTACACTGGATTATCATTGGAGTATCTATGTTAAGATTAAGCATTACATTATTTTCCTGGAATGTTCAAGGTTTTAAAGATAAGCTAAAAAGCTGTTGGTTTTTAATTATATCCCAAAAATAGAGGTTGGAAGTAAGCCAGGAAAGAAAGGTGCCACGAAGGCCAAGGGAATGAAGGCTGTCAAGGAGGAGAAGAAGCTCAATTGTGTCCAAAACAGCAGTGAGGTCACAGAACAAGAGCAGGAGCCAAGAGTAGATCATTTGTCACCTTGGTGAGGGCAGTCTCTGTGGATTGGAGAAAGTGGAAGCCTGATTGTAACATAGTAACATAGTAACATAGTTGATGAGGTTGAAAAAAAGACACCAGTCCATCCAAGTTCAACCTATTTTGGATCTCCTGCGACCCTGCACTTGTATTTGAAATTGTTTCAGAGTTAGCAACCACCAATCTGTTTCAATTGTGAAAATCCCCCCAGATTCAATATTGCTGTCCTATTTTTACCCTATATCCACTACTATCCTTCATTTTAATTAACGGTCGTATCCCTGGATACACTTTTCCGCTAAAAATTTGTCTAACCCTTTCTTAAACATATCTATTGAATCTGCCATCACAACTTTCCCTGGCAATGAATTCCATATCTCAACTTCCTTTACTGTAAAGAACCCCTTCCTTTGCTGGTTGTGAAATTTCCTGTCCTCTAACCTTAGAGGGTGACTATGTGTCCTGTGTATAGTACTTGGGGTAAAAAGTTCCCATGTAAGTTCTCTGTATTGACCCTTAATGTATTTGTACATAGTAATCATATCTCCCCTTAGACAACTCTTTTCTAAAGTAAACATGCCTAAACTGGCTAACCTTTCCTCATAACTTAATGACTCCATACCCTTTATCAATTTTGTTGCCATTCTCTGAACCCTTACTAGTTCCAAATTATCTTTTTTATTCATTCCAGATGAGCTCTTACCAACGATTTATACAGTGGCAATATTACACTGTCTTCCCTTGCATCTGTGCCCCTTTTTATGCATGCCAATACTTTGCCCTTGCAGCTGCTGCTTGACATTGAGCACTATTGCTAAGTCTACTGTCTACGAGCACTCCCAAATCCTATTCCATTATAGATTCTCCTAAATTAATTCCATTTAATTTATAGATTGCGTTCTTGTTTTTGATCCCTAAATGCATAACCTTACATTTATCTATGTTAAACCTCATATTCCATTTGGCCACCCAATCCTCCAGTTTATTTAAGTCTCTCTGTAGAGAAGCTACATCTTGCTCTGATTTTATTACCTTACAGAGTTTAGTGTCATCTGCAAAAATAGAAACTTCACTCTCTAAACCAGTGATGGGCAAACCAGTCCTCAAGGGCCATCAACAGTTCATGTTTTTAGGATTTCTTTAATCATGCACAGCTGAGTTAATCTATTTGGCTGGGTCAGTAATTATCCCACCTGTTTCTACAGACAGAAATCCATCTACTATCTTTTGCCATTGCTGTTCCTTCTGGCTTGTTCCTTTAAGAAGTAACTCCTAGTAAGGGCCGTGACCTGCGAGGAAGACGCAGCTAAGCCCAAACCGCCTTGCGGCTGGTCCCTGGTGAATACCGTCTCCTCGTTAGACTCCGCACCTTACTAGGGTGTTGTATCTAGATTTCGGCAGGATCCTGTCCATTAAACCGTTCTGGCATTCAAACCCGTGACAAATTATTTCTGTAAGCATACATCCATTAGGGGAAATAGTATCGATATCACTATATGCTGTTTCTCTACACGGGTGATTGATATGGATTGAACTTTCTGCTATCCAGAGTGGTTAATTACTCCTCTATATACATTAGTTTATCCATATGGACTACTCTATGTATTGTGTTTTTGAATTTGTCTAGATGGTTTCATTGATGGTTCATATATCTTCATTCAAGAACTACCAAGCCATTAAAGTGGACTTATGCGAGCGCTTGTAATGTATATTTCTTGTATTTTTAACTGTGGCTATAAGAAGTGATGTAATTTTGTGCTCGAGACATTTTTCTAAATCGGATTTTACATTTGGCGGTCATTGAACGTGCCAGAAATAGTAGCTGTCTATTACATGTCTATTACATGGTAATTCTACATTTTATTATGGTCGCTGTTATAGTCTTCGGGCTTCTTATGTCTCTGGATGCTGTGTCTGCAATTTCAGAGCTGAAAAAACATACCACACCCAAATTGGGGTGGTGGCTGGTGAGAGAGGCAGGGTTGAGTGATTGTTTCTTGATAATGGGAGTGATGAGGGCATGTTTGATAAAAGAGAAGGTGCCAGTAGAAAGGGCAGGTTGAAGAGGTGGGCTAGATGCTGACAAGCTTCAGAGTAGAGAGAGGAGGATGAGGGAGAGAGAAGGGTCGAGGAGACAGCTTGAGGGGTAGAAGGATAGGTGGAGGGATAGGTCCTTTGATTCTGTGACATGAGGGAAGGTGAAGAGGGTTATAGAGGGGTTACAGGTGACTGTGGAGGGAGGGAGAGCTATTGTGATGGATGGAGTTGATTTTCCCCTTGAAGTAAGAAGCAAAGTCGTGAGCGGTGAGGGAGGGAGGGCAGAGGAAGAGGCGTGGGGCAGAGAAGAGAGATGATGGTGGCAAGGAGGTGATCTGGTTGTTGGACTGGGAGGAGATAAGGGTTTTGAAGTTGGTCTGTTTAGCAAGAGAGAGGGCAGCATATTAGGAAGACAAGATGAACTTCCATTGGATAAAGGAGTTGGAGCGGGATGTCCACCAGATGTGCTCAGCAGGATGCCATTGTAAGTAGCAAGTGAGCTTGGATTTTCTGGGTTGGGGCTTGAAACTTGAAGGTGAAGTGCTGGTTCAGGGGTAGCTTCATCCAAGGCTGCAGAGACAGTGGAATAGTAGAAGGAAACTGTTGCATTAGGGCAGGACAATGAGGGTAGAGAAGTGATTCAATGGTGGTAGAGAAAGACAATATCATGCAGGTTGTGTGGTGTCCGCATGGTTTTGGATGCAGGAGGGAGAGAGCATAGTAAGAAGAGGTGGAGGGAAAGGAACTTGTGGTCAGAGAGCCGAAAGATGAGTTATAGAAGTCTGAGATATCACATAGATGAGAGAACACAGAGTCCAGGTAGTAGTCAACATGGAGAGTAGGAGAAGAGGTCCACTAAGTGAGACCATGAGTGGAGGTGAGGGAAAGGAGTCTGGAGGAAAACACCCAGTGGGGATGTCGAAGGGTATGTTGAAGTCCCCTAGGATGTGAGTGTGGAGTTTGCAAGAAAGAAAGTGGGAGTTCCACGTGGCAAAGTTGTCAGGTGGGGCCTGGGGAGAGCAGACAACAGCAGCTCAGAGATGTAAAGTGGATGAATAGTGTGAGAAGGAGAGGGAGGGTTCTGGGGGAATATTGCTGAAGGTGCGGTCAGGAGATAAAAAAATGTCTATACCACCACCCTGGAATGTGTGTAAATAATAGACAGCTTTAGGAAGACAGTGTCAGAAGGTGTAATCCAGGTTTCAGTGAGGACAAGAATGCTGAATTAGCGAGAGAGCAATAGGTTATGGATGTGAACATGTTCGTTTCAGACAGACTTTGCATCCCAGTTTGCACAGGTAAAGGGGAGGAATGGGTTTATGTTGGAGGGGATATATGAGCATGGAGAGAGAGGCTTAGAGTGGCAGGAGGAGGGCTGTATGCAGATGGTGGGGATAAGTTGGGGCCCATGTTTGTGCAAGGTGTTTCTTACAGCCAGGACAGAGGGTGAGAAAACAGGTGAGGACAGTGGGTGATAGGATGAATTGGAGGAAGTAATTGTGGTGGGTAGGAGAGTGAAGGGGGTGTCACTCACCGGACTGTGAGTGCCATTTCTCCTATCTTCAGGAACCATGGCCGTCCGCCATCCTGAGGGTCTGCACATGTGCAGCCCTTATGAAACCTTCAGTACCTGTTGCTTTTAATTAATTGGATGATCAGGCAACCCTCCCTATTAAAACCACCTGTGATCATTACCTAGTTGCCTGATCTTGGAGTCTCATTCCCCATGAGCCTCTGAAGGTGTTCCTGTGTTTCCTTGTGTATTCAGCTCCAGCTGATTCCTGTCTTCTACGATTGTGGTTTCCAGACCACTTCAACTCTCCTGTGTTCATCGTGTATGCTCTTAGCTGATTCCTATCTGCTACTGCTGCCGGATTCCAGACCGTCTCAACTCTCCTGTGTTCATCGTGTCAGCTCTCCACTGATTCCTATCTGCTACTGCTGCCGGATTCCAGACCGTCTCTACTCTCCTGTGTTCAGTGTGTCTCTGAACTTCAGTGGAACACTGAAGCTTTAATTGCCGCCTTCTGGCAGGGGCTTTCTGATAAAATTAAATATGCACTGACTACTCAAGACTTACCTACTTCTCTAGAAGATTTGATTTCTCTTTGCCATCGTGTAGACATGAGATTTCGTGAAAGAGAGTCTGAAAAAACAACTTCATTTAAAGCACCTCTTCGCTCAAGTCCTCAAGTTCGCCAAGTTTCATCTCCGGTGATACCTATGGAGATAGGTCACTCCAAATTAACTTCAGAGGAGAGGGAACGAAGAGTAAAAAATAGACTTTGTATCTATTGTGCTGATTCTACTCATATGCTCAATTCATGCCCTAAAAAATCAGGAAATGCCAGGCCCTAACCAGTTCTGGAGAGGTGAAGTTAGGGTCCCTGGAGTCCTCTCCATGTTCTACGAAATTAAAAGTTTGTGCTTTTGATGTTACTGTTTCCTTTGCTACCAAATCTTTCATGTCCCAAGCACTTATTGACTCTGGAGCTGCAGGAAATTTTATTTCTAAATCCCTTGTGAATCAATGGTCCCTACCAGTGATTACTTTGAAAATACCTATTACTGTGACTGCTATCGATGGATCACGCATTATTAATGGTCTCATCACCCAGAGTACGTCTCCAGTAACCCTTCAAATTGGGGTATTACACCAGGAGGAAATTTCATTTTTAATTCTTCCTGTTACTACCAGTCCGATTGTATTAGGCCTTCCATGGCTTCAACGTCATTCTCCCCAGATTGACTGGCACACTCCTCAAGTTACGTCTTGGGGGCCTGAATGTCATCATCGTTGCCTCTCTCAAGTCGTTCCTCTCAAGATACAGCAATCCTCCATTTCACCTTGTTCACCGGGACTTCCTCCTCAGTATGCTTCTTTTGCCGAAGTATTTGATAAACTTCAGTCTGAACGTCTTCCTCCTCATCGTTCGTGGGACTGTCCGATTGATCTTCAACCTGGCAAGACTCCTCCCAGGGGTCGTGTGTATCCACTTTCGTTACCTGAAACTCAAGCCACATCTGAGTACATCAAAGAGAATCTCCAGCGAGGATTTATTCGACCTTCTACCTCTCCCGCTGGAGCAGGTTTTTTCTTCGTAAAAAAGAAGGATGGGTCATTACGTCCTTGCATAGATTTCCGTGGACTTAACGCCATAACTATCAAAAATCGGTATCCCATTCCATTAATTACTGAGTTATTTGATCGTATCAAGGGAGCCCGGATCTTTACCAAGTTGGATCTTCGTGGTGCCTATAATTTAATTCGAATCAGGTCCGGTGACGAATGGAAGACAGCTTTCAACACCAGAGACGGGCATTATGAATATTTAGTAATGCCCTTCGGGTTATGTAACGCCCCCGCTTTTTTCCAGGGTTTCATTAATAAGATCTTCCGGGACTTGTTATATGTTTGTGTCGTCGTCTATCTGGACGACATATTAATCTTTTCTCAGGACCTGCCTTTTCACCATCAACATGTGGCAGAGGTCCTTTCCAGACTCCGGAAAAATTCATTATTCTGCAAGTTAGAAAAATGTTCATTCAAGTTGCCCCAGATTCCATTTCTGGGATATATTGTCTCCGGAGTTGGTCTTCAGATGGATCCAGAAAAGGTGAATGCTGTATTAAATTGGCCTCAGCCAACTACTCTTCGTGCAATTCAGCGTTTTTTAGGTTTTGCCAATTACTATAGTTGCTTCATTCAAGATTTTTCCTCGATTGCTTCTCCTATTGTGGCCCTAACTTGTAAAGGGGCCAATACTAAACATGGTCCTCTGAGGCCCTTCAAGCTTTCCAGTTTCTCAAAGAGTCCTTCTCCTCCGCTCCTGTTCTTCGACAGCCTGATGTGACGCTTCCCTTCTTCCTAGAAGTAGATGCCTCTAATGTTGGCTTAGGAGCCATTCTCTCCCAAAGATCGGAGCAACAAAAATTCCATCCTTGTGCCTTTTACTCTCGGGGTCTTCTGCCTGCAGAGAAGAATTATACCATCGGGGACAAGGAGTTGCTGGCTATAAAAGTAGCATTAGAGGAATGGAGATATTTGTTGGAAGGAGCTCGTCATCCTGTGACAATTTTTACTGATCATAAAAATTTGTCATATTTACAGTCTGCTCAATGTTTGAATCCTCGTCAAGCAAGATGGTCTCTTTTCTTTTCTCGTTTTGAACTAATCATAACCTTCAAACCAGCTGCAAAAAATAAAAAAGCAGACGCCCTATCTCGAGCTTTTGTGACGTCCTCAGACGTTGAAGATGGTCCTAACCACTCTATATTAGACCCCAAATGTGTTTCTCTGGCTGCTTCTTCCACTAAGGTGCTACCATTTGGGAGAACCCTCGTGCCTCCTGCTCTTAGGAAGAAAATCCTTTCGTGGTTTCACTCTTCTCGTTTTTCTGGACATTCTGGTGAACGCAAGACTTTTTAAATTCTTTCTCGAAGTTACTGGTGGCCTTCTATGAGGAGAGATGTCAAAGATTTTGTGGCTGCTTGTGAATTGTGTTCCCAGTTTAAGACTCCCCGCAGAACTCCAGCGGGTTTGCTTCAACCACTACCCATTCCTTCCAAGCCGTGGACCCATATTAGTATGGACTTTGTTACTGATCTTCCTCCTAGTAAAAAGTGCAATACTATTTGGGTAGTGGTGGATAGATTTTCGAAGATGGCACATTTCGTTCCTTTGACCGGTTTACCTTCTTCATCTACTCTGGCTGATTATTTCATCAAAGAAATCTTCCGTATTTATGGATGTCCTTCCGAGATTGTTTCAGATAGAGGAGTGTAATTTGTTTCCAGATTCTGGCGGGCCCTCTGTAAGACCTTGGGTATCCGATTATCACTCTCATCCTCCTACCATCCTCAATCAAACGGACAAACCGAAAGGGTCAATCAAGAACTTGAGACTTTTATAAGGTTGTTCTCTTCAGCCAACCAAGACAACTGGGTAGATTTGCTTCCATGGGCTGAATTCGCTCATAACAACATGTATCATGAATCATCTTCTAAAACTCCATTCTTTGTGGTTTACGGTCACCATCCGTCTTTTCCGGAATTTCCTGCCCTCCCTCCCACCCAAGTTCCTGCTGTAGAGACTGTTTGTCAGACCTTCAAAAATATTTGGTCTCAGGTCAAAACCTGTTTAAAGAAGACATCTGCCAGATATAAGTCTTTTGCAGATAAAAAGAGACGGGCTATTCCACCACTTAAAATCGGAGATCGTGTATGGTTATCAACCAAAAATATTCATTTGAAGGTCCCATCTATGAAGTTCGCTCCTCGTTTTATTGGTCCATATAGGATCATTCAAGTGATAAATCCAGTTTGTTTCAAACTTCTACTACCTAAGAACCTTCGTATTTCTAATGCCTTCCATGTGTCTTTGCTCAAACCTCTTATCATCAACCGTTTCTCGGTCCCTCCTTCAGCACCTCGGCCAGTTCAAGCTCATCAAGAGGAGGACTTTGAGATTACTCACATATTGGATGCAAAAATTTTGCGAGGAGTTTCCTCGTTCATTGGAAGGGCTTTGGTCCTGAAGAGCGTTCATGGATTAAAGCAGAAGATCTCAACGCTCCAGCTCTTCTTAAGAAGTTTTATTCCAAGTTTCCGGACAAACCCGGTTCCATGTGTACTGTGCCCACCTTTAAAAGGGGGGGTACTGTCACTCACCGGACTGTAAGTGCCATTTCTCCTATCTTCAGGAACCGTGGCCGTCCGCCATCCTGAGGGTCTGCGCATGTGCAGCCCTTATGAAACCTTCAGTACCTGTTGCTTTTAATTAATTGGATGATCAGGCAACCCTCCCTATTTAAACCACCTGTGATCATTACCTAGTTGCCTGATCTTGGAGTCTCATTCCCCATGAGCCTCTGAAGGTGTTCCTGTGTTTCCTCGTGTATTCAGCTCCAGCTGATTCCTGTCTTCTACGATTGTGGTTTCCAGACCACTTCAACTCTCCTGTGTTCATCGTGTATGCTCTTAGCTGATTCCTATCTGCTACTGCTGCCGGATTCCAGACCGCCTCAACTCTCCTGTGTTCAGCGTGTCTGCTCTCCGCTGCCTCCGTTACTACTGCCGGGTTCCAGACCGTCTCAACTCTCCTGTGTTCATCGTATCAGCTCTCCACTGATTCCTATCTGCTACTGCTGCCGGATTCCAGACCGTCTCTACTCTCCTGTGTTCAGCGTGTCTCTCCTCCGCTGCCTCCGCTACTGCTGCCGGATTCCAGACCGTCTCTACTCTCCTGTGTTCAGCATGTCTCTCCTCCACTGCCTCCGCTACTACTGCCGGATACCAGACAGCCTCAATTCTCCCATGTTCATCATGTTTCCAGTTTTACTTACTACTGCTTCCTGAGTATTGCTCCGTTGATTATCGGTTACCTTCCGTGCGCTGCACCAACCTGATTACCGCTTCCATCCTCCAGTGGTCTCTCCTCCTGCCGGCGTTCAGCCGTTCAGGTATCCCTGCACGTCTCCTTGACAGCCTGCTCTCCTGAACCGCGGTATGCATACTTTCCATTGACTTTGCTATTGTATTGCATATCCGTCTGGACTGTGTTGTGTTCATCTCCGGAGTCTTCCATCTACTGAAGCTATTGTTACTATTGACTTTGTTTCCTATTACCTGGATCTCTATAGTGACTTTGTATACTTCAAGCAGCGCTTGTCAGTTATTATTGTATTGTGGTTATCATCGTGGGATCAAGTTCCGTGTGCCCCGTGTATCCTCTGCATTCCATTCATCTCCTCGTGCCCCTCCTCACATATATATAGCAGTGGTACAACTTGCTGAACGCAGACCACTGACTTCTGTTTTCCATTGGCACCAGTTTCAAGTATCCTCTCACATAAGCAGTGGTACAACTTGCTGTACGCAGACCACTGATTTCCCCGTTACCTACTTGCACCTGGAACCCATTCATTCACTATAGACAGTGGTACAACTTGCTATACGCAGACCACTGACTTTCACTACCTCCTCTCTACTCCTGGACATTCCTCCTCACTATAGCAGCCACCTTAAGTCTTAGAATTAGGACTAATAATAGCATGAAATTGGTTCCCAGTCCCATTTTTTTCCCTCTTATTTTAAATAAATCAAGGGATCACCTGTTTCAAACAACTCACTTTGATTGAAATAGAAGACCCTCTACAGTTAAACAAGGGTTATTTTATGCTTTCATGGCATGGTAGATGGGCTTCCAAAATTGTTTGCTTTGTATTCCTATATTTTATATTGGTTCAGCACCTCTATCGTCTATTCATATGTGTCTTAATCAAGGCAGCATTAAGTCATTTCATAGCAATCACAGAGCTAATAACAGAAATTAGTTCAGAATGTTAGCAAAGGGACCCATCTGAACTGAATGCAGTAATGAATCATTTAATTAAAACGTATTACTAAAGATATTACTATTTAATTTAGATATAATAATTTATGGTTATGTAGCAGATATTTTTTATTCATATAACACATGAGTGGTGTAAAGACATTTAAAAACAGGCAATAATATAGTGATTTGTGTCACATGACTCATTTTGAAAATGTTCTATGATGGAAATGTTCTATGATGGAATGTGTAACTATCAGTGATGGGAAAACACACCTGCATATGTGGAGGCCTGATATAGACTAACCATCAGAAATTGGAGTTCTGTTACACAGTGAACACTAGAGATTGAAGGTCAGCTACATACTGGCCAACAGAGATTGTAGGCCTGCTATACACTAGCTACCAGGGAGTACTGGTCTAGTATACACTGGCAACCAGAGATTATAGGTCTTCTACAGAAATACATTTAATACATGTTTTTATTATAAGAAATAATGTACCTTCATTGTCCCGTGATCTGATTAAAAAGCACTGCTATGTACTGGCCTCCAGAGACTAGAGGTCTGCTATAGACTGGCCACTAGAAATTAGAGGCCTGCTTAAGAGTGGCCATCAGAGATTGGAGGCCTGCTATACATTAGCCACTAGGGAGTACTGGTCTACTATATATTGGCTACCAGAGACTAGAGGTCTGCTATAGACTGGCCACCAGAAATTAGAGGCCTGCTTTGGAGTAGCCATCAGAGATTGGTGGACCGGTAGACACTGGCCTCTATAGATTGGAGGGGTTACCCCTACAGCAGCAGTGCTCAATTAAACACAAGGAACCCAATTTCTACCTTCATCATCATCTACTATTTATTTATTTAGCGCCACTAATTCCGCAGTGCTGCAAAGAGAACATCAGGTTAATGAGTTAAATTCCCGACCATGGCCTTATCTGTGTGGAGTTTGTATGTTCTCCCTGTACTTGCGTGGGTTTCCTCCGGGTGCTCCGGTTTCCTCCCACACTCCAAAAACATACTAGTATGTTAATTGGCTGCTATCAAAATTGACCCTAGTCTTTCTGTCTGTCTGTGTGTGTCAGGAAATTTAGACTGTAAGCTCCAATGGTGTAGGGGCTGGTGTGAATGAGTTCTCTGTATAGCGCTGTGGAATCAGTGGCAATATATAAATAAATGATGATGAAGTTTAGAGGGGACAGAATGAACTATTCTATGACATCTAAGGAAAGGTATGTACCCTCATGTCGTTTTTGCAAGTATATATTGTTCAGTGTTTGTAAAATAGCTTTGTGTTTGTGTTATGTAGTTAAGGAAGCATAAATAACTAGAACACTTATTACCATTGTGTTTTTCTTATCTTGTATTTTGTATAACCTCAAATAAATGTATTGGTGATAGAGTTTTCATGTCTTGAGAATACATATTTTAACTGCATATATGTATCAGGCTTCAAAGTTGGTCAAATATATTCCGCATAGTCAATGAGCCAAGATAAGATATCTTTGTATATAGTATATTTATTATCAACTAGATTATATATATTTCTTGGGCTGTAGCTATATACAGCAGTCCCCTTTAAAACACATGAGCCAATCACAGGCATACATATGTATAAATGTGTTTATATAAATGTGTGATTGGCCTAGTTAGTAATTTCACCCTTTAGCTATGAGCCAACCCATTGGCAGCCAGATATAATATATTTGAAGACATATATGAGAGATATACAAGATATATCAATATAGATATACTATATTGTATATTAATTCTTACATGGTAAATAGAATAAAGATCAGATTCCACAACTGACGGGCCATCCATTAGTATTTTGAACTTACTATGTCCGATAAGATCCTGCTCACCATTCACTATTTGAGAGGCACATAAAGCCATCATTTGAGGCAAGCTGATTAACTTATTGTCATCTCCAAAAAGTGCACCAGTAAGAGAATAGTGTATCTGGAGACACAAACAGTACAATAATAAACTGCAACAATAATAATACTGCAAAATAAGCTCCGGGAAGAGGCAATTGAATGCAATGTTATGTGGAAAAAGCTTCAAAAGCCACACTTTGTGATTGTCAAATGATGGCATTTATCTAAAAGCATTTACTATTAGATCCATATCTTGCATGCGATAGTTGATTCATCTGTACTATGCCTCTAAGCATAAAGTCCCTAGTGACCTCAAATGGTGACATTATTAGAATTTCCCTTTACAATGTAAAATCAACGCTGCACATAATTATCCTATGGAAAGACAACACTGCACATTGGTACTGACATCAGATAAATGGTGCCCCTCTCTCAATATAGATCAAAAGTGAGGTGTATAACTTTAAATAATTTTTCAGTGACTCTATAATGGAAAAAATCTGTAAAACCTGCATGAGATCATATACTGTATATATATATATATATATATATATATATATATATATATATATATATATATATATATACACAAGTTAACCTGTGCATGATACTCATGCATTCTAGTCAAATCAAGCTACTTAAGGTCTTAAAAAGGTTCTTGTCATGCATTTGGACCTAGCCCAGCCCTCTTCAGGGGAAGAGCGTTAGTTCCCGACGCAAGCGGCCTTTTTAATGTGTGTTCATGAGGTAAAATTACCTCACGAAAATGAGTTTGACCCCTCAACTCGTAAATTTAGCCTTTCCTCCCCCTCCCACGGGGGGGAGGGGGGATGATGGAAGTTAACTGACTTGACTATTCTAATTTTTTTGTCAAATAATGTCAGTATACCAAATTTCAGGTCAATTGGATGAGCTCTTTCTGAGTAAATAGTTTTTTCCACACACACACACACACACACACACTAACGCACGCCTCTACACATGTGTGTTCATGAGGTAAAATTACCTCACGAAAATGAGTTTGAGCCCTACCAAATTTCAGCTCTTTTTGAAATTTTTTTCCTACACACACTAAGAATTTAGTAGGTCAGTGTATAACTCTGCCCAGCAGGTGGCGCTGCAACTTGTTTTTTTTTTTTTCCACACACAGACGCCACTAAGCATTTATATATTAGATATATATATATATATATATATATAGGGGCTAATTAACCAGTCCTGTAGATTCTAAGGATAATTGAAGTCACGTAGTAGTACCATGACCACTTAGGGCCTGATTCATTAAGGATCTTAAATGAAGAGGTATCTTATTTCAGTCTCCTGGACAAAACCATGTAACAATGCAAGGGGTGCAAATTAGTTTTCTGTTTTGCACATAAGTTAAATACTGACTGTTTTGTCATGTAGCACACAAATACTTGATAGCTTATTTGTACACTGAAATTTAAAGTTGATATTTGTGTGCTACATGAAAAAACAGTCATTATTTAACTTATGTGCAAAACAGAAAACTAATTTGCACCCCTTGCATTGTTACATGGTTTTGTCCAGGAGACTGAAATAAGATACCTCTTCATTTAAGATCCTTAATGAATCAGACCCTTAGTTCTCAACTGTCACAGACAACCCCAGTGTCTCCTTATTTTACCTACTAAATAGATATTTATTGTTATTGTGACACATTTCTTAATATCGTTATCATGGGGATATTTTCATTATCCCAGCCTATGTGGACCTGATTTATGTCACATATTCTCTACATTCATCTCTTTCATTAATCACAGCATCCATTGACGCACATTATTTAGGCTCTCATATATCCAATTCATTGTTTGTCCCTCCATCATACATTTTTCCATTGTTATGTAGCTGTCATTCATCTGCCCACCGTCGGTCTTACTGTGCAGTTATCACCACTCTCATTATTATTTATTTATGCTTATTAATCACCACGATGAGACAACAGAGCAAACAGCTACCTTTTACTAAAATTCATCTGCCAAGATCATTTTTTTAATTCAACAGAATGAGGACACGAAAGAAAGTCTACACAGTGTAACTAAAAAAAGTTTTATTAACAATGTAAAATGTAGGGTATATTTCAATTTGAGCTAACGCTGGCATGCCCTATCAGATTCACCACTATGTCAATGTGCAGACATCATGCTTCAACTTCCTACAGTAACAATATATGATAAATTGTCTTACTAGGTCATGAGGATATATCTGGGAGAATTGATATAGATATATATATATATATATATATATATATATATATATATATATATATATATCACAATGGTGAAAATCACACTGTTTGACTTAAAGGAAAATACTGATGATCATCATCAAGATGACAATATATTTACAAGCTATAAATGCTTCATAACTTCATTTTTCATCCTCTAGTCAACAGGTTAGGAACTCGGATGAGGTCTTGGACAAAATCCTCATGAATTGTGGAAGACTAAGTATAGCTGAGACAAGAGAAAATAATACAAATTAAAGTACAGTTATTGGCCTTTGATACATTGATATTCACGTAATAATTGTTGTCAATGCTTCCATAATAAAACTCCATTGTGATGCTGATGCAATGGTTTTCCTATAGCACAATACTTGGACATCAAAGCATTTTGCATATTTATTTTATGCCTGTGAACTTTACACATGTTCAGAATGTCTGTTAGAACTTTTCCAGCCAATCATTGATGGTTTTGCCACATATTCTGTGCCTCGACCAGTTCATAGTTCAGTGACGGCATTAATCTCCAGACCATAGAAGATTTGAAACAAGGCAGTTTAGGTAACACTGAATACATAATGAATTGACCAACTTCAATATGATATATGACAGCAAGGGTCAAGTTATAACAAATTTGCAGAAATAATGGCTTTTCTTTGCTTTTAACTTGAAATGAGACAACACAATCCAAAGAATCTTCTCTTTCTTCTTCTGACGAGGGGGTAAGGTGTTAAATTGAGCAGACTACTGTCATCTGTAATTATACAAACAACAAATATTTGTATTAGTCATATCGGTTTCCACAAACGCTAGTTGGTGTTAATTGGGTGTAAATATAATTTATTTAAAAATTTGAGAACATCATAATGATGTTAATATATTCAACTTGCCTAATTAAAAAAAATCACTGCATAATATATGTACAATAAATCGTTATATTTCTTGTATTACACAAAGTAATAATGAAGATAAAATTACTTATTATGGTACGCAGAGAATCTATCACAAATTTGTTATGGGGTTGAGATATTTCTACTTAAGCACTGTCTACTGATTATCATCAACTCTGCCCATTTTGCCTAATAACCCATAAGTAAATCTGACCCACCTCTTCAGACAAGCTTATAATATTCCTCAACCATCCTCTTAACCTCACTACATTACCCTATTCCCATCAGTTACATAATTTCACACAAGACAACTACCCCCTGACCAACATTGTTGTGTGACAGGATCATTTAGCTTATGAGTCACTTTTACCCTTGCAGTCTGGCTGGACCGAAATGCAAAATGTAGACTTAACCTCATGTATCAAACTCCCATTGTCCCAAGGATTGTAAGCTTGCGAGCAGGGCCTTCTCACCTCTTTGTCTGTTTGACACAGTTTGTTTATTAGCTATGGAATATGTTGGCGCTATATAAATAAATGATGATGATGAATAACAACTGTTTTTATCAAGTCTGCATTAACTCCAAGTCCTACACTACATAAACTAATTATTAATTATCCAGGTTAGACTTAACGATTTGGGCTGTTGGCAGAAGAACCCAATTCAGCGTTCATCATGTGTATTTAATCAGTCTGATTAAGACGACTGTGCCTGTCATAAGTTTAAGCCCATCCAAATCTCTTTATTTTTTTATAGTTGATGTAACGTTTCCATGTATAGCACACTGAACCTGCATTATATGCCACTGCTCCTACCCCCATTCACACTAACATTTAAAATGTTTAATATGTCATCTAAAGCTAATAGATTTATTCACTTTTGGGAGTCAGTTTCATATTGAGAAGTTTTCCAGCAAAGTTATGCTCTTCCAGTAGGCAGAAATCTGATCATTTGTGAGTATATCATTTTTCTGTTCTTCACTCTGCTTTATTTTTCAAGAAACTATTGTATAATATTTTTGTATGTCATTTTTTTTAATGGTTTTGTATCTTAGTCATTGTGGATTCATTTTTAATATTAAACCACAGTTAACAAATTCAAAGGCTCTGTATTAGCACGCTTCATAGCTGAAGTAGAGGATGTCAGAGTTGGTTTATGATGATTCTGGGTCAGAGGAGATCATTTGGTTTTTGATAACTCTGATTAAAGTAAGTTCTGAGATTAGTTTAGATAAATTAGGGCGAACCGAAGGCTTCCTAAAAGTGTCAGCTCTTGAACCAAAACAAAGGTGGTGGCATTATTGGTAAGGCTAAAGGTAGTGTTTGTTTTTTATATAAAGTTTATTTCAAAGGAACCCTGCACTGGCCTTGTGAGCTGTAAGACTCCTTTATCCACTACCAGACAGTATTGTGGGAAGCAATGTTTTCATTATTCACAATATTTTTAAGGTGCTTTATACCAAAAATTACTAGAATATTTTTCACCTGAGGTACTGCTGTTGTTAAGTCATACTTGCCAACTTTTCTTCGTTGGCTTCAGGGAAATCCCGGGGGAAGTGGAAGTGCAGGGGCGGGACTTGGCGAAGCGTATCATTTTGGCAGGGTTAAGATGATGCAATATTTGCATCATTAAGCCACGCCCCCACTACTTATCTATTGCGGGGGCGAGAACCGGGAGGTTGTTCTGCTTTCCCGGGAGCCCTCTCAGAAATGCCGGTGTCTCCCGGACATTCCGGGAGATTAGGCAACTATGCGTTAAAGAAAAGCAGCTAATGAATCTCTAGAGGCTGAAGTGTTTTTTTTACTTTTCTGTCTCCATTACTGAAGTCATGTTGTCTTACCTGTCAGTCTTTGATTAAATTTTGGTCTTCATGAAAATGGCCACCACCATAGGCATCAATACATGGACATAGGACAAAATTTCTGAACTGTGTCATTATGCCACAGATGGCAGATGTCTTGTACTGGCTCAGCATCAGGGAGAATGCCAGACTCTTCAGGGAGTGAGGGAGATCACCCCTATTTCAGGGATTCTCCCTGACATTAAGGGAGAGTTGGCAAGTATGGGATTAGTTCCATAGTCAATTATACATTCTAACTCCTTGCAGAAGAAGTGTCATTTTTAGTTAATTGGGCAATACCTTCTACCTAAATATTGGTGATTTTCAGCCTATTACTGCAATTTAATTGGATTACAAATTTTGCAAAGATAAAAAACACTTACCCTGGTTTTTTAATGGCAAAGGCATGGTCTCCCTGAGTTTGCTTAAGAGATTTTTCATTTCCCTCATGTCTCTGAAACGAAAAGTAAAACAACTTTGTCAGTTTAGAATTCCACTTACAGACACTTCCTATATTCCTGATCCCAAAAGATGCCATAAAACTGTTTATCCAACATATGCTGTACTGAGAAGATAGACAATATTCTGTGGGTGAATGAATATATGTGTGCAGTATATATAGTATATCTAATATAGAGTTCTAAAAAGTGCTCATAGGCACTCAGTCTAACCAGCAGAGCTTATAATCTAATATCCAATGCCCTTGACACAATGATATGTTTCAGAGATGATCTGACAATTACAAAGAAAACATTTTACCCTAAAACCATCCTGCCCTTTAAACGTAAAAAATAATTCCATACTTAATTAAAATAAAATATTTCTTTGTGGAGTTGAAGGCACTACCATAAAAAAACAACACAATACTTACAGAGGCACAATGGTCACATGCTGCACTCAACTATTCGATGTTAATGTTCCTGACATGTGACTTTTATAGAGATGACGGTCCGGACTGTTCAAAAGAGGCCGAGCGGTAAGCTTAGAAAGGAGTGGAGCATGTGACCATTAGAGCAGATGGGGACAGCAGTGGAGCTGATAAATGGAGTATCAGTATGACTTTGTTTCCTCTATTAAATCTATTAAAGCCATTTTCATTTTTGTATGTAGTTACCCTTTAATCCAATGTTGAACGTACTTAAAACTGTGTCCACCTTGTATACTTTGCAACATTACAATTTGTATTCTATGACAACTTGCATCCGTCTAAGGGGAGGATTTACTAAAGTGTGGTTTTTGTATGTGGTTTGCAAACCACCACACATCACCTACCAAACCGCTGGATTTACTATCTCAGAACATGCAGGATTTTTTGACCCAACAGCAAGAGATTTGATAGGAGAGTATAGTTGTGTAGGATTTTCTGAGGTACTTATTTAGAGAAAGTTGTATTGTGATTTTCTGTTGTCTTGTTCCTTATTTTTGTGTGATTACTGTTTGCTGTATTTTCTTCTTTAATTCTTGTCAGTGTTTTATGGGTTGGGTGTGAGTGGTAGTTTGGTTTTGTGAGGGAAGTTTGTATGTGTTTTGTGTTTGGGGGGGGGCTATGGAGCAGGGGAGGGCTGGCAAATTTTAGCCCGAGGGGCAGGAATTGACTCAGCAGCCTATTAGGAGCATTTTAAAGCAAAAAAAATGCAGATGGTTCAGTGGCCCAGCCCAAGGTAGCCCACTATGGGAGCGGCCCGGGGGGGGGGGGGGGGCAGATGCCCCCCTGCCCAGCCTGCCCCTGCTATGGAGAGAGGCAGGGGAGGGCGTGTTGGCAGTGAGGTGCAGAAAACAGGGAAGTGCTGAGGAGGTAGTGCCTGATAACAAAACCTAGTCTGGGTGCAATATTAAGTTCTCACATGATGAGAACTGTGCTCTTAGTAGTAATATTGTACACCACCATGATCAAATTTTGAGAAGTCCAGCAACAAAGACTGATTCGCAAACGCCAGTTGTGGAATGGTGTGGGCCATGTTATCAATTCCGTAGGGCCATTAAAACGCACTGTGGCACGCTGCAAGAGATATGCAGACATAAGGAGGCGCCTGAAGGAGAAACTGGCAGAGGATAGAATGGTTGCTGCAGCCACAGAAAGTGCTCCTCCTCTGGTTGTAGAGTACATGTCATACAAGGAGGACCTGAGGAGAATCCTTCAAGTGCTCAATGGCCATGATAGTGACAGGCCTCCAGCATTGCAAGAGGCTAGTGAGTATAGCATCACCTTACCCATAAATGTATGTACAATATGTTTTTCCCCCCATTTTTTATTTATTAATAAAGCATGATAAAAGTGCACAAATCAGTGCAACAAGGCTGAAAAATATAAGTAATAAGAAATATGCCAGGTGGTTGACACATTTTTACTTCAGCATATACAGTGATAACAATCTTCATAAAATAATAGTGTTATTGTCTGATGTTCAATCAACAGATCCCTCATGCGAAGAACCTCTGGCAACTCCAAGCGAGCCACCCTCAGGCAAGGGGACAGCTGGTGAGTCCGCCTGTAAAAAAAACAAGTGACATCAACATGTGACCACAAATAAAATCCATATAAATGCCCATTCAGGACCTTCATAGCAACATGCTCTACCTGAATGTGGCTGACATGGCTTCTACACCACCTACTGCTACTGAAAGTGGGACAACTCAGCAGGCCCAGCAGTAAGCCCCCCCCCCCCTAAAATCAGGTGATTGAAGTGACAGCTCCTATGGATGATTTAGGTACCTTTAAACATGTCCAAAATCAACAAATGTGGCATATGAATGTTCATTTACAAAAGAGGATTAAGATACCAGAGCACTCAAAATTATGGCCAAAATTGGATAACAACTGCTCTGAAAAGAATAGATACCCATTTTGTGTAAAGAAAATGGGGTACTACAGGCCTTAATTGGGTCTGTCAGGGGACTGAATCAAAATTGCATTCAAGAGGTATTGCTGGTGTTTCCCAGTTACCCAATGATTTGTTGGCATGCTTACCTCTCGTGTCCGTCAACATCACTCACAAGTATCTGTGCCAGGGTGGCAGAGGTAGAGGGCAAAGTTGGGACATCTCTAGTGAACCATCCTCTAAACTAAGGAAACAAAAATAGTTTATGTGAGAAAACAAAATATTGCATTTTTGTGGATTTCTTTACAGCACGGTTAATAAGTAAAAATTGTTTGAAGACCACTTACATGTGAAGTATTGTTGAGTTATTGTTTCTCTGACCAGTCCCCCTCCCACCCCTATGTATTAACCATACCACTTGCTGGTAACAGGCCTCCTGCTTCCTCGCTGTTTACTAGTATATTAATAGGCCATTGTAGTACAGCAAGATTGTGGCTTGCTGTCTACTGCCCAATCATAGCAGCCACTTCTGCAGGGGTGTAAAGAAGCACACCACCAGATTTATCAAGGCACTTGAACCTGTTCTTTAAAAGTCCAAAGGTACGCTCTATTATTATTATTATCGTAGATTTGTAAGGCGTCGCACTACTCCGCAGTATGGAAAACAGTACATACATAAAACAGGGACATCACAGACCTAGTGCTAATATGTGTCTCATTAAATCTATGCTGAGCAGGAGTGTGGAATAAACAGAGATGTCATTAGCCAGGGGCAATACTCATGTCCTGAATCACCTGAAATGACACAAAATACATATTCAATTTAATATACATACATGGCAGCACATGTGAGCTATAGAAAAAATAAATGTACAAAGTAATGATTGTTTTTACATACCCAGTAGCCATCCCTTGGACATATCACTTTGCTCATACTTGATGTATAAGGATGACTGGCGCAATATATAGGAGTCATGGCATGAAAGAGGATATCCCGTTACTACACTCATAGGGCCTCATTAAGGATCACAAAACGAATGGAAAGTGCGTTTTTTAAAAAACACATGTAATTCAGGGATACACGCGTCCATATTCAACTGCTAGGTGAATGACGATCCAAAGAAACGTCTCTTGTTGAGTACAGGTGTAGGTACACTCTGCATATACGGCACTTGCTGTATTAAGACTGACACAACACGCAGGATATGTACAATACAGATGTGGAATATAAAGTCCTAGCAGAACACAGAAAAAAAAGTCACCTGTTAATATAATCATTAAGGAAAAACATTGGGGTGAAAAAATAAATTTATTGGGATGTTCTCAATGCATACTGTATATAAATGATTTTTTTACAGTTGCTCCTAACTGCAAACACATGTTGTAGCATGCATGCACCACCGGCATCACTAGTAATCCGCACTTACACCTGGCCTGTGGCTGGTGCAAATAATACGACTGGAAATCACATACCTTAGAGATGCTCAGAGCTTGAATCATCGCTGCTTCTTATGCTCTCCCTTGGAACGCCCGTACTATACATTACCTACTTTAGTCCTCCCCTTCCCCACCCCAGTCTGCCCATCAAATCGTAGGCAGCCGGAAGTGTAATTTACAAGCAAAGTCTCGGCTGTGGGTGAGCGCAGAGCGAAGTACACAAGATGCACCCAGTAAATGGAGTTACATTCCTTAATAAATATATGCATCACAGACCACCTGCACAATGAGTGAGTGATAATGATGGTGATTTACATATACTTATGCTCTCTTGTGAGGTGGCCTCTGACCAACCTGTGTGCAATCCATAGCTCCCAAGACATTAGTGAGTCCTGAGATATTGTAGAAAGGTAACTTTATACCATTGTGACACCTAGCTTAGAAAGCAGCTTTACAGCAGCCTTTATAGTACAATTAGCACTTGAGAAAAGGCCTTTATAATGTCTCATGTGTAATGTGTAACACCGATCTGAGTGATCCAGTGGCCAGGAAGTGTAAAGCAGCGAAAGGCTCTATATCATGCCTGACCTGTGCAGAAAGATTCTGCAGGTTGGTTGAGCCTAAGTGTAACACCCCCCTAGTGGTGTTCTAGTAAAACCCTGCACCTCAGTGAATACAGGAGGGGTCACCTAGAGGGTAAGCTTGAAGTTTATAAAAAGTTACATAAACTGGTTACCATGGTGATAACCCAACCCAGCCTGTGAGACTGAGTGAAAGAGAAGGAGGGGCTGTCAGAAAGGGGGAAAAGGAGATAGAGGGAGAGAAAGAGAAGACACAGGAGAGGAGAGATGTAGCTGGGGACCTGGGAGAGAGTGGGGTGGAAGCTCCAGGATCCCCCAGCATTCCCTGGCTGTCTGAGCGTGGTGACTGTGCCAGGGCAAGGAATGTGTGCCCTGGATGAGGGGGAGAACTCCATGTCACTATAGAGAACCCAAGAGAGAGGGGACACTTTGCATGGAAGAGACCCTGGAGTAGGGTTGCAACAAGAGGCATGGTAGCTGTATTGTCAGATCCTGAGGCTGAGAGTACACAGAGTGACGTGTCAGAGCACAGGAGACATTATCCCCGCAGAGGAGGGATGACCTGCAGTTGAGAGGTACACAGAGTGTGTCAGAGCTGCATGGAGGAGAAGCTGCCTGCCTGTTAGCATCCATGTGAGTGCCCCTGCAGAGTAGGGTGATCTGCAGTGAATATGGAGTGTAAGAGACCTATGATTTAAGTTATATAACATCTGGATAACATTAAGAACTGTGCAGGAGGAGTAATAAGATATATTTGCAACCATATTCGTATTGCTCATTAAGAACTGTGCTGGAGAGAGTAAGGAGATGTATATATTTTTCTGTATTGCTGCAACCATTATGATTATTGTGCTGGAGGAAGAGGAGTGTAAATAAAAGTTCAGTTTATCATAGAGATGGTCTGGCGCCCAAATTATTGTGACTTCTATTACACTGCACCAAAGTGACATCCCCTGTGTCCCACTAACTACAGAGAAACACCTGCATGTGCAGGGACCACCTGATCATTTACACCCATGCCCATCAGCTAGCCAGGGCTTGAGAAGGAGGTGCACTGTGTACCCTTTGCACCTCATACTACACACAGTGACAGGGGGTTACATAAGCATTTCAATGACCTCCGGGTCTGAGAGGGATTCCAGGGTCAACTAAAGTCTCTCTCTCTGCAGAACCGCTGCATCACATGACGTTGATGCTCCTCCTCCCTCCTTCTAACTCTTTCCACCTCCATATGTTGCAGAGGAATTAAGCCAAGTACACCAAACATTTCATCAGTCATCGCCAGGTTGAAATTCCCTCAGTAGCAGAAAGATTTCAGGGCCTTTATAGGCAGCATACTGAAATCACCTATTAGAAACCACATCTGAAAAAAACTGTCTTTTTTGCAAACCACACCTTCATACATTGCAAAATTTGTATTCCTGTCATTGAAGAACTTGGGATGGCGTGTTCAGATCTGGTAGTTTGAAATAATGCGCTTTGATGTGCAGTTCTCCATTCAGTAAATCACACCATTTACAAACCGCACATCAAAGCACCAAAACAATGTTGTTTGGCAAACCTGCATTTTAGTAAATCTCCCCCTAAGTCTTCTAAGATGTGTGCATGTGTTTAATAACAAAAACAGATTTATGAAAATAGTCTTCCTTATTTGGCCATTTAAAATGTTGGATTTTGTTTTAATTGAGTATTTACACTATTTTTTTCTTTGACTAGAATGTCGGTGTATTAGGTGCTTCTTATACTTGCCATATATTTAAAAAAAAAAATATCATTTATATTAAAGGGCATTTTCATTTATACAAATTGTAACAGCAAAAATCTGTTTAATTGTGCATTTCACAAGGGAACATACATCCTAAATATATTTTCCTTTGTGCACCTGCCAAATGATTTTTCCTCAAAATTTAGGTTTACTTTACAGGTGCGATTATTTTGTGTGGAAAGTCCACAGCATGCAGACAGCTAACATGCTGGAACACACTGTTTAACATAATAATCCAATGTGGTCAATTGCATTGTTTTAAAAAAAAAATTCGCATTCTTCACTTTCCTAGAATTTTAAATAAATAAAACAATTTATCCTGGTGCCTTGAAAAATGTAAAACGGCCTTTGACTTGATGTAGAACAGTGATAGGCAACCTGAAGTAGCTGGAGGGCCGAATGAGTGGTCCTACAGCCTTCAAAGGGGCCACACAGAGGAAGGAGTAAGAGCACAGTGCACCCCCTGCTCCTCCGGGTATGCCCCGTCACCTCCCTGCGGATGAAGGAGTAAGAGCACAGTGCACCCCCTGCTCCTCAGGGTATGTCCCGTCACCTCCCTGCACTGTGCAGAGGGGGTCACAAAACACAAAAGTCAGCTGCCCCTGTTCTAATAAGATTGGGAGCAGCCATCTGGGAGGACGCAAGCGAAGGCTCAGTGGGCAGCCAGTTGCCCACTGCTGATGTAGAAACAATGGCCACTAGAACACTGAAATATATAATTAACATGTACTGATGAAGGGCTGAAGCTGGGAGCTACATCGCCCCCCTGCCCGAAGTTTGTGCATGCACATTTGCAAAAGTGGCTTCACTGTGCAGGTGCCAATCCATCCCCTGCAGTTATTCTGAAACTTGCTCTGTGTATAACAGAGCAGGGGCTCTGAACTTAGGTTGGCACGTCGCCAGAAAAAAGAGAATTACAGTTCCCTCCTTAAGCTACTTACTGTGCTCTGACGGCCCTGTACTGATGTCTCACATAGTGGTGTCTCACATACATCACAGCAAAGGCGGTATAAGCATTCATAACCAAAGGCAAAATTGAGGTTCATATTTTGCAGCCCTGGATGTGACCAAACTTATTTGCCATTTTACACTAGCACATCATATACATAGTGCAGGAAAATTCCCAGGAAATCAAATGAAGAAGAAATGTTATGAACATTCGCCATAGAACAAATTAAACATTTATTACCTCACAAATATCCAGCTTAACTACACATCTGTGAATAAAAGGAGCTTGTTTACATTTGCGGAAATGTAATCATTTCAAGTGGGCACTGTCCTTCATAATACCTTGGATATATTTATCAGTCTCAAAAGTATTTGTAAAATAGAAAGTGACAGTGGCCACCCTGAACTGCCCATCATGCATATGGTTTATGTATGCATTCAGGAAGCCAAACAAGATGGGGGAGTTTGTGCTCTCAGACATTCACAAACAAAAGCAGCGGTAGCAAATATGCGCAATACTGGCATTTTGAGCTGGTGCTTTTGCAGTTGCACTGTACATATACATGGCCAAAAAGACAGGCAGATGATGCTCCACTATCTTTCTGCTTGTGTTTTACTACAACACAATCATAATGACTTTGGAGTACTCTCTGCCTATCTCTCGGCTACAGCCATGCACGGTGAAGCTGCACAGTTAATAGGTATGCAGTCATACCCAGTATATAGCTCCTAACGCACTGATTGGGGAATGCTTGGAACCAGGGCCGCCAAGAGACATTTTGGGCCCTGGTACAGCAACTATAGTGCCCCCCTATAGTCGACTGCCATGTAAACTTATGTGCCGTCACACTCTGTCAAAAGGGGAGTGATTGGGGGTGTGCCTAGCAGGTGAAAAGCGCAAGGCATGGAATCATTTAATATACAAGTTAACCCGTGCATGATACTCATGCATTCTAGTCAAATCAAGCTACTTAAGGTGTTAAAAAGGTTCTTGTCATGCATTTGGGCCTAGCCCAGGCCTCCTCAGAGGAAGAGCGTTACTTCCCGACGCAAGCACCCTTTTTTAACGTGGTTTTGTCCACATGTCACCACCTCATCATTTTTCTCCATCACCTCATCCTTCATCTTCATCGCCACATCCTTCATCAAGCTACTTAAGGTGTTAAAAACTCCCCACTGTCACCCCCGGCAACCACCAACCACTCCCAACTGTCACTTCTCCTTCAAGAAATATATAGGTCAGTGTATAACTCTGCCCAGCAGGTGGCGCTGCAGCTTGGTTTTTTTTTTTTTTTCACACACGCAACTAGGCATTTATATAGTAGATCCTCATTAGAGGATATAATAATTTGGTGCTATAGGGTTCCCATAGTCTAGAAAAGGAGCTCTGTAGCACTGTCTTTACAGATATGCCCACATGCTTTACTCACAAATGCCCCCTGTGCCCAGCAGCTTTACTCACACATGTGCCCTCTGCCCACATGCTTTACTCACACATGCCCCCTCTGCCAAGCAGCTTTACTCACACATTCCCCCTCTGCCAAGCAGCTTTACTCACACATGCCACCTCTGCCCAGTAGCTTTACTCACACATGCCCCCTCTGCCAAGCAGCTTTACTCAAACATGCCCTCTCTGCCAAGCAGCTTTATTCACACATGCCACCTCTGTCCACATGCTTTACTCACACATGCCACCTCTGTCCACATGCTTTACTCACACATGGCACCTCTGCCCAGTAGCTTTACTCACACATGCCCCCTCTGCCCACATGCTTTGTACACACATGCCCCCTCTGACAAGCAGCTTTACTCACACATACCCCACCTATGCCCACACTCACATATATCCCTTCTGCCCACATGTTTTGCACACACATGCCCCCCCTGCCCACATGTTTTGCATACACATGCCCCCTCCTTATCACATTACCCCTTCCTCTTACCTTTTTCTTCCCCAGTGACAGCACAGGAACAGGAATATTTCCAGCACTGTGTACCATGTGACTGCTGCAGCCACATGACCTGGTGATGTCACAGTGACGTCTCAAGGGGGATCTGATCTAGCCACTACTAGCGGTCTGTGCATATTCAGCCACATTGCATACTATTCAATGAATGATGCAGCCATATATAGTATTATGCAATGTGGCCGCCTATGCACAGGCTGCATAAGCTTCCTGCCCGACACCGTAACCACCCTCCCCCTTCACCCCCAAAGCAGCAAAAAAAGTTGGTGGTCTACAATGCGGGCATGGGCCCCCTGGCAAGCCCGGGGTTCACTAATCATTGACCGCTTCCCCCTCTCCTCTCAGCGCCCCTGCTTGGAACTATCAACCAATCAGAGTACTGGGAGCTGTCTACTGAGTATGACTATATCCCAGCACAGCTAAATGTTTTCATCAGAAGACAGCGTGGGACCAAAGGACAAGTTAAAAATTAATTTGTGTCACCACCAGATATCTGGAGTCTGCATTTTGTCACCAGCAGAGATAAGTGTTGGGGTGGGCTGCATTATACAGCTACCAGAGATCTCTATAATATCTAGTGTCTGTATAGTAAAGCTACCAGAAATCTGGGATCTATATTGCATATCTACCATAGATTTTCAGGGTCTGCACCTTAACACTGCCAGAGATTTTGGGAGGGACTGCAATATAAAACCACAAGAGATTTTGAAGGCTTAATTTTATAATGCCTCCAGAATAGGGTTGACATTGAATAGTAGGCATTAGTATACATTGTGTTTTGTAGTGGTCACAAGAATGATCTCTGTATTTTATAGGAATCACTAAAGTATTTTCTGCCTGTATATTGTTTATTAACATGTTCCCTAAATTGTGTAAACCAGATCTGAAAAACCTGTGGCTCCCTAGGTGTTGTGAAACTACAAATCCCAGCATACCATGCTAGCTATCGGCTTACAAAGTATGCTAGAGCTTGTGTTTCACAACACCTCGAAAATCACCAGTTGTCCAGGCCTGGTGTAGAGGTTTTGTATAGTGTTTATTAAGCTTATTTTTGAATTTTGTTTTTTAAGTTGTTTTCTGTATTCTATAGAGGTCTAGGGAAAGCTCTCTGTACTGTATATCAGTCACTAGGATGCTCTCAATATAGTATAACCATCATTAAAATGCTCTCTGTATTGTATAGAGGTCCCTAGAATGTTCTCTGTTTTGCATAAAGGTTAACAGAATTCTCTCTGTATTGTATATTTGGTCCTTAGGGGCATATTCAATTACAATTCCGGTTCGCGGGATCGCGCCGGAACGGGCTGCGAACTTAATCCATGGTACCGCAATAACGTGGATTTTCGTTCGCAGCCCATAGGGTTGCGTATGAAAATCCGCATTATTGCGGTACCGTAATACCAGCAATAGTGCGCACTTTCCGCGGTAACGCGCGTTACCGCGGACCGGAACCCTAATTGAATATGCCCAGAATGCTTTCTGTAACAAGTCATCTGATTGTTCTCTGCATTGTGTAGTGGTAATTAGAATGTTCTCTGTATTGTATAGAGGTCACTAGAATGCTCCCTGTATTGTACAGTGGTCACTAGAATGCTCTCTATATTGTATAGTAGTCACTAGCATGCTCTCAGTATTGTAAAGAGGCCCCTAGAATGCTCTATGTATTATGTATAGGTGACTAATATCTCTGCATTGAATTCAGGTCAGATGAGGGCTGTGTTGTTTGTGATTATAGCTCTTTGGCATAACACTTTTTCATATTTTATTGACTATAAAAATGCCCCACCAACTTTATACAAAATGCGCTTGCAGGTTTTTGTCACACCCATTTTTCCATTGAGGTCCTCTGGTAAAAGAGTTTGGGTCACTTGCTTGTCTTTGCTCAAGGAAAAAGTTGCCCTTCCCTAGTGCTTCGCCCTGAAAATGATTCCCAATATCTGAAGTCTTTGTCCTAATCACTATACATACCTTTCTGTGTTCTCAATGTCTGTGGAAACCTGCCAACAATGCTGGACATCAACCGGTGATGACGATGTATCTTCTAGGATTGGAACCTCTGAACTTTCATCCATTTTGTAGTCTATGATCTTTGGACCTACACATTGCTCTCTTCCTTTAAAATAAGAACACATACAAAGAGTAGGAATTTATTAGCATATACATCATTGTACATTATATTTATCAGTTTGTAATGTTTTGTAAGCAGTCTCTAAATGCGGCCTTCAGAGACAAGTTTTGTGTTACTACCAGTGGTGTAACTATAATCATAAGTGCTGGGATATATCCTGTCTTCCCCTTCACAGCACTTGTAGCTAAGGTTGAATGTTGTTTACACAGCATATGACACAATACATAAGACAAAATACCACCTATAGTGATAGACATCTACATCATGTATCTATTTAGCAAGGACAATGGTGATACTAGGACCACCGCCGTTTTCTGATTGCTAACGCCATCTTGGGATGGCGGTGGCCGGGGTGTCCACAGGAAAAAATGCTTTATTATTAAAATAAAGCCTTTTCTTCTTTTTTTATATATATTTTTTTAAATGTAACTTTACTTTTTCCTTCCTCTGGAATCTGGAATTGGAAGCCCAAGTAGGAGGTTCCAAGTCCAGTGCAAATATGCTCAAATCTGCAAGTCTGCTCACGTATGCCCAGATTGACCCCAGACTGGCATGGCTTATCTCTGTAGTCCTGTGTCGCCGCTCTGCTGTCCAGGTGATTTTTCTTTATTTTGGATAAATGACAGTTAGTGTGCACCATGCAAAGACATAGTTAAATTAGTGCAGATCAATGTAGCGATAATTTAACCTTTCCACTGCCTGCCTCTGGATCTTCTCGATGTTAGCCCAGTCTAAATCGTTTTCATGTAGAACTACCATTTGTCTTCTATCTCTAACCCGTTATCTACCCACGTACATCCTTTATCCCCTAGAACTAGTACTCTCATTTAACACGGAACATTATAAAAAGGTTTTTTGCTAAATTTGAATATATATCATTAGTTACACTACCGAGAGCCATATTAGAATTTCTTATAAAACTATATATGTTTGTTAGTCATGCTCGTTCCTGAACCAATGGTGATACTGTTATTTAAGCAAAGCTGGCATTGGGTTCTCGAAGTTTCAGACACTATGTCCTTGTGTACATATGGAAGGGAGCATTTAAATAGTCACACCTGGATAGGGATGTTTTCTATTTTCATGCCCAAATAGGCGTCCACAGTGTCGTGTAAGGCACATTCAGATGAATGTCCATGATGTCAGGTGCTTCTGTATTTAGACCCGCTAAGACTAACTTCTGGTGTTGAACAACAGGTTGTGTTACCGTTTGCTTCAAAGTTATTCTGTCTGACTTTCTGATACTGACCTAGCTTGTCCTTGAGACTGTTTGTCTGTGATCCTGAGAGTGTGTTCAATGCACAGTGACAGTATATACTCTCTCGCTTTCAACAGATCTCACAATATTCACCTATAAAATTCTTCTACTAACCTACAAGGCCATCAACAAAACTGCACCAACATCTCCTCACTTGTCTCAAAATATCTCCCAACTCGACACCTCCGTTCTGCACAAGATCTGCGTCTCTCATCCACTCTCATTATCTGCTTCCTTTCCCGTTTAGAGGACTTTTTTTGAGCTGCACCCACTCTATGGAATTACCTCCCTTGCACAATAAGACTTTCCTCTGGTCTAGAAACTTTCAAGCGTTCTCTGAAAACGCACCTCTTCAGGCAAGCTTATAATATTCCTCAACCACCCTCTTAACCTCACTAGGTTATCCTATTACCACCATTTATATAATTCACACAAGACAACAACCCTCTGACACCAAACCAACATTGCTTTCTGGCTGGACCAATATCAAATATGTAGATTTAACCTCATGTCTCTGACTCCCATTGTAAGCTTGCAAGCTGGGCCCTCTTACCTCTTTGTCTGTTTTACCCAGTATTGTTTATTACTGTTTGTCCCCAATTGTAAAGCGCTACAGAATTTACTGGCGCTATATAAATAATTGTTGATGATGATGATGGAAAGAAGGATAAATAGGCTTTAGACTCCTGTTTTAGTGCATTGTAAACTACGTGGTGTTTCAGCCTATTTCACGTCATACACAATGACACTAGGCCTCATGGCAATAGATTGCAGTAAATCAGGGGCAATATTAAATTAATTTACATGTCTAATTTAAATGATACATTATTTCTAGTAACCAGGTAAAAAGCAACGGATATGTGATGATAAATTACCTTTCCGCTGGTGCTGAATGGAGCCTAGAAGACACATGGATTTCAGCATTTCGGTCGTATACATTTCTAGGCAGCATTGCAACTGGATGTACAGTCTACAGATTTCAGGGTGGATCTCCCCATCTTCTGCTCTAAACAATATGAAAAATAACAAGAATGGTGAATGCAGGAGAACAGAGATTGACTCATAGTACCATAGTTAGAATAATTAGGTCCATGCAATAGATGGACAGCAGAGAGTGATGGACACACAGCGGGTCACCACCACTTTAGTTCCTGGCTAATGAGACTCTACTCTGTCCTGTAATGAATGAAAAAAAGGATAATGCCCCAGGCTTTCCTAGAGGCATTTATAGGGACTGCAATCTCCAAATATTTATTTGCTTAGTTGTGCCAAGGACAGTATATGGCAGCTGTAGTTTCCATATATTATCCCTACATGTAGGCGTAAGGAAGCTCAGGAGGTGTGTTTGATGCCTGTTTGCATACTTCTTGTCATATATTCTATCATTTTAGGTCCAAACCACACCTATAATGAAGTCATACATATACATTGCTACAGTGTAACCCCTGCAAGCTATTTTATTGTGAAAAGATTATCACACCTTAATAAGACTGACAGAAGAGCTCTGGCAAAAGACACATGGATCATAGGGAAGAGAAGTCAAATAGTGGCACCACTCCTGAACGGTAAGCTCTGCAAGCAGTCTAACTAGCGCCATCATAGAATCTAGATAAAGTCCCATAACAATGTGTTTAAACCTCACACACAGGGTTTTCACACACATGAGAAGTGCATTAGAAATAGGACAAACTAGAGTCAACGGTGCCATTCCCACCATTGCATTGTAAACTATTAATGTTGCATTTAAGCTTTTAGAATGCAGCACACCTTATTTATCATAAGTCAATGTCTGCTAACCGTACAGTAGATTTTGTTTTTAAATGCACAACGCATGAAAAGTGCAGGGGCAATGCATACAAAGGCACCACATTAGAGCACATTAGTTTCCATGCGTGTTTACCCATTTTCCCAGCACATATGTGTGAACGCGCCTTTTGCTGATTACATTAGACAAAAGCTAAGGGAAAATAAATAATATAGGGATAGAGTCTCTTTAAAGGGACATTTTATTGAAAATATGGTCATGCCAATAATTTAAAACCAGACCTATTACAAGCACAGACAAATGTTTACTAACACATGACTAAAATAATTCCAAACTGACTTTTTATTTACTTTGATTCTATGAAGATGAAAAATATGCTCTGTAGCAGGTAAAATTTAACTTTCTTTTACAATAAATACTGGATATCATTGGGTATCTTTGAATATATCAGCAAAGTGTAATCATTGACTCATCAGCATTTTATCCAATTTCTAGGAAAATAACTATTCTAAAACAACAGTGGCCAAACAGAAAACATTGAGAAATGGGAGTTCCAAACCTGTTATACTTGCAGTTTGTTATTTTGCTAAGGAATAACTGAATAATATAACTTTAGCCACTAGATGGCGATCCTTCCTTTCCAAACAATTCAATATCTACAAGTTTTATAATTCTAATTATACTGCCTTTTTGTTCTAAGATGTAAATACAGTACATTTCATTCTTCTACACTTTGTGTACCATTTTATGTTTTGATATCATTACTTTAATAAAATGTTTAATAAAAATACTGAAAGCTTGATTACTAGAGCCATGTAAAAGTGTAATAAAAGAGATTGTAAATCTTTAATATTTATAAGCCTGTCCACAAACCATACCAATGAGATGGAAACATCTTGACATAAAAATACAGTGCTTCTTAAAACGTACAAGAAACCTTTGGTAATATTGGCTTAATTCACTTAACGCTTTATCTTCCTGCTTTTACCAGCATTCACGCATACATATACATATATATAGTCATGTCAGTTGTATCAATATATAAATGTTAAACAGTTCGCTATAGGTCAGACACATAGGGCCTGAGTCATTAAGGAAAGGCAGCATTGCAACTGAATATAAAGTTTACATATTTCAGGGTGGTTCTCCCCATCTTCTACTTTAAACAATATGAAAAATAACAAGAATGATGAATGCAAGAAAACAGAGATTCACTCATAATCCCATAGTTAGGATAATTAGTGCAAAAAAAGAGTAAAACATTTTCCAAAACAAACCATTGCAATGCAAGGGGTCCAAATTAGTTTATTATTTTGCATGTAAGGAAAATAGTGGCTGTTTTTTCACCTAGCACACAAATACTTGATAGGTTTTTTTACATTGAAATTTAAAGTTGATCTAGGACATGCCCTACCCCAACTATAAATCTGTCCATACATTTCAAATTTACATCCCCCTCCAATGCAACATGGTTTTGCCCAGGTGCAAAGTTACTCCTTTCTTATGGTTTACTTTCCTTAATGACTGAGGCCCACAGTATTTTTAGATCAATTTCATGAAGCAGGAGCTTTAGAAAATTAAGTAACACACCATTTCTGTTCATCTAATTTGATGGATATAATATCAGTATATGGTTGTCGATTTTTACAAGCCAAAGCCCAAGGAGAAAGATGGACTATTACATTGTACCATATTCATTATTATATACCTCCTCCAGTTTTGCTCCTGCTGCTTTAGTTGTTTGTCTCGATTTACAACTATATTGTATATATTATAATATATTTTGCATGGTTTAGGTCAGTGATTCCCAAACTTTCTCAGTTCGAGGCACCCTTAGGGTCACCATAATTTTTCCAAGGCACCCCTAAGCCAAAATAATTACCGGATAGTCCCGTTTTTTAAGTAGTTGGGTCAAAATGACGTAAGATGTATTTAGACCCCTTCATCATCACATTGTGCTCCTTCATCATACCACTGCGCCCCTTCACCCTATCACCCTGGATCCCTTTCGTCATCTCACACTCTGTGTCCCCCACTTCGCCATCTCACACTCTGTGTCCCCCTCTTCATCAGCTCTCACACTGTCCCCCTCTTCATCAGCTCTCACTCTGTCCCCCCCCCTTCAGGGTCTCTCTCTGTCCCCCTCCTTCAGCATCTCACTCTGTCCCCCCACTTCAGCATCTCACTCTGCCCCCCCTTTCAGCTTCTCTCTCTGTCCCCCTCCTTCAGCTTCTCTCTCTGTCCCCCTCCCCCTCCTTCAGCTTCTCTCTCTCTGTCCCCCTCCTTCAGCGTCTCTCTCTGTCCCCCTCCTTCAGCGTCTCTCTCTGTTCCCCTCCTTCAGCGTCTCTCTCTGTTCCCCTCCTTCAGCGTCTCTCTCTGTCCCCCTCCTTCAGCGTCTCTCTCTGTCCCCCCCTTCAGCGTCTCTCTTTGTCCCCCCCTTCAGCGTCTCTCTCTGTCCCCCTCCTTCAGCTTCTCTCTCTGTCCCCCTCCTTCAGCGTCTCTCTCTGTCCCCCCCTTCAGCGGCTCTCTGTCATCCCCTTCAGCAGCTCTCTGTCTTCAACTTCAGCATCTCTCTCTGTCCTCCTCCTCAGCGTCTCTCTCTGTCCCCCCCTTCAGCGTCTCTCTCTGTCCCCCCTCCTTCAGCGTCTCTCTCTGTCCCCCCTCCTTCAGCGTCTCTCTCTGTCCCCCTCCTTCAGCGTCTCTCTCTGTTCCCCTCCTTCAGCGTCTCTCTCTGTTCCCCTCCTTCAGCGTCTCTCTCTGCCCCCCTTCTTCAGCGTCTCTCTCTGTCCCCCCCCTTCAGCGTCTCTCTTTGTCCCCCCTTCAGCGTCTCTCTCTGTCCCCCTCCTTCAGCTTCTCTCTCTGTCCCCCTCCAGCGTCTCTCTCTGTCCCCCCCTTCAGCGGCTCTCTGTCACCCCCTTCAGCAGCTCTCTGTCCCCAACTTCAGCATCTCTCTCTGTCCCCCTCCTTCAGCGTCTCTCTCTGTCCCCCCCTTCAGCGTCTCTCTCTGTCCCCCCTCCTTCAGCGTCTCTCTCTGTCCCCCTCCTTCAGCATCTCTTTCTGCCCCCCTCCGCCCTTTAGCATCTCACTCTGTCCCCCTTCACTCTCCGTTCCTTTACTTACCTGCTTTCCTCATTTTCTGCTGTCTTCTGTCCTGATGTCCTCTCTCTGCTGCTGCTCCTCACTGACACTGTCGGACGTGATGGCGTCACGTTCGGCATTCGGTGAGAACAGTGAGGAGGAGGATCCGGCGCTGGATTGATAAGTTCTTAGGGAGCCACGGCGCACACTTTGGGAACCGCAATATGTGATACCCAGAAACTGTTAGGCACTAAGGCCCAGTGAAACAGGACTGTCTCACAGCATGATACTGGAGAGACTTTAAGACCCAGAAAAGCCCAGTCTGTGAGGACTGCTGGAAGGTTCTGTGTTGTGTGTGACAGGAAAAATGATGGGACTGTGGAGACAGTGATTCAAGGCAGGGGCAAACGTAGGATTTGAGGAGGGGGGTTTCCAAGGCACACCACCAGTGGGCGTGACCAGCATGCATGGGGGCATTGCTATAATTTTAGACAATGCTAGGTAGCTCTCCAACTCTTCCAATCCCCCTTTAAATACACGAGCAATGCTGCATGCAGCTCCCCCTTCATGAGCAGAGCTGTGTGAAGTGGGACATACTTCCCAACTGTCCCTTTAGTTGGGACAAAGTCCTGACTGAGTGGGTCAGTTTCCAAACTTAGGACTGCCCCACCAGAATCAGGACAGTTGGCAGACTGTCCTCCTCTCTCCTACATGTTCTTCCTGCTTTCAATACTTGTTGCTGCTGCTCGTGTCCTAAGCTCAGTTGTGCTTGTCTGGATCCTGGAATGTTGGGTCCCTTTTTGAAAACAGAACAGGTACATGAGATATAGAAATACCAGCAATAAGTGAACACAGTAGGCCTTCCTGCCTCTATGCAATCCGATATTAAATCAAAACAACTCATGTTTTATTATAAGTGCCCCTTTCTTGTAACCAACCCGACTGTAAAATAATTGTATTCACCTTTAATAAAAAGACCTATTTCCCCCAAACAACCCAAACATTAATTGTAATCACATTTATTAAATAAACCTATTTCCTACCATACATTAAATAACTTGCATTCACTTTTAAGAAATAGCAATCCTTTTTCCAAAACTCTGCCACATGTTTAATTAATAGCACCCAAACCACCCCAATATTAAATGAATCATCCCACCCTACGTTAATAAGTCTGCATCAACCCAACTATTAAATTAAATTTCCCCACCATAACCCCACAAACAAAATAACACCCATTAGACACCACCTACCTCACACATTACATTGCCACAAGCCCCCTGTGCCATCATCACACACACACTACATTGCCACAAGCCCCGTGCCATAACACCCACACTACATTGCCACAAGCCCCCTGTGCCATCACACACACATTACATTGCCACAAGCCCCATGCCATCACACACACACACTACATTGCCACAAGCCGCGTGCCAACACACACACACACACACACACTACATTGCTACAAGCCCCGTGCCAACACACACACCCTACATTGCCACAAGCCCCGTGCCAAAACACATACACACACCTACACCTACCTTTAGGTGCACGTCTGCTGCATCCCTCCTTACTGCTCAGACAGGAAGTGAAGTGAGTACTTCCTGTCTGAGGCCAATCAGCAACAGGCAGCCTCACGATTGGCTGCCTGTTGCTGCCACTGACCCCCAATGATTTGACTGTCGCCCGCTCGTGGCACCCCCACCCCCCCCCCCCCTTGCCCCTCCCCCGCATTCCTTTACCCGGGCCGGGAGGGACACAAAAAAAAAGTTAGGGACACCAGGTAGGACAGGGGTTTCCAGAGACTAGGAAATCCCTCCCCTGCGTGCGCCCCTGCAAGGAAGCAGAGTAACAGAGAGAGGACTGAAGAGCATTGTGAAAAGAGAATATAGAGGAAAACAGATAAAAAAGACAGCTAATGAACTGGAGTGACAGTAGTAGTGACCAGGAAAACATACTGGTAGGTTAATTGGCTGCTATTAAAATGCCCTTAGTCTCTCTCGGTCTGTCTATGTGTGTGTGTGTGTGTGTGTATGTTAGGGGATTTAGACTGTAAGCTCCAATGGGGCAGGGACTGATTTGAATGAGTTCTCTGTACAGCGCTGCGGAATTAGTGGCTCTATATAAATAAATGATTATGATGATGATGTATTGGGGACCTGAGGGTTCACTGCCCCACTGCCGTGTCGTGAACTAAAGAAGAACATCCGGAGACCAGGTACGATCCGCACTACACTCTAATAACACCTACTGATAGGAGTGTTACGAATACGTGGTTCTTTCATAAGTTTATGATTTTTACTGTATGTTTTTTAATTGTGTTGCTTGAAAATAAAAGTTATACAAAAGTTTAACATCATTTGGTATATGTAAGTGTGAGACCTGTGGATATGGGTTTGAGTGCTCCAATTTAATTCTGATTTTCATCATGTCAATTGTAAAAGGCTGATTTGATTTATGTGTTTAATGAATGTAATGACATAATTTTATATACTGTGAGAATATGCTGTGAATATTATTATTATTATTATCGTAGATTTGTAAGGCACCACAGTGCTCCGCAAAACAGTACATACATAAAACAGGGACATACAAGGTGTGACTGGATCACTGATAAATAACTTATGGTATAAATTTATTTAAAGGAAATAGCGCAGTGCGCTTATTTATATAATTGCCAATGCACTTATTTTTGATATTGTGTATATTTTGAGACAGGAAATCGTTATTTCTGAGACCAGGGTAGAAAATTAGTTTTTCCTGTTTTAACCTTTCTAGAGGAAATGTGTCACACAAGGTAGACAAAATAAATGCAAATATGAAAAGGGGTATGGAGGACTGTGCTCAATAGATTGCCCACATTCTAAGTGGAAGAGGGCGCAGTTGAAACAAGAGGAGCGAGTGTGACTCAGAGTGGAGATTGGGACAGCTGTGAGGGTGCATTAGTGTGAATAGTGTTATCAAGGATAAGGTCAACTCTAAAAAAAAGAGATGGGTTTTTAAAGAGCGTCTAAAGATTTGAAGGCTGTGTGAAAGTCCGATTGAGCGTCGTAGGGAATTCCATAAGTGGGGAGCAGCACAGGAAAAGTCTGTAGGCGGCAGTGAGAGGTGGTTACCAGAGGGGAGACAAGGCACAGTTCAGAGGTAGATATAACTTTCTTTCTGAATGTGATTAATTAGTGTGATATGAAGGTTATTAGTATAGCATCGCTAGATAGGCATATTTGCCTACTCTCCAGGAATGTTCGGAAGACTGTTGAATTTTAGGAAGTTCTCCCGGACTCCCAAGAGATTATCCTAACCTCCCAGGTGCTGCATGAACTTGGATTCAATCATGTTGTTGAACAGTAGGGACGGGCCATGAGGATGCAAATCACGTTGTCATGTCCCTGCATTTGTCCTTTGGTCCTGGAGGGAGGTCCAAAATGTAGGCAAGTATGTAGATAAGTACCATGACATTGGGTGTTGACCATTTGGGAGGATACAAGAATACAATGGAGTACAGTGCTCTATTTACAATGCATTGCTTCCTTCAAACTGCAGACACTGCTAAGTAGTTCAACTTGTGCTGTTCATATCAAGGTTCGCAATTAAAAACCAATAAAATGTATCAATTTACTCTCAAATGTTTTGAAATCGCCTGTGCGAACTGGTTTGACCATCATTCATCTGTGTCAAATGCAGCTAGATTTTTTTAACTGCTCAAAAAATTTGAGAAATGTTTGTACCGATTCGATGAATATATTCTGGAACTGATACAAGGCTGGTTTGAGCATCTCTACCTCCCAATTAAAGGATAATTCCACCCAAAACTGCTTTGAATCTCATTTAAATAGACTACATACAAATGATTTGCCTATTAAGTGGCATATACAATTAAAAACTGATTTGCTTATAAGTGTTGCCATGCTAACAATTCATTAAAGATACCAGACCCAGTGATAGGGACACATCTAACAAGCTGTGCAGCAAACCTGGACTTCTGTTGGGTTCATGGGTGATTGTCCAAATGACTTGGCCAGAGTATACTGTGACTTTATAAAAATGTATCAACTATATAAAACTAAAATATTGCTTTTTGTTAATTGGGATGTTATACATTTTGCAGAGTGCATGTCTTATCATTTTATTTCTTAATCAAAGCTTTTCTAAAAGAGACACAGTCTTTTCAGTTATAGAGAGTCAGCAATAATATGTTTAATTTATTATTATTTTAGTGTAGCTTTGCATAAATCTCAATGTTTTATTGTTAACTGGGAGCTTAAACTGGTCTCATGAGTCATCATAAAGAATCATTTCTGCATTGAAAAGAGATCAAAGAGCTAATGAATATTCCGGCATTCATTTGGTTACGCATTAGGAACGAATAAAAAAAAAATCTTAAAGATGAAAGTATTAAATCAGTCATATCTGTAGGCAACAACCGCACAGCTGGGAAAGAAACCAAACTGTCGCTGTACCTGAACACAGACAATTATTATGAACATGACAGCCATGGGTATGGTATGTTAAAGAGGTCACTAGTGGATTGGCATTAAATTAATAAATAACTCAGAGACTTAAAATACATGGTCAAAAGTATGTGGACACCCTTCTAATTAGTGTGTTTAGCCACTTCATCCACATCCATTGCTAACAAGTGCATAACATGAAGAACACAGCCATGTAATCTATATAGTTAAACATTAGCAGTAGAATGGTTACACAGTGGCTTTCAATGTGGCACTGTCATAGGATGCCACCTTTCCAGCAAGCCAGTTTGGTAACTAGTGGGGCTGGTTATTTTTTAAAATAGCCTTTGATGTACTTTTGTGGTTGCTCTTAAATGAGTTTTAGATTAATTTACAGTTTACCTCTTCCAATCGTCCTTAGAGGTATATACGAATATACGTATATATATCTATATATATATAGATATATATACGTAAATATATATCTAATATATAAATGCTTAGTGGCGTCTGTGTGTGTGTGTAAAAAAACAAACAAGTTGCAGCGCCACCTGCTGGGCAGAGTTATACACTGACCTACTAAATTCTTAGTGTGTGTGGGGAAAAAATTTCAAAAAGGGCTGAAATTTGGTAGGGCTCAAACTCATTTTCGTGAGGTAATTTTACCTCATGAACACACATGTGTAGAGGCGTGCGTTAGTGTGTGTGTGTGTGTGTGTGTGTGGAAAAACTATTTTCTCAGAAAGGGCTCATCCAATTGACCTGAAATTTGGTATACTGACATTATTTGACAAAAAAAATAGAATAGTCAAGTCAGTTAACTTCCATCATCCCCCCTTCCCCCCGTGGGAGGGGTAGTAAAGGCTAAATTTACGAGTTGAGGGGTCAAACTCATTTTCGTGAGGTAATTTTACCTCATGAACACACATTAAAAAGGCCGCTTGCGTCGGGAAGTAACGATCTTCCCCTGAGGAGGCCTGGGCTAGGCCCAAATGCATGACAAGAACCTTTTTAAGACCTTAAGTATCTTGATTTGACTAGAATGCATGAGTATTATGCACGGGTTAACTTGTATATATGTATATATATATATATATATATATATATATATATATATATAGACACACACATACATGTACACTCACAGTGTGACTTAAAATACAGGTAACCTTATATAAGAAAGCGCCTACTGATATTCACAAACATACATGTAAGTTAGATCAGGTAACAGAATATTTGAGATAAAGTTATTATTGTGGGGAAGTTTATATTTTTGGCAGATCCATCCCTAGCTTCTAGTTGAGTTCTTAATACTGTGTTCACCTCTGCCCTCCATTGGCTTATTGTTGACATGTACCTACGTTTATGCCTTGTGGTTAGGTATACACTGTTATGTCTACTCCCCACTATGTACCCCCATCCCTTTGTCTCCCCTTTTTGTTCTGTATCCCCTTACCCTTTACTCTTACAACTTTAAAGATAGTTTATATTTTTCTTATAAATCCCGATACATGCATGTGAATTATTGCTGCTGCTGGAGATTGTGTCATATACTCAGACATGATCAATAAGTGTTTTCCCTTACACTTACATGAGAATTATGCAAAAAAGACTTCTTGCCGTTAAAGCTAGCCACACAGGATTTGCATATTTGGTCTTTCGGCAATTGGACCTAAGGACTGGATCATAAGAAGACCCATATATTCTAGTGCTTAATTATTCTATGCATATGTTGATAGAAACTAGTCTAACCAGATTTAAACAATTTAATGTGGATGTGAATACCAGTGTCAGTGTGTGTGCTATGAGCATAGGGCCTGAGTCATTAAGGAGAGCAAAGCATAAAAAAAAGGAGTAACTTTGCACCTGGGCAAAATAATAAACTAATTTGCACCCCTTATATTGTAACATGGTTTGTCCCGGAGAGCATTTACTCGTTTTTTTGCCTTAATTTCCTTAAGGCCCATAATATTTAAATGTTGTTTTGTAGATTGTAGGCATAATTCTCAAATTGCAGAAAAAACCTTTAGAGCCAAGCAATAAGACCCATTTCCTAACAGGTTATGGGCTAGATTTACTAAGCTGCGGGTTTGAAAAAGTGGGGAGGTTGCCTATAGCAACCAATCAGATTCTAGCTTTCATTTATTTAGTACCTTCTACAAAATGACAGCTAGACTCTGATTGGTTGCTATAGGCAACATCCCCACTTTTTCAAACCCGCAGCTTAGTAAATATACCCCAATGTCCCTTTCAGGGTCCAAAACATTGTGAGACTCTCCTGTTTAATGCAAAACACTTGCTACATATAATAAAGCACTTGGGGTGAAAGACTAACTCCTTGATGTGCGATCTAATGAAAATGTGAACTATAAAACTAAACTAAAAACAGGCAATTAATAGAACAGAAAATATACATGAAGCGGCGGCCCGTTGCTTGAGAACCACCCAGGAACTACCCAGTTAGTTCTGGGGGAAAAAGATAAATAAAAACAATATAACTGAAATTAGACTTATCATAATAATAAAACAATTGAATTCCATTTAGTTTTCCATTCATCCTGGCAATGTTTAAGGGAATTGATAGGAACCAATCTTGGGAAGATCTCTTGGTCCTTAGAATGTACATGTTCATATTTCACTGCAAAACTGTTTAATCTCTGCAAACTCAAGGGCATTAAGTAGGTGTAAGTCTTATGTTGCCAGTTCTGCGAAAAAATACATAGCTTCACTAATCAGGTATGGATAAATATGTTATTTTGAGAGGGATAAAACATTTTTCTGTCAGCTAAATGTTTAAAATATAATAATCACATTTTACACATAGATTCATTACAGTGGCTGAGAATAGTCACAATTCAATAAAGAATAGCCCTAATATTTTAATAAATAAGTTAGAGAGGATGGTGTATCCCTTGTATTTTTTGGTGTAATTAACAATTAAAATAACTTTTCCTCCAGGATTATACTAATGAACAATTATCTATTAATACATTATTATACTGTATAGATTTTAAATGAAGCTGAGTAATAGATTTTCTGCCTCCCAACTATTTTACTTGTCTGGTTACAGTAATGTAGAACGGCACTTGTTTTACTCTGTTAGCCAAGAACAATCTCATTTGAATATACCTTCTGCAGTCGTTTCCTTCTCAGCATTGATAGAAAAATATGCAAACAGAATGAGGCATTATATCTATCTATCTATCTCATACTTACCAACTTTTTGTAGTTGGTGTCCACCTCCCCGGGAGCCTCCCAGGGGAGGTGGGCGTGTGGGGGGCGGGGCTCTGAAAATCGCGTCATTTGGACCCGTGACATAATGACGCAAACACGTCATTTTACAGCGGGGACGGAGCCACATGCCGCGTTTCGCAGAGAATCACGGCATTTTGGACCTAATTCTGCCCACTTCCGATGCGGGAGATTGCCATACTCTCCCGGGAGTCCATGAGACTCACCCGAAATGCGGGAGTCTCCCGGACATTGCGGGAGTCTCCCGGACATTCCGGGAGAGTTGGCAAGTATGATCGGTCTATCTATCCATCTATCTATCTATCTATATATAAACATTTTGTTGTCTCATGCTAACCACGTGAAACTTGTATGGGTTCATGGCTGGCACAAGCCATGGGGGCACCTTAGGAAGTGCCTCTTCGAAATGGTTTCCCCCTTCAGTGTTATATCCCAGCTGTTTCTAATCATAGCAAGCGGTAGTGGGGACGGCATTCTCTGTGACATCACAGCCAAGCACCACACTCACAGCTCAAAATTCACATTAAGGAGCAGCAGCCGACAGCTTCACATGTAAGAAGTTGCCACCTGTTTCTCCATTATGTTAACCACTGCTGCTCCATGGAAAGGCGCTGCAAGTGTATAAAAACACTGGATGAGTGACATTGTCACTCGTTCACTAGGTTTGGTTACTGGTAGCACTGGCCTTGTATGGGTTATGCACCTGCAGCTTACAAAAAATTTGAAATAAAGATTATTACGTTTCACTCTATTTGGCTTTTCTATTGTTGTGCACCTGAATATAATTACAGCTCTTTTCAGTTCGGGATTTAAAATTCTCATGACTTAACTATAGTATCATTTGTTTTAGCCAATAGAACTACAACAACAGCTTTGCTTTCATATTATAGCAGGTTGCAATGATAGGAGGGAGATGCTTCTCTATCTTCCATTATTCTGAGCCAGGTGAGTGTGAGTGACATGCCTGCTATGTAGAAATATACTGTGTTAATGGATTTATACACAGAGGCAGGGCTGTAATAAGACTATTGCACTGAATAAATAAATGAACAAATAGCCATTTGCTAACCAGAACAACAGCAATATGAACTCATGCAAGAAATCATGCAATAAATGAAAATTAAAAGAAAAATGTGATCCGTACTCATAGGCATCACATATTAGATATGTTCTAATATATACATTCCCTCCCTATCCCAAGTCCTAATGAGTCAGTTAATCAAGAAACCATTATTCTGAGAAATCACCAGATATATATTAAAATTAATTGGGCAATAGTATATTAGGTAGATAATAACAAATAGCAAAAGTGAAAAAAAAAAAACATTTAGAAGTTGAACCTTCAATATTAAGGTCTGTGACAGAGTCAGTGGATCAGTGCTGAATGGCAGAGAGATGTGTCCCAGGCTTTCTACCATGTGTGCATTAAAACACCAGAGATTGTTTTTGTGTGTGGGAAAAGCTTCCCAAAATGTGTGTCCCATCTGTGGGAGACTATGGTAATGGTCTCTGGTGTTATGGATGGAGAGAGAGAGGACGGGCTCCATCCATTAGGCTTGTAACCGGGTCTTCCAGGTTACCAATGTAATTAGGAGCTGCACCTGAGTGGTGCTAGTAAAAGGCTGCTGCTCAGCTCAGTCTCTCAGACCTGGGGAGGAGGTTGGATGCCTCCTGAGAGAGACTCTGCTAATAGTGAGCAATTGTCTACATGTTTAGTATGTGTGTGGCACAAAAGGTCCTTCACAAGAGAGAGGGTCTTCATGAATATTTAGATAGTGCTGGACAGGCAAGGCCTGTAATTTATGTTTTGATTGTTTTAAACATGCTTAATAAAACTGGCTGAGGTCAGTTGTACCGAAAACCCTGGACTTGTGTGACTTCATTGCTGCTGTTCACTACCATCTATCCCAGGAGATGGCACCTATTCCCCACATTAGGTCACAGGTCTTTTAAAAAAAATTAAAAATGTAATAATGAATATAAGTCATAATCACAATCAAAAAACCTTTAGGAGTCATTGTTTGTAATACATGGATTTCTTTCCTTAAAGGTTTAACACTGTCACCAACTCTGCGTGGTCTAGTGATATGACTTGAAAATAAAATTATGAAATGGAGTATGTCAGGATGAGGGCTTAAATAGAATATTAAACGTCAGGGCTCCAAATAAAATATCAAATTGATGTATAGATATGTACATGCCTTCCCCTAAGATAAGTTTTTTTTCTTTAAAACATTTGGTAGCCCAGTGTGAGGTAATTAGGTTCAGCAGACATTCTGTAAGGAACTTAACTTAAGATATGCAGATCACAGTCATGCATTGTCGTTGATCCTGTATTTCCTATTTGGAGAAGACTGTCTACTTAGGCAGGGTAAAAACAAAGGTCTAAGGTGTAAATTAGGGAAAGTTATGTTCTAGGAGAACTGTTAAGGCTAATACAAAATATAGAAATATTAACTTCAAAGAATATGCCTTCATATTTCATATTTTGGTATATTAATGTGCCACTTAGTTCTCAAGGGCAGATACCGCACAAGGATTGTGAAGCATAGATACCAGCTATACAGGGAAACAACAGTAGACACATGTCTTTCGAAATCAGAACTAATATTGTTGTCATTCCATCATATTTGGTATGTAAATGTGCGGAGGTTATGACCAGTTTATTGAAAGAGGAGTTATGTCTATTAGTGACGGTATATAAATAAATAGATGATGATGTTGTCCCTGGGATATGTCTGAGAGAAGTTAAGAAAGGTCAAAACTTTTGGAATATTTTTGAGCAAACCATAGTTGACACCCAGGGGACATTTCTGCCCCCCCACCATTTGCATAAATACTGCCCCTCTGAATGTCAGCCCATTTGAGTTGGATTAAAAAGCCTGTATGTGAAGGGACAAATTGTCAGCTCTTGGGGTTCAATCTAAGTGAAGGATTGTCCATCTCTTCTGCCTGCCCCAGGCATACAGATTACCATACGTAAATTTATTCTCTGTAAATTCATCCCACTGTTATGCATTTTTTATTTGTCAATTGTTATCAGTTTGTTTTTATATCTAAATGCCCTGTACCTTTGTATATTAAATATAAAAATTTAATAAGTCTTGTCCTTGAAACTGAAACAAATCCCTTAGCCTGTTATGAAGACTATCGCTTGACCATGTTAACCCTTTCAATGCTGGTGCGTGAGTTTTTAATACATTTCACTAACAGGCCTAGTGTGGGCCTGTGACTACATTCGTGTAATAGTCTTAAGGTGTTAAGTGTTAACCCTTTGATTTCTGGTGCAGGCCTTGTTAACTGTGTGTAACAAGGAGCACAGTGTTCCAGTGAGGGACAGTATATCAGGGTCTTATTGCCCTTATTCAATAGGTGATGGCAGAACCTAAGTGTGTGGAAGTGAGAGCGCTGTTTTGGGGAGGATTCAGCAGATCTATAAGATAGGTCAGAGACTGAGCACTGGAATCATGTGTAACCCCATACAGAATACACAAAAAGTCACGGAAGTTTGGAGCATGTTCCTGACAGAGTGCTTAATTGGCTGCTATCAAATTGACCCTAGTCTCTCTCTCTCTCTCTGTGTGTTAGTGAATTTAGACTGTAAGCTCAATGGGGCAGGGACTGATGTGAGTGATTTCTGTGTACAGTGATGCGGAACTGGTAGCGCTATATAAATAGCAGATGATGATGATGATGGTAGTAGGCGATATGTTAAGGACAGATGTAAGATCATCTAATAGTACATTTGTATTTAGATATATGATCACCTTTCAAGACATTGTGCACAACAAGAAAATGTTCCATTATGTGATGATCTAGAAAATAAATGTGTATCTTCCACAATTTTGTCACTAGCCACATCTGTCCTTACCGAAAATTCACAGACTATTCTGACATGTATGACATATCGTAGATGGTGCATTCATTTGAATAACATTTAGGTAGGCTTTTTTCAGGATACCCCAATATCTCCTGGACACATTATGTACTCAGACAGGTAAAGGATGATATGTATTAATAATGGATATATGTTACACAAATTAGTTTTCATTAGTTGTTTTTTGATCCTCCTATAAGAGAAAAATAATATATTTCTCCCATACAATCAAATTACTGGGATAGCCCCTTTTGTTATCTCTTCAGATTGTTATATTGTATTTATTGGGTTCAGTAACAATTATTTTCCATCTACAGAGTTGTGATCTAGAAGAGACTTCTAGATAGATTCTAGAGCATCAGAACTATGGCTGTCAGTAGATTTGACATATAAATTAATCTCCAGCAGCCTTTTAATTAATAAGAGGACCATTTATATCTAAAAAATGAATCTCAATTTCATCAAAATTAATGGCAAACAGATCAAGCAGCATAGAATTAATATAACCATGGAAAGCAATCTACATCTCTCCGTCACCCTTCCATATGCAAAATATATCATCAATATAGCAATCCCATACACTTACATATTCCAAAAATCATTGGGAAGTAATTCTCCCTCAGTACCAGTGACAAGAGATCTATTGTTAATTTATTTTAGTTTGGTGGAAAATGTATTTAACTGTAATAAGTCAGAAACTGGTTATTCTTAAATCATTTGGTTTAGATGTATATAAGCTGTTAGGCTCAAATGTAACCAGTATATAATGCTCTAAAGGAATTGGTAGTGATTTAACAAAATCTATAAACGTGAATGATCCAATATAAATGACTGTGTGTCACTCACCAGACTGTGAGTGCTTCTTCCCGTGTGTTTAGGAACCGTGGCCGTCCACCATCCTGAGGGTCTGCGCATGCGCAGCCCTTTCAAAACCTTCAGTACTTGTTCCTTTAACTTAATTGGCTGATCAGGCAACACTCCCTATTTAAAGCACCTGCTGTCCATACCTCGTTGCCTGATCTTGGAGTCTCATTCCCCATGAGCCTCTGAAGGTGTTCCTGTGTTTCCTCGTGTATTCAGCGCTGCTGATTCCTGTGGTTTCCAGACCACTTCTACTCCTGTGGTTTCCAGACCACTTCAACGCTCCTGTGTTTCATCGTGACTGTTAGCTGATTCCTATCCGCTGCCTTCGTGCACTACAGTCCTCTGACCACTTCAACTCACCTGTGTTTCATCGTGACTGTTAGCTGATTCCTATCCGCTGCCTCCGTGCACTACAGTCCTCTGACCACTTCAACTCACCTGTGTTTCATCGTGACTGTTAGCTGATTCCTATCCGCTGCCTCCGTGCACTACAGTCCTCAGACCACTTCAACTCTCCTGTGTTTCATCGTGACTGTTAGCTGATTCCTATCCACTGCCTCCGTGCGCTACAGTCTTCAGCTCATCTCAACTCTCCCGTGTTTCCTCGAGACTACTACAACTGATTCCTATCCGCTGCTCTCCGTGCTTAACAGTTCCAGCTCAGCTCTACTCTTCCGTGTTTCATCGTGGTTGCACCCGCTGGTTGCTATCCGCTACCTCCGTGTACCTGCAGAGTCCTGCTGCCTGCTACTCCTCAGTTCTACTCGTGTCTGCAGCAGCTGATCCGCTCTCCGTGCTTCTCAGTGTTCCTGCTGGTGTCTACTCGCCAATCTGCATCAGATCTGCGCCTCACTGCTTTCATCTCGTCTAGACCATCGCTACTCTTCAGGGTCCTCCAGGAGTCCAGTTCTACATACTACTGCTTCCTGAGTATTTGTTCCCCTGCTGGTCTACCTACTTGTGCGCTGCACCTACTTGATTACCGCTTCACCCTCCAGGGACTTCGCATCCTGCCGGCCTCCAGCCGTTCAGGTATCTCTGCACTCCTGTCTGACAGCCTGCTCCTGAACCACGGTATGCATACTTCTCATTGACTGTGCTGGTGTATTGCATATCTTGCTGGACTGAGTTGTTCTCCTCTGGAGCTTACTATCCGCTGAGGTTTTTGCCATCATTGACTGTGTTATCTTTTGCCCGGATAGTTTCTATGACTTTGTATTATTGCAGTGCTGTTCAGTCATTACTATATTGTGCATGTCATTGTGGATCAAGTTCAAGGTGCCCGTGTATCCTCTGTATTGCAGTCTCTCCACGTGCTCCTCCTCACATATATATTCAGTGGTACAACTTGCTAGAGGCAGACCACTGATTCCTGTTTCCAGTGTCACCTGTTCCAGTGTCCTCTCACATAGCAGTGGTACAACTTGCTAACGCAGACCACTGACTCCCCGGATACCTTCACCTGGATCCCATTCCTTCACCCAGACAGCGGTACAACTTGCTAAACGCAGACCGCTGACTCTCATCACCTCCTCGTTTCTGTTGGACATTCCTCCTCACTATAGCAGTGGTACAACTTGCTACCGCAGACCACTGACTACCCTCTCGTGTCCTTTGTCCATTCAGTTCCTCGTGTATTACTACATATATATTACCAGTGCTGCTAGTCATAGACTTTCCCGAGCATCTCTATCATCTGCTGTCTCCTGTTCCGTGATCACCCCGCTACCAGAGTACCATATTACCATCTATACTCCTCTGGTAAGCTTATCACCTGGTGATCCCTGGGTAAAGACTCCTAGTGCCCGTGACACTGTGTTTCACATCAACCCCAATAACCCCTTATGAGACACATCTATCCACTATACCACTAATTTTACCTTAAAAAGTGGATCCCATGTTAGACAGGTATCTAGATCACACAACTCAAAGAGTTAAAAGGACAAGATCCCAGATCGGATACGCTGGGATAATGTATAGGGATTGTCTTCAAAGGAATCTATAGATTCTTGTGGGGAAAGTTCATCTGATACCGAAGAGGACGCTAAAGAGGAATCCAGAATGTTTACTAATTTTGAGAAACAGCATAAACACAGAGGGGCTGTAAATCACTCTTTAAAAAAGGAGCATAGATAATGAGTGTACTTCCTCACATATGCAGAGCCACGCACATCTCAAGATGTGTGCGAAACTAAATCCTGAGCATACGTGCCTGCTTGATGATATGTCATCATGATTTGTGCCCTGTAGCGGCATAAGTGCCATAACTAAATAAGTCTGCATAGGAGCATATGCTATACTCTCTGGGAATGCGCAAATCGATTTTCTGTAAGATATAATATGCAAACGTTCATACGTTTCACTTTGAATCAGCCCCAGAGTGCTCATAGTACACAGAGGGCCTGATTCAGAGTGGCACGGAATCTTTAGGGAAACTTGCGATTGAAAAAGTTGCATGCAAGTGTGTATGTATGTGTGTATGCAAGTGTGTATGTATGTATGTATGTATGCGCGATGCGCCGATTCGGTTGCCTGGCAACCCAGACGCTTCTCCGGCGATCAGCTGAGACTGATCAATGGAACTTCATCATGAGGACTTCCTGCCAGCCACTATTTAAACTCCACTCTGGCACCATTTGAGTGCCAGAGTATTGGTTCTACCTGCTCCAGCTATTAGTTTGTTTCCAGTTCCTGACCTCCTGTGTATTTGACTCCTTGGCTTGTTTGACCTCTCTTCCGGATATCCCCTGTACTTCGTTGCCTGCACTGGTATTGACCTTTGGACCGTTCCTGACTACTCTCTTGCCTTTTCCCCGTGGTACCTCGCTTCCTTGGTTTCAACTCGGCCTGTCTGACTACCCTCTAATCGCTGCACTGGTGACTTCCCGGGAGAACCGCGACCTGCACATCGCATGCAGCAAAGCCCAAACCTCCTTGTGGGGGTCCCTGGTGAACACCAGTGGTGTGTTAGACTCCGCGCCTCTCAGGTTAGTTGCGTTAATACCAGTCAGTGATATTTCCTGCATAAAGTGTGACAATGTGTAGTGCAAAAAAATGCAAAGGTACACTGTTCATACAGGAGTACTTCTCACTCTTAATCGTCACATTGTGGCAATGTGTACAAAACAGAATTTCAGAGAGTGCCCAAGAAAAATGTTTTTGTAAAGTCACGGAGCCAACAATCACTGATGCAAATGAAAGCATTATGCAAATATTTTTGAAGAAACAGTTAATATGTCCTATACCTGCCAATAAAAAGGAAACAGGCCTTTACTCCAAGCTCTTTCTGGTAGAAAGCAGTCAGGAGGCTTTAGACTGTTCTAGATCTGCGAAGATTCAATCAGTTTATAAAAACAAGACATTTCCGCATGGAGTCTGTAAACTCCATTCTCAGAGCAATAGAAGGAGATTTCCTGACATCAATAGATTTACAGGAAACCCATCTTCACATTTCAATTCCACCTCAACATCATCGATTCCTCAGATTCTTCAGTCTTGGACACCAATTTCTCGTTTATACGTTGACCGTTTGGATTGTTCCGGAACATTTACAAAGGTACTGGTGGTCTTGATGGCAGCTCTCCTGGAAACAGGGACTGCAGATCTGTCATATCTAGACAATATTCTGGAAATAGGAGAGTCAGAACATAGTGCCAAAACCAAGACAGTCACGGTTAGTTTTTTTTTACAGGAACATGGCTGGATCATAATTTCAGCGTAGTATATATTAGTAATACTGTGCTGTCTCAACAGCTGCACTTCTATAGATTCTTGTGTTCACAGGGAACACAGATATACGGCAACATCAGTGTCACAAGATAAAATCCAAAAGATTCATCAACTGTCTCATAATTCAATCGCACTGAAGCCTTCAGTGAGGAAATGTCTCAAGCTCTTATATGTGTGCCCCTCACCCATAGGTATTCTCCCTTGGGTGAGTTGGCAAATGAGGAATATACAACTGGAGATACTCAATGTAATCGCCACTCTGTTTTAACCTCTGAAACTTGTAGAGAGCACTAGAAAGTCTCTGGACTTGTGGCAAGATCCAACACTAAAGGAAAGGGGAGTACCCCTCTCAGAACCTGAATGGACAGTGGTAAGTTCCAAAGGCTGGGGAGCTCATTTGAAAACAGAAGTTATAAAATGCATATGGTGTTGAAAGTAAAAGAGACTACATGCAAACATTCTGGAAGTAAGAGCAGTGCTGCATGCAATATAACACTTTATGCCTTAATTGCAACAGAAACATCTAAGGATCTTTTCAGTCAATGGGACGATTTTAGCCGTTATAAATAGGCCAAGGGCAAATACATGATGGCAGAGATACCAATCATCATATCATTGGCAGAAAACAATCGTAAGTTCTTCTCAGCACTTCAGGTAGCAGGAAACAACAACAAAAAGCCAGATTATCTCAGTCCTTATCAGCTCCATCCAGGAGAATGAGCACCGAACAGCGAAGTATTTCAACAAATAATAGAGATGTTCAGTATCCTACAGGTAGATTTGATGGTGATGAGACGAAATACAAAAGTAAAAAGATTCTTCTCGAAATCAAAGGGAATAAATGCCCTAAGAAAAAGACATGGAAGTTGGAACAGGGGTACGTTTTCCCTCCTGTTTCTAATTGTACATACACTGAACAAAATAAAGGGGGAAGCAGTGGAAATACTAACAATTCTTCCCTTTTGGCCTCACAGACCGCTTATAGGAGATGCACTTAGAACAACCATGGCCTCTACCACCTCATTCAGAATTTCAGGAGCCAGATTTTCACTCAAATTCAGAGAATTGCTCGTTGATAATGTGGCGCTTGCGCAGTCACTGCTGAAGAGTAAAAGTATCCCTTACAAAGCGATTAAAGTACTACTACAGACAAGAAAGAAGAATTCTTCCATAGTATACTACACATTTTGGAAAACATTTATTGATTGGTGCAGGTCCAAGGTAACCAATGCATTGGATGCTTGCATACCTCAGATACTGGACCTACTTCGAGAAGATTTGCAGAAAGGCCCTGCCCTTAGTACAATGAAGATGCAGGTGTCAGCATTAAGTGTATTTTTGGATATAAGATGAATATCAGATGATCTAATCAAGATGATCTTTCAAAAAGCAAAAATAATTTGCCCTTGCATGAAGTTTTGGTTCCTTGGATAATCTTATTTTAGCGGTTATAACATTAGAACCCTTTGAACCCCTACAGAAAGTATCACTCAGATCACTCATACTCTAATATTTTTGATAGCCATCTCTACTAGAAGAGTTGAAAAACTTCAGGCGCTATAGTACAAAGAACCATTTCTGACCATACACTCAGAGAACGACGGTAAAGAAGTGGTGCTGCATTCTTGCCTAAAGTAATTTCCAAGTTTCCTGTTAACCATAAAATTGTACTTCCAACTCTGATTCCAGAGCAGCTAATGAAAGAAAGAAAAAATTGCATACCTTAGATCTGGTTAGAACAATATGGAAATAACTTTTCACCTGGGCAAAACCATGTTGCATTGGAGGGGGAGGTACAATTAAAATGTAGGGACAGATTTATAGTTGTTGTAGAGCATGTCCTAGATCAACTTTAAATTTCAGTGTAAAAATAAAGCTTTCAAGTATGTGTGTGCTACATGACAAAAAAGCCAGTATTTAACTTACGTGCAAAATGATAAACTAATTTGCACCCCTTGCATTGTAACATGGTATGTCCCGGAGAACATTTACTCCTTTTTTTGCCTTACTTCCCTTAATGCTCTATATGTAGCTCTCCAGAGTAAATTATATCAGAAAAACAGATAATCTCTTTTGTACTTCCTGTAAGACACTATCTTCTGGATGTCTGGAGTTCTGAGGACACTCAATTTGGAAGAAAAATTCTTCAGCAGTTATTCAATGTATCTCTTTTAGGTGCAGGGGCTGGCTGGGCTGGGGGGCAACTCACCCCGTGCCGGTCCCATAGTGGGGCTGGGTCATTGGGCCATCTGCAATTTTTTCCTTTAAAATGTTCTTAATAGGCTGCTGAGTCGATTCTTGCCCCCCGGGCTAAAATGTGGCAGCCCTTCCCTGTTTAAATGCATGTATTCATCAGTGTTTGGCTGATTTCTTCTTTTCTTTCCTGATTGACCCCACCCCTATATCTGATTGCTTGGGTACATCCTATGTGAGTGGGCTGCCCGGAAAATGGAAATAAGCTAATTATGTTTACATGTTAATTTCATTTCAACGAGGAACTCCATGGCAGCCCCAATAATTCCATCCCATCTTTCTCTCAACATATTTTTCACAGAAAGCTTGGGAAGTCACTCGAAGACAAGTAAGAAAAGGAGGAATCACATTACAAATTGCTGGGGGTGTCAACTTTTTCCTGACTCTACTCAGCTGGCTAAGAATCAACACATGTGGGCTGCTGTGTAGTTCCTTAAGGAGAGTGAACGATCAAGTAAACATAATAATCGTAAATAAACCAGACATAATATATGCAAAATATATACCTACATTCATATGTGTATAATGTCCTTATTATTACATTGTTGTAGAAACCACTTTTCCAATAAATCCTTGGATGTCTATAAAAAGTAATAGGGGATCTTTTATATTATGCAGAATATAACAATTAGCAAATTTGCAAAATATGTAAATGAAATATCAAAACTCTTCCATGCAGTTTTTTTCCGGACCGTTGCATATTTTACGAGCATTCACATCGCATTTAACTAGTTTGATTTCTTGCATGTGCTGTTGCGCTGCTTGACAAAAGACAAGGAGGGCCTGATGCAGCGTAGCTATTACAATAATTACCTTGTCATCTGTAATTTGGCTGATTGTTGTCTATTCATTTATTTAGTGCCACAATCTTATTTATATTTGTTACTTGGATCCGGACAGCGGATGTTTTTCTAGCACACTGATGGAGTGATGACACTTATGTGTACAGCAGCTTATCTGGCCTTTCTGCTTTACGACCTCAGCCTGTCATCCTGTATCAGATGCCATCAGGACATATAGATGTGAGAGTTGGTTTTTAAACATAATCAAATGATCTAGGGGTATATTTACTAAACTGCGGGTTTGAAAAAGTGGAGATGTTGCCTATAGCAACCAATCAGGTTCTACTTATCATTTAGTTTGTACATTCTACAAAATGACAGCTTGAATCTGATTGGTTGCTATAGGCAACATCTCCACTTTTTCACACCCGCTGTTTAGTAAATATACCCCTTTAGTCTTTAAGGTTTATGCTAGTATTTGGAGTTAAGATTTGGACTGGCGTTATTTTAGGTCTAAAAAGATGCTTTACAGTTATTGCCTTGTAAGCAAATTTTTCACAATTTTAAATCATTTGGACACTGGGTGGTACAGTTTTGCTGGACTTTACAAACTGAATAAAATGTACTTTTGGAATATGAACTCATCTATTATCGCTTAGATTTTATTTTCATGAATTAAAAACATGAATCCTACTCAGCATAAAAACTGCTAGGCAGAAGAGGAAGAATGGTGGAGAGCATGAGATACTGGGGACAAGAATTCCTGATATAGATCAGCATTGGGCAACTGTGGTTCCAAAGATCTGGTCAATGGCGAGATTTTCTGATCATCATTAAACACAACCATTGCAGTCAAAATTACTTATTCACTAACTTATTCACCGTGGGCAGCACAGTGGTTAAGTGGTTAGCACTTCTGCCTTTCAGCACTGGGGTCATGAGTAGGATTCCCAACCATGGCCTTATCTGTGTGGAGTTTGTATGTTGTCCCTGTGTTTCCTCCACGTGCTCCGGTTTCCTCCCACACTCCAAAAACATACTTGTAGGTTAATTGGCTACTATCAAATGGACCCGTCTCTCTGTCTGTCTGTGTGTGTGTATATTAGGGAATTTAGACTGTAAGCTCTATTGGGGCAGGGACTGATGTGAGTGAGTTCTCTGTACAGCGCTGTGAAATTAGTGGTGCTATATAAATAGATATTGATGATAACTGACAGAGCTGTCACTGGTTTGGATAACTAAAAACCCTGATCTGCGGCAGGCCCTCAAGTCTGGGAGTCATGAAGTCCTAATATACAAGGCTGTATTCTCTAAATGATTCTACTTCTCCAGATAGCTTATCTTATAGAAAATTAGCACCTACAGCTGCTAATGTATACAGGAGATGTGTTAATGAACGATAGCACAGTTCCTAGCTAATTTAAATTCAAGACATTTGCACAATGTTATAGCACCTTCGACTAACATGTTCCCAGCTTTAGTTTTTCCATGTCCAAACACAATGCTTGAATTTTTACCATACTTATTTATAACATGTCCTCTACTTACAGTTACAAATATAGGTTAGTGTAGCCTCAGAAAACCAGAAGTTCTCCAGCTGTTGTGGAACTGCAAGTCTCATTATGCCTCGCCAATCTCAGTGCCTGCTGAATCTTACAGTTTTCCAACAGTTATATAGCCACGGGTTGCCTACCTCTATGCTAGTGGATTCTCAATACATATTGTAGAAAATGACTGGGACTAGGGGTAGACAGCTTCTGCCTTGGGGGAAACCTTACAGAGTCTGGGTGGGAATAGGGCCCACACTTCAATCCGGATATAGATAAGCAGCAATAGATCTGCAAATGCCATGCTTTCCCATGCTACGTTACATCATATTCTTCCTGTCGGAACACACCGAACACTAAATGAATTCCTATGTAGAAGATGCATGATAATGCCATGAGGGACCATGAGTAAATCTGCACTGGATTGTCCTCTGTACAGCGATGCGGAATTAGTGGCGCTATATAAATAGCTGATGATGATGATTGGATCCAAAAAAATCCTCAAAGTCTAGTTCATCTCTGATACGCCTATAACTAACCAGTGAATAAAGAGCTCATGTATTACCTCTGTAATGGAAGTAGCAGAACACATGTGCTTCTCTAACTTCCCATGTTCTATCTCAACAATGCATTGTTTAAGTGAAGCATTGGTGCAAAAAAAAATTTTTTTATTTTCTTGGTGCCAAATTCAAAATTCTCAGTGATCCCTACACAGTATGTGCGGGAAATTCAGATGTGTAATAACTGTTCACTGAAAGCCAAAATGTACTCCATTATTTATAGGTGCTGTCATGTGTCCAACAACCTAGTAAAGCACACATAAGTGGCCAAATGGGATGACATCAGGACACACAGGTCAAAGAGGTTATCTTCTGACTGTATATACCGAATTGTTCAATAATGAGAATGTTGATTGAAATAGCAGACAGGGGCGGTTTTGGGACCACACAATATTTGATCAATTAATTACCTGCTACTACTGTAGCTATCAAGCTGTGTGTGGCTTGTATAAGGTATAAAACTCTATAATTACCTGTAGTTACCTCTATTTGGAAACAGTTTCCATCATGCTAGTTATTTTGTAATTTAAAAAAATACATCTATTGCTTTGGATGATGGTGCTTCTCTATTGTCTATCACTCTGGAATTCAGCTTGTGTGTTTAGCCTTCTAGTCTCTTATATAACAGGGATGTTTGTTTTGGAGAGGAAATAAATACTTTACTGTAAAGTTCATGTAATTTACCTTTACAATTCATATATGAAAATTTCAATGTTTGGTATAAGTCAAACTTGCCTACTCTACTGGAATGTACTGGGGGATCCCGAATTTCGTGGAGTCATCCAGGACTCCTGGAAGAGCAGTCACTCTCCTGGATCCCGGGTGGAATCGGGAGAGATCACGGATGGGTGAAAGCTAAAGTTGTAAAGTATTGGTTTGGTTATATTATAATAGGTGTGCTTGTCATTTAAGGACATCTAGCTGAAGTACTCGACATTGCCCGGGTTAAAATTTTCAAGTTATTAAGTTATCAATGAGCTGGATGTAACTGTCAACCTTTTAAAAATAATTACCAGCTTAGCAGCTTCTCCAACATACCCATGAGGTGGCTGCCCAGTGTCGTTTTTGTTTTTATGTTAAATGTCATCCAAATCCATCCAGTGGAAGGCCCACGGGTCAAAGTTCTGTCTAGCGTACATCAACGGGAGGTCTGACCGTGACTCAATCCCCTATTAAATCTTCTGGGATCTAATGTTACCAGTCTGTGAATTTTTCGTCCAAATCCTTCATGTAAAAGGCTCAGAACAGGCTCCCCGGGTCAAAGTTCTGCCCAATGTACCAACGGGTGGTCCGACTGGGGCCCTAACCCCAATAAAACCTGACCAGAATCCAACTGGACCACCTCACATTTGTTTCATCCCAATTGGTGCAGGGGTGTCTGAATGCAGGCTCAGAACAGGCTCCCCGGGTCAAAGTTCTGCCCAGCGTACACCAATGGGAGGTACGATTTGGACCCTAGCCCCCTAAAACCTGACCAGAATCCAACTTGACCACTTCGCGTTGGTTTCATCCCATTGGTACAGGGGTGTCCGAATGCGTAACCGGACATTCAAACAGACCAATGATTTTTATATATAAGATATGGTGAAATGGATGCACACTACTATCCCATTAGTTTCTTATTTGCTGAAACTAGTCAAAGAAACAATGTAAAAATGTGGATTTGCACTATACTGCACTGTTTTTGCACCCATTCTTGCCAGAGATAGGGCTATAGAGGTGGATAAATAGAGTCTGAAGGGGTATATTTACTAAACTGCGGGTTTGAAAAAGTGGAGATGTTGCCTATAGCAACCAATCAGATTCTAGCTGACATTTTGTAGAATGTACTAAATAAATGATAGCTAGAATCTGATTGGTTGTAATAGGCAACATCTCCACTAAACCCGCAGTTTAGTAAATATACCTCCAATGGGTAAAAAAGGGGCAAAAAAGAGGAAATTAATTAAAACATCGTCCGAAATTCCCAGACATTCAAAAAGGAAAGATGAGCATCTGAGGCTATACCTTGTACATTTATAAAACTACTGTCACCCCACTTTTGAGAATATAGATTTATATAGGACACTCTTCCTTCATTAACTCTAAACATGTCATTTTGTGTAAGGTGACAGAACTTGTACAATGGAAAGTCCTCGGAAGGTAGTAGGCAAATGTTGCTAGATGGAAATAAATCCTACAGCACTGAGAAAGGGCTTTTGTCAGGGGAATGGGAAACAGGTTACAACAAAGGCACAGCAACTCTTAGCAGTAATGTTATCTATGCCTTTGGCTTGAAAGGATGCAAGCTTTTAAGAGAAATAGGATCCTCTAGTACTGAGAGGTTTTCAAATTAAAGCAAATAGCTGTAACATTATACATCAAGAAAATAAAGAATACTTTATACACACAGCTGACACTGCATACAGGGCTGAACAAAGAACCCAATGATTACGGAAACAACGTTAAAACTCCTAAATATACAGTACCTACAATGCTCTGGCAGCAAATGACAATACTACTTTTTCTGCCTATAAATGTCCAGATAACATTTTATTACCTGCATATGCACAAAAGTGTTTACTATTCATCAGAAAAATAAAACACAAGAAAATAAATATTAAATGGCCATTAAATAGAAAAACATCTAATGACATTCACACATACAGTGGCCATAAAAAGTATTCACACCTTTGTGAAATTCTTCACATTTTATTTTCTTCAACATCATGGAATCAAAATGGATTAATGTGGGAATTCTTACCACTGACCAACAACAATTTTTTTGTAATGTCAAAACAAATAAAAAATATAGAAACATTTTTTTAATTACAATGATAATAATAATTGATTATATAATAATCTATGCCCGTTGCTTTAATACTTGGTAAAAACACCTTTAACTGTAATTACAGCTAAAAGTCTCTACTATGGTTTCCATCTGGATACTTTAATTTTCACCCATTCTTTTTTTTTTGTTTAAATCCAGTATTTTTATTGGAATTTTTCAAAGTACAAACATATCAAACAACAAAAAGAAAAACAATCGCATATACATCAGAATTAAATGACGCAGTTTACAAGACTTCAGTAAAGCATAATAACAGTATATGTGCTATACTCATTAGGATCATACATCGTAAATGCTCATACATAGGTATGTTACACATGCAGGGTTCACCATATGGACTCAGATATTTATTATAAGAACTGCGGGAGCCATACACTTAAGTACTTGGAGCATCTGAACTAGATGACACAGGATAGAATGGAGACTCTAACCATCTGTACCATATGCTCTCAAATTTCTTCAGAGCCTGTCTGCTAGTATAGACAAATCTCTCGTGCCTTATGGTGGTACTAACCAGTGCCTTCCAATTTTTAACCGTGGGACTCGTCGGGGCCAACCACAACCCCGCTATACAGACCTTAGCCAACATCAATAACTGTGAAATGTACATTTTTGTCAGTTTATTAACCTTACCCTTCAAACGGAGCCAAAGAGACAAGTGGCCGATGAACGAAGAGGCACTTCAATTCCAGTAACCCGGACACATCACCTAACCCTGCACCAGAAGATTTGTATACATTGACACTCCCATAGAAGGTGCCAAAAGTTAGCATTCACCGAATTGCATTTCAGGCAGTTAGGGGTAACATCCGGATGAAATCTTGCCAGTCTAATAGGGGTAAAGTAAGCCCTGTGTAGGATAAACACCTGTATTTGTTGAAATTTTAATGTCGAAGTATAACCTTTAGTACTGTCTGTAACCATTCCCCACTCCTTGACTGATAAAGAGCCAATATCTATTTCCCACTGATTCCTCAAACCATTCAAATCATCTACAGTGGATTCATACAAAAGACATGAGTACATTTGAGAGATCAGACCCCTAAATTTTCACCCATTCTTATTTGCCATATTGCTGATGTTCAATCAGGTTGGGACCATTGTTGAACAGCAAATTTTTGACTGGGCCCCTCCAAAACATTTTTTTTGTATGTAAGCCACTCCAATGTGGTTTCTGCTGTATGCCATAGGTCATTGTTGTGATGAAATATAAGTATTGTCCCAGCTACTAGGTGTCTTGCAGACTGCAGCAGGGTTTTCTCCAAGATTGGTACATATCTTGGTCCATTAATTTGGCTCTCTATTTTTAAATATGAGAATTGATTGATGAGTGACTCATGATGAGTGAAGCATGATGTTGGTAAATAATGTGTAACAAATGATGATTATGATGACTGATGTTTAATGATACTTTCCCACATAATGTTTAACTTTTCATTTTACTTTTAGTACTATTTTACTTTAAGTAACAGTAGACTGCAGAAGATACTATGACAATACAATACATTATACATGGTGAAACCCATAATTTGCTAATGCATTATTTTGTTATTATTATTATTATCCTTTATTTATTAGGTGTCACAAGATTTCTGCAGTGCCGTACAAATACAAAACAGTAGACAATACATGGTGAGACAATACAGAACTACGAACATATAATACCAAGACTTCGGAAAACTCCAGGCATGGCTACTGTAGTGACGTTGGTGCAGAAGAGTAGGTCTAGAGACAGGAGGGAAGAGGGCCCTGCTCGTAAGAGCTTACATCCTAAGGGAGGGTAAACAGACATCAGGCACAGAAGGGAGTCAGTAAAGAGGATAGCACGGGAGGAGAGAACAAAGGGGGCGGGAGGAGAGGGGAGATAAGAGCGAGCAGAGGAGATTGAGACAGGGTTAGGTGGATGGCTGATAGACTTTAAGGAACAGGTGAGTTTTAAGTGCCCGTTTGAAGGGGTACAAGCTAGGGGACAGAGGGATGGAGAGAGGGAGGTCGTTCCAGAGAAGTGGGGCAGCACGGGAGAAATCTTGGATCCTGGAGTGTGATAAGGTGATCAGAGTGGAGAGAGGCAACGGTCATCGGCCGTCGCCACTACAATGCTACATTAGGATTTATTGTACATGATGCAAGACTAGTGTTAAAATAGGCAATGATCAGTACTCTTTATTGGCCTATGAATTATGATTTATAAAGCAATATGATTCATAACATTATCATTCATCATTCTGTATTTTAAAAACAAATGTATGAGTGACATAGAACGTGGTAAAAGGTTCTATTACAAAGCAATACATTGTACATAGTATCGTACAGGGACTGATTCATTATGAAACCTTAATCCCATTGCGTGAGTGACATTGCTCTGTGCATGTTCAGAAAAAGACTTCAAACCAGTGAACACAAGTGCATGCGATTCAAGTTCAAAAGCAGATGACATTTCCGCTGGTCTACCATTTGAAAGGAGGAGGGAAGGGGCGTATGCACGTAAGCAATGTACAGTAAACATAGGCCAAGGTTGAGCGCACGCACATTCATCCGACTCAAGCTCTGGGCATCTTTCCATTATGTGATTTTTAGCTGTATCACTTGCACCAGTTACAGGGCAGAGTAAGTGCTGGTTTGTAGTGATGGCGGCCACGAATGCATGCCAGAACATGTGTTTGAAATTCAAGATCAACTATAAAAATTTATTTTATGAACAGTAGACATTAATAACATCTTGATAAATGTATTTCATGTAAAAATATATATATATATATATATATATATATATATATATATATATACTTTTTTAATGTATTATTAATGATTATACTATTAACAGGTGTTAATGTGTTTACTTTTTTTTTCTATGACTTCTAATGGGACTTTATATTGCACATATGAATTGTGTGCGTCCTGCAGTGTAAAATCGAAAAGGAATAAGATGGCTCTATTGCTATCTTATATAGAAAAGCACTTAAATAAACAAGCACTTATATAGAAAGTCCCAATGACACAGTTCTAATAGGCAGTTCAAATAAAAGTCACTCCTGATGACGATTTCCACCTTCATTCAACTCCTCTTGATTTCCACATCAATCCGTCTCAATCATAGAAGGAAAAAAAAAAAAATCCTGCAGTGTGTTGTGTCTGTCTGCATATGGCATATACCATGTAGACGGAGCGTATTTATACCCATATTCAAATAAAAACGTTTCTGCTTGTACTGGAATAAGGGCGTATGTGTGTGCAATTTCCGTCCGTTTTTAAAATCACAAATTGAGTTCAGTTTGCGTTCCTTGATGAATCAGACACACAGGGCTAGATTTACTAAGCTGCGGGTTTGAAAAAGTGGGGATGTTGCCTATAGCAACCAATCAGATTCTAGCTTTCATTTATTTAGTACCTTCTACAAAATGACAGCTAGAACCTGATTGGTTGCTATAGGCAACATCCCCACTTTTTCAAACCCGCAGCTTAGTAAATCTAGCCCACAGTGTGAAAGAGTACTGTGTAAATATCAGCACTGAAGAGCACCCTTTTCTGAGTGTGAATTGTTTTAAAAAACTAAAAAGATCAGTACTGTGGTGATTTAGCAGAATTGGCAAAAATGTGTCATGTGAATTACATTATAAAAGCAAAAAGACCAATGAAACATTATGTGGGGAAGTTACTATACCACATCATATTTCGCTCATAATTTTGTGTTAAATAAATAAAATAAGTGAGCCATGATAACTAGAGGTATAATGGAACATAGCTTCTCATATTCACTTACCACTTGTCATCTGCCAGGTGATGTGACATTAGACCTTTAAACATTTTAATGATTTCTACTTTAGTTAGCTTTTATCAGCTTTAAATTACGTTTGTTACTTTTATTTGTAAAAGTACTCTACTCTTTCATCGCTGGTCAAAAGTGAGTCATCCTTCACATGCCGCTTTCATAGTCACTCATCCCAACTGTTTGACAAGAATGATTCTGATTAATTGTAATGTTCAGTTTGGTTTTGATATTTCACACATTTACAAATGATGACGTCCTAAAATGGACATTGTAACACTGGCTTGCATCAGTTCTCCATCTGTACCTGTTGCAGGAAAAACAAGGCTCTAGCTCTATGGAAACTCAAATACCACAGAACATCCCCTAAGTGCCCCCTCTTCACCCATTGAATCGTATTTAAATATGTCATCCCATGGAACAAAATCTTATGCAAGGTTGATGCTATACAAGGGGTATTATTGTGCTCAGGCCATATGCAACTCTATATGAGGCTTAATTGACCATAATGGATGCATTTTATGTAAAAGTGCAGGAGTAAAGTGCAGGACACTGAGGTTACAGTGGGCACAGTCTCACCAAATCTGGACAGTTAAAAATTGGAACAAAGTAGCCTCGTCTGAAAAAGCTCGCGTTTTACTGCTATATACAGATTTTAGGGTCTGAATTTGGCTTAAACAACATTAATCCATGGATCCATTTTGCCTTGTGTGAATGTTGCGGCTGGTGGTGTTGGTGCAATGGTGTGGGGAATGTTCTCTCGGAACACACTAAGCTCCTTACTATCAAATAACATTTGTTTACATGCTGCAACCTACTTGAGTATAGATGCTGGCCATATATATCCCTTTATGGCCACAGTCTACCCACCTTCTAATTCCAGTAGGATAACGTCACAAGGCACACGTCATCTCAAGCTGGTTCAATGGACATGACTGTCAAGAACACGCTTCCAGCTTCCATGACTTTGGGTGTTTACTGTATGAGGTTAAACACGATACTACCTGTGACGATTATGTATTATTGTTATTTTCCCTTAATAATCAGGTATGGCAATGTATATTGTATGTAACCGTGTAATGTAATCTCAACCTGTGCTTTGCTAAATGACATGAGTCTGAACCTATGCAAGTGTCAATAATCTTTTCAAATTAGCCAGAAAGAGATAGATAAGCATCTCTGAGAAGTTATTTTGGTATGCAGACCTGACCAGTCAAGCAGAACGAGCAGGGGTGAGAAGTCAGGCCCTGTGAACATTTCAGATCTCATGACATCCCTAGCTCACTTCAAAAGCCCTGTGACATTTGGGAGGTCAATCTGTCCTTATTGGCAACTAAACTCCAAAGGTGGGGGGGGGGGGGGGTGAGAGCTATGTGGAGAAAGGTTTAAAATCTTCTGCCTTAGACAATAACATGTGCATTTTTTTAATGAGGTGGTCTATCAAGACTGAAATGTCTTATTTTTCTCAATTGTGTTCCCTCACACGCACCAAGTCTTAACTAGTAAGTGGTGGCTCTGGTTTTATTTCCTATTTTATTTTCTGAAACTTAGTTTGCAACCTATTGTGCGTCTTGTTATTAATTTTTTGTAACTAAGCCTTGGAAACATTTTTCGGATTAAAATAAATTTAATCTAGTGTATTCTCCGTGATTCTTTGTGAATTTACAAAGCCCAGGGAGGCTCATGCTGCATGTGTACGTGTTTTAATTGTGAAACATTAATAAGTGGTTTTAGTGAACATAAGGAGACCATAATAAATCCTTTGTGGTGGCAGAAAAGGTGTATTCATTGCTAAGTGACTAAGGTGATGCCAGTCACGGCCAGCTGTTCAGATTTCTGTATCTGGGACAGGCTGGGCATTCGTGACACCAGCATTCAGCTTCTCTTTACCGATCAGACAGTTTATAGACCTGCTGAATCGCCCCACAAGAGCTCTCACACCCCCACACACTTCAGGCTTGCCACCACCTATTGGATACGGGCAATAAGACCCCAATATACTGTCCCATTCTGTCCCACACAGGCACACAAGGCTTTTGGCTACCCACAGGTTAGCAAAGCCAGCACCAGCAATCAAAGTGTTAACTCGTCACACTTTCAGACTATTACACAAATGTAAATGCAAGCACACACTAGGCTTGTTAGTCAAATGTATTAACAAATCACACGCCGGCATTCAAAGAGTTAACTTGGTCGAGCTATATTTTTCTTAACAGGCTAATGGATTTGTTAGGGTATCAAGAACACCACTTATTAAATTTATAGATTTAATATACAAAGTATTCAGATATAAAAAAACAATTAATAAACAATTGACATAACATACACAAGCAAAACAGTTTAAAATAAAAGGGATCAGAGTATAACTTAAATGATTTGTATAATCTGAGCCATGAGAAATTGGCTTGGAAGATGGACAGCTTATCAGTGTGGATTTAACTTACATGATTTGTATAATCTGTGCCATGGAAAATTGGCTTGGAAGATGGACAGCTTATCAATGTGGATTGATTTTCCCAAAAGACTGACATTTGCCCCTTCCCAAGTTTTTAAGCAAAATGAAATGGGATGGCCTTCACAAGTTAATGCTAATAGGGGGCAGGGATGTCCCCGGGATGTCACTATAGTTTGCTCACAAATATTCCAAAAGTTTTGACCTTTGGTAACTCTTACAGATATATCCCAGAGACATAAGTCCCCCTTCAATAAATCGGTCATAATCTCCTGCACATTTAAATACCAAACATGTTGGAATTATGACAGTGTGACATACCTTTCCCAAAGACATGTGATTCTAGCTGTTCCCTGATACCGCTTGTACCTGTCATTCAAAACCCTCGTGTGATTTCTGCTCCTCAGTATGGAGTAGCACACAGATTTCCCAAAATATGAAATATGAATAAATTTTCCTTGAAGTTCATATTTCTATGTACCTGTATAGGCAGCCTTCAAATACTGCCTTTGTCTGCAAGGATGTCAAGCTGTGAACGGCTCTACAAAGTCTATTCAGGTGTTCAAAAGACTAACTTGTGTCACGATATAGCTCACAGCAGAGGCCTTTGAATCTGCCACAGGTGACACTGCTATCTTCTAACACAGGGATGTGCAGAGTTATCGAATACACACACACAAAGACTTTCTGACTTCACATTTTTCACTTTAGTAGCTCAATTTATCAATAGATTTATCTGATATACTATATTTTCATTGCAGTTATGCTTTAGGCCTTATTCCTCACATTTATGTGATGGGTTAACCCATATAAATAACTGTAAGTTCTCTATGTTCACGACAATGACGATGAGTTCAGTTTACTCCAATGGGTCCACAGACACCAGATCTCTATCCAAAAAAACACCTTTGGCATATGGTGGAACGGGAATGTGCAGCAACTGTATCAAGATATTACCTTGTTAAATACATGCCACAAACAAGACAGGCTGCTCTACGGACAGAGGGGCAAAGGGGGGTCCTACTCATTACTAGATAGGAGTACCTATTAAAGTCAGCATTGAGTACACATGTGCTTTTACTTTTTACTAAGCTGTGTACTTTGTCACATGCTGCCTGCTGGCAGCTAGTAGAGCAGTTTTATGCTCTGATTAATAACAGGGGGCCTGATTCATTAAGGATCTCAAATGAAGAGGATACTCATTTCAGTCTCCTGGACAAAACCATGTTACAATGGAAGGGGTGCAAATAAGTGTTCTGTTTTACACATAAGTTAAATACTGCCTGTTTTTTCATGTAACACACAAATATTTGATAGCTTATTTGTACACTGAAATTGATATTTGGGTGCTACAGGAAAAAACAGGCAGTAGTTAACTTATGTGTAAAACAGAACACTTATTTGCACCCCTTCCATTGTAACATGGTTTTGTCCAGGAGACTGAAATGAGAATCCTCTTCATTTAAGAACCTTAATGAATCAGGCCCAGGGTCCCCAATTTGTGACATGGGTATAAGCTGTGCTACTTTAGCCAATTGCAGGCATAAATGTTTCTTCAAGTACTAACCTGCACCTTAAGCAGACCTTCTAATGCTTCCAAGTGAAATACCGGAGAAAATAGGTGACATCAGTCTGGCCAAGCACTTCCCATTTGTTGAGAGACCACAATCTTTTTTTGGTAGGTCATACCATTTTGCAATTGGTTCTTGTGGGGAATGCCATTAGGCGGTGGTGTAGCTGTAACTTCTGGCCAGGTTGAACGGTTTATGCTTTATTGTGGCTACAGAATTCAGTAAGAACAATGTGTGCACTGGCAACAAGGCAAGGAATCAGTCAGCATAGTTAGTAGCCCTAACGCTGAACAGGGAGATATGCAGCGATGAATGTATGTGCTACAGCCAAATTGTGGTCACAACCAATGCTAGAGATTGATGGGACAGTGTTTTGCTACAGCCTCAAACTTCCTTATCATAATCCACCACTGTTTGGAGGACAGTTTTCTAAATCCATGCAATATATGACTGAAATAAAGACACAGTAAAAGTAAGCAAACCAATTCCGAGTCAAGCAGCATGCATTCAGTTGCCATGTTTACTGCCCTGCGATTCCTGAGCAATCCTCGCCTGCCAGAGTTGGTAACGGTCCCTTCTTTTGGGCTTGAAACTATGGTATTATAGAATACAGTGCTTAATGCAATGGTTTGATTATACTGCACTGGGAAAGGTATTTGCTTAAACTTTCATATTGTCAAGCTTTAGGGAGGGAACTCTTACCACTATGGGCAGGGGTGAGTTGGGTCCTTGATATGGCACACCAGTAGTTTGTGGTAAATATCTAAAATAATAAATGTAACTAAAGTTGGTCTTTAATTAAATGCAACATACAGAAATTATATGTCATGGCCCTTATTGATGTGGCCTTGAAAAAGTTTTGTTACCCGTTATGTCAAACACTGCAATAGAACTGTATTACAGTGATGCCCTGTAGTCACACTTTGTTGAGAGATGTAGTCACCAATGTCTGAATAGAGTGCACAGCAAATGCAGCTAAGTGCCCCAGATTATTTTTTTTACAAAGATTGGCAAGACTAACATGATGACTTAATTGTTGCCGAGTGTAGTTTTACAGTCATCCTAAGACCTTGGAGATTGTATTTACTCATCAAAGCATTGATGGTCTCCTGTGGATCAAGCCTTTACGTTTCAAAAACTCCAATAAAGAAGGTATAAGTCAAATAACTCTTTCATTTATACCAGGAAACCAAAGGAGGATTACAAGGTACAGTATTCTCTCAGTGGAATGAGAGCTTGTTTGAAGAGCATTGTGCTGATTGCCCAGGGGTCTTCGTAGCCCTAGCTAGCAGTGTTTAATGTACCATGTCAGCTGGATGGATGGGCTGCCCCAATTGTCATGCTTTATATCTGTGCAGATTCTCCGACTACCATTCGTTTTAGAGAGTTGCAATTAACTTATACTATATTTATAAGGGAAAACATTCCAAAAAGAATCTTTGTTGGATTGCATTTACAGTACTGGGATTTCTAGAAAATGTCATATTCACTCATCAAAATATGATTCCTAATTATGTTTTATATAATGTTATATAACTATAACTATTATTATTATTATAAGCATTCATCTATTAAGTTAAATTACTATGTTTACTGGTCTGTCACAATGTTTCTACCTATTTGCAGTCATGGGTTTCTTGTGCAACTGACAGCAGTATGATAAAAAAAAGCAGCAACATCAAAACAAAATAATAAGTACAAATATTTATTCCTAATGTCATCTTTTAACATGAGAAATTCATCCCTTTTGTAATAACACGGAATACAAATGATACTCTGTTATTACATTTGACATCCTTTCAAACACAACAAATAACCATAATAGTTGTCTCATTATATATCTCTTCCAAGTAATCTACGGAAAATGTTAAGTGTACCGTATGCTAATAGTTGATGATAAAAAGGCACAAAATGCTTCAATGGTAAAAAAGCTATTGTATTACAATGATTTTACATGAATATACCATAGTTCCTTTTGGTGCATTAATTCTTCCTTCTCTAAATTAGGTCACATATCTGACTTAATCATGTTAAAGACCAGTCTTCATTAATGTATTCAGAAGGATCTGCGGATACAGAGCCATCTAAATTCCCCGAAATATACTACAAGACTTCCAGGCAGTGACAATACCTTGGAGAGTGCAGCTGTACTGCATGTTTCAGAGCCCGACTTTCCAACTGCTGAATTTCAGTAACTCCCTAAGAACCAAAGTCTATTTCATAATACTTGCAGCTTTAAAAGACATTAGCACCTGAATATATGAGGATATATTCAACATATCAGTATTGCTCACAAATTAAATCCTTTTATAAAAGAGCTATATATATGTGACTGACCTTTAAGTTAAAGCATTCATTGTGCGCGCAAGCTGCTCTCTTTAGAGAGTCATTACATAAATAGGTCCACAAGGAAAATGGTTCATTCATTCCAGCAGATTCCCATAAGGTTACAACAGAGCAGGAGGAAATCCTAATTCAGTCGGAGCAATGCAAGTCATGCTGTGCATTTCAAGACACAGAATTTGAAATATGAATGCATGAATCCCCCAAAAGTTTAAACATTTTCTATTTCATTAGCTAGTTATTTTATTTTTATCATTTGAGCTGAATGCATACTTGCCCACTTGACAACCAAATTCCAGGTAGGTCTTCCGGACAGGGCATTCTCCCGCATCCTGCCCATTTCCTAGTGAATGAGGCAGGATGAGAGCCTCAAAGATGTTATTCTTGGTGAAACACACTATTTTGGCCCAGCCCAGTGGAAAAATGATGCATTCGCACCATTGCATCACAGCGCCAAAATGAAATGATCGCTGCACCCCATCCCGTCCCCCCTCCGTCCTCACACCCCACCTCCCCTCAACGATCTCCTGGAGTGGAACATTAAGAAGTAGGTAAGCATGGCCTCATAACAACTTATGTTTTGTTTTAAGAAAAACTTAAGTAAAAATGCGAGTGAAAACAAGTGCCAAATAGAAATGGGTTGGCCATGCATTTATTGGTAGCTTTGTGAAGTCATTGGAGCCCACAGTAGACTTCCCCTATGCATTTACTAGCAATAAGCGCAGGCAAATGGAACAGATACATTTGGAAAAATGCAAAGCAAACTCTATGCAACTCAGTGCTAGTAATAGTGCAAGCATTATGGAGTCTGTAAATACAATGGGTTTAATTTATAGACCCGTGTACATGCACTACAATAGTATTAAAAAGATAATGAAATAGGCTAATTCTTTATTTACAATTAATCAGAGTTGCCTACTCTTCTGAAATGTTCAGGAGACTCCTGAATTTCTGGAATCCAGAGAGAGCAGGGCAACCTCCCGAATCGAGCCCACTTCATTCGTGAAGTGGGTGGGGCATGGTGACGCGATTAACGCGTTGTTGTGGCCCTGCCCCCTGTTGCAATTGCCCAAAATTGTGACAATTGCTTATAGGGCGGGCCAAAAAGACGCAATTTGTTGAGCCCCACTCCCACCTCCCCCTGGATCTCCTGGAGGTCAACGAGTTGGCAAGTATGGAATTAATAATAATTGTGTAATTTATTTATTTTATCCAGTGATAACAATTGCAAAGGTGGAAACGATCCCTTGTAGTTTAACAATCCATTACTACATTCAATGGCTTTAAGCAATTATCATTTTTTTTAAACGAAGTTGATTACTTTGCCAGCAACATTGTGCCATATGGATGTGCATCTACCTCACCTCCATTGATATCTGCTTGTGGCTTATCTGTAGTCTTAAAACCTATGGTGCATTAGTGCATTGCTGCAAATAGGCAACAGGTTCATTTTCTTTGAATAAAATCACTGTAATCTTTTCAACATATAAGCCTAAAATAGTTGCAAGACAATGATTTCTAAAATCCAAATATGTAGCAACACCTGTCAATAATTTGCCCTATAAGATGTGTGATCTGGATTTGAAAGTGTTAATAAAATGTGGGAATGTTCCACTGAGCAAGGTTGCACTGAACAGGACATTCTTATTACAGTACTTCAGGGTGGAACTGTCACTATACTAAGATTTTAAGTTGTTTTGTTTCCAGATCGCTTAGCTTAGTGGGAACATTGCCTACCAGCTATGTTAGTACTTGTACAAACTAGTGTTGGAGGTCACACAGCTACGTGTAGCATAAACAGTCATAGCCAAAAGCTTTGAGAAGGACATAAGTATTGGTTTTCACAAAGTTTGCTGCTACAGTGTATTTAGACCTTTTTGTCAGATGTTGCTATGCTATACTGAAGTAAAATTGCAAGCATTTCATAAGTGTCAAAGGCTTGTATTGACAATTACATTAAGTTTATGCAAAGAGTCAATATTTGCATGGGTTGACCCTTCTTTTTGAAGACCTCTGCAAATCGCCCTGGCATGCTGTCAATCAACTTCTCGGCCACATACTGAATGATGGCCGCCCATTCTTGCCTAATCAATGCTTGGAGTTTGTCAGAATTTGTGGGTTTTTCTTTGTCCACCCTCCTCTTGAGGATTGACCACAAGTTCTCAATGGGATTAAGGTCTGGGGAGTTTCCTGGCCATGGATCCAAAATTTCGATGTTTTGATCCCCGAGCTACTTAGTTATCACGTTCTTGGATGGTTGGGAGAGGTTGCTCTTGGAGGATGTTTTGGTACCATTCTTTATTCATGGCTGTGTTCTTAGGCAAAATTGTGAGTGAGCCCACTCCCTTGGCTGAGAAGCAACCCCACACATGAATGGTCTCAGGATGCGTTACTGTTGGTATGACACAGGAGTGATGGTAGCGCTCACCTTTTCTTCTCCGGACAAGTGTTTTTCCAGATGCCCCAAACAATCTGAAAGGGGATTCATCATCGCAACTATTGAACCTCTCTCCTTGAAGTTCTTGATGATCCGAAAAATGGTTGATTTTGGTGCAATCTTACTAGCAGCAATATCCTTGCCTGTGAAGCCCTTTTTGTGCAAAGCAATGATGACGGCACATGTTTCCTTGCAGGTAACCATGGTTAACAGAGGAAGAACAATGATTTCCAGTATCACCCTCCTTTTAAAGCTTGCAGTCTGTTATTCCAACTCAATCAGCATGACAGAATGATCTCCAACCTTATCCTCGTCAACACTCTCATCTGTGTTAATGAGAGAATCAATGACCTGATGTCAGCTGGTCCTTTTGTGGCAGGGCTGAAATGCAAGGGAAATGTTGTTTTTGGGATAAAGTACATTGTCATGGCAAAGAGGGACTTTATTATTTACTTATGAAATTAATTGCAATTCATCTTATCACTCTTCATGCAAATTGCCATCATAAAAACTGAGGCAGCAGACTTTGTGAAAAATAATATTTGTGTCATTCTCAAAACTTTTGGCCATGACTGTACAGTATATTAAACTATAAGAGGTCAACTTAACATCAAGTAACCTAAGAGCAGTCACAACACCTTTTGTATCTGTATGAGTAAGGGAGCAATGTCAGCGTGGTACATTAGACGTTAATTAATTAGATGATTTTAAATAGTAAAATATCAAAAAAGTAGCTGAGCCTCTCTGTTGTCGAGCAATAGGAACTAAACATGCATTGTTCCAAGTTATGTATCTATCATTGCTGGGATATGCAAATGTCTGCTTTGCATTTACAGAAGACAGGAAATATTCACATAAACACAAACGATGATTAGACAGCTGCTGTTTCAGAATCAGTCCAAATTTGTTTTAGGTATTTACAGAAAAATTGGAAGATTTACAGTTTGATAAACTGTATCACAGTAGAGGCACTGCATTGAAATGCATCCGATAATATTACAATAGTTGAAAAATTACTGGATGCATATATATATATATATATATATATATAATATGACAAAGGTAAAGAAGTTGGAGTAGAGACCCTGGCATGACAAAATGGGGGGAAAAAGCTCAAAGCAAGTGTCAAATACAGTTGTAATTACTTTTTCCTAAATTTAAAAATGTCCAATTAGCCAGTCCCTGCTTAACCTGATATTTGTGAAAGGGTTTCTGATGTCATAGATCAAGGCTTTCCAACTGGACACTCTTCAATACCTTTTTGTTGGGAAGCACTGCCAATATGTAAAGCATTCAAAATATATATTGTTGTCAACATTCTAATAAGAATTATTAGAAGCCATCAAGGAGTGTCATGCCTATGTAATACATAAGGCCCCTGAGAGTGTTTTTATATAGATCACAGAACTCTGATGTGATACTATATTCAATATCCTTGTTTTACAGTAAGCGGGGAACATTATTCTTTATAATAGACAAGTTCCAAATTGAAATAAAGGATGGCATATTCCCTGTATATATCAAAACTTATCCCCACTGCTCTGAGTATATAGGGTGCCATGGCCAAAAATAAATCCTCTGACAGTCTCTCTATACACTGATAGAGTAACAATCTGCACAGCTTACTCTTCAAGGGAGACGGAGGAGGTGTTATATAAGTGAGTGAGGTGACCGTGCAGCAAGGTGATATCAATCAGACTGACATTACATGCAAATAGAAGATGCCGTGTGGGGCTACCATAGCAGGTTTCAAGGTATAAGGAGGAGGTAAATGTGGGACATGCAATAATATAGGAGAGACTAAACAGCAGACAAGACATAGATAGGAATAGGGGCCATTCAGTTCCATTATCCATAAGGCCACTTCTAATTCTCACTCTGACCATATATATACATTGTGACAAAGGGGATGGCTTGACACAGCCCTCTAAGAGAGAAGTTAGGTGTTCAGCTGACAGTCTGCAAGGCAAAGCTGCAGACAGAATTTTATATTCGCATAACACTTCACCTTGTTTAAAGATAAACAGGTGGAGGACATATGTGTGACAAAATAATAGTATAGAGTGTTATTTAACGTACATATTTTGCAGTGGTTTAGAAGGATCTTTGTCTACAGCTAACAGCAAGCCTAGAGGGTGTGTCTGCAGTGAGGATCAAACAGAACACCTACTCCTTTGTAAAAGCAAGGTGGGAATGTCATCTGTCCAACAAGTTAGGGCTGTGGGCCGAGTGTAAAGCATTTAAACCTGCCTTTTTCATTTGCACAGTGTGACTGATGCCAGATAGTGGCCGATGTCTAGGAAGCTGGTCTCTGTCTATTTAGAATTAGAGTCACAAGAAAGTGTATGGAGCATTATGTTGTCAACTACTTTGCCATCCTGACAATAATATATATATATATATAAATATATATATATATATATATATATATATATATATATATAATATATATACACATGTACACACTCTATGGAGCTTGGCGGTGTCATGTTTTAATAATTATGCTCCAGTTGCATATAAAATGTATTTCTTCTAAGGGTTAAAAATATTTATTTCCTCTACTGTGCAAAACAAGCACATTGCATTGCTGCAGGTCACAGGTTTTAGGAAATGATGCAGAAATGATTTCAGGAGTTTTGGTTGTTATCTTGTGAATATGGGAAAACCTCCCTAGCTCCATTTGTTTTATTACACTTAATAGCTAAAATCTATGCAGAATAATAATTGATTTTAACTAGTGTTCTTTTAAGATCTCATTCTGTAGAACACATTCATTTTAAAATGGTTTCAATCAACATTCCAATGACATCATTTGGTATAATGTTTAATGCCTGGGAGTGAATTGGTCCAGAGAGAGTTCTAAAACACTATTTGGTTCAGCCAACAGTCATGATAACAATCACCTGAATCTCACTGACGTTGGGAATCTGGGTCTTACAATGGTATCAGAGGCTCTCACAAAAGAGGTATCTGAAATTTGCTTGCTGTTAAACTCTGCGATAGTTAGTGATGATTTTATATAGGGATTGTTATTTTACTACAAACTATGATTCTCTCTCAATGAAATTATCTATAATCTGCTCCTATTAACTCCCCTACATTCATAAGTAACATCTGAGTAACAGTAAACACTAGCCCTTGTGTATTGCTAGTTTATTTCTATCAGTAAATGTGCAGAATAATTACAAGCTTTGACTAACATATGCAGTGCACCTGACAAATCGTTTTGTTTCTTCACCACTATAAAACGCTAGCAATTAAGTATTTCTCTTCAAATTCTTAGTCGTTATCCTTAGTCTGGTTACTCACTGGCATGAAGAAAATGTGACCATGACTGACATGCATTGGTAACCAGCGTTTCACTTGCTGTTGGGGTGGGGGTGACAACAGATAGCACTTGCAGAGAGCATGTTTAAATGAAGGAAGCAGAGTCTGCAAGACACCACTTCTGACCGTGGATGCCAGCATTTATTGGGACGGCACGGTGTCTTAGCACTTCTGCCTCACAGCACTGGGGTCAAAAGTTCGATTCCAGACCATTGCCTTATCTGTGTGCAGTTAATATGTTCTCCCTGTGTTAGTGTGAGTTTCTTCTAGACGCTCCGGTTTCCTCCCACACTCTAAAAACATAATGGTAGGTTAATTGACTGCTATTAAATTGATCTAAGTCTCTATTGGTCTATCTGTCTATATGTTAGGGAATTTAGACTGTAAGCTCCAAAACAGCACGGAGACTGATTTGATTGAGAACACTGTACAGCGCTGCGGACTTAGTAGCGTTATATAAATAGCTGATGATGTGTAGAGTTTTTGGAAACAATAGGTTCAACCCTCATATCTATTTACATGCATTTAGTAATGTTAAAAAACACAAGTGGGTAAAGGACCTGACACCAATTACAAGCAAGAAATTATTGAATAATCTGCAACACACTGGGCATCTTGATGAAATATATATTTTATTATAAATGCAACATGGTCCAAAATATATTTTCATTATATACTTATCTACGCAGGTTTTGAAGCTTACCAATTCATACTTAGAGTAGCTGAAGGCTTTGGTCAGTTTGACCTGGGAATCAGGTCATCTTGTTGAATGACCAAAGCGTAGTACCATGAACACTGGACCCCCAATAACTATTGGTAATAAGGGTCAATGGCCGACCAGGGGGTAAATGTATTAAGCTCCGGGTTCTTCAACACCAGCGAGTTCGGCGTCTTCAGCGTTTAAATTTAAAGCGGCGCTGCCTTGTAAAGGGAAACTTCCCTTTACAAGGCAGCGCAGCTTTAAATTTAAACGTCGAAGACGCCGAACTCGCGAGTGTTGAAGAACCTGGAGCCTAATACATTTACCCCCAGATATTTAGACCTCTCCATTCGTCATATAGTTGGGCAGACCCATTTATTTTGGGCCTTCCTGCAAGTTAGTAGCAAAAGCAAGAGTTAAATTAATATAAATAAATTCCATACCCATAATTTTCTCTTAAGCTAGACCATGACTTTTTTTCTTTTCAATTTAATATGAAATGCAACCTGCATGTTGTATGGAAGCTCTAAAATAATTGCTGTAGAAAAAAAAGCAAGTACAGTTTTCTCGCTCCACTGTCCTGTATTAGGAAAATTAATTTTCGTCTAGCTCCAGAAGCAATGATAATCTGTAACTCATCTGCCCATGTGCCCTAAGGTAACTCAATATGTTTATTTAATTACATAAACCTATTAACTAAATGGTGTATAATTTATTGAACAATAACATGGATGGTTGATTAATCAGATGAGAAGCATGCAACAATCACTCATTAAACACATAAAGTTCAGTGAAAGGCAAGGACGGAATCAGTTAACAGCAATTGTTATATAAACAATGTAATATATATATATATATATATATATATATATATATATATATATATGTGTAATATATGTAAACTCTCTGAAAGATTGAAATTGAAAGCAATTCATCAGCAAACTATTCTAGCTGACTAATCCCTATAGAACTGCTTTACAATAATCACACGAATCTATTGCTGTCTATGTCCCTCTTTCACCCTGAATGCTGTTTTTCCGGAAATGACATGCTGCCTTGTTTTGAGATCTGAAATTTGCGTATACCACCGTACTAGTTCACTTTGACCAATATATAAGAAAAGAAATAGCATAGCATTTGATCATGTTAGGACTGACCAGAATGGGAAGACTTTGGCGTCAGTTGGTCAGCTTAACATATATTGCAATATGTGGAACTAACATTCCCTGTTTTTAATATAGAACAGTACTTGATATAGCATTAATTATGTGTTTGGAGAGTGCAGAGTATCCCTGTTTTCTTGTCTATACAATGTGGGCAACCCCCTCTTGCACCCCAGTCTGTACATGGTGAGTGCAGAGGACCTATGTCTGTTTTTGTTTATACAATGTAAGTCCCATGACTCTTGCACCCCATTCTTTACATTAATTAATTCCAACTTGTGTCAGGTGAGTCCCAGGTCTCCCATGGCTGCTAGTGCTAGGGAAAGACTTGCCTTTGAGAGCTGTGTGCAGGTAAGCCTTAAGCCCAGATAAAATAGCATAGCATTTGATCATGTTAGGACTGACCAGAATGGGAAGACTTTGGGGTCAGTTGGTCAGCTTAACATATATTGCAATATGTGGAACTAACATTCCCTGTTTTTAATATAGAACAGTACTTGATATAGCAATAATTATGTGTTTGGAGAGTGCAGAGTATCCCTGTTTTCTTGTCTATACAATGTGGGCAACCCCCTCTTGCACCCCAGTCTGTACATGGTGAGTGCAGAGGACCTATGTCTGTTTTTGTATATATATATATATTGGAGAATTGAATTTAAGGTATTTTGCGGCCTTTCATAAATCAAACAACGCTAGTATAAATGTGCCACCTCTCCACATCGTTCTGCAAAATAAATATAATTTTGCACAAAACTTGCCACAACATTAGTTATGTGGCTGAACATGTACTTTCCATATAGACTGGGCTGGAAAAGGAGCAAAATGCATCCCAGTACAAGTATAGGTCAATATCTGGTTACCACTACCTTCAAGTACTACCCGTAAACCTAAATCGTGATGTGTGTGCATGTGGGATGTAAAGTTTCACTTAAAGTGAGGTTTGGCTGCACTATTGTGAAATGTTGACACAGAGAAGGAAAAATAACAGATGTGGAGGTATAATAAGCAGAGACAGTGGGCCTGATTCATTAAGGAAAGTTAAGTAAACAAATTGAGTAAGTAGTCTTCTGGACAAAACCATGTTACAATGCAAGGGGTGCAAATCAGTTTTCTATTTTGCACATAAGTTAAATACTGTCAGTTTTTTTATGTAGCACACAAATACCAGATAGCTTATTTGTACACTGAAATTTAAAGTTTATATTTGTGTTCTACATGAAAAAATAGACAGTATTTAACTTAGGTGCAAAATAGAAAACTAATTTGCACCCCTTGCATTGTAACATGGTTTTGTCCAGGAGAGTACTTACTCATTTTTTTTTTACTTAACTGTCCTTCTTGAATCAGGCCCAGTGTCAGGATTCCCAATATGAAGACCACTGGTAAAGTGTAAGTGGAATATTGGTAACACAGGTACATAAGTTAGATTGCAATAAATGGTGTGGCAAGAAGTACAGCAGGTTATGGCAGTTATAACACAGATAACTCAGGAAGCCACAGATGCAGAAAATGGTCAATAATATAGTTCAAAATATCAGGCACCGGAGGAGTAACGGATTACAGAAATCAGGTTACTCAGGAGACACGAGGCACCGGAGGAGTCACGGATGTCAGGAATCAGGTTACTCAGGAAGCATGAGGCACCGGAGGAGTTACAGATGTCAGCAATCAGGTTACTCAGGAGACACAAGGCACAGGTAGGCAGACAGGCAAGCAGGGGACTGGATAAGACTCAGTGGTGTAACTACTGCAGATTTGGGAGCCAGATAGCTGAATAGCTGCTCAGACTGTAGTAGCTGGATTGCTATGGGAGCAATACACTGCAGACACAGTAACACAGAAGAGTCAAACAAGCCAGAGATCAAAGCCAGATGTTCCACCACAATACCAGGGAAAAGCAGGTGTGGAGAAACAACAAAGCTGAGTCAGGAGTCACAGGAAGAGGTTTCAAAATAGAGGGACAAGCAGAGGTCAAAACCAGGAAATCAATTAAGGATAACACACAGGAGAACCAGTAGAGGTAAAGGCAACAGATGAACTGGCAAAGACTGCTGGGACAGACAGTCTTTTAGGGACAGGTGTTAAGCATACTTACCAACTTTCTGTTGGTGAAATCCGGGAGCCTGCAGAGAAGGTGGGCGTAACGGGGGGCGGGGCTCCAAATGGCGTCATTTTGGACCCGCCCCCATGAAGTGATGATGCAAAATGCGTCATTTGACAGCGGGGGGCGGGGCCAAACATCGCGATTCACCGGGAATCGCGCCGTTTGGGACTTAATTTAGCCCACTTCACTAGGAAGTGGGCAGAATTATCCAGATGCGGGGGATTGCCACACTCGCCCGGGAGACTCTCGCAAAATGCGGGAGTCTCCCGGATATTTCGGGAGAGTTGGCAAGTATGGTGTTAAGCCTCCCTGAGTAACAAGCTTAACTCTGGCAGGTAGGAGAGCAGTCCAAGTACCACAGTGGCCTCTTTGGTGGAACAGTGGTACTGCTGACTGGATACATATAAAGTCCGAACATAGTTCTTGGCAGATAGGGGCTGCGAGAGGCAGATCGTGACAGACAGGTTGTTTGCTTAACTCCGATTACAGATTATCAAACAGGTACAAGTGTCTAGAACCACCACAATCACATCATTGTGCACCAGGGGACAGGGTAGTGATGCTGTGGTTTCCCCACACATGAAAGGTACAAACATACTTTAAAGCATATCTAGAGTTGGACGCATTTGTGCACCAAATATACATAGAAATAGACGCAAACAAAAGAATGTGTACTTACGTGCACCAGCCCTCCAGTACCCACAAGATATACACACCTTACTGTACTCAGCATATATACTTGTCTGCCCCTGCTCTCCCACATTCTACCTTTCCAGGTGTAAGGGGGTGCAAGTCAAAAATCTAGATATGGGTATATACATTAGCATTTTTTGTGCAAGACATTTAGCATATATTGTTTTATATGAAGCAGGATCAGTAGATGGGGTCGGGGACAATGTGAGACCCAGTGCAATTAGGTCTACAGCTACTTTCCAATACACACTAGGACCACTTATTTTGACTCTATTTTTTGACTCCCTTTTTTTAAATCTTTTGTTATCTGGCATATGAGTTGGGGTGTATAGGCCTTTGGCCCTGGTCTGGATATCCAGAACTTAATGGGGCAGGATGCACAGGATACCACCACCTGGGCCATCCCTCTATCTAAGCTTCAGCAATTGCAGTAGGCAGATGGAATATGTACCTCCTACATAATTCAAGCCCTGCAGAGCAGATAAGTCTGGTGATGTTGAATTAAAGTAATGAAGTGGGAGGCATTAATGTAATGTATTGCATGTATTAATGTAATGTAATGTAATGTGTAGGGTGTTAATGTAATGTAGTGAGGGTATTAATGTAATATGTTGGCTATTTGTGTAATGCAGCGGCTGGTTGGAGCTATTCATTTAATATGTAATCTCTTTATTAAAGGTGTGTGATATTATATAATGTGGATGATGAGGCTAGTAATATATTGTAGTGGCTAATAATCCAATGTGGGTTTTTTGTATTAAATGTCAATGCTAATAATTTAATGTCAGAGCTGGTTGAGGGGAAGGTGGCCTATTTATTAAATGTGGGTGCTATTGATTTAATGTTGGCTCTGGCAAAAGTCAAGGGAGACATTGAGTGTTCACTCATTGTTCAGCTTTCCAGAACGTAGATAGTATCTTGTGCATGCTGACAGTTGTAGTAGCCACAAGTGTGCAGTGTAAATGGTGCTCACATCATTAAATACTAAGGGCCTGATTCATTAAGGAAAGTAAGGCAAAAAAAATGAGTAAGTTTTCTCCTGGACAAAACCATATTACAATGCAAGGGGTGCAAATTCGTTTTTTATTTTGCACATAAGTTGAATACTGGCTGATTTTTCATATATAGCGCACAAATACTTGATAGCTTTATTTTTAAACTGAAACTTAAAGGTAATCTGGGACATGCCCTACCCCAACTATAAATCTGTCCCCACATTTTACATTTTCCTCCCCCTTCAATGCAACATGGTTCTGCCAAGGTGAAAAGTTACTCATTTTTTTCTTTCCTTTCCTTAATGAATCAGGCCCATTGTGTTGCACAGTCATCAATAAATTATTATTGTCCCTGTCTCAATATAACAGTATTTCCCCAAAATATATTTATATATTAATATTGTCCCCCTAATAAAACAATACATTTATATTGCCCCTTAATATATTAACACATTAATATAGTATACATATATTACATATAATACATATATTAATGTATTAATAATACATTTATATTGCCTCTATAAGATAGTTATCCATTAATATCCCCCCCTTAATTATTAATGATTGTCCTCATATTTAATTTGTCTATTGTGGCTCCTCTTATGTTCTGAATGGCAGGATAGTTATAAGCAATGCAGATGTTTTGTGGGTCATAATAAATACGGTTTTGGTGCACGTCTTCATTTTTAAACATGAAAATATATGTGAATTTTAGATCATAAAAATGTAATCAAAATAACTACTGTGTAGTGTGTCTTATCCTTTGCACTACTTTTTCATTTAAAGATATTTTTGCAAAAATCCTCACAGAATAATCACCCAAAGGAGACTCACATGCACATCATATAAAATGCACATTATATTTTCTGTCATATGTATCAGTGAAACATGCCAATCTTAATTGTCTTTGTTTTCATGATGTTTAGGGTAATTTGTACTGTGGGTCTAAGGGGCGTATTCAATTGTTCCTCCGGCCGCCGGAAAAACGAGCTCTCTAAAACTATTACCGTTAATACGGTAATTACCCGCTGAATTTCATCTCGCAGCTCCCTGAAATTCAGCGAGTAAACTACCGTATTAACGGTTTTTACGCGCAATATTACCGTATAAACGGTAATAGTTTTAACACGCTCGTTTTTCCGGTGGCCGGAGGAACAATTGAATATGCCCCTAACAGTAGCAATTGTAATCTTGCCAAAACATGTGGAATCCAGTGTCATGTCTGTGCACATTTATCCAACAAACAATGCTGCACTACATATAGTGGTAGATAATTGCCCACTGTCTCTGTTGCTGTACATAGCTATTCCTCTGGAACCCAAGTGTTAGCTTAGAATGTAAATAAAAATTTGAGGAGTTACTGCACTACACTGCTCTATAGGTAACTGCAGACAAAAATATATACATTACAAGCCAGGAAACTCAGGGATGCTTTCTAGCGACTGGAGCTGGGGGCATGAAGACAATGTGATTCACTATGCTGACAGGCAGCTATTCTGTTATTTCTGTAACAGACACATAGGGGCCTATTTATTATTAAGAGCGTCTTTGCGGAGATAGTGCCTTATCACCGCAATTTATAACAACAACTCGCAGTCACTGGTCCAGAGTGGTAAGAGTTAATCTAACGCTTCATCAGATCAGTCTCGGCAGACTGGCTCGCACAAGCGCTGTGAAACTGAAAGCCCAGATTTGGCTTCAGTTCTACTTAGAAAAAAAAAATGAAACACAGTTTAAAAAGATTTCATTTATTTGACATTTTTAAACATTAATGCATTAAAATATGCTAAGCACTTTTGGACTCGTCGCATACTTAATGTCTGCTGATCAAAAAGGATCAGCAGGCAATAAATAAACCAGGGTACAATTGTTTTAAGGAGGGGACTACCCTCTTTCAAACAAGGGTACCTCCAACTTTCAAAGTGCCAGGGATTGGGAGGTAGAAGTGGTACAAGAGTCTCCCCCTATCCCTAGCATTTATCATAGACTTTAACTGACTGTTCGCGTACACGCAGGTTTCTAATGGAGGAATGATTACTTCCCGACGGAATCAGGAAACCCCCAGATCGCTGTAGGATGTGATCTGCGGGTTTTCTTAACTCCTTAAAAGCAGAGGACGTGTGGGAGCATTGTATAATCATCATCATCATTTATTTATATAGCGCCACTAATTCCGCAGCGCTGTACAGAGAACTCACTCACATCAGTCCCTGCCCCATTGGAGCTTACAGTCTAAATTCCCTAATATAGACACACGCTCACACAGACTAGGGTCAATTTTGATAGCAGCCAATTAACCTACCAGTATGTTTTTTTTGAAGTGTGGGAGGAAACCGGAGCACCCGGAGGAAACCCACGCAAACACAGGGAGAACATACAAACTCCTCACAGATATGCTCTGCATTGAATAATGGACCAGAGAATTTCACCTGGTACCCTGGTCTCTATTATGCATACTGTATTACATACTGGACACAACAATTACCCCTCCTTTTGTATATTGGTTTATTGTATATACAGAATATAATCTGTATTGTTTGCTCGATAAAGAAGATTAAAAAGAAAACAATCACAATGATAAAGCTCATTGTTAGGGGGGGAATTCAATTAGCCCGAACACCTGAGAGACACTTAGCGGCGGAGATTTCTGTAAAATCTCCGCTCTCTGTTCCTCTTACTCCATAGAGGTGTCGCTGGCAATTAAATTCCCCTATTAGGGGTAAATTCAATTGGCAGCGTTACTTCCGAAAGTAACACAGCCTGCGCACTATTACTGTTACTACGGGAATAGTGCATATAATTACCGTTAGTACGGTAATCTTTAACACTGGTTTTTGCAGAAATCTGGGTTAAATTTACCGTATTAACGGTAATACTTTTAACGCAGCGTTATTCCGGGGGGAACTGAATTTCCCCTTTAGTGTTCTGATTATGGCCTCAGAAATTAATCCATAGGCTGGCGACAATGTTTGCAAAACAGAACAACTAAAACAAACGTGTCAACCTAAATATTTTCAAATGGCTCTAAAAATCACAGATAACCTGTGTATAGATTCTCCCTAGATGTCTACATTTTAAACTAAATAGTCTTCTTATTGTGTTCTATTTACTGGCATTCCATTTTACTTACTCTTTTAACCTGAGAAATTAGTACAATACTGTACTTACACATGTACAGTGACAGACTGTAGTCTTGCATGATTGTATATGGTATTCATAATGTAAAACCCCCAAACATACAGTATAAATAGAGATTCTCGGATAATTGCAATGCTGGAAGATGAACAATCATTAATCTTTGAAGTATGAGATCATTTTTGTCATTGATATTTTTACTCTGCTTTGCTAACATTGATCTAGAGACGGGCATCAGAAGACTTTATGAGCCCTTTAGAATAAATCAAAAGCTGTGTGAATCATTGTATCTTTTTCTGTGTAGCCTGACAGATGAAGTGATGCCTCTGATTTATATCTGGACCTTCAGTAAAGCATGCAATAACAGGTTTAAAGCTGTTAATACTAACTTGAAGCTGATGTAGGATGCTTTCATAAATAACTGCCAAATATAATAGAAATAGAAACAAAATATATGTGTGATATTTATTGATATTTATCTCTATATGAAAGCATAATGCATACATGCAATTTATGCATTCTTATGTGGACCAATTTTTTAAGGAAAAATTGGAATAAAGAAAAATTGGCCAGTTTAGAGTAAGTTGCAAATACAGCCACTAGGTGCAAAATTTCCACCTGGAAAAACACACTTTAATGAAATAATGCTAACATATGCCACAGTGCTGTACAATCAGGGAAGCACAGTGAATTTACAATGCAAAGGAATTCTGCTCACTAAAGATTACAATTTTAAGTAGACGTAGGAATGAAACACAAGGCACAAACACATATTTTTGGATTGGACTAGTCATATTTACATCCACAAGGATGAACAGTTCACAAATATCAAGTGTTCTGAACCTCAAATCAGAGTGGCTGTTTTGTGGTTCCTAAATAACTTTAACTGGTTGAAGGAAGAACTGCAGGTGACTCACCCTGTCCTTGTTCCTGTTATAAATTACTAGCTGAAGTACCCGGATTGTCCAGACTTAAATCTTTAAGTTATTAAGCTATCAATTAGTTGGATGTAACTGTCAACATTTTAAAAATAATTAACAGCTAAGATGTCATCCAAATCCATCCAGTGGAAGGGCAACAACAGGACCCCATCATTCCATTAGGCATCCCAGACCAATTGCTACCCCTCTGTGAAGTTTTCATCCAAATCCACCCAGTGGAAAGGTCAGAACAGGCTCCCTGGTTCAAAATTCCGCCCAGCCTACACCAACTGGAGGTCCGACTGGGACTTCAACTCCCTAGTATGTCTTCCAGGATCCAATGTTACCACTCTGTGAAGTTTTTGTCCAAATCCATCCAGTAAAAGGCTCAGAACAGGCTCCCTAGGTCAAAGTTCTGCCCAACCTACAGCAATGGGAGGTGCATCCGGGACCCTAACCCTGTAAAACGTGGCCAGGATCCAACTAGACCACCTTGCGTTGGTTTTCATCCCAATCAGTGCAGGGGTGTCCAAATGCATAAACACACAGACAAACAAGCAAACCAATAGACCAATGAATTTTATATATAAGATTAGGAAGAGTAGTCGAGGTGAGAACCTTGGGCCTGATTCATTAAGGATCTTAACTTAAGAAACTTCTTATTTCAGTCTCCTGGACAAAACCATGTTACAATGCAAGGGGTGCAAATTAGAATTCTGTTTTGCACATAAGTTAAATACTGTTTTTTCATGTAGCCCACAAATACTTGATAGCTTATTTGTACACTAAAATTTAAAGTTGATATTTATGTGCTACATGAAAAAACAGTCAGTATTTAACTTATGTGCAAAACAGAATACTAATTTGCACCCCTTGCATTGTAACATGGTTTTGTCCAGGAGACTGAAATAAGAAGTTTCTTAAGTTATGATCCTTAATGAATCAGGCCCATAGTGTTTAAAACATGTAGTAAGTTTCTGGTGCAACAAGCGCCAACATGTGCATGGCTGCCAGGGCTGACTGATATATGTAGTTCCATGTTCTTAATAGTAAAAGAAAATACAGACACTGAGGGCCTGATTCATTAAGGAGGGGAACTGGCAGTTTTGTTACCCCTGAGTCTGCTAGCTCTGAGAGACTATCTGCTAAATAAACATGGTAAGTCTCCCACTTTACCACAATCGTTACAGTCAGGACTTGTGGGATATAAAACATTTGATGCTGCTTCAATAACATTTTGATATTTATGGTGATATATTGTGTCAGGCATATTATGCACAATGTTATAGTATTTTTATGGTATTAATAGATAGTTCTTAGCAATGTATTTGCATGATTAGACACTATGGGGCCGACTCAAGTAGCGGTGAAGTGCCGCAGTACCATAGTTTTCATTACCGTAATTGCCAGCAATGCGAGTATAAATACAGCTGCAGGGTTACTACAGGACCTCGTTGTTAGTGGAATTGGCCCCTATGTTTAGTGTTTTACGTGTGACTTTGACTCCTTAAAATGACACCCCTCCTATACACACAATGAATTTCACTGAGTCATGTTTTAGGGGGATGAACCATTGAAGAGAATGTGCACAGTTGTTGCATGTTTTTTATTCTATAGATTTGTTCAGTTCATTTGTATTCACGTCCTGTTGACTTTTGAAATGTTTTTGACTTCTCTTGTGATGAGTTTATAACTGAGAGACTAGTCTAGACCTTAAGAGAGGTAAATAGTGAGACAGGAGCCAAGAACGTTTAAAACACTGTCTCCTGAAAAGTTACACTAACTGTCAGGACGTTGGACTGGGAGAGTAAGTTGTGGAACAGTAATTTCCTAGGCTCAGGTTATTTGACAGTCAGGTACCAAGTGTAAGCTACCAGCATCACAATTTCAAGGGTAGCAGAGACACTGGTACCCATTTCACCCACTGCAGAGGAGCCAACACCCAGAGAAGGGTCCAAGTGCACTCATGAATCTGTTCTGGAAGGCCTCGAATGCAGTTAGTAGCACCTGAGCCAAAGACTAAGACAGTTGTCCAGCATGAAGTTGTAGTTTCTCTGTTCTGTGTTTCTCTCATCTCATTCTCTTTTCAGGACAGTAAATTCTTTTAATTGTGGACAGGTGACAGAGGCTGGTTCAGGTAGTGAAGGAGAAGTTGGGGATGAAGGAGAAGTTAGTAGCACAATCGGTCCAGTCAATTACTCTATTCAATTCAGGGGTAAACGAAAATTTGGAAACCTTGGAGCTTGGAGAAAGTGCGAGGGGCTATTGTCTGAGTAGCATTACGTTTGTAAGTACGTTGACCCTATAGTTGAAGAGAAGTACATCCAGTGATGCCAGTCCAGTAATGTTCGGACTTGAGCAGGCATCCTTGAGAATGATTATCATTCTTGGGTGGGTAAGATTTTAGACCAAACTAAGTGCTGGGTGTGCTCTCACGTGCCTCAGTGATTATATCGAGTAGGACTAGTTCTCTTTCCACTAAATATTCCGGCGCGATCACGCGGTAAAATACGCACGCACACACTTGCACTACAACATTTAGTTATTTATATATATTTCATATTTATATTGATTCCATTCCACAGTGATTTGTGAGCAGAGTATTTAGTTTATTATTAGTTTACATACTATGATTATATGTACTCTTTAGTGTTATGTATGGTTCAGGTTACCGGAAATGTGTCATGTCTGGTATCATTTTAATCCCCTATTCATCAGCAGTTGTCCGGTTGCTTCGCCGAAGAGATCGCACATTGCATACTCTAGTTAGTAATGTTAGGGAATAAATACTTAAAGTGATACTGACTATAAAATGCTAATAGACTAGTTGAAACTGGAGTCTTGGAAAAGTCAGAGCACAACCCCTGGAGAGATGACCCCCACCTTTGGATATTTTGGTTTGAACTGGCCTATGACCTGCAGCACTCTGGACCTTCCTGATACCTGGACCAATAGAAGCAAGCCACACCATCTGCATTGTTTTCACTGTAACACTGAGTGTATATAATACAGCTCAAACTGGCACTGGCCTCAGTCATTCTCTGACCACAGTATTCTGGAGTGAAGTACTGTTCGCTGGTACCAGTGGCAGCGCAGCTTGCGCAAGCGAGCGCAGCGGTATGTATTTATCTTTTGGTATTGGCTGTAACTGTATTATAATTATGTATTGAACTGCTAAATTTTACATCTGCTAAAATAAATTACTTTGTGCTTTGGAAACACAATACAATCGCTTGGGCAATGCTTATTTGAAAACGATATAATTACTATAATACTGGATATGTAAAGATCAAAGGGGCAGACTATGTATGGTACACAGGGACCAGACTATGTATGATTCACAGGAGACTATGTATGGTACACAGGGGCTAGACCAGGGTTTCCCAAACACAGTCCTCAGGGCTCCCCAACAGTGCAGGTTTTCCATATCTCCTTGCTGGAGCACAGGTGTATTCATTACTGACTGACACATTGTAACAGATCCACAGGTGGTCCTAATTATGTCACATGTGATCCAGAAAACCTGCACTGTTGGGGAGCCCTGAGGACTGGGTTTGGGAAATCTTGGGCTAGACTATGTATGATGCACAGGAGACTATGTATAGTATACAGGGACCAGACTATGTATGATGCACAGGAGACTATGTATGGTACACAGGGGCTAGACTATGTATGTTGCACAGGAGACTATGTATGGTATACAGGGACCAGACTATGTATGATGCACAGGAGACTATGTATGGTACATAGGGGGTAGACTATGTATGATGCACAGAAGACTATGTATGGTATACAGGGACCCGACTATGTATGATGCACAGGAGACTATGTATGGTACATAGGGGGTAGACTATGTATGATGCACAGGAGACTATGTATGGTACACAGGGACCAGACTATGTATGATGCACAGGAGACTATGTATGATGCTCAGGAGACTATGTATGCTACACAGGATCCTGGATATGAAAAGATCAAAGTGGCAGACTATGTATGATGCACAGGAGACCATGTATGGTACACAGGGGCCTAGCGATGTATGATGCGCAGGAGACTATGTATGGTGCACAGTGGGCTGGCATTGTATGGTGCACTATGTAAAGGACGCAGTGGTATCTTCCCATATGTAAGTGCCTAATTCCTCCCTCATTAACTTCAGATCGTTGATTAGATTTGGTGTGCCACAAAGTTTTTCATGTTCCACTTTTTTCACTCACAGCAGCCACATAGTGGGTACGCTACCCATCCTCTGTATAAGCAGACCCCAACTTAATCAAGTTGTGCCCCCCCCCCCCCCCCACCACCTTCACCAACAGGGCTCACTGTACATGCTTCACCTGTTGAAAAAAAAATCTCTCCCTCATGACCAGCATTGGTTACTGGCATGTATGCATCATATACCATCCAGTGGCAATCACTTTGTGGGCTGAACCATTATTCATGAGAATGCAGCTTAATGATTCACTAGGGACCAATGTCATCATTGAGGCACAAAGTCACAAAGTCCATTAGTAATTTCAGTGATTTCACAGTTTCCTAATAAATTGTCTGGCTGCATTAGGAGGTCTTTAAATTTCTGTAATGAAAAAATATATTTTCATAAGGTAAATGAGCCCTGCTTGAACTGTTGAAACTATGCACACTACATTGATATAATGATTTTCTGTTAAAGAATAAACATACCTGCATGAATAATATACATTGATATGGCAAATGCTGCGAAGTAAGCAAGAATGTAGTTTAATACCTTGGCCAAGCTATCTCTTCAATACCAGATTGGCCTAAATGTAGCAACTTCCACTCATGCATAACTTGGCAGCAAGTCTCACATCCCTCCGGCACAAAAGATGAAAGCTGAAACCACTAGCCAGCAAATATGCAGCATGACAGGTTAATCCTCTGACTACTGACTTGTTTGCGTTTACCAGATTAAAATACTTCTCAATAAGCATATTACAGTTGATTTCCAACATTCCCAAGAGGACGAGAAAGGACAACAAAGTGGAAATTCATGCCTACCGTATGTTTGCATTGAAGAAGTTGTTGACATTTTTATAAGGTTCATGTAATTATAGTAAAAGCTGTACTTGATAAGCATAACATTATAAAAATGGATGTCCATCAAGCTTTATTGTTTAAAGGGACATTATAGGGAAATTACTTATTACTACAGCAACTTTAGTTTGGAGAGCACTTTTTTTGATTTAGACAAACACCCCCCCCCCCCCGCCCCATGCCCCAGAGTTGTTTGGAAGGTATTGTTTGGAAAGTTAAGTGTACTATAGCTTCCATGATCATTTAATCACAAGTAACAATTGACTCACTCTATTAAATGTTGTTATTGTTTACTTGATCAGCGTAAAAATTAAATGACAGCTCCAAGTTTGACCTACATCCTTATTTTTCAGTAGACATTTAGTTAAAAATAAAATCTATATTAATAAAATAAAATGTAAGGTTATTTCTTTTAATCACAAACATTACAGCAAATGCAGACACTGCTCAAGTCCTGGTAAGATTCAAATTCTAGCCTAATAGTATATCATACTATTATATATAAAATACTATTAGTAAATCATACTATTATATATAATATACTATTACTAAATCATACTATTATACATAATATACTATTATTATAATCATACTATTATATATAATATACTATTAGTATATCATACTATTGTATATAATATACTATTAGTATATCATACTATTGTATATAATATACTATTAGTATATCATACTATTGTATATAATATACTATTAGTATATAATATTATTATATATAATATACTATTAGTATATAACACTATTATATAATATACCATTAGTATATCATACTATTGTATATAATATACTATTAGTATATCATACTATTGTATATAATATACTATTAGTATATCATACTATTATATAATATACTATTAATATATCATACTTGCCCGAATTATGGTTAGGACTCCCAGAATCCCGGGTGAACAGGCAATTCTCCTGCATAATGCCCACTTCCTAGTGAAGGATGGGAGCCTCAATGACGCGATTTAGAGTGAATTGTGTCATTTTGGCCCAGCAACTAAATGTCACTTTCATCATGGGGGCGGGGCCAAAATTAAGCAAATTAACGCATCTCGCCCTCCCCACCACGCCTCCCTCCCTCAATCCTTACAAGTATGTTGGGCAGTACGGTTGGCTTAGTGGTTAGCACTTCTCCCTCACAGCACTGGGGTCGTGAGTTCAATTCCCGACCATGGCCCTATCAGTGTAGAGTTTGTATGTTCTCCCTGTGTTTGCGTGGGTTTCCTATGGGTGCTCCAGTTTCTTCCCACACTCCAAAAACATACTGGTAGGTTAATTGGCTGCTATTATATTAACCCTAGTCTCTCTCTCTCTCTGTGTGTGTATTAGGAAATTTAGACTGTAAGCTCCAATGGGACAGGGACTGATGTGAATGTGTTTTCTGTACAGCGCTGAGGAATCAGTGGCGCTATATAAATAAATGTTGATGATGATGATGTAGCATATTGGTTTAAAATGCTTTGGTTTGCATATGCTCCACACCAGACACTTCAGCATTATATTTTTTAGTTTTTTAAGTCCTTTTTGCAGGGAGGAAAATGATGTGCATCCATCTCTGAAGTGAATAATGGCTCCTAATATGTTCATTGTCCACTGCTGCCTGCTTATGCAAATAAAAGTGAACCCACTTTTTCACTGTGGTGTAAAACTGGGTACACTCATGACAAGGAACTTATGATGCTCTTGAGCATTCCATTGGGAACGGCAAGCTTTTGCACCCTTGCTAATGCTGCCATGCTGGCGGAAAATCCATGAACTTACCCATAAAATGGGCTGCATTCGTGCAACAGCAGGTGCGTGGCTTCACTAGAAATATTTATGCTGTAGCTTTCTGCATTTGTCGTAAATGCCCCATAATGTCGTCTAATGTCTATTATTTGTAGCTATGTATTCAATCATTCTGATCATACAAGTGTAGGGGGGCTAAATTACTCAGCATGTCTCCCTATTGAAGGTATTAACTGACAATAACGTGAGATTTTCTAATTAAAGTATTAGCACTCATTCACACTAGCTAAAAAAGAATAAACAAAACAGTGGGTTCCCTCCTGTGCTTTTAGCAGCTTGAATGTGGGTTATATAGATCACTGATTTCTATGGTAAACACAACACAGCACAGTACAAAACAAAACGTAAATACTTTATAGAGTTTTATTTAAGTCACGTTTGCTGGTAAATCTCAAACTCAGGACACAAGAGAAGCAGTAGAACTCTACAGGTGCTCACTTGTTAAAAAAATTAGATGTAATGTTAGAGGCAAAGCAAGGATTTTCCTGGCTTGTTATATACAGGACCGTCCATCATTACTAAAATACATCTACTTATTGCTGGTATATGGAGTATATTTTCCCCTAAATGACATTATTGAAGTGCAAAAACTGACACAAAATGTTTTCCTTACCGGTAAAGGCATTATTGCTCACAGTGTAGCATTAATACTGCTAACATGCTGGTGATAATCTTACTCTGATGAGAAGTAAATAGAACATTTCATAGAAGCTTGTGTGACAGTGTAGACAGGATAAAATCTGATCAATGTTATGTCAATGACACCTCAGTGCTGTGAGCGTCCGCCTGTTGTGATATATTTTATCCCCACTATTTGACATTATTATATTTAAATCCATGGTTATACTGGAGCTTGGTGTAGTCACCAGGGAATCCTTCTACACGGGCCGACTGCTGATTTAAAATGATTATATCAAATGTAACAAACACATTTTATGCACAATAACATGCAGTAGAGAGATACTTTCTATATAGTTCTGGGTCCTTTAAAATAAAATTACAATTTACTTGTGTCATACATGCCAAGGTATTCAGTTAGACATGGAATGGAGCTGGCAAATTTTAGCCTTGAGGGCAAGTACTCAGCCATGACTCATCCTTAAAATGTGGTTTTGAATATAGAACACATTCTGCTTTATAAAAGGGTGAAAAGATGCTTTGCTGAAGAAAACATTATTTATCAATGTCGTTACCATTGGCGTTAACCTTTCCCCCTTGCTGGAGCCTATTTATCAAGCTTCAAGGCAGTACTATCTGTTCTGGTAACTCTTGGAATAAAGGATTTTTAATGCAATTATGTTTTAATTTTATTGATTTATAAAAAGAAAGTTACTTGTTAATTATATGGGAGCCACTATAGCTCACCAACGCCGCACTGCTTCTTCCAGTTAATTGACTCTTTTTAATTCTACCGTGGCATGACTCAAGTCAGTGAATAAGTTCAGGTCAGGCAGTGGGAGATTTAAAAACAACCAGTCAAGTGGAAAAGGTGGCACCGGTGGTGTCCATATAATTAAGAACAAATAAAGTTTATTATATTAAGAAAGTTTAAGTTAAAAAACATTTTATATAATGAAAGTTATATGTTATTTATAAAGCTTTTAATGTGCGTGTCTTTTTTAATACTTTATTTTTAATAGTCTGGGATTACAAAATAGCCTTTCAGTTGAAAAAAATAAAAACCTTCAATACAAACACTGTACATACACTGGCCACAATAAATGTCACTACATTTCTGGAAGCTATTAGTATAATTTCTCTCCATGACAGACCTTGTGGTTGCTGTCTCAGGATGGGCTCCTCTTCTCGTTCAGAGTGACTTTGCCTACAGGAGCCTGCTAATGTCAATAGGCACTCATCGGCCCAGATGCCTGAATGGCAAGTGACTATGGGCCTGATTCATTAAGGAAATTTAAGCCAAAAATTAAGTAGGTTTTCCTACTCAAGTTTTCTGGACAAAACCATGATGAACATAATGAAAATACTGGCTGTTTTTCATGTAGCACACAAATACTTGATAGCTTATTTGTACACTGGAATTTAGAGTTGATCTAGGACACTGTTGGCTAACCTGTGACACTCCAGGTGTTGTGAAACTACAAGTCCCAGCATGCTTTGCCAATATATAACAGCTTATTGCTGGAAGGGTATGCTTGGACTTGTAGTTTCCCGACACCTGGAGTGTCACAGGTTAGCCAACACCGATCTAGGACATGTCCGGCCCCGAATATATATCTTCCATCACATTTCAAATTTACTTCCCCCTCCAATGCTACATGATTTTGCCTTACTTACTTACTTTTGCCCAGCTCTTTTCTGGGTGTTGGATCAATAGTGGATAACCTGATAAGTCCAATGGCTAACCCACTGTATATCTTAATTCACCTATACCTTATTTAGAAAGCTTGGGACTTGTTATCTTCTGGGTAAGAGGCTTTCTTTCATTTGGAACATCATGTGTAAAATAGTTTTAAAAGTTACCCATTTTCCCCCAACAATGCTCATTATTATTTTTTGGAGTTGTGTTCTTTTCAGTAATAAGTAGGAGCATGCTTAATAGGGTGGCTTCTCTCATGAAGACAGGTGAGCGCCTCATTTTAGCTAGAATAGTCCTAACTGTAGCAGAGACAAGGGGCCTGATTCATTAAGGATCTTAACTTAAGAAGCTTCTTATTTCAGTCTCCTGGACAAAACCATGTTACAATGCAAGGGGTGCAAATTAGTATTCTGTTCTACACATAAGTTAAATACTGACTGTTTTTTCATGTAGCACACAAATATCAACTTTAAATTTCAGTGTACAAATAAGCTATCAAGTATTTGTGTGCTACATGAAAAAACAGTCAGTATTTAACTTATGTGCAAAACAGAATACTAATTTGCACCCCTTGCATTGTAACATGGTTTTGTCCAGGAGACTGAAATTAGAAGTTTCGTAAGTTAAGATCCTTAATGAATCAGGCCGATGATTGTCATCAGCACGTATTGTTACACTAGGTCTAAGGGAGCAATAAAAGATACACTTCCTAAGAGGCATATCTGGAGATGCGGCCTGCTCCAAATAGACTGCAACTCCAGACAGCCCTGGGTGCTGCTCCATGTAGCTATTTTCCAAGGGATCCTTCATATTTTTTTAAATGGAACCAGCTAAACTGTTAAGTTCATCCCTTAAAAATAACTGGGGAAGGGTTGGTGAGCTGGAGGACCAAACAAAAGCTGCAACCTCTGTGATTGATACTTTCAGCTTCAGCTAGGAGATGAAACCATGGAGCTAATATTGTAAGACATATGACAAAGCAGTTGCTGGTGTCAGATTTTATAGGGGGTATTTAATTGTGCGCAATGTGCCACTGAACATAGTGGCTGCGCACATTTAGGGTGTGAGCAGAAATTTGTGATTTTACATCGCCAAGGAGAGTCTTCACAAGCATTCAGGGGGAACTCTGTGGACAGATGAATACTGGGAATTGTAAACATCTACCTTACATCTATTTTACTTTTGTGTTATTCAATAATAACCACATTCAAACATGTATTGATTTGCTAAATAAATCTATTATTAGTTTTTTTCAATTTCATAATAGATCGACTTAAAGGATCACTTATCTCCTACATATACTTTTCAGATAAGAACTATGCTGGTAAAATACATTGTTCAGTATTTACCTGACATTACACTGCAGCTCCATTAAAAAGTAAGGCTGGGTGACACTACAGGGTTTTCAGACGATTATCGGGCCAATCACATAATAAACGAGCGTTCGCCCGATATCGCATTAGTGTGAACACAATGAGTGATTATCGCTCTATAGCACATCATATTGTTTGATTTGATTAGTAAACTAAACTAAAAATGTTGTTCAGCGATGGAATTCTGTACAATCTTTTCAGCCAATGGTTATGACAGATGAAGAGCACAGATCTGAAGGTAAATTGTGTAAAATGTGTTTAGTGTGTACACATGAATCATGCTGATCAGGACTTTTTCTTTTATGTCGCTTGAAAAATCGTTAATGATGTCGCATCGGGGGAAATTTTCTGTAGTGTGTACCCAGCCTAATGCATTACATTCCAACTCCATTACAGACAGCTCTCACATCTTTAGCATGGTGCACTGATGGCAAGTGATAATAGTCAAAAACATAAGAATGCATTTGTGACAGGATGGACCGCCTATGCCACCCTGTCTGTTGTTGCTGAGAACCGGCTGGGCTTACTGTGCCAAAGTTCCCTTACTTTATCCCAAATGCACTCTCTAACCACAGTAGGAGGGGCTAAAGCTGCTGCCACTACTGGACTCCTTACCAGCATCCAGAACTGGGTTCCATCTGCGTAACTGTCGCTGCTAGTGTACCCCGTTGCTGGTGTACCTGGGCTGGTACCCCTGACCTCTTACTATGGATCAGGGAAGCTGTAAATGGATCCCCCCTGGCCTATAACACTAGCCAGAGCTGCTGTGTAGCAGGCAGAGAGGTAGTACCGGAAAGCTGGGTCCAAACCTCAGAACAGCTGGGAACGGATTAGAGTTGGGTCTAATCTGTAGGTCGCAAGAATTTCAGCATGGGGAGGTTGGCAAGCAGGTCTTTGAAGCAAGTGATGTTTATTTGTTCAAGTAGTCAGTCCTAAGAAGGACAGTTCACACGCCAGTCTGTGGTACTAGCAATCTTTCCGGAAGTATAGATGGTACAAAAATGATACATTACATGCTCAAACAGCTCAATTTTTATACAGTTCTGACATAACTCCCGGCAGGGGATAAGCCAGCCCCCTAATCTGAGATAGTTCTGCAACTTCTGAGCTATTTTTAGTATCAGGATACGATATATATTTCCCAAACATGGATTTACATGCAATGCAAAGCTAACAATATTTACACTTATCTGTGATATCCTAAAACTTGCTGTGATTTCCTGCATCCTGTTTTAGACACAGAGGAAATCTAACAGCAAGTCAATATAAACATTCCTGTGCATTCAGTGGTGTGGCACACTCACACATCAAAATGTGTAATTAACATAAGATTAACATGGGTCTTTTCTTCAGACACTTGCAGAATACACATTTCCTCCACTCTATTGCTAACTGGAGAATTCCAAAAGAAAAGTTACAAAACCCCAAACAAGTAATTTCCCTACATAACACATCCCAATGTAACACGATAAGTGCTTTTGCAACTATACATTGCTGCCTGTACCTCTATTTGAAATACATTTCTAGAATAAATTATTTCTACATGATCCAGCCACAAATAAGTTATTTATAAGTGATCCAGCCACACTCCCCACCCCCCTTGTCCATGCAGGCAATCAGTGTGCCATGTCCCCACGATTTGGTGACCTGGAGTATCCGGCTTTTCCTGCCGAGACAGTCCATCCACATTGCTGTGAGCCTTTCCTTGCTTGTGAATTATGTCAAAGTCATAAATTGTGCAATAAGTGCAATGCTCCAGGGCAACAGTCATTTTCCCCTGAGGTGTGTTGTAGCCACTTTAAAGGATTATGATCAATCACTACAGTAAAATGTTGTTCATACAAATAAGGTTGAAGTTTTTTCACTGCCCAAACAATGGCCAAACATTGTTTCTCAATTGTGGCATACCCCACCTCCCAGTTTAGCCATTTTCTGCTCAAATAGGCCAAAGGGTGCTCTTGCCCATCTGGCCCCACCTGGCTAAGTACTGTTCCCAGAACATACTGTGATGCATCAGTTTGCACAATAAAGTCCTTGTCATAATTGGGCATCAACAGTACTGGAGCACGAACCAGGGCTTCTTTAAACGACTGAAATGCCAGCTCCCCAGCGCGTGTCCGTTCAACTACTTTAGGGAGTTTCTACTTAGTGAGATCTGTCAGAGGCTTCGCTACAGTACTAATGTCTGGGACGAAACGTCTGTAGTACCCTGAGGTTCCTAACAAGGCCAGTACTTGTCTTTGGGTCATGGACCAGGGCCAGTCACAAACTATCTCTACCTTAGCTGGTTCCGACTTAACCTTACCTACCCCCACACAATGACACAGGTACCGCACCTCTGACATCCCCATTTGACACTTGTCTGCTCTGATGGTCAGACCTGCCTACTGAATTTTCTCCAACACTTGCCCTACACGTTTCAGATGTAAGGTCGCAAAGGGCCACAGCACTGCCTTAAGCTGCTCCTTCTCGCAGGCACTCATCTGTTTATCCCAGCCCACTTCCTCTACACCACCTGCACCTCTGGCAAGGAGGGTAGGTAGTGGGTCAATTCCTGGTTCCTCAGTCAGTAAGCAGCAAATCGCTACTATCGACTCCACACGTTCGTGGTATGCCTTCAACATATTTATGTGATAGGTCCGCTGCCGCCTACCGTCGCTATCCAATGACACCCCGTATGCGATGTCACTCAGGCATTTTAAGACCGTGTACGGTCCAGCCCAGGCAGCCTGGAGCTTGTTCTGGCGTGTGGGAATCAGAACAAGGACCATCTGCCCTACCTCAAACACTCTGGCACGCGTGCCCTGATCATACCAAGTCTTCTGTTTTGCCTGTGCTTCCGCTAGGTTAGCCTGCGTGAGCCCCATGAGATTCTCTAACCGATCTCTGAGCTTCAACACATACTCCACCACAGAGACATCCTGGGTGTATAGCTTCTCTTTCCAAGACTCCCGGAACAGGTCAAGAGGTCCAAGGACACTGCGGCCATATAGTAGTTCAAAAGGGGAGAAACCGGTAGACTCCTGCGGCACCTCCCAATAAGCAAACAGGAGGTGTGGCAGGTAGCGTTCCCAGTTCTCCCCCCTCCGAAGCTGAAAATGCCCGTAGCATGTGCTTCAGAGTTCCATTGAACCGCTCGCACAGTCCGTTAGTCTGGGGATGGTAGGGGGCAGTAAAGAGTTGCCGCACTCCGCACTTTGCCCAGAGACACTGGACCAGTTTACTCCTGAACTGTGTCCCTTAATCGGTTAGGATCTCACTAGGGAACCCTACTCTGCTAAAGTTATGGAGGACAGAGCATAGTCCACCACGGTGAGAATATATCTCTTCCCCGATCTACTGGGCACAGACTAGGGACCCACTATGTCCACAGATACTTGCTGAAAAGGTTAGATTCCCACACTATTGTCAAAGACCTGAAGGGAGCACAAGCACTGAGGTGCCCAAGATGCTGACACACCTCACAAGACTTACAATAGGCCCGGACGTCATCCGACATTCCCAGTCAGAAATAGTTCTGTGTTAAGCGCTTCAGTGTTCGGTCTCTTCCCTGGTGTCCCACCATAGGGAGTTTGCGGGCAACTGACATCAGTTGCGCGCTAAAGCCCCGTGGTACTACCAGTTGAACTTGTTCCCGGACTGGTCTATCCCCATCTACCTTCCTAGCTACACGGTACAACAACCATTTATGCCAGGTCACACTCCCCACCTCCATCGCTGGAAGGCTGCTGCCAGCCTGGCACCCCAAGCTTTCCAGTGAGGGATCAGAGAGCTGAGCTGCCCTAAACTTTTCCCTGCGGCTCTCACTATCATCTAAGTCGGGATACACTACAGGAAGGGGGGGTGGTCTTTGTTGGGGTTACTAGGGTCAGTCAAAGTTGGGTCACTATGGTCAGCTATACTCACCGCTGGAGCTGGCATACTGCTAAGGACAGGAGCATCACCGGGCTCCCCCACAAGATCAGGTTGGCAAGAGACAACATCCTCTGCGTTGCTAGGGGATGTAGTCTTTTCAGAGGTTAAGGGCTGGCTGTTTCCTGAAGAAATAGTAGATGTGGTATTTTCCTCTGGGCTGGCTGAAACTGTGGTTGCTGGTGATGGCTGTTGTCTAGCAGCTGTGGTTTTTTCCTCTGGGCTGGGTTGTGCAGGTGTAGATCCTGAAGATTGTAGTTTGGCAGCTTGGCTCCAGGTAATAGAGTTGAGAAATGCGGTCACAATTCCACCCTCGACATCGTTGCCCAAGATCACATCATTCGGGAGGACATCCAAAACGGAAATATGTCGCAACTCTCTGCCATCTCCACAGTCCAGATACACCCTTGCTACAGGCACTTCCTTCTTCAGTCCAGCTGCCACAGTAACTTTGGCAGTGGGACCAATTAAGCAGGTTTAATAAGATGGGGGCTTAATACAGTTATGGATGCCCCTGAGTCTCTCAGTCCTCCCTGCAGGGATCCCACTTGGACCGCCTGCAGGTTCCGCCACATGTTTTTGTGGGGGTCTTTTGGACACACAGGTGACACTCTTTGCTGAGTCACCTTTAGACACGCCACACTCCATTGGGCTGGGTGCGGTGGAAACAGTCTTTAATGGCTCACCTTCGCCAGTTAAGCAAATCAGCCGGGCCCCAGGACTCAGATTAGGGTCACGACTCTGAGTTGCCTGGGCTGTGGGACAGTTCATCTGCAGGTTTCCCACAGTTGTAGCACTTCCTCTCCAGCTTGAGCTCTAATGGTCTCTGATAACTCCCAGAGACAGGGTGGGGCGCTGGCTGGCGAGTGGTACCCAAAGGGGGTGAGTAGAAGAGGGGTGTCAACCTGATTTTACAGTCCATTGGTGTTGGCTGTTAACCTGCCACTTCTGCCAGTGTGGCCTCACTGCCACATGCCAACTGAGCAATTTTTTCCAGGGTCGCTGGCTATGGTCCAATACCCACTCCTTCACCTCCGGTGCGCAACGGCGGTGAAACTTCTCTCTACAAAAGAAGTCCACTAAATCTTCACAGGACTTGGTGTCAGATCCATTAATCCATCTTATTGCCAACTGCCGTAACTGGTTGGCAAATTCCTCATGGCTGATATGGTGCTTTTAGCCAAGTCCCGAAACTTTTGCCGGTAGGTCTCCAGGGTAATAACAAAGCGCTTAAGGAGGGCCCGTTTTACCACATTGAAGTTTGCACAGTCTTCTGGGGCCACTCCGTGATAAGCTTCCACTGAAAGACCTTGTAGCGTGGGAACGAGATACTTTACCCACTCCTGTTTGGGCAAATCATGGAAGCTACAAGACATTTCGAACACCTGCAAATGTCCTTTGATATCTCCAACAGTGTCATCAAATTTGGTAAAGTCGTAAGAGACCAATCTGGGCATAGCAGATGACTGTTCACGGGCTGCTGCAGGAAACAGTTCCCACCGATTGCCCCACAACTTGATGATAAGCAATCATTTTGCCTCAGTTGTTTTGTGTCCCAGGGACCCAGCTGCTGCATCAACACAGAAAAGTTACTCTCATCACGATGTTGAACTAGCGCCACTGGTTCACTCTGTGGGAGGGGACTGTCGCTGGGAACAGTTGCTGTGTTCTGGGATGTTACCGCAGGTGCCGCTAGGTTTGGCGTTAGTGTCTCCTCCTGGTCAATGTCAGCTCCCTCATCTGCTGACCCGTACTGCTCATCCCAGGCCTCATTTTGCTCCTTTTCGCTGTATAAGGAATATCTATCTTCTTTGCTTGGCACAGTATCTCGAGGTCCGCCTTGGACATTTTACTGTACTTAGACATCCTGTGCGTTCTCCTGGCTACAGTTATTCCTCTCCTGAATAACTCGGCTCTGCTGACTGGTGCACGAAAAGCCGCCTGGGGTTATCCCACCGATTGCCACCAGAAATCTGTGACAGGATGGACCGCCTATGCCACCCTGTCTGTTGTTGCTGGAAACAGGCTGGGCTTACTGTACCACCGTTCCCTTTCTTTATCCCATGTGAGCCCTCTAACTGCAGTAGAAGGGGCTTAAGCTGCTGCCACCACTGGACTCCTTACCATCATCCAGAACCAGGTTCCTTCTGGGTAACTGTCGCTGCTAGTGTACCCCATTGCTGGTGTACCTGGGCTTGTACCCCTGACCTCTTACTATGGATCAGGGTTGCTGTGGATGGATCCCCCCTGGCCTATGACACTAGCCAGAGCTGCTGGGTAGTGGGCAGGCCGGTGGTACTGGAAAGCTGGGTCCAAACCTCAGAACAGCTGAGAATGGATTAGAGTTGGATCTAATCTGTAGGTCACAGAAATTTCAGCATGGAAAGATTGTCAAGCAGGTCTTTGAAGCAAGTGAAGTTTATTTGCTCAAGTAGTCCTAAGAAGGACAGTTCACACGCCAGTCTGTGGTACTAGCGATCTTTCCAGAAGTATAGATGGTGCAAGAATGATACATTACATGCTCAAACAGCTCACTTTTTATACAGTTCTGACATAACTCCTGGAAGGGGGTAAGCCAGCTCCCTGATCTGAGATGGTTTCGCAATGTCTGAGCTATTTTTAGTATCAGGATACAATATATGTTTCCCAAACATGGATTTACATGCAATGCAAACCTAACAATATTTACACTCATCTGTGATATCCTAAAACTTGTTATGTTTCCTGCATCTTCAGACACTTGCAGAATACACATTTCCTCCACTCTATTTCTAATAAAAGTTACAAAACCTCAAACAAGTAATTTCCCTACATAAAAATCCCAATGTAACACGATAAGTCCTTTTGCTATTAAACATTGGTGCCTGCTACTCTGTTTGAAATACATTTCTAGAATAAATTATTTCTACTTGATCCAGCCAAAAATAAGTAATTTCTTTAGAGCTACTCTGATATCACTTATCCTGATCCTGTCTATGAATCAACCAAGCTACTTAGTGCATTTCTGCAAAGCAAGGCTCCAAAGCTGTCACTCACATTGTGTCTGCTCTGTTAGAGAAGCACTTCCATCCTAACATGGTAACCTTCTGCTAAGTAGGGAATGAAAACATGGTTGATATATTTGGTTGGGTACAACCCTTTCTGTAATTTCATGTACATTATTCAGTTCAGTAATACACAGGCTTTGATATATTGTAATGACAAATGGTATCTTTAATTGCCCTTTAAATTCTTTGATTGAATTGTTGATATGGGGAAACACATAGCAGAAGAGTTAATTGGGCTGTTGTCTCATAGTTAACAAAAAAGTATTGCACAAGTTTTCCCGTAAACATATGTAAATTTGAAAGAAGACTTGCAATTTATGTTCATATTTTACTGATCATTAACAGATAATAATAATGTGAAAAAAATACATATATTTATCCTGTTTTCATAAAGGTTGAATCATGCACCCAAAATTATTTTAATTTATTTCATTTTATGTATACCAATTGTTTGTACAAAGTGATCCTCATATCTAGGTGTGCTTTGTTTTCAGTGGCAGTAATGTAGTCCGCCAAGGAAAACTTTCAAAATTAGTCATGTGATCCGAGTGGGCTGGACTTGTTCTTCACGTTTACCCTCTGTCGCATAGTGTTGGAAGCCATTTTACTCATGAGTAAGCAGCCTATCAATTCACTAGGAATCAGTGACATCACTGACATAAAATTACTTTGGCTGAACATTGGTTCTCTCCAGAAAATAGCTGCCTCCTCTGTGCGCAGTTGAGGGGTACACTTTTAGTTACATATAGGCAGGAGTCTTGAGTTTGGGTACACCTTGAAAGGAGATGATAATCTGTCACTGCTTGGAATGGGCTGGAATGACTAGAAGTGCAATCAGAGCTAATAATACCACAAACATCCATCTGTTTCTGTGTGTTTTCATCACACAAGCCATGCTTTTAAAGGAACAATGCCGTAACATATATGATAACAGATCGGTGTCCTTGTAAAGACCTCTGAGCAATGCTCTTTCAGAGAAATATCTAACATAAAGAATTAGCTTGTTCATTATAAATTATGGAAACAGCATATCCTACCCGGAGATTGCTGAGAGTTTTTGGTGTGCCTGGAGAGCCATCTCGCAGCCTTTGGTTCGAGTTTTCTGCATTTCAGCCCGTAGGGAGGGAGAGTTTACTGACACATCCCCAATGGAAATGACTAATTCACGATACAAAGCCACCTGTGTGTTGAAATCCTGGACAAGCTGAAAAAATACATTACCACCATCAGAAACATTGTGTATCTCTTCTGCCTATTACCAGTTTGCATTAGCATTCACACCCAACATTATTTATTTGCCATGAAATGCATATTTTGGATACTAATTTACATTGGAATATAATGAAATAAATCATTACACAGTTAAGATATGCAGCACTGTCTATGTATGTATAAAGCACTATGAGGCTTTATTTTCTGACAGTCAGGATTCCATTCAAAGTGTTTTTAATAGATCTGCATTAACACCCATTAAAGCTCTTATTTCCAGAATATGAAATGAAAGCACTGCAACTGGTACAAGTGCATTCGAGGACAACAACCTCCACCCTTTCTAATCTGAAGACTAGACAAAAGAGGTGAGTACAACCAGGTGTCTAGTGTACCCACCAGCAAATTAGTTTATATACATAATAATGAAGTATCCCCTTGAGGAAGATCTATAAATCCAGGCAATTTCTGTTTTGTGTATTTTTTTTAATGTTTTCTTAAAGCTGCAATTGCACACAGAGTCACTCCCTTTCTGTTTATTTATATTATTTCATATTTAGTCAATCTTAACCCATCTGCTCAGAACAAGTAGCCAGCATGGGACATTAATGACCATAAATATGTTAGAAGTGACGATTTTGTAGGGCTTATCTGTAGTACCAATGCAGCAAAACATTAACACTTAGAGATTTAGGGCGGTTTCTATGGGCGTTGATGAAATGAGTGAAACACTAGCATTAAATAAACAAATTTCAGTATAATAAGTATCAAATTTATCTAACTAACTAGCCATAGTAATAGTATTCACATGACACAAGTAAACAAGTCTAATATAAGAATTACAGTAAACCACTAGAGACTACTTAAATACATAAAAAAGCAAAAACAAAATCTAAACTATTAAAAGTTAAGTAGCAAGAATAGCACTGCCAGAATAACATTGCACTGAAACCCTGTATTAGGAAGCAAAGAGTTAACAATTTGTCTACTATACAATATATATGTCCCAACTCAATGCGTCTATCTGCAATAACAGAGAGCACTGATCTGACACCAGAGCTGCAAGTTCTGTGTCAGACAAGTGCTGGAGACTGGGGAATGTATAATGTGATTATTTTATTACACACCTGTGCGTTCACCAAGAGAATGTCTATTTACACTTGGATTACAGCAAGTGGCCATAAAATGAGAAAGGAATGTTTGGGACGCGCGTGGATCTGGATCTGGATCTGTATAAGCAGAAGCACAGAGAGCAATAGATATGTGTGATGTGGTTACACTGCAGCCTGTTAACAGCAATGGGGAGGTTCACAGTGCAGACATATAGCTCAGTGCAATGCTGTGCTTTAAGCACTCACTCCAATAAGGCGCTGAGCTATATATGGACCAGGGTGTTATCTCCAATAGGTACTGCAGTTTTAAAAATAGTGCAACTGCACGTGATGTGAATAGACAACCCGGTGATATATGGGTGGGAGTGGCACTAAAGCAAAACCATTAAAAAAATATAGTTATTTTGTGTATGTTTTTCTTTTGTACCCACCATTTTGCAGTGGTCCAGGGTTCTCTGGGATTTCAGGGGGCTCTCCGAGCTCCCCCTGCGGTCAAAGTCTCTGGGTAGAGATTTGCTGCCGATTTGGAAGATAGATCCCTGTGACCTGGGGCGATTTTTGCGCCCATTCGGTGCTGAAGTCATGCATACACATCCACCAAGCAACGTCAAGGCGAGATGGGGGGTTGGAGGGAGCCAGCCACAGCACGGAGCTAAAAGTGGTCAGCAGAGCCACTGTAACTCCTGATTAACTAGCTTTTCTTACAGGAACAGAGGCTGCTGTAGCAGGTAACCTTCAGGAAGCAGGAGAGTTGGTGCGTCGTCCTGCATAGCTACGATCTCTAGACAACAGTATCAAGGGATGTCAGCCCCGCAATGGCATTGTGATCCCTGATAGAAATATCCCAATGTGAGCACACAGATGTTTCCTCCTAATATCGATCGCAAGGCAGGGCATGCACAACCATGTCTCGCAGATAAGAGTTGCCATTCAGAGAAGGATTGAGCGCCTCTCCCTCACAAGTCCTCCTGGATTAGCCGCAGCATCCTCACTAAACAGCTGGATTTATCACACCTCCCTGGAGAATTAAATTGCCTTTAAGATCTGGCCCTGGACCAGTCTCACTGGTCTCTTCCTCAAGATCCTCTGAGATGCTTGGTGGGACTGGAATAGGTTGGGAATCTGGCAGACTGACGTGGTTAGCATCATAGCACATTGATAGGACGGGAATACTAATGTGATCTAGCAATCCACCCCCTACTGTTTATATAATTATCCAATCAAACGCTCAAAACATCAATGGCAATATTACTGCATACTGTTCTATTATTAGATAGCCAAAGTGTCTTTAGAATAAAAGACCTAGCCGCATAGGGTGATAGGCAATGTGCTGCTACAATGTACTCTATGCGCTCTGTCCAATCACTGAAATTGCTCTGGTGCTTCTTTCAAAGTCATAAGACTGTGTGTAACCTGATAAGACCAGTGCAGCTGGGGAATGGTGATAAGCACCCTAATTTAGCAACAACGATTTGTCACAAACCACAATGCAACGACTATTTTCTCTTTTTAGGAAAGATGTTTTTCAGGCACAACTGTAAAAACAAATTAAAAGTATACAAATCATTTCTATATCATTGTTTTTTTATGATGCCCAGTGCTGACTGTGGTTCAGAAATCGAACTGATCTGTAGATTTGTATCAGTCTAAAGTTGATTTATGGAAGTTCTGTCTATAATAAAATGTGGAAATATTTTGCTGCATTGTCAGATTAACGTCTTGGAGCTAGAAGTTATGATGAACCTAGTAAAGCCAGAGGATTGGTTTAACTAATCTTACTCTGTTCTCTCATGGCATCAGTCATTTCCCCAATTATTGATGTATTTCCTTCCACAAATCACATCTTAATTACAACACCAGTTATATTAATTATACTAAGGCAAACAAAATCTGAAAAGCACTGATGTCATCTGTCTACATTGCAATAGAACAGAGATTCCCAAACTGTGCACCTTGGCTCCCTGGGGTGCCTTTGCAATCTCACAGGGGTACCTTGGCCAGGGTCAGTGGTAAGGAAGGCGGGGTACCGCTTAGTAATTATTTTGGCTTAGGGGTGCCTTGAAAAAATGATGGAGACCCTAAGGGTGCCTTGAACTGAAAACATTTGGGATCCACTGCAATAGAATATGAAGAAGATGTTTATGTGCATAATGGTAATTTTTGGGCTAAACAACTTGTCTAATTATCATCGGTGGCAGTTCCACATAGCAAAATGGCAATCTGGGGATGCTCCATCTGCAGTCACTTTTTAGGAGGGACTGCATAGAATTGTGTACCCCAAGAAGGCAGAGCTTTGAGTTAATGTGGGCGTGGTTTTGGACGATCTGGTTTGGGGGGATGATGAGAGGTGTTTCTTTGTGTTCTAATTTGAACTGATACTTGAAAGTGGCAGTTCTCTGTTTATGGTTGATGGGAGGAATATTATGTATATTGCAATATGATAACTGGTACGGGGGAATACTGGGGGTTTTGTTGACTTGAGCAGTACTGACTATAATAATATACTCATACTAGTATGAGAACAGTATTATGTAATGTGGACTGTGAGAACAATACTAGCGTACCTATTGTATACTGACATGGGGCTATACTCATGGGTGAGGCATGTGCTTCAGGTGCTAGATACACTGTAAAACACCCCAGACAATCACTCAAACTGGAGTGATGGGATGTCTTTATCACCCAACAAAGGGGCTGACTTTGACTGATCATTTGGGTGTGGCTCACAAGCTAGCCCTTGCTAGATGTAAGCCCCTATACCTTTGAGGTGAGTGCATCTGATTTAGCTGCATTGTACTGTTGTTTAAAGCATATAGGTCAGTCTAGGACCTGCATACAATGAGGTTACCTTGACACTGGGATGCAGGCTTAAATATTTGATGAAAATAGGAACCAATACCTCATGTTTTCATTTTGCTAGATACATACAGATATGCAGTGTTTAGGATAAGTGCTGATAACAACTGTCTTTTAGTTTTGAATAAATATATGGGCATTTATATTGGCATGCAGCTGGTACCATATAGAACATGGGTTATACCGAGCACAGGCTTATATCTTCTCTTGATTTATCTGGAGAACCTCATTCAGAGACAATCCAGCACAGTAGCTACAACCTCTTCATACTGGCCACACCCCTCCATGAGGGGACAATAGCATGTATTTGCTCCAGGTACTATGGTTATTGCTATAAACAAATAAGTACCAACTGCGCTCGCAAGGTGATGATAGAGCAGAAAGTAAATGGAATATCAAACCAATATTAGATAATATAGAACCATACAAACAAATGGTGAATAGCAATTGACCATGTAATAACTTAAGGTGGTGTATCAATGTATATTACAACAAAAAATACTACTCACAATCTACATTTACTCTCTTAAATTTTTTGTAGGGGGGGGGGGAGGAGGAGGAGGGCTAAGATCCGTGGGTGAAGCTGAACCACTAGTCATGAACACGGGCCAGGGCCTAAGCCGTTCCTTGCCACTCCGTGTCGTAAATGGCATATTGGCAACTTTACGTTTCTCCGCAGATGATTTTAAGTTTCTCTTTTTGCTACTTTTACTTAACTTGGGCTTTTTGGATTTTACATGCCCTGTACTAGGAGACTGGGCATCGGGCTTGGAAGACGACTTTGATGGCATTTCATCGTCTATGTCATGACTAGTGGCAGCAGCTTCAGCATTAGGAGGAAGTGGGTCTTGATCTTTCCATAGTTTATACTCCAAATTTTTGTTCTCCATTATATGTAGAACAAGATACTGCAGAATGTGTGAACTTGGTAATATTGCAGTACCAATGGACTTATACTGCTGGATTGGTTTTGCAAATTTGGTTATAATTTATTTATTTATTTTATAATTTTTTTTTATTTTTTTTATAATTTTTTTTTATTTTTTTAAAAACTTGGGAATAATGGGGAAATAACTATGCCCTTAGAAGCACAGAGCACAAGACACAGCACCACTGGACTGAACAGGACACAGCACAGGACCCAGCAGCACCACTGAACTCAGAAGGACAGAGCACAGGACACAGCACCACTGGACTGAAGTGAACAGGACACAGCACATGACCCAGCAGCACCACTGAACTCAGAAGGACAGAGCACAGGACACAGCACCACTGGACTGAACAGGACACAGCACAGGACCCAGCAGCACCACTGAACTCAGAAGGACAGAGCACAGGACACAGCACCACTGGACTCAGCACAGCACAGCACAGCACAGCACAGAACTGAACAGCACGAGATATAGCAGGACAGAGGACCACCTAACACACCCTCCCTCTACCCTGATCAATGCCCGAGTGAAGATGGCGGCGACTAGCGGGGAATTTATAGGATCCGAGTATCGCGAGATCCGACAGCGAGATTATGAGTCAGAGCCTCGGTTTCAGATTTGAATTTGGCGCCAATACCCGGTTCTGTCTCGTATCCGACTCGGATCAGCAACGTTCGGGTGGGCTCGGATTTCAGAAATCCGAGCGCGCTCATCTCTAATTTCAGTTTATACTGCAGAAAAGAAGATTGCCATTAAATTTTTATAGGGGGAAAACAACAAATGTTTGTATTCAATTTAACTTAATTTAATTTAAATTGTGCTAGTATGTGTTAGGAACCCCTCCAGCCGGCACAACACAACCCGGAGTCTACTCTGCCAGTCAGGTGTTCACTGGAGCCCCTGATGGTGGGGACAGACTGGGCTGCAGACTGACAGAGGGTCGTGAAGTGTGTACCGGCTGGGGAGAACCCAGGCAAGAAGAGTCAGGTCCACGCAGAGGTCAAAGGTCGGCAGCAGGTAACAGTAACAATGAACAAGCTGAGGTCAGAGGTCACAGGCAAAGTAGCAGAATGGGTAAACGAGCCAAGGATCAGGGTCACAGGAAACACAAGCGAAGTCAAATACGAAGCCAAGGGTCATACACGGGAAGTCAAAACGTAGATACAGGAAACAGGAACTGGAACAAGCAGGTCAGCAGACTGGAGCACAGTAGCTATAACCGGCAATGAGGCAGCAGACCTCATTGCCTTAAATACAACCCACAACCAATCAGAACCTGCCCCTAGACATGGCCACACTTGTAGGCTAATTGCCAGCACCTAGCAAGACCAATCAAGGCTTAGCCCTGAAATCCACACCTGCAGGCTAATGCCTGCTAATTCAGCCACAGGCTAAATCTGCCTGATTGTCCCTAGAGCGCATGCGCGCCTGGCTGCCAGGACACGGCGCTGAGGAAGCGTCCGACCGTTGCCTTGGCAACGGTCGGGAGTTGGAAGGAAATGACGTCCCGGTCGTCATGGTGACGTGAGTACCGCGGCGGCTCGTGACAGTACCCCCCCTTGAGGAGGGGTTAAGGAACCCCGACATCCCGGTTTCCTTGGAAATTTTTTAAAGAACTCCTTCAACTGTTTAGGAGCATCGAGTTGTCTCTGTGGAATCCAAGACCGTTCTTCTAACCCACGATTCTTCCACTGCACTAGGAAGTGCACCTGACCTTGCACTTTTTCGTAATCCAAGATCTTCTGAACAACATATCTTGGTGATCTGTTTGATTTTCTCTCAGGCAAATTTGAAGACTGGATTTGAGTAGGATATAATACTGGCTTCAATAGAGAACAGTGAAATGTGTTGGGAATTCTCAACGAGCCCGGAATTGTTAACCTAAATGCGACAGAATTCACCTGCTTGATGATAAGGAACGGGCCGATGAACTTGGGGCCCAACTTTTTGCAAGGCTGTCTGAGTTTAATGTTTTTTGTAGACAGCCACACTCTCTGGCCCACCTTGAAGGAGCAGATGGTACGGTGGTGATCCGAATTTTTTTTTGCGACAAATGAAGCTTGTTTCAGAGATGCCTGTACTTTCCTCCAGATAACTCTGAGATCTCTTGCAGTGGAACGGATCTCCTGGACACCAACTGGGTTAAGCGAATACAAGGAGTTAGATCTGGGGTGAAAACCATAATTGCAGAAAAACTGAGAAGTTTTAGTAGATGAATGACAGGAATTGTTACAGGCAAATTCCGCCCAGGGTAACAAGGAAGACCAATTATCATAGAACTCTGATGTGTAGCATCGTAAAAACTTTTCTAAGGACTGGTTAACTCTTTCGGTTTGTCCATTTGACTGAGGGTGATATGCGGATGATAAACTAACCTTGATTCCGAGAAGGGTACAGAAAGATCTCCAGAATTGCGCTATGAACTGAGAACCCCGATCGGAAACTATGTCAGTAGGGAGTCCATGGAGCCGGAAAATATGTTGAATGAATAAGACGGCCAAATCCCGAGCTGTAGGCAGTCTGGGTAAGGGAACGAAATGTGACATCTTGTTGAACCGGTCTACCACGTCCCAAATGGTATTGTGTCCTGCAGAAGGTGGTAGATCCACTATAAAATCCATGGACAAGTGGGTCCATGGTTTTGCAGGTGGGGCCAAAGGAACTAACTGGCCTATTGGGCGGATCCTAGGAACTTTGTTTCTGGCACAAACCTCACATGAGAGGACATGACTCTTGACGTCAGCAGACATAAATGGCCACCAGACTGTACGGGAAAGGATTTCTAACGTCTTGAAAATTCCAGGATGCCCCGCAACCCTACTGTTATGCGCCTCTGCAATAACCGCCTTCCTTAGATGGACTGGAACAAAGAGACGTCGCTCCGGAGTAGTATCAGGGGCTAATTTCTGGAATCTCTGAAGTGTGATACTCAGATCTTGGGTCAACCCGGCATGGATTACAGAAGGAGGAATAATCGGCTCTGGGATAGTGACTGGAATGTGGTGTGCCGAGAAACTTCTGGAAAGGGCATCTGCCCGGACATTTTTGGAGCCTGGTCGGTAGGTGATCAGGAAGTTAAACCGGGTAAAGAATAACGCCCACCGGGCCTGTCTGGGATTTAAACGTTTGGCTGACTGTATATATTGTAAATTCTTGTGATCGGTAATGACAGAGATCTGATGTGAAGCACCCTCCAACCAATGCCGCCACTCCTCGAAGACCCATTTGATTGCCAATAGTTCTCTATTACCGACATTATAGTTGGCCTCCGCTGAAGAGAACTGACGGGAGAAATAAGCACATGGGTGCAGACGATTAGTATGAGGATCCTTCTGCGATAGGATGGCACCGGCACCGATGTCAGAGGCATCGACCTCAAGAACAAATGTCCTAGCTGGATCTGGATGTCTAAGGACCTGAGCGGAGACAAAGGCCTTTTTCAGGCTTTCGAATGAGGCTACTGCTTGGGACGACCAATTAGTTGGATCCATTCCTTTACGGGTCAGAGCGACAATGGGAGCCACAATGTCAGCAAAGTTGTGAATGAATCTCCTATAATAATTGGAGAAGCCCAGGAACCTCTGCACCGCCTTAAGATTGTTGGGTTGCACCCAATCCAAAATAACCTGGACCTTAGCTGGATCCATGGAGAATCCCTCAGAAGAGATTACATAGCCTAAAAAGGATACCCTCTGCACCTCGAACTCACACTTTTCCAGCTTAGCGTACAGGTGGTTCTCTCGTAATTTCTGTAGAACTTGTTTGACGTGAGTCTGATGGGCGGGCAAAGATCTGGAATAGATGAGGATATCATCTAAAAAGACGACCACGAAACAACCAAAGAATTCCCGAAGAACTTCATTGATCAAGTCCTGGAACACTGCAGGTGCATTGCTAAGGCCAAACGGCATGACCAGATACTCGTAATGGCCAGAGTGCGAATTGAATGCCGTCTTCCACTCATCTCCTTCCTTGATACGGATGAGATTATACGCTCCAAGAAGGTCGATTTTTGTGAAGACCGTAGCCCCTCTCAATTGATCAAAAAGTACGGAAATGAGCGGAAGAGGATAGGTGTTCTTAATTGTGATAAGATTCAATCCCCGGTAATCTATACAGGGTCTTAGCCCTCCATCCTTTTTGGATACAAAGAAGCATCCTGCTCCTACGGGAGATTTAGATGGCCTGATAAAGCCTTTCTCCAGATTTTCATCGATGTATTCCTGCATGGATTTGGTCTCGGGAACAGAGAGAGAGTACAGGCGACCCTTAGGCAACTTGGAACCAGGAATAAGCTCGATGGCACAGTCGAAGTCACGGTGAGGTGGTAAGGTGTCAGCAGCTTTCTTGGAGAACACATCCCAGAACTCATGATATTGTGAGGGAAGCTGCTCCGGAATAGACTGAATCACCCGCAGGGGCAGTGACAAGCAGGACTGTGTACAGTAAGAGCTCCACTGGACAATTTCTCCTTTTACCCAGTCCATGACAGGGTTATGACGGGAAAGCCATGGGTGGCCCAAGATCAAGGGAACTGATGAACAATCGATAAGGAGGAAGGTTATTGACTCTGAATGGAGAGCTCCGATTTTTAATTGTAGTGGCGAGGTCTCCCAGGAAATCTTGCCACCAGGCAACGGACCTCCATCTAAGCCACAGACAGTAATAGCGGACTTGAGTTCTACCATCGGAATTTTAGCAGCGCGGGCGAACCCGATGTCCAGGAAGTTGCCTGCAGCTCCACTATCAACGAAGGCGGACAGGTCCATTGAACGAGCACTAAACGTGAGTTGTGCAGGGATCAATAAGGCATTTTTCGGGGAGACAATCTGTAGACCTAGGTGAACTTTCCCCTCGTTCCCTAGGCATGCTCTTTTCCCGGCTTATTCGGGCAGGAACGGGAGAAGTGGCCTTTTGTGCCGCAATAGAGACATAAGCCCTGTGATCTTCTCTTGTCTCTTTCCTCAGGGGAGAGACGATACGCTCCCAATTGCATGGGTTCCTCACCATCCGTGGGAACAGGAATGAAGCCGGATAGATGTGATGATGTCTCCTTTTCGGTTTTCCGCTCTTTAAATCTCCTGTCGATTTTAATGGAGAGGTGCATCAGATCCTCCAGAGAGGTAGGAGATGGGTACTGCACCAAAGAGTCTTTGACCTGTTCCGACAGGCCAAGACGGAACTGACTCCGCAAGGCAGGATCATTCCATCGACTATCAGGTGACCATCTACGGAATTCAGCGCAGTATTCCTCTGCCAAGCGCCGGCCTTGTTTCAAGGCCCGTAGATGAGGCAATACGGTCCGGGTCGTCATATAATAGACCTAACGCCTCGAAGAAAGCGTCTACTGACTGCATGGCAGGACTGGTCTGCGGCAAGGAAAACGCCCAGGACTGAGGGTCACCCTGTAGAAGGGAAATGATAATCCCGACTCTTTGATGCTCTGACCCAGAGGAGCGGGGTCTCAATCGGAAATAGAACTTGCAGCTCTCCCTGAAATTCCGAAACAGGGACCTATTTCCAGAGAAGCGATCCGGCAACTTCATCTTAGGTTCACAGACGGAACTTGAAGTGGGTTGTGACACTTTTGCGGCTTCTTCTTGAACAGACAGACGCTCAGCCAATCCCTGGATCATCTGATATAAGGACTCAACATGGCCTGCTAGGGCTTGTGCCGGAGACGGTGAGGATCCACTTGCGTCCATTCCAACCTCGTCTCCGTGAGTGGGCCGGTTATAATGTTAGGAACCCCTCCAGCCGGCACAACACAACCCGGAGTCTACTCTGCTAGTCAGGTGTTCACTGGAGCCCCTGATGGTGGGGACAGACTGGGCTGCAGACTGACAGAGGGTCGTGAAGTGTGTACCGGCTGGGGAGAACCCAAGCAAGAAGAGTCAGGTCCACGCAGAGGTCAAAGGTTGGCAGCAGGTAACAGTAACAATGAACAAGCTGAGGTCAGAGGTCACAGGCAAAGTAGCAGAACGGGTAAACGAGCCAAGGATCAGGGTCACAGGAAACACAAGCCAAGTCAAATACGAAGCCAAGGGTCATACACGGGAAGTCAAAACGTAGATACAGGAAACAGGAACTGGAACAAGCAGGTCAGCAGACTGGAGCACAGTAGCTATAACCGGCAATGAGGCAGCAGACCTCATTGCCTTAAATACAACCCACAACCAATCAGAACCTGCCCCTAGACATGGCCACACTTGTAGGCTAATTGCCAGCACCTAGCAAGACCAATCAGGGCTTAGCCCTGAAATCCACACCTGCAGGCTAATGCCTGCTAATTCAGCCACAGGCTAAATCTGCCTGATTGTCCCTAGAGCGCATGCGCGCCTGGCTGCCAGGACACGGCGCTGAGGAAGCGTCCGACCGTTGCCTTGGCAACGGTCGGGAGTTGGAAGGAAATGACGTCCCGGTCGTCATGGTGACGGCCGGGACCGACAGGAAGCGAGCCGCGGCGGCTGTGAGTACCGCCGCGGCTCGTGACAGTATGCAATAACATTTTCAGTGAAAATTCAAGTTTTATTAATTACTGTGTATATGACATTTGTTTACAAAACATGCTAGTAGACCTTTGCATTTACTACTAACATTATCAAGCCACATCTAGTGCTACGCTTTCTCTACGCTATGCCTATGATATTGTTGGGTGTAAGTTTACACACTTGCTATGCCTGACATACACCTGGAGAAAATGTTACTAGTTTGGAGCAGGATGGCGTTGAACTCTAAATAAGCCCCTTAATATTTATTTATACTAACTGAAGTGCAACCGTGCAGCCTGTGTATTTCAGTCCCTATAGCTAGCCCTGGGGGTAAATGTATTAACCTCCGGTTTCTTCAACTCCCGCGAGTTCGGCGCTTAAATTTAAAGCGGCGCTGCCTTGTAAAGGGAAACTTCCCTTTACAAGGCAGCGCCGCTTTTAATTTAAGCGCCGAAGACGCCGAACTCGCGGGAGTTGAAGAAACCGGAGGTTAATACGTTTACCCCCTGGTCTTCATATATGAACATAAATATACTGGATTCATATTGTCTCACCAAAAAGTGGTATATTGTTGGCCACAATGTTTTGCACAGTCCCAGTTTCACTGGTTTTGAGCAAAAGAGCAGAGACAAAGTCCTTTCTGCTATTGATTGTGGTTGCTGGTATTGCTCCTATTTTTACACTGTTTTGCTTTTATTTGCATAATAACGTTTTGCATTTGGAAATTGGGATGTTTAAGTCACACCCCCAGTCTGCCCAAACCACGTCCCAGTCAGATCAAACTGCACTTAATCCTCACAATCTACCCCTAAGTTGTAACCATTTTTATTTTGAAAGGAGGGCGCTCAGGGCCAGTGCTAGGGTCCTTGGCGCCCTAGGCACACTTTCACATCTGCGCCCTCCCCCCAGGCACACTTTCACAATCCGCACCCCCCCCCCCCCCACCCAGGCACACTTTCACAATCTGCGCCCCCCCTCCCCACGTCTTTCCTTACCTTTACTTGCCGCCATAAAGCTGCTCCTCTCTGCTCCGTCTCCTCCCCTCCACTCACTGACACTGTCGGGCCGGGATGATGATGATGTCACGCCCGACAGTCAGTGAGTGGAGGGGAGGAGACGGAGCAGAGAGGCGGTGGTGGTGATCCATAGCCCCTTCCCCCTCCCCGTGGATTTATCGGAAGCTGTGCGGCGGCCGTGGAAGGTATGGTCAGCGGTTTCCGCACAGTTTTAAAGTCATTTTAATTCTGTGGCGCCCTCCAGAGCCTGGCACCCTAGGCAACTGCCTAACCTTGCCTAATGGGAGCACCGGGCCTGAGGGCGCTTGTTACTCTGCACCTCTGGATTTCTTTGCTGTAGCCTTTTTCCAGACTTGTTCTGAGCCTGTATCCCAGTGCACAGCAACCAGAGAACAGCCAAGAACCAGACTTCCTTCATGGTATTTCTTGTTAGTTGCAGAAATCTGCTAAGCCGGGTCTGTTGATGGGTATGCCAGATTGGCAACCTATGTTCCATCCAATTAACCATAACCCTTTGGTTACTATTAGGAACTCACTGAGAGGGATCTTGAAGTAGCCTAAGTTGGTATTACCCATACCAATTGCCTAACGTGATGCCAGTGTTCACAAGGGACGCAGATCACTGCCCCTGGAGTGGGTCTTAGGTGTACCTCGTTTGTGGGGTGGGGTGGGTGGAATTTGTTTGTGGACTTACACTGAACAATATGGAGCGTAGTAAAGACTGGAGGTGTAGAACTCAGGGAAGATATATCCAGGTTGTTAATGCAGGGACAGTAGAAATGGGAAAATGCAGCACAGCAGAACCAACTGAAAAATAACCAGGAGCAGGAAATGTACAGGGGTGCCAGAAAATCATTGCAGCAATATACTAACAGAGATCCATGTCTAGAGGTGCACAGAGCATGTTTAAATACTGTAAAAAGATACGCGACGGACCTTGGTGAGTCTGGTACATGACAGTCACACAGATTTTTATTACATTTTTTTTAAAGTACTACCCATATTAAAACTTGACCTAGGATACTGATATATAACATTAACAAATACCATACCTGCCTAGGTCATTACCCAGATCCTGCTTCACTTGCTTCAGTAGTGGGCACTGCAATGATGATGCGATTCAATGTTAATCACATCATAATGGCCTCTCCCCTTCAGCACCATCCTTCTGTGTTCACTAATATTATTATACCCTATTTTCTCAACCAGTGAAACTCTAGAAGTCCCTAAACCTGGATTACGGATATATAACTAGGATTCTCTATTTTTGTATTAGTATGGACAATATATATATGGGAAATTTCACAAGCATCTACTTTAGACTTTGTGTAATTAGTACTGGAATACTAAGCATAGTAAAAAAAAATAGCAAACCATATTAATATTATCAATCTTTCTTTGATTCCCTGCTTTGTTCATTAATATTTCAGCAAAGTATAAATACCACCACAAAAAAACATAGCTATGTGTGCCACACAATACACCATGATTTCCCCCAAAGCCAATGGGTTAGCAGATAAAAATTGCGGCATTTGGAACATAAATACCAGAGTAAGACTAAGCACAGCCATGGCTGGATTAACAATGGCCCCAATGGAGCTGTACCCATCCCAAATAGTCCCAAGAGTGGTTGATCGGGTCTGTTTTTTGGTGGCTGGCCCCTCCATAGGGACGAGCTCCCTGATATGACTTACTTGCAATTCATTAATGTTATTTCTCTTTGAGGATGCAATGTGCAGTCTTCTGTCTATATTGATTTCCATCATTCATGGTCTGTAAAATAGCATAACTTTACGTCTCAACTGTCCTGATTCCATAAGGATATTTCTGCTTTTGGGGGAATTTCCTGCTCAGCAAGAAACCTGAGAAAGAATTGGGAGGCATTTACTATTCTTCACTTTCTTTAAATTCTATGCAAACCAATTAGTGGTGAATGCATCATGTAGGGAAGAGGAGAGAGTGGTGACACCCTCTCCAGTGGCACAGTGCTGCTCACAATTCACCCTTCATATTTTTCAGTTCCACCTACTGATGTGGGGATCTCGGCGAGACAACAAGATTTTATTATTAATTCTATCACTTATATTTTAACTCACTATTATTTTTTATTTAACTCAAACTGTTGTTTGCCGGTCATCGGGACGGCCATGGGTACCAAGTTTGCCTCGAGTTATGTTAACTTACATTTGAGCCACTTTGAACAGTCTTACATCTTGAAAGGTTTGAGGCAAACTTGGTGTTCTATGACTCCTATATTGACCACCTCTTTATTACTTGGGAAGGTGATTAAGATTCTATTGATGGTTTTGTTTAACATCTCAGCAAAGAGTCAGTGAGTTTTTTGGATTTTGCCCTCTCAGCTCAATACTCATGTATTATTGCAGCAAATTACCAAAAACCGGTGGATTCTAACAATTATATCTGCTATAATAGTAGCCATTGTAAACCGTGGTTAAGGATCATTCCAAAAAGCCAATTTAACCATACAAGAAGGAACTGCTGTCTGGATGCTACTTTCCAAAAGTAGGCTATAGAAATGATGAACACTTTTAAAGAAAGGGGCTATCCACGCAACCTTGTCAATGAAGCTTATGAATGTGCTCGTACTCGAAAAATTAAGGCCCAAAGTCTCCCCAAAAATATGGAAGGTATTACATTTATATGAAAATACAATGCTAGGTATATACAGATCAAGAGGATTTTGAATAAAAAAAAATATTTGTTAAAACAGGATCATATTTTAAAAGGTGTCATTCCTGATAGATCATGGGGTATATTTACTAAACTGTGGGTTTGCAAAAGTGGAGATGTTGCCTAAAGCACACAATCAGATTCTAGCTGTCATTTTGTAGAATGCACTAAATAAATGATAACTAAAATCTGATTGGTTGCTATAAGCAGAATCTCCACTTTTGCAAACTAGCAGTTTAGTAAATATACCCCTTGGACTACCTGTAAGCTGCTATCTGTTTGAGTGTATCCCAGGTCCTGGCTTTTCACCTTGCTCAGTTAAGTTCTCGTATGCCTGTTGTTTGTATTTACTGCTAATACCTGTTTCCAGCCACACCCGGATATCTGTTATATGCTCTGCTTTATCTGACCTGTGCTTTCACTGCATATTGGGATTGGGTGTTTTTTTTCAATAAATCACCTTATGTTTTCACCTTATTCCTGGCTCCATAGCTGTCATTACAAATTTCAGTTCTTAGAACAGATACATGACAGTATGACCAGCCAAAAGAACAGCATTGGAGCCATTTGAAAATATTTCTGCTTCAGATATTATTTACTGGGACCCAAGCTGCCATCTGAATCCATTGTTTTTTTCTGCAATATGTCTGCTTTGAAATTAGTTGAAGTGCCATTACTTCAGACTTTACAGGCAGATGTTATCCTGCTGCGCTCTCTGCTTGCTCAGCTTACTGCAATACTTACAGATCCAATCAAGAAACTCTCAGGTATTGTTTCTCCCAGTACTCCTTGTTCTAATGTTTTGATTTACTTCATTTCACTTAATCTGCTACTGATTCTATGCTGGCCGTACCTCTGTTTAATGCTACTACTACACTGCAGTTAACCAAGAACTACTGTGCAGACAAACCAAAGCCTGCTTTTGACCCATGCCACCATCTGACTGAGAAGGAGCAATGTTGCAGAAGGATTAGCAAATGAGGCGATAATTCCAGTCACCTGTCTTGAGGTGTCAGTTCCAGTCACCTGTCCTGAGGCGCCAGTTCCAGTTGCTTGTCCCGAGGCACCAGTTCCAGTCACCTGCCTTGAGGCACCAGTTCCAGTTGCCTGTCCCGAGGCACCAGTTCCAGTCGCCTGTCCCAAGGTGCCAGTTCCAGTCGCCTGTCCTGAGGTGCCAGTTCCAGTCACCTGTCCTGAGGCGCCAGTTCCAGTCGACTGTCCCGAGGCGATAGTTCCAGTCACCTGTCCTGAGGCGCCAATTCCAGTCACCTGTCCTGAGGCACCAGTTCCAGTCGCCTGTCCCAAGGCGATAATTCCAGTCACCTGTCCTGAGGTGTCAGTTCCAGTCACCTGTCCTGAGGTGATAGTTCCAGTCACCTGTCCTGAGGCGCCAGTTCCAGTTGCTTGTCCCGAGGCGCCAGTTCCAGTCACCTGTCTTGAGGCACCAGTTCCAGTTGCCTGTCCCGAGGCGCCAGTTCCAGTCGCCTGTCCCAAGGTGCCAGTTCCAGTCGCCTGTCCTGAGGCGCCAGTTCCAGTCGACTGTCCCGAGGCGATAGTTCCAGTCACCTTTCCTGAGGTGTCAGTTCCAGTAGCCTGTCCCGAGGCGATAGTTCCAGTCACCTGTCCTGAGGTGTCAGTTCCATTCGCCTGTCCCGAGGCGATAGTTCCAGTCACCTGTCCTGAGGTGTCAGTTCCAGTCGCCTGTCCGGAGGCTATAGTTCCAGTCACCTTTCCTGAGGTGTCAGTTCCAGTCGCCTGTCCCGAGGTGATAGTTCCAGTCACCTGTCCTGAGGTGTCAGTTCCAGACGCCTTTCCTGAAGGGTCAGTTCCAGTCACCTGTCCTGAGGCGCTAGTACCAGTTGCCTGGACACGGTCATGTATTCTTATTTGACCAGTACCGCATGTCCAGATATCCATAGTTAAGTGAACAGTGGATCTTTTCTAGGGACTGAATAACTTTTTGTTTATCCTTCAGCTGAGAAATTGCTGTTCGAGAGCAATGGAATTGAGATGGAAATTGGTAGCGTGGACAAATGATCTCAACTAATTTGCTACCATCTAATGCATTGATGGCGGAAATTGGATGCACATCCAATGCTAACATAGCTGCCATGGCTTTAGTGATCAACTATGCAACAGGATGCTGGCTATCATACTTGGATGCAATAGGATGCTGGCTATCAACATACTCCTCTTGCAAATGCTTGTTTCACAGATAATTGTTATTAAAAAATACTCTTCTTGGTCCCCTTCTGTATAAAAGTTTCACCCCCAGCAGTAGCAGCAACCGTAGTGCGCAAGGAATACGGTAGTCAGTTTGCATTTGAAATTTGGATGCTGGAATACGTATCAATAATGAGGGGGTTGATGATGAAGGTGTTGACAATGAAGATTGCATGATGTGTCTATCCATACTGCTACTAGCTGATGCTGGACTACTTGTTACTATACATGGTTTTCCACCTTTTGATAAACTACTTCAATGAACTGGCTGCAAATAGCATAACAGGGAATTTGTAAGCTTGAGCGTAGGGCCTATTTACCTCTCTGTCTCTCTGTGTTATCCAGTATTGCTTGTTTACAGTGTTTGTTCCCAATTGCAAAGCGCTTCAGAATTTGTTGGTGTTTATAAACAAATGATGATGGTTAGGGAAGGTTAGGGAAGGTCTGGCAAATGTTAGACCGGAGAGCAAGACTCAACTCAACAGCTTATTAGGAAGGAGCCCACAATTGGACCGGCCCGGGGAAAAGATGTCTCCCTGCCCCCCCAGCCCAGCCTGCCCCTGTTGAAGATGATGAACGGAGGAGGTGCCTATCTGTACTTATTGTGGTGTCACAAAGGCTACAGATTCATTGACAGATGTTGTCTGGGTTGGGATAAAATTATTTTCACATGCAAGAGGTGTATTTTTGGGTCTTTTTCCCAAGCATGGCAATGCGCTTATGCGCCAGTGCCACTGGTGACTGACTTACTTGGACACATACATTATTATATAGGCCACAAGGAAACGTGTGGCTATTAAGTACTATTTTCTATCACATCATTACTTACAAGTAACCTTTTGTTGTCCTAAAGACATTAGTATACACTGTAATCAAAAGTGGTAGGTCTACCACCTTTGCAAAATATTAACACTCTTTTCAGTATGGTGTACTTGTAGAATAAATTGTCAAATATTGTGCCATTACAGTAGCACCATATTATGCTAAATAAACCCTCTCTAATTGTTTATATTTTTCATTACTCATCACTAATATAAATCTTTTTTTTCTTGTTACTATTTATAGGAGACAACGCATACCCTTTCCACCCTTGGCTTCTCATTAAATCCACACACAATGCAAAATTCGCAACAAATCGTCACACACATCCATCAGATCAGTTATAGAGCAGACTTTTGGACTTTTAAAGGCCAGATTCCGCTGCCTTGACAGATCTGGTGACGTTCTTATGTATATTGTATGCAATATAATTGCTCTGTGTGTGTTATTTCATAACATTGTATCAGTAGTTTGGTTTCATGGGTGGATGAGGCCCAGGCTGCTGGCCAGGAGGTGGATGATGTCGACCCTAGTGTAATTTGCACATACTTTTCATGTAAGTGCATTTTGGCCTTTTTTTTTCAAATGTAACTCGTAAAGTAAATGGACAAAAACACAAGGAAACTTTTTTTGGTTTAAAAAATGTGTGCTACAGGAAACATCAAAATTACAAAAGCAAAACCACACATGCAGAAATGCAAAAACAACCAAAAACGTTTTTTATTTTGGCCTTGCCTTGACTTCTGGTTACTCATGATGTGGTGGGGAACAATGGGGAAGAAGTAGAGGGCAGTGGGACAGCAGAGGGACGTCGTGTAGCAGAGTTCATTTGGGCAACAGAGGGCACTTGTCAGCAGAGGGCATTTGGGTAGCAGAGGGCAGTGAGGCAAGGGCATAAACTTGGAGAGGATAATGTCAAAGTTGAATAATTGGATGAAATAAACTATATTGATTAATATTGTTATGACGCAATCGCACGATAAATAACGCACACATACATTTACACATTCACTTGTAAATAGTTCACCTTAAAATATTTCCAACACACAGTTGTTTATAATCAAATGTAATAGAGTTTACAGTTAAATATAATAATGTTAAAAGCACTTTAAAAGTATCTAAGGCTCAGGATTTAGCAAATTTATCATGTTTAGTGTCATTTTGATCTGCACATTACCATCTCTCATCCTATAATTTCAGCTTTGCGATCGCTTCCTGCAATCAATAGTTATGGAAGATAAAAGATTGAATGATCAAAATGGCATTGTGTTTTAAGTTGTTTAGAACTGGTTTGGGTCAGTTTCCTTGAGAAACACATGTTTTTAGCTGTTGGGGGAAGGTGATCCCCTCTTCCCAGAGAAATCCTTTGAACTGACCTAAAACCTGCATTACATTAGACTGTCCTGAACCCTGAACCAATGGAAACATGCCATGACATCCTCAGTAGTTTTTTCTATACTGAAACTGGATACTATATCAGCCAAAGCTCTCTCTTTCTCTCTCTCTCTCTCTCTGAACGAGGCTACATGTGAGCATGGCTGTGTTCCATGGACCTCGGTGAAGCTCTATAAGGAAAATGTAATGTATTCAGTGTTTTCATACTTTCCTGCTTTAATGTAACATCTTAAATAGGTATCATGTATCGGCTATATTGTACTGTATTTTACTTATTTATTGAACTGCTAAACAAATTGCTTTTGCTAAATAAATTGCTTGTGCTTTGGAAACACAATACAATCGCTTGGGCAATGCTTATTTGAAACCGATAAAATGACTTTAATAATTATGAGAGTAATCTTGGGAGGATAAGGAGGATAACCCTGAGAAGGATAGGGGGGCTAAAGTTGGGGAGAATAACGGTGGAAAAATTGAGTCATATTCGCCTTGTGAGAACATTTTTGCAGAGGGTCAGGAGTGAATAAATGGGGAGGAAACGTGTCATAGGGGAAGGAGTGTTAGCATGTGGCATTGGGCCAGGAGGATAAAAATGTGGCATGGACAGTGGGGCAGAAGGGTTGGTGGTGATTGTGCGACAAGGCAATTGAGACGGATCAGGGTAGTGTCATAGTTTTTGAAAGTGTGAAGGATATGGGTCAGGATATTGTTAATATTTTTGACAGTGTTGTGGATATAGGGTAGGGTGGTGCTTATGTCATTGGTGGTGCTTTCTAGGGCTTGGTTAGATTGGTGCATCTTTTTATAAAAATCCTAGAGGTCTGAAGGCTGCCCACTGCCCCCTTCTTCCTTTTCCATCTGAGACTCTTCTGCATCACAGCTCACCTCCGCCAGGTCCTATAGACAAGATGTTCAGAGTAAATATCCATTTTGCTTTCCATGTTTTCTTGATCTTCTTTATACCGGTGAATTTTATGTTCATGTTCATGTGTTTTCTGAAAACGTTATGATACACTGTGTGGGTCATTAAGGAGAGCAAAGCAAACAAGGAGTAGATTTGCAATCTGGCAAAACCATGTTGCATTGGAGGGGGAGGTAAATTTAAAATGTGGGGACAGATTTATAGTTGATGTAGGGCATAGCCTAGATCAACTTTAAATTTCAGTGTAAAATTAAAGCTATCAAGTATTTGTGTGCTACATGAAAAAGCAGCCAGTATTTTCCTTACATGCAAAATAATGAACTCATTTGTAATGTGGTTTGTCCAGGATCAAATGTACTCCTGTATTTGCCTTGCTCTCCTTAATGACTCAGGCCCTGTGTCTCTACTTTACTCTTTATGTTCCTTATAGGTTCTTCCATTCTGCCTCTTAGACTCTCGTTCTGCGGCCTACAGTATGGCAATCTAATAAATATATTTCTGCTATGGAGTCGCAAGTTGTTGGTTTTGTTTGAGACAAATTTTGTTGTAGGTTTTGTACATTGTTGTTTGCTGGTTTTGCTTGTTATACATTTTGTGCAATGGTAAAAGCCACTTTTCTCTTCTACTAAACAACTTTCCTTTGTGCTTACCTTTATTGGGATGGCACTCTTCACTAGTTTGGTTTTTCTGTTCTCAGCTTTTTTAAAGTCAATGCAAGTTTTTTTGGGAATTATTTCATTATTTTTTTTATCTTTGTCTTGTAGTAAGAGTGTCCAGTATCTTTTTTATTTTTATTTATTTTAATGCATTGTGTGACGAAAAGTAAACTTTCTTTGTGATGCATTTGATTTTTTTCGTTAATCCTGCTTTCCAATAAAGTTTTACTACCCATTTCTTTGACTTTTATGAATTGTACCTCCACCAACTCAGGATAGTACTCTCTCCATATAAATATTAGTTTGAATACAGTGGCATGCTCTTCATAATCTTTAGTATTTTTAATATAGATGACCAAATTTTTTTTTTATTATTGCAGAGTAAAAAAACAGAAATGGTTTGCCTACTTTCAGCAAAATTGAGAACTGTACTATGCACATTCTTTGTAATCAATGTGGGAAAATACTACAAAGTGTCTAAACTGATCCATAACTAGAAGTATATAAAGTGTCATTTGAAATTATCTACAAGCAATCACTTGGAACTCGGAATAGTCCTCTCTCCACACACGGATACCAAGAGACACTTTTCTTCTTATCCATGAAGTGGAAAGGGAATAAACCCCCCTTCCTCTTTTTTCTGGTGACCACAATCCCATCAGTAACAGGACAAGGAACAGAATATCCATCCAGGGACCCCTACGGAAACCAAGATTTCAATGAAGGCTGCAGTCCCCATATGGAACACATGAGTGTACCATAAGGTATAGAAATATTGATACACTTTGAACTGCATCACTTATAAGTTGACAACTGTTAAACTTTACCGTCTAGGAAGTGGGCAGAATCCAAAAAAAAGGCCTGCCCTCCCGGTTATCCAGGAGAACTACCACAAATTCAGGAATCTCCTGGAAATCCCAGTAGAGTAGGCAAATATGGATAAATCTAGTAATCCTGGGGCTGGTGCTTTGAAAAATACAATACTATCACTATTATTTAAGTCAGCTAACATGGATGTCACAAAAGGAAATTCTACTTGTTCTTTTGCACTCGTGATTATAGAATAAACACTGGATTGCATTTTACCACCCCTGGGCACAATTCATTTAAAGACAAGTTGCACACATATCTGGACAGTTAACTTTTTACTATATTTGCACTAGCACCAAATGATTAAAATAACTTTTTCCTGAAAATTGAACTGTATATGGCATATAGATAATCTCCAGATTGACTCCTGATGAAGACTTCCCTGAAGAAGTGAGGTGCTATCTCACACAACGCATAGAAAGTGGTATTCCAAGGGAGAGATTTCTTCTATAACATACTGTATTGCCTCCTACCATTGGTTCTATGCATGTGCATTACCATGGTTTATTAATTAATGTTTTAAAATTATAAATGCACTAAATGTTATTATTTATTTTAGAATAAGGATCATCTATTTTAATCTGTTTCCAGTGGATCTGAAAGATGTTTATTTTATGAGGATTACACTCATTCTCCAGAGTATTTCACTCTTATTTTATCACTGGCAGTCCGCACTATGGCGCTCATGTAGACTTGGACATATGCATGTATTTTTGAGCAAAATATGCATTTCCATACAGGGCATGCAAACCGAAAAGACTTACCGGTACGCTTTCGCCCATATAGAGATTCTCTTGCGCCTAAAACTTCTTTGTTTAGAGAGGGGGAACGAAGGTGGGAAAGGGTGGCAAGTGTAGGCCTAGGCCTGTAAGGCTGGTTCAGGAAAATGTGACCAAGTTAGACCTGTTACACATATGCATATATGCCTGTCAAGAGGTGTATATCTTGCTGGTGCTCGACCCTTGGTGAAAAATATGCACTGCTCATTATGATGGTCGGCAGCTGCTTCTGATTGGCTGATAGTGTCTGATCCACGCCCTGAGATTAAATAATTAATTAGTATATTATATTAAATTTCTCTTTGTATTTACTTTACTTAATTGATATATGCATTCGGACTACAGCTGGAAAGCAGATTCCTGAGATCCCTCAGTAGGTCCATGGCCTGCTGTTATAAGTACATGACAGAGAGAATATGAGTGAAATGGGACAGATTTGAGGGAGAAATTACCTCAGAGGGTGGCTGTGTGGTGCAGAGGGAAGCTCCGTTAGGGGAATATACTGCATTGACTTAAAATATAACACCCGTGCCGAGAGAACACTAGCAAGTAAGTGTCAGAGCCTAAACATGTGAATTGTCACCCCCACAGGCCTGTGAGTGCACCGCAGACAGTGTGTGATGTTACCCACGCAGAGGAGGGGTGAGCAGGGCTGAGAGAACACTAGCAAGGATAGTGCCAAGGCCGAGTGAGTGATGTCATCCCCACAAAGATGCAGTGAGTGAAACACTGCTGAGAGAGAATGGATGCACTCTGAGGCACCACTTTAGGTGTCCTATTAACATATCCATTTTACCATTAAGATCTGTGCAGGAGGAGAAAAGGAGCTGTATATATTTAAATTATTATTGCAAACGTTTAAGAATGTGCTAAAGTGAGGAAGTCGTGTAAATAAAGATTCTATTTTGCAATAAAGTGAAGACCTGGCGCACAATTTACTGCTCAACTATTGCCTTGCATCCCTAAATTACATCTGTGTCCCAATGCCTTTCAAACCACATTGCTGAAAAACCTGCATGTGCAGGTACCCTCTGGTCATTATGTCCACGTCCAAGAGCTAGCCAGGGTTGAGAAGGAGGTGCACTACCTAATTCATGCACCACACACAGGGACAAGGGGTTACAGATAAATAAATAAATACATGAAAAAGCATGCACCATAAAATAATGAATCAGCATCAATGCTATAGCCTGGTCCAGGTATTGCTAACTCAAGGCGACAATGGGTTTGGTGTCCCCCTGCAAAAGGAGTAACCAGCACCATCGTATGCATGTCTGGACTGGTTACAATATAACAGAGAGACTAGTAGCGTGGGGTCTCCCTATTATAGGGAATCAGTCTGGCAAAAAAATGAGTCTCCTCCTTGCATCCCTGGATGGTGGGCACCAGGGTAATGGGTTAAAGTGCTAAATCATTAAGTATGTTCATAGAACTACAAGTCCTTGCAAGCTTGGAAGCCATTGACTGCTTGGGCATGCTGAAGCTTCTGGAATTACAAGCACCAGAGGCGGAACTATCGAGCTGTGGGACCTAGGGCAGAGAAGCGGGCAGGAGGGAACTGGGGCCCACAGCTCATTAGTTCCCCGTTCATCGGGCCCTATTATCTCCATGGGCCCCCATGCACTGCATCTACTGCACCAATGGTAGTTCTGACACTTATCCGCACCAGCTTGGCCTGGCATCCAGGGCCTACTGGAACAAGTAATTCCACAAACATACCCAACAGAAAAAAATAATTTTGAAAAAATACACTGCATATTGCAATATTTTATTTGAAATGAACACTAAAATCAATTGTATTTCCACTTTATTATTTTCTTATATTCTGTCCTGTTGTATGTATGTCCAAATGCAGGCCGCAGAAAACTGCTAAAAAAATAAAAAAAACTCTGTTTGAGCAATGGGTACTTCTAGTAGAGACCAGGGCTCACACTACCATTAAGCGTACTTAGATGGAAGCCTAGGGGGCAATGTTTAGGTGGCACCAAATATACTAAAATAGTGACATAATGTTACGCAATCTGTATTTCTAATGTTCCTGCAGCATCCCCACACTGAGCAATGGATGTCTACATCCATTGGAGGGACACCAGCCAGCAGCTTCTGACCTCAAGGGGTCAATACGCGCACGGCCAATCAAAGTAGTTCTCCCACACTATGAGCAAAAACTTGCCACTTGAATTTTACATTTTTTTTTTCTATCAAGGTAGATTTTTTTCCCTGTAGTTGGGCTTACTTTTAACTCCTAATCACGCCCATAATGTTTATGTTCTGTTAATGAGGAAGATGAACAATTGAAGAGTACAGAGACTGGGCTACACCTAACATTGCTACTACCTGTCCAAATGCACTGGACTTGCAGTAATGAGCAGAAGTCTGTGATGTAACATCTTAGACCACACAAAGCATATTTCTGTGCAATGTAGACAGATGCTTGTGACTCTGCACTGTCCAGTAGACTCTAACATCTTGAGTAGTTCTCCTTAGTGCCCCCAAGGAGTGCAGGCCTTTTTGCTCAAATCCCACCCTATTCACTAGGAACAGTGGCCATGATGATGCAGTTCACCGTGATGGGCCCCACAGCACAACATGAACACAACATTGTGCTGCAGGGCAGGGCCAAAATGACACAATCTGCAGCCACGTACTCCCAGACCCTGCATTTGCCACTTGATCTCACCTTTGGGATGTCCCAGATTGGAGAATCTCAAAGTTGGCAAGTATGGTATGTATGCATATGTAAATGCAAGTAGATACCATAACATACATGTACTCTGCTTAGTAATTGATCATAATCTTTTTTCTTTTTCTAATTAAGTAAATTGCTAAGTTAAATTATATTCACGTTTAAATAACACATTAATAATGCATATTAATAAAAGAAATTGCTGTGCTAGGATGTTAGCTGAGCACTTAGCGGAGCAGCTAAAATGTCTCTCCAATCGCTTTCCTCCTGGGAAACCCTGACAAAGCCGCCATGTGCACGCAAAATATTTTATTGTATCCTTCTGCCTTTAACGCTTAATTACTTGTATAGTTTTCTCCTGACTCCTGTTATTCTTATTCTACAGCTATTTTGTGTGTCTGTTTTGTTTTTAGATATATAGTTGTACAATGTTTAATACTAGCGTGGGAATCTGTAAAATAAAATTGGAATATAATAAATAGTAAAACTCATGCATAATTAACTATACTGACAGGTTCAGTTTTCCAATTTAAATGAGATCAATAACTTTTCCTATTAATATTCCCCAGCTGATAAGAGTCATTACTGATCCAATTGATAAACATTTTTTCTACACCTTTAATTGACAGTTGAAAGGCTTGAGAGCAAGGTGAATGACTGCGGTAAAGGAGGGATATAGAAAAGTATACCTATCACTGGCAGACAGTTAAAGCAGCCATTGTGTGAGCTAAAGCAATATCCAGTCTATCAATTCACTAGGAAATAATTCTATCACTGTTAGCAGGTGACAGGTCCTTTAAAGTGTCCATCTCAAATCAAAGTATTATAACTGACTCTCAATATTTCATGTACACATCTGTCCATCTCAAATCAAAGTATTATAACTGACTATAATATATTCCATGTACACATCTGTACACAAGACTCTTGTATCTGCCGGTGTTGAAAGTGTCAAATATGAGGGCATATACTGTAGGAATGGGTTATCCACAGGACAGACATTAGGCAAGGTGGACACAGGGCACAGAGAAAGATAGCGATGAGGAAAGGGGGCAGTGCCCAGAAGAGACATTTTGAAAACAAGAGCATACCTCCCAACTTGTAGATTTTGTAGAGCTTGACCATGGGACATTGGGCCTAACCACATCACATTTGGGTGTGCTAGGACCCCTGGGGACATGCCCATAGCTTTAGAAGTGCTTGACCACCCACAATCCCATCCCCCTACATTCGAATTAACCGTTCAACGCGGCACACACCTACTGCTGCGCATCATAGAAGATGTACTCCTCAGCTGGGCACACCTCCCAATTGTGTGCTTCTCATAACATGTCATATATGGGTTCTTTAAACCCCATTCTGGACATTTTCATACATACCTTACTCTACATGGGAGATGCATGCCAAACCTTTCCTTGTTTTATTATTATTATTTTTTTTCAAAACATTTTTATTGAAGATGTCCAGACATCAATCATACATTAAAGTTCGTTACATAAAGAAGAGAAGCATTCAATTGTAATTACAATCAACATACATGTACATAGATATTGTTACATTTTTTGTAGACTCTACTTAAGGAGGTTTGGCAAAACCTTGCTACATATATTTCAAGATATATATATATGATTTTAATACATTATAGGACTGTAACATGGAGCAGGACAATACCACAATAAAATAACATTTGTGATGAGAACAAGTATATCGTTCTCCCTAAATGAGAGGAGTATTCGCAACATTACAGTTACCCCTCCCCCAACCTATCACCAGGGTGCAGAGGGACCAGAGGGAGATGACAGACCCGCCTCATCATCTCATACAAAAATTGGAGGATCTCGGAGAAGCACCCTTGTTTCATACCACAATGTCTGGTAAAAGCATTCATAAAGTTGGTTTCGTAGTAGGGAGGGTAGAATATTAATGTAGCTTTCCCAAGTCTCAAAAAAATTGCGAGTTAGAGTACTCTTCTGGAGAAAAGTATCCAGCCAGTCCATTCTCAGGAGAAAGTACATCTTTTCTTTAAATAAATCGAGTGTTGGAGGGGCGTTCTGGATCCACATATGGAGGATCGATTTCCTAGCAGCTGCAGATATTGCCATAATCAGCCTTCTTCCTCCTACAGAGGTTCGTGCATCAGGAGGCAAAATACCCAGTATTGCCCATTCAGGAGTGAGTGGCAAATAGTTAACTAAATCTGCAGTTGCAAACCTCCATACCCGGGTCCAGAAGGCCTTGATCAAAGGACATGCCCATAAACAATGGTATAGGTCTGCTTGGGTTTCACCACATTTAGGACACCTAGAATCAGCCGAAAGACCAATAATGCTTCAACGATGCGGTGAGAGGTAACCCCTGTGGAATATGTTAAGGAACATCTCTGCGTATATAGAAGCTGGGAAAAGCTTTATTGAAGTGGCCAATCCCTTCACCAACACCTGTTCTGTTCTGTTAGTTGAGGGAAATGGCGCAACCATCCACTCAGGCCCGAATTTATTTTAGTGTGATCTAATATAGTTCTCAGAAAAGCATAGTTGGGCGAGATCGCTCACCTCTTGGAGGAAACAGCTAGTAATAAAGTATCAAGAGGGTTATCCCAATCCACTGCTGAGAAGAGCGATATCACCTCTCGGGCATAATGCTGGGCCTGAATGAAAGAAAGACCACATGGACCCAAAAATGGGAACAACTCCAGTGCCTCCGCGTGGCGGAGTGGCCTTCTTCCAGTCCTGCTCAACAACTGTCCTACTGTCTGCAGCCCCTCCCTCTCCCACACAGTGAAGGGGCGAGCCGCCATGCTGTTCTGAAACGCGGGGTTTTTGATAAACGTTTTTGATAGGGATTAAGATGAAGTTTATGTCTCAGTATATGCCAAATTTTCCTTACCGAAACAATAAGAGGGCTTTCAAGTATGTGAGGGGACAACTCCTGGTCATGTAGGTGAAGAAAATCCTTTAAGTGGATGTCCGAAAGAAATTGTTTTTCTACTGCTAAATTGGTAAAGGTGCTCTGATCCATTAACCAATCCTTCAGGTATCGCAAATGAGCTGCATGGCTGTATTGTACTTTGTCCGGGAAATTTATGCCTCCATTAGAGTTGGATTGTTGAAGTTTAATAAGGCTAATCCTGGGGCGCTTTTTTTTACAAATAAATTTACGGAAAAGATAATTAATTTTTTCAGCGTCTTTTTTTGTTAGAAAGAGTGGCAATGTTTGCAGTGGATATAGTAACCGTGGGAATGATATCATCTTCAGGAGGTTTGCTCTGCCCAAGTAGGATACATTGAGTTGTTCCCAACCCTCTAACTCCCTTTGCATGTCCGTTATGGCTTTGCTAATATTAAGATTGTAGAGAGTGGCCATGTTCTTCGGGAGTCGGACCCCCAAGTATGGTATTGACCCGTTCGCCTACTGCAGCCCAAGTGACCGCGCCCACTGAGGCTCCGCCGGGCCTCTCCCCAAATATATTGCCGTTGATTTTTCAAGATTTATTTTGAATCCTGAAACAGACTTTATTTCCATAATTTTCTCCATCAGTGGACCCAGATAAGACTGTGGGTTTGAGATATGAAGCAGAATATCGTCGGCAAATGCTGTAGTTTTTGTGCACTCGGTGCCAACCGAGATACCTTCCATCTGGGGCCACTGCTGGATCAATCTCAGCATTGGATCTAGTGATAAATTAAATAGCAGCGGGGACATCGGACACCCTTGTCTAGTGCCTCTCGTCATTACCAGTGGATCTCCCAATAATGTATTAATGATTAGAGACGTTGATGGGGTATCATAGAAATAATTTATCATTGCTATGAAATCTTGACCAAACTCCCTCTCGTTCAACACAGCTGATAAGAAAGATCAGGACACTGTATCAAATGCTTTGTGAGCATCCAAGCTGAGAAGCATGTTGGGTGAGCGTGGGTCTTGGGAAGAGGCAATTATTGAAGCTATTGAAGTACGAATACCACGCACCGAATGGCATCCCTGTACAAAGCCTAGCTGGTGTGAGGTTAACAGTGAGGGCAGTATTGTTTGGAGGCGCTTGGCCATTATACGGGAGAGAATTTTAAAATCCAGGTTTAGCAGAGTTATAGGGCGATATGAAGACATTGACATAGGGTCCTTGTTTGGCTTAGGTATTAAAGTAGTGTATGCCTGGTTAAAAGATGGGTAATGAGGGCGATGGCGGTGGATAGTCCGATATAGCTCCAGTAAGATAGGTACTATCTCTACTTTCAGTAGTTTATAATATTCCCCCGTAAATCCATCTGGGCCAGGAGATTTATAAAGCTTCAGATCTGAAATAGTATCCAAGATCTCTTGAGAAGAAATTTCTGTATTTAGTAATTCTTGTTGTTCCAGAGACAGCTTTGGCAAATTAGCTTCCTGCATTATCTCCCTCAGGAGTGCATCATTAGATGGGGTAGTTGTATATAGCGCCTGATAGTATTTTAGGAAGGCTCCCGCTATTTCTTTAGATTTAGTGAGGGGTAGTGGAGATTCTGGTGTTTTGATAGCCACTATATAACTTTTACGTCTAAAGGGTTTTGAGAGATTCGCCAAAAGTCTACCAGTTCTATTACCCCACCTATAGTATCTATTTTTTGTGTAATCTATTTTAGACTGAGCTTGGGTCAGTAAGAAATTTTCTAATGTTTGTTTTGCCTGTTTATAGCTAGCGAATGTTATATCTTTGGGATCAGAGAGATAGGCATTGTACTGAGTTCGCATTGTCCGTGAGAGGGATTGGTAGAGTTTATTTGATTCTTTTTTCCGATTGGCCATATACGCTATTATATTCCCTCACAAGACTGCTTTAGATGCCTCCCAGAATATTATAGGGCTGTCAAAATATTCGATGTTATTGTCTTGGTAATCCAACCAATGGTATTGAAGATGCTGTTTAAAATTCTCTGAGGTATAAAAATAGGATGGGAATCGTCAAGTTGAGTTCCGTTGTCCTTCCAAGGGCAGACGGAGCGTTACTGTTATAGGGGCATGGTCAGATATAAGTATAGGGCCGATATCAGTCCTAAGGACTTCAGTTATTAAGGAATCAGCTAATAGTATGTAATCAAGCCTGGAAAAAGAATTATGCGCTCCCGAGTGAAATGTGAAAGATCTATCTGAGGGATTTAGTAGTCTCCACGGGTCTGTGAGATTATGTGCCATTTTTAGTTTGATTCCATATTTCCGATCTGAGGTTTTGGGGGACAGGATTTTTATTTACAGTTGGGTCATCTACCACATTAAAATCACCACCTATTATTAAATTTGGCGTTTCTCTTGAGACCAATTGAGATATAGTATGGAAAAATTATTTTTGATTTACATTGGGGGCATATACGTTTAGGAGCGTATATTTATAGTCATGGATTTGGACATCAAGTAGTATATATCTGCCATTTGGATCAATTATCCTTTCTGAAACGGTATAGGACACATTCCTCCGAACAACACGGCCACTCCCCTGGACTTATTTTTGTATGGAGCTGATATGCACTCAGCAATCCAAGTATCTTTAAGGCTAGAGTCATCACCTGTTTTCCAATGCGTTTCCTGCAAGAAGATGATATCGGGCTTATGGCGCTTGAGGTGGGTTATAACTTTTTTTCTCTTTATAGGGGTATTTAGACTGTCTACATTCCATGAAATTACCTTCAGGGGTGGGGGAGGACGGGGAGATGAATCTTTGTTTTATTATTTAATATAAGAACACACTCTATATCACTCAATGGGACATTAATCTAACCCATGTAGCCTGACTTATGATATTAGAAGATCAACTACTTAGACATGACTTGTCTAGAACTCAGAGTCTCAAGGATTGGATGATTCATTCTCCAACTCATCTTGCAACCAATTGCAGAACATAGAACGTTACAATTTAATTTTTAATGTTGCAGCGGTTATTTTATATGTTGTGTTCTTGTGTTTCTAATTATTTGTTACAACCTCCATAGAAAACTGGTTACCGGTACTGATCTTGATTAGCGCTGGCAAACCAGGGGTGTGGAATCTAACGAGTTCCCCGTTATTCACCAAGAACCGCCGCAAGGCAGGATGGAATTTGCTGCTGGGAACTTGCAGGTTGCAGTCCTCTGGAGTGTTTCAGGATGCAGTACTACTGAACTGGGGAGGCTGGCGGGAATATCCAGAAGAGTATGTGCTAGTAGAAGCTGGCAGGCAATGCATGGTCAGACAGTCAAGGTTCGGTACACGGGAGAGCCAGCCAAGCGTGGTCAGACAGGCAGAGTTTGGTACATGGAAAATCCAGCCAAGCGTGGTCAGACAGGCAAGGTTTGGTACACGGGAGATCCAGCCAAGCGTGATCAGACAGGTAGAGATCGGTACACGAAAGACCCAGCCAAGCGTGGTCAGACAGAAAGAGTTTGGTACACGTGAGATCCAGCAAATGCACTCAGAGAGATAACAGACACAAGGAACTGCAGGGGAGTCAGAAGCACGGCAGCAATGTTGCTCTGACACAGATCAGTGTTAAAGCTAGGCCTATGTAGGGGAGGAAGTTTGAAATACCCATCCCGACAGATAGGTCAAGTGACCCGATACCCGGACTGCGGCGCGAGCAGAGAACAGCGCTGGAACAGGGATTGGTAAGTCTGTAACATTATTACAGTTTGAATTTTGCATACTGTAAAGGTTTTTACATAAATTGTACGTTGTAAAGATATTTACAAGACATTTAATGTTTATTTTTCTTTTAAATAACATGTGATACCCCCATTCCCACCTGACCCCTCTCTTATCTTATAATCTCCCCTTGGTAGACCCTCTCACCCTCCATACTTCAATTCTTTACCAGCCCCCCATCCCTTCTCATCATCATCGTCATCATCTATTTATATAGCGCCACTGATTCCGCAGCGCTGTACAGAGAACTCATTCACATTAGTCCCTGCCCCATTGGAGCTTACAGTCTAAATTCCCTAACATACACATACACACACACAGACAGACAGCACATGCATTGTCATCTTATTAGTTTAACACATCATTTTCAGACCATGTTATTTTGCACTTCCACTCCCTTATACCAGCATAAGCCCTACTGTCTGTACTGACAATTACTTCATTGGGACATGAAGCTTCCCTTTTTGCCCTAATCCCACTTTTTATTAAACCCCATACTTATCCATTTCCACATGGCTCAGGGGTGTTCTACCTCCCCATCACTAACAGCTAGTGTTTTAGAGATTTTTCAGTATGTCAATGAATTAATTTTGGCAAGAGCAATGTGGTGTGAAAGGGGTTAAAGATAAGAGGGTATCAAAGTAAAGGGAAGAGACGTATCAGGGAGACAAACATAACAGTTCTCAGTTTCTGAAAAAAAATATTCTAAAAACAAACCCTACACTAGACAATCCTGACACAGAAAGGGTCATCTACAACAGGAAAAATACAGACATGCAGTGCGAATGCTGTTTTGTCCCCTTTTGTGACATAGGGTTGTATTTTTTAAGATTGCATACATTTGTATGGGAAAGTGTGTCAGGATGGTGGCATCTTTGGGATTGCTAAATTTTGCCTCTTTACACGAGAAGAGATGGGTGTATCAGAGCGAATGTGAGCTAGACACAGAAATACAAATGTGACAAAGAAAGTCTGGAATTCACAATATCCCTTTAGTGTCGAAGATTCCCTCTTACATCAAATATACTACTAAAACTTTGCACCAAAAAATCATATATACAGAATATGAAAACTGTGGCACATCACACTATAACAATAAGCAACATGTACTGATATTCTAAAGAAATAAAATAGTGTCCAATGAAATGATACAGGCTCAAAAGGCAAACTTAAAAAAGCATGAGGATTCTATCTTCTTAAAATCTTGTACTGAAATAGGTCTCCTTATAAATCTTCTCATATTATTGATATCCCATGAAATAAACAGAAAAAAAAATCAATATATAGTATAGTAACTTAATTGGATATGAAACCTGTTATATTGCAAGCAACCCTCTTCTAAATGCAAACGATGTGAGTATGTGAATGTGATAACACAACAAACCGTGAAGTCGGTGTGAGAAGTAGTTTCAACCTGACTCACATTTACAGCATCAGTGATCTCAAATGGGATGCAAATTGCTTCTGTTAGGTATTGTAAAGCAATTCAACTCCACATATATGTAGAATTGTCTCAGTAGTAGTTTGATGTCCCATTTAGAACATACATGTATAGGGACATACCAATTTAAAAATGTTCTCAAATTTGGAACAAAAAGGGAAGAAAAGCTGCGATTAAACAAACTACATGAGAAGGAGATTATAATAACATATCATTGGAAACTTACCTGTAATAATAGAGTAATTTAATTGATGAAAAAAACTCCTTAATCAAAGCAGAGGATAAACGTAGAGCATAATAATATGATAACATCTATAAACACATGTTGTAGATATTGCATTCCAGCCTAATTAGAACAAGCAAATCAGATGGTGATTGATTTGAATTAAGCTGAATCTTATAAGAGATGGATAATCACTAAGTAGCTTGTGGAAAGTACAATATTGACACAGGGAATATATGAATCACAGTGATATAATTTGAAGTGAGAACCTCCCAAAAATATGTGAATTTTATTTCCACATAATCATTACGTGGTAGGCTGTATTGTATTAACAGAAAAAAATCTGATAATAAGATTCTTGTTCAGAATTAACAATAAATTGGGAATTAATAATCAATTAAGAATTGATACAGAATATATAAGATGATAAACAAGAGAAGGATCTCTACCACTAAAACAGAAAATTATAAATTATATAGTGATTCCGGAGAATGAGTAATTGAGAAATTGGGGCAGCACAGTGGCTAAGTAGTTAGCATTTCTGCCTCACAGCGCTGGGGTCATGAGTTCAATTCCCTACCATGGCCTTATCTGTGTGGAGTTTGTATGTTCTCCCCGTGTTTGTGTGGGTTTCCGCCGGGTGCTCCGGTTTCCTCCCACACTCTAAAAACATACTAGTAGGTCAATTAGCTGCTATCAAAATTGACCCTAGTCTCTCTCTCTGTCTGTCTGTCTGTGTGTGTATGTATGTTAGGGAATTTAGACTGTAAGCTCCAGGGCAGAGACTGATGTGAATGAGTTCTCTGTACAGCACTGCGGAATCAGTGGCGCTATGTAAATAAATGGTAATGATGATGATGATGAGAACCTCTTAGGTTGGTGCTCCTACTATTGTAATTTCACTTTTCTATATTCTTTAGTTACTTTTGATTTAACCATATTTTAAAGATATTTCGCAAATGACTATACAGTTTTGCAAAGTTTTAACAAATATTAATCAACTTTGAATATTTTAAGTCAATTATCGCAGGCCGAAAAGAGTTCTTCCACATCAGAACCTGGTTTCTTGTTTTGGATGTCTATTGAGTTCTGAAAGAGCACCGCCTACAAAATGATATAATGTGAATGGTCACAGACATAGAATAAAAAGAGGTGCATTTATGTTCCTGTGCAGGTAATCAATTTTAGTTTACAACTCTTGATATTGGAGTTAAAAAAGTAAGTATAGATCACAAAGAAAAGCAGGAATGTCAGCCTATCAGTGGATTCCATGGTGTTCAGGCCTGCTCAACTTGGGATATGTTGGTCAGGTGACTAACTACATGACCATAATATACTCTATAAGTGATATTGCAAAACAATGTTAACAGAAAATGAAAAGTACATAATAATATTTGTGTTGCATAATTTTACCTAACCTTTATAAAGGTGTAAGTCAGGTTGCAGGGTTTAGCATGCTTTTAAGAGACACTCTTTTGTTTCCATGCCATCATCTTGTTTCCTTCTTTCAAAGGACTCCTGAAAATCTTAATCATGTTTGATAACCCAGTCACCATAAAAGAGCTTTGGGGGCACGGACTACCAATTTGGAGAGTGGGCTGATGTCAGTGGTGGATGGCCAGGTCTAAATGGACCAAAACTTATAATAAGAGCAAGTAAGGGTGATACAAATTTTGACATAGCTATAGAGAAAATAAGGCTATATCTATCATATGCATTCCACTTTACTAGGTAGAGAAGGTGCAAATCTGCATTAAAACCATTAATTAATAAGCAGACTATTAAGCAGACATTTGTTTTAAATGTGTAACTTGCACTAGACAGGTAAAACTGATTGCTGATTGATTGTTGTAGTTTTAGTTCAGAGGTATTTTAGTAAATAACCATCAGAGTATATTTAAATTAGTGTGATATAGCTTTGTGCAGCTCTTCCAGTGCCCATTGGTGTTTCAGTTCAGTGGAATGCCATTTAACAAGAGCAGTGAGGCCAGTTTCAATTCCTAAGAGGTGCAATAAGGATTCACTTCAGTAATTTGATCATCAAGTCTGGTAGGCACTGACTACCTGAGCAATGGTGTCACTGTCTTCCCTGTTCTGTTCCACGGCACTGGTAAATGGCATCTGTTGTGCTGGCACGCTCGCCACCTGAAACTTTTGAACCATTGAAAACCCAGAGAGACGAGTAATAAAATCAAGTTATGGAGGAGATCACCTTAGTTAAAACTGCTGAAAAGAGGATAAAGCACATAATAGTTGGCATGATTACAAGATTTTTCAAGTAGTCTATTTTTTGGCAGAACAATCCTAATTTAAAAACTTCCCCATGTGCATGTTATAGTGTTGGTGAATAAAGGCATGGTTAGCAGGTCCAGGATGTGGATTGAGAGCAGGGTTTATTTTGTCCCTTCTTATAAAAGCAAAACAAAACCCTTAATAAAAATATTCAAAATAAAAAAGAGGACCTTAAAAATGGTATATTCATATATTAATAATCTAACTGTATGAATGTAACAGCAACAAAGAATTTAGATTGTTAGACAATTGCATTGACAAAGGAGAGTTAGAAAGCTGTTTAAGCTGCTTGCTTTAGACAAGATGTATATAAGCACTCATATTCAGGAAAACAAGACTTCTGGGAAAATAAAATGTTCATAATAGATGTAGCTTATTTGCATAGTTTGACACAAAGTTAACACTTGGCCTATTGGTAAGGCAAATGCCATTGTTTTTAAAAAGAAAAATCTAAACACCAGGTCCCAAAATGATGTATGACAGAATCTGGATGCTGCAGGTGCACCTATGACTAGTACGCAATAAGAAAGAAGCCCAAATGTTGCTAGAAACAACAACAAAAATTAAACCATAAAAAATGAGCCACTGTGATAGAAAGGTCATCCTCATCATCATTTATTTACATAGCGCAACTAATTCCGCAGTGCTGTACAGAGAACTCATTCACATAAGTCCCTGCCCCAATAGAGCTTACAGTCTAAATTCCCTAACATAGAGAGAGAGTAAGCTTAATTTAATAACAGCCAATTAACCTACTAGTATGTTTTTGGAGTGTGGGAGGAAACTGGAGCACCTGGAAGAAACCCAGGCAAACACGGGGAGAACATGCAACCTGCACACAGATAAGATTATGGTCAGGAATCAAACTCATGACCCCAGTGCTGTGAGGCAGCCACTCCTCTTTACAAAACAAAAACTTCACTATGACAAATTTGAAAACAAAATTATATAAAGACAATATAGGACCATGCATATTAAAAACACTATGTCCACAGAATATCAGACACAATTGTATTAGTAAAATGTATATTTAAAGTAGATATATGCAACCAACTGACTTGAAAAAAATAGATACAATAAATTCTGTGTAAAACACATCATTTGAAAAGCCACTGGCTGCTTATCAATAATATGTCACATTTTGAGAGAACCCAGGATACATGGAAAGAAATATCCCCATTAGTTGCTGCAGCAATAGTTGGAAGTCATATATTAACTAAACAGCAGAATTTAGTGTATTCGCTGGCACCACGCCTCTAGCTGGGAACGCTGGTATATACAAGCTTACCACAGCCAGTACCAAGTTTTCCAATAGAGTGGTTGGTCATTTTTGACTAGGGACCAAGTCTTCCCACTGGGAAAAAATAAATCACCCTTCCTTGTATCAGTGACCCCTATATGGCTAAGTAAGCAAAATTACACATTAATCACCCAACACCAGAAAGACTTTTACTCTTTGTGGTTGAATAACATCCAGATGAGTGTTAATTAAAAATGTGATAAAAGTCAACATTTGAATCAATGTTGCTTAGTAAAGAATAGTGCCTACTTGGCAGGGAATTTACTATGCAATATCCCTAACCACTTGCCACGTTTATTTATCTCCTGGCAATTTCCTCAGAAGTGTATAAGGAACAATAGCATAGCCGTGTTTATAATAGGGTTTTAGCCAATAGAAAGAGTTTTCCCCTAATTATAATTATTTTAACTTACCCTTCATGTACTTACCCTTCAAAAACTAGTCCTAAGCCTATGTAAAATATAATGGGGAAAAAATAATAAAAAAGAAAGCAATAAAAATAAATTAAAAATATAAAAAATATATACTATATACATTTGTAGATGTGTCTGTGAGACCTTTATTTAGAATATATTTACATAAATATGGAAAAAAATATTGTATTAAAATATATCAAGTCAAATGTAAATCAAATATATTTCCATTATATTTATCAACATTATGCCAATTTTTGTTGCATACCTATACGCATTTCGATACTGTGCATGAATACCAAACTGCATCCATCTAGATGTCTTTGTTTATTAGGCTTACACAAACAGAAATGAACTTCACACCCAGATAACTAAATTCAATATCCTCTTTCTAGTCCGACTTCTTCTTATGGCTACTCTTGACATCTCACCCAAATTCTATGCAATACTCTCAATCTGCTCATACTCTTTTTTTCACCCCAAACTTCCCATCCATATTATACTTCTAATCCCTCAAACCTCATTCACATTTTTTCAGTACTCTTCCATCTCCATTCCTGTACACTCGGGAGTGTAAGATCTGTTTGTAACAAACTCACATCCATTAAACCCTCAAACTATTTTCCATTAATGAAAATGGGCTTATTTCTTTTGATGCTACTGTATATCCCCTACAACTCTCTCCTTTAGGGGTAACTCCTTCAGCCACACTCCCATATCCATAGACAGGCAAATAGAAAATTGTACATTCAGTGTCATAATCCTAGGAACCCTCTATCTTCTTCACTTCCTTTGCAGTGCACACCATTAATCACTTCACACTCCAGGTCCAGTACCCACATTTATTGACAATTTTGCTGCCTGGCTCACATATTTCCTATCCTTTGTCTAACCTATTTTCATTCTAGGTGAGTTCAACATTCCCATTGATAACCCTTCTGTCTCTGTCGTCACAAAACTTATTTTGCTTACTTCTTTCTTTGGTCTCTTCTAGTGGACTTCATCAACTGTGAAGGACACGCCATTGACCTCATGTTCTCCCATATCTGCTCTATCTCTAGTTTCTCTAACTCAGCTTTTCCACTTTCCAAACTCACCATTTCTTCAGTCTACACTACTGCCCCTTCAATTGCTAAGCAGCTCTTCTTCACTTCTCTACCGTCCACTAAGTTTTCTGACCCCGACGCCTCTTTGCTAAATTCCACATGCTTCGCTGCCTACCTGTATTACATCCTCGTTCCTACCTCACAGCCCAAGACTGTGACACCTACTTCAAAGACAAAACCAACATTTGATCTAAGTATCACTTTTACTTTATTATTATTATTATTATCCTTTATTTATAGGGTGCCCAAGATTTCCACAGCACTGTACATTATACATACAGTAGACCATACAGGGTAAACAGTAAAGAACAACAAATTCAATAAATAAATGAATTTATATATAAAAACAATAAATAAATGAATAATACCAGGACTCCAAAACAAACAAATACTAATTTACAGCACAATAGGACCAGTGCACACTAATATAAATTGAATAAAAAATCTTAAAAAGTTGTTTATATATAACATCATGAGAATACACATGGATCGCCAGTATAAAACAAAGAATTTAATAAAATAAATGAATAAACATAGAAAAAACACAACTGGTAACGTTACAAGATTTTGTTTTTTTACAGAGGGTAGTTGCTATTTACGGGGATCTTACATCCTAAATGAAGCAATTCTACGATGATAGCACCCAATTCTCCCCTCACTATAAATAAATATCCCAATGCTACCTAATGCTTAACATGTCTATAGCATTATTATTATTTTCTAATCTCCCAGAGGAATGTTGAAGTCAAATAATTGGATGAAGTCGGCTAAATTAATTAATATTTGTTTTCCGTGTGATTACAATTAGTATGTTACGTGTAATGACGCAATCGCATGGATTAATAACACATTTACATTCACACTTACACTTGTAAATAGTACACATTTATTAAGGTTCCAATCGACATTTATTTATTAGTAAAATGTATTAGAGATTATTTATACATAGATAATAGTACAGCAAAGGTAATTATGGTTCAGGTCCACAGAAATGTGTGGAGTTTGGTCCCGTATTAATCTATATTTTACTAATTGAAATCCGGTGTCAATAGAGAAACGATCGCATATTGCGAGTGCAAGTTATGAATGGTATGAGATTAATACTCAAATGTACTTTGCTTATGGGTCAGTTAAACTGGTTATTCAGCGGGAAGACACGTAGGCAACAGTTGGAGCAAGTTGCCCCCACCTTTGAGAATAGATCAATTGAACCGACCTATGACCAGCAGTCTACTGGAACATCGTTAACCCTGGACCAATGAAGACCTCTCTTAGTGTTATCTGTGTATATTTGTCACATCACCAATGTCTATGTTAATTCTAACTGCATATAAGCAAGTCCCTGAGCTAGTGTTAAATCTCTCTCTTCCTGACTGCAGACTACAAGGCTGAATATGGACCTGGGCCCAGGATACACTTGTTTAATGTAATGTATTTGGTTTATACTTTCCTGTATTATGTTATACCTTTTATGCATCATCATGACTTGCTGTAAATCCTGCTATCTTTTGCTATTAAATCTCTTTGTGTGTCGAAACCACAATAATCACATTGGACCATATTTATTGGTAGCAACAAAACGAACATTACAGGAGGGAAGAAGGGAAGAACAACTCCACAACTTCCTCAGTCTCCCAAGTTCCCTGCCTTGCTGTCATCCTTTTTATTATTATTTATTTATCTATTAGACGCCCCAGGTTCCAGAGCGCCTGATACAGAAGCAAGTAACAAATAGATGGGGGTCATACACATAAGTAGCACAGATGAGTGTGAGTAGTGCTATGGGGACTCACACAGAGTGCAGCAAAATACATGACAGGACGTACGAGGGAGTCAGACAGTAGATAGACATGGGACAATAGGTAGAGAGTTAACATTCTAGAGAGAGGGGTGGTGAGAGACTGTAGGACTAGTTGGGAGAAAATGGAGATGGCAGGTGAAGGAAGAGGAGATGATGGATAAGATGGTTAGGAGGTGATAGGATAGGCTAGCTTGAAAAGGTGAGTATTGAGTGAGTGTTTGAAGGACTGAAGGTTGGGGGAGAGTCGAGTCAGACGGGGTAGGGAGTTCCAAAGAATAGGGGCAGCACGGCAAAAGTCTTGGAAACGAGCATGGGAGGAGGTAATGAGAGGTGAATTGAGGCGGAAGTCAGAGGCGGAGCAGAGTGGTCAGGTAGGTACAGTATGTACTTCGAGACAAGGTCAGAGATGTAAGGGGGAGAAGTGACAGTAAGGGCTTTGTTAGTGAGAGTAAGGAGCATGAACTGAATTTTGAAATGGATGGGGAGCCAATGAAGGGATTTACGCAGAGGAGTAGCGAAAGAGCAGTCACATGAGAGGAAGATGAGCCTAACCTTGCTACTTTGGTTTGATTCCCTGTTGTGACCCTTTGGTTTCACTTTTGAACTCTTGTGCCCTTTGACCTTGACCTGTTCTGGATTATCCGTGTTTGTTACCTGCCCTGATCTGTTGCCTGTCTCCCGGCTATCTGACTCGAGTCTGACCCATGACCCTTGGACTGTCTCTGGCATCGGCCCCCAGTATTCCAGTTATTACCTATCTGGCACTATGGTTTGTTCTGATAAGCTTATACCACTCTAGAGTCTTGGGGGTATCCGAGTACGTCCAAACATACTAGTACTACGGGAAAGACGACTGCTATAGGTGAATATCTCTACCAGTCTGTTTCTAGAAGTTAATCAAACAGCCATGGCCCATAACACCAGCGGCTTTTGTTCAGATCGGTTCCAGATATTAGATTATAATGTAAGCAAAGAGTGTTCAAGAGGGATGGTGATGAGTTCATGATGCATGATGCTGACTCTGTAAGCCTCGTAGGCCATGCACCTTAACATTTAATTTTTACTTGATAGTGTACATGCATTGCATTCATTGAATTGATAAACATAAACATCTCTCTTTGTGGGCTTCAAATTATGAGACGAGGTTGACCACAATAATATGCTTGGTCACACATAGTAACAAGCAGTATTGAACAGATCTTAAGGTTTAATTAAGGGTATCTGGAAATATGCTTTGCTGCAAAGAGGAAGAGTTAGTTACTGTGAAAGTCTCTGGCAGGGAGATGGTTAAATATTTAATGGTCGTGACACCAACACAAAGTATTCATTATCTCATCTCCTGTTGGAGAGTGAAGAGAGCCTGATCATTAAGTTCTTCTGTGCTACACATCTCAACCCTTGCTGTAATCCCGTGAAATGTCTGTGAGGTCAGTACATCACAATACTCTTTAGGGACACAGAAGTAAAAACGTGTGTGTATATATATATATATATATATATATATATATATACACACAAACATAGCATATATACACACACACACACACACACACACACACACACACACAGTACCTTGTATATCAAAATCGTGAACCAAATGTTTTTATAGAAAGCAACAGGAATCAGCAAAATACTTATGGACAAAACTATGCCTTGTTGTAATCCAACTTGCTGTGACACAGTTTTATGTTACACTTGTATCCAGACCATGTAATGTCAGGTTAATTTATTTTAATTTACCCATAGGTTTCTATAGAATGGGTTATCAGTACACCTTTGGAGCTGATGGGGTAACATTTTGTAGAGTGGAAAGAAACTTTAAATGCAAATGTTTTCAGTTATTTTCAGCATATCTATCATGTGTGCATTCTGGATTAAGATAATTTGTTTTGCCAACTAATACTAATGCATACTTGCCAACTCTCCCGGAAAGTCCCGCAATTCGGGTCAGTCTCCCGGGCGAGCTGGCATTTCTCCCACATCCCAGGTTTCACAGAGAATTCTCTGTGATTCACGCCATTTTGGAGGGTGGGAGGGGGCGGGGCGAGGCCAATTGCATCATTTTGGTGCCGCCCCCACGACGACGACGGGGGGGGGGGAAGAATGCCGCGATTGGCCTCACCCCGCCCCCTCCCGTCCTCCAGTCACGCCCCCTCTCCCGGAAACTAGTTTTCGCGAGTTGGCAAGTATGTAGTAATGTAGTGCCAAATATGGTACACAGGCATATTAGGAAACTTCAAACATTACACAGCAAGCTCTAGATATTAAGTAATAAATGCATTAATTTCACATACACATGTAGTAGCAATTGTTGGAATATTGGAATTCATTTATCACCTCCAATGTAATGACTGGAAAACACATCCCCTTTTCCCTGCAAAGTATTATTGCTTCCAAGACAGATGACAGCAAGACATAGGAGTAGACTACAAGCTTATAGTGGATTCTAAGGTGGTCTGTTTTTATCTCTCCCTTGTCTGAAACTAATAACCAAAGCTGTATTTTTACAGTTTCAATAATACTGAAGCTTACATAATATACCAAGTCAGCCACCTTAAGGATGTAACATAAAATGTACAGGACACAAAAAGCATTACTAAAACAAAATCAGCATATACAGAGAATCAGTATTCTTAAAACAAAATTGAACATATTCTTCTACACATGAGTGTTCAATAAATATTACAGCATAGGCAAACCGAGAGGGGGTTTCCTAGTGCCCGGAAACTCCCCTCCAAGCCTGGGGCACTGTATAATTGAGGTGTCTGGACCCTGCCCCTGCTTCACACAGCTCTGCTTGAAAAGGGAGAGCTGTGTGCACCTAACAGTAGTGCATGCAGCATTGCCCATGTATATTATAGGGATAAGAAGAGGTGGAGAGCAGTGAAGCATTGTCTAATATTATAGCCATGCCCCCATGCATGCTGGTCACGCCGACTGGTGGAAACCACCCTCTACAAATCCTGCGTTTGCCCCTGTACAGGGTGCTCAAGTCTTCAAATGTAATAAGCTGTACATCAAAATAAACCATCTGTTCACTTGCAAATGTAGTTAGCTAGTTCTGGGAATTTCGGTCCATTCTGTTTGGCCAAGTTTATTCTACTGAAAGTCAGAAAACACTCAGGGCCTGATTCACTAAGGAACGTAAATCCCGACATGTGCTGCATTTTTCCAAAAAAATGTCTAATACGCCAGTGAAGGCAAATGCATGCAATTCATCTTCTAACGTAAAGGACACTTTCGACAGCCTACGATTTCAAGGGCGAAATGGGGAGGGAAGGGGCGTATGCAAGTAGTCAATGTACAGTAATGGCGTACCAAGGTTGAGTACATGCACACAGGGCCATCTTAACAACATTATGGGCCCCCAGGCAAAGCAGTGCACCAGGGCCCCTATATATAGATAAAGATATATAGATGTATACAGATACAGATATAGATAAAGATATATAGAGATAGAGATAGATAGATGTACTTGCTCAGTGACCCTTGAAGGTTTTTTTTGCAGGTTTTTTTCTTTTGCAGGATTATTTATTCTCATTAAGAGCCGTGCCTATGGTGCCCCCTTGCCTGTGGGGCCCCCGGGCAGCTGCCCATCGTGCCCAATGGAAAAGATGGCCCTGCATGCACATCTATCTGATTCAAGCTCTGGGCGTCTCTCAGGTACGTGATTTTTAGCCGTATCACTTGCGCCAGCTACAGGGCAGTGCCGATGGATAGTGGTCGCGTATGCATGCCAGAACATGTGTTTGCAATCAAGAGCAACTGTAAAAATGCATTTTATGTACAGTAGGCATTAATAATACCAATAAATGTATTTCATGTAGGGAAAAAAAGAAAAACAAAACTTTTTTTTATGTATTTTTATTAATGATTAAATTATTAACATTTGTTAATGTATTTAATATTTTCTTTCATCTGTGCATTCTGACGGGACTTTAAATGTACATATACAATGTGCATATCCTGCAGTGTGTTGTATCTGTCTGCATATGGCAAGCGCCGTATAAGCAGAGCATACTTCAAATAGAAACATTTCTTGAAATTCTCTGGTTGAATACAGGTGTACAAGTCTGCAATTTCCATAAATTTATATGTTCATTATGCGTTCCATAATGATTCAGGCCCTCAATATCTCATTGAAAGGCTTTTTTTAAAAAAAAAAAACCCAACAACTTATACACACAGTATATTTGATATTAAAATGAAAATATAACATTCCGTAATACACTGCTGTTCTAATCATAATGACTATATTGTAAATACATTGGGCCAATGGTTTTTTAAAGTCATATAAATGGGACCCTTGCCTTGGTGTGTCCTTAATAGCCTTACAGACTGCTTCGTGAAAGATTGGGTCATCTATAGAACTTGCTTGGAATTATATCAGTCGCCCAGTAGTCAAAGACACCAAATATACTTTAATTTTCTTAGGTGAGGGAGGAAAAGAAGTGCAATTGAGTTTACATACACAACTGAAAAATAGTTTAAAAGCACTGGCAATGCCTTCAATAATTCCTTAAGCTTCCACGAGGCATCCATAATCTGAGAGATCAGGGTCTGCTGCTGCTGTTCCTTGGTGTATCTAGAAAGGAGGCAGCACTTGTTGCCCCCTCCAAATGGCTGGTGTTTTAAGTGTATTAACAATTTTGCAGCATTTGTGGACAGTAGTCATTTGCACAGTTCCTCCAGTTGCTGTAGAGTCTCCTTTTCTGAATTGGTTTTATCTGTTTGTTCCTATTTGTGAATGGCCCCCAGTAAATCATCTAATTCTTTATCTTGTGTTATCTTTAGATGAGCTTTAAACTTAATGAACTACTCACAGATTATACAGTTGTGTCCCAGTAGGTAAGGTCAAAAACATCTGGTTTATCTTTTAAGGCAAAATAATTTGGGCACCAAGAAGTATCCAAAACCTCTGGGCATGCAAGGAGACAGTCATCTAGTTTCTTTCTGGAGGCCACAGGCAATGCAAGGGTGATAAAAATGAGCATGGTCTGACCACGTTATACTGTCTACTGAACGCTCAGATCGAGAAGGAAATAAACTATTGCACTGTGTGTGGAATGGACATGAATTTAACAATAGCCAGACAATAAACAGTATGAATGTGCTTTGAAGTTTTTGTAACTGACTTGTGGACACACCTGAAGCTTCGTTAGGGCAGTCAACATTGGGGATACGGTGTTGAAATCAATATTGTACATACTTCCCTTTCAGGTCTTTCAAAAGGTCCTTGATTAGTATTTGGTGCATATTTTATATATATATATATATATATATATATATATATATGTCTAGTGGCGTGGGTTAGTCTGTCTGTGTGTGGAAAAAATAAAACCGAGCTGCAGCGCCACCTGCTGGGCAGAGTTATACACTGACCTACTTAATTCTTAGTGTGTGTGTGGAAAAAAAAATTCATAAAGGGCTGAAATTTGGTATACTAAGATGTTTTTAATTTGTTAATTTAATTTGTTAATTGTTAAAAGTGTTTATAAAGATTTTAAAAATATATATATATATATTTCTTGAAGGAGAAGTGACAGTTGGGAGTGGTTGGTGGTTGCCGGGGGTGACAGTGGGGAGTGGTGGGTGGTTGAGGCCTGGGCTATGGCCCAAATGCATGACAAGAACCTTTTTAACACCTTAAGTAGCTTGATTTGACTAGAATGCATGAGTATCATGCACGGGTTAACTGACCTACTAAATTCTTAGTGTGTGTGGGAAAAAAACCCCTCAAAAAGGGCTGAAATTTGGTATACTGACATTATTGACGAATTGAGGGGTCAAACTCATTTTCGTGAGGTAATTTTACCTCATGAACATGTGTACAGTGGCGGATCCAGGGGGGTGCGATCGGGGCAATCGCCCCCCCCCCCTAGCAGGGGTTTGCTGCCGACGGCTGCACAGTATGCAGGTCCGTTTGGCAGTGACAGTGTGCTGCTGTGTTTTAAACACAATCAGAGCAGCCGGGCAGCACACTGTCCCTGCCTGTCACTGCCGAGCGGACCTGCACATACTGTGCAGCCCCTGAAGTCGGAAAGGGGGCAGGGCCTAAATCGCCACGCCCTAACATCCCCCCGGGGAACAAACATTTTCTAGATCCGCCCCTGCATGTGTAGCGGCGTGTGTTAGTGTGTGTGTGTGTGTGTGTCTGTGGAAAAAACTATTTTCTCAGAAAGGGCTCATCCGAATGACCTGAAATTTGGTATACTGACATTATTTGACAAAAAAATGCATGAGTATCATGCACGGGTTAACTTTATATATATATATATATATATATATATATATATATATATATATGCCATGTATCAAGCCAAATAAATATCTCCCCCCTAATGTCCGTTTCACCAAAAATGGTATTATATGTGTATTACTATATTAACACACTTTTTGTTTGCACATACCTTAATAAGGTATTTTGGACCTTCTGTAAAATTATTCTCACTGGGTAATCTTTTGCATTCAAGGAGAAATTATATTTTGTGCAGTGAGTTTAAGCCTTTTACATTCATAGGCATGCATAGACCTTCAGGGAGTTATCCTTAAACAAGTATTGCCTTCATACAGAGATCATAAACCTGTGTATTGCTCTGTGTGATATGGGAGGTAGTCGGGCTCTAAGAAAGGTAATCAAACAGTAAATTGATGTAGCACTCATAACATATTTTGAATAGTATGGCGAGCACTGAAAAGAGGAAAAGCCTCTAATATTTCAAGTGCAGTAATAAATAAGGATATATGGCACTTATTATCCAAGGATTTACCATTTTTCTACTCACAATTAATTCAAATATCGAGAAAGATTTTTCCTACAGGATCTGTGTGTAGTCATGGGGACCTCAGCTGTACCTAGATTTATCAATGTATGTATAGGTTATTGGAAATATTAAATCTGGTAAAACAATCCATTTATCTTTGGAGACAATACATTAATAATATAATAACTATCTGGAGAGCCAAGGAGACAGATTTAAAGTACATTTTTAAAAATATATTAGCAACCCTTTCAATATATACACCATATCAGTAAGGAATTAGTCGTCTTTTTGGACTTACGCATTAAAATTATTTAAAGAAACTGGATACCAGTAATCATTTTAAGGGAACGGATTCAAACCCATAGTTGAATGCCAACACCGGGCACTTAAAATCCTGTCTGAAGAGTGTCCCTAAAAATAATTTATTAAATGTAATTTACACTACCCTATATTATTAAATGTCAAATTATTGTATGTCTCCACACCCATTAATTAGGTATTAAAAACCACATGATTACTATGGTATAGAAGGACTCACTTTTAATTATATATTTTTTCTAAATTAATTTGCAATACCTAGAGTCTCTCTATCTTATGACAATTTCATAATAGATTGGCAGTTTTGTATTTAATATATTAGCAATAGTCCCAAGAATTTATTTCAGGTTTATTATATCTATATTTTTTGTCTTTTTATTATAAACCTATTAGTGATTACAACACATTGTTAGCTAAATGTATTATCTGTTAATTCTGAATTATAAGTTGTATTTCAATATATTCTTCAATGTGCCTTTCATACATAATTTTACATTGCAACTTTTAATAAAGATTGGTTTATTATATCTTTCCCCTGTTATTCCAAGTATTTTAAGCATTGCATTTATCCTCAATTAGCTATATATAATTGGCATAGCCTTTTAGAGCTTTACTAATATTTAGTCAGGATATTTATGGAAATAATGTTAATGTTGTCATGATTTATCCTAATATCTTAATCAAATGTTTTCTGGGAAATCCCTGTGTGTAAACAAATCAAGGGTTAATGTATTTTGATAAAGGACACAGATTAGCATACCAGAACACCACTTACATTGATACCACCAAGGAGGGGAGATAGAGCAAGGAAAAAGTTTAAAAAGTAATGGTTGGTATGTGAGTGTAGTTTTCTGTTTCTGTGTTTAATTTGTATTATTTTGAAATAGACTGTTTTACATTTATATTTCTCTATGTCAATTTATAAAAAAATGTATTAATATTAAATCATATTTAATCATATTCTCTATTTGTGTTCGTGTTCTTAAATAATTCAAGTGTCAGAGAGGATTGTTTTTTTTAATACTACATCTATGCAGGGAATTTTTTGGTTTACAATAAACTTTGTATAAATAAGCACTTGAACTAAATGTTAGTAGTGGCAGTGTTTGGAGGTTAATAGTAAGTGTGAAATATAATTTTGGGGGATTTAAGTAATTTTTAGACAGACAATGTGTTTTTTTTTTTTTGCTAACCCCTTATACATCAACATGTCATACATGCACAGGAGAGTCTTGCCGTGACAATGCTGTTTAACTCCAAGTGAAACAGGGATTGGTATTTCTACCAGGCACATTTCTTCCAATTACAGACCTCTGTAACAGTCAGATTCTTATTACAGATCGGGCATTTACATTTTAGGTAATGATTAATATTTCAGTATAGTTTAAAATTATTATTCTAATGACTCATGTTTGACTTTCTTCTATTTGAGGTTAATTAGCCCTACCAGTGGTTTTTTTAACACTATTCCAGTGTCTTTATAACAGAGATTCTGCTATTTAACAATTCAATGCAGGTAACAATCTTTTAGTTAATTTTTTAATCAATGGTTGAACAAACATAATACTTTTTATAGATTATTTTATTTATGGTCTATCTTTTTGATGAACTATAACATTCAGATAATATAACTAAATTATTTGTTCTACTTAAATTTATCTCACTAAAATCTTGTTTAACTGACATTGGGATTTTTTCAATTACCCCAACCAGCTCATCGCATTGTTAGATTAACCTTTCAATTTCAGAAAAGATTAATATATAAAAAAAATTATATTTTTACAAATCTATAAAATAACACTTTACATTGTTATAGGTATCCCATACTTTACTGATATATTATAAACTTTGTTCTTAATTGCCAATGTTGGAAACACAACTAGTTCTGTTTTTTTGTTAATTGAATAATCTTGCTACTAAGGGAATTTATAGAGTATCCCTGTTTAACAACATTTATATTGTTTTAGGGCGAAAGCAGCATTTTACTCTGAAATGTATACCAGAGAACTCTGCGGACTGGCTGATTCTTTCACTTGGGCATCAGAGTTATACCTACATGCTACTTTATAGTAAATACATTTTAAGTGCAAATAATTGATTACATCTATTAAAGCCTCAATTTAGATTGATTCATTAGAAGTTGCTGATTACTTTTAGCAGCTTTAGTACTGCTAGCAAAGTCACCATCCTCCCATAAGGATTATAGTGATTTTTCCATTGCCATTTTCAACCCAGTGGGAAAGCAATTTATCCTTATTTACTACTTTTATATTCTTGGACTCCCCCCCCTACCCCATTTTTCAGTGCACTCTTATTATACAAAAATTAAAACTCTACTGCAGTACCAGTAACACTGAGTCCCGCGTGTTCTGAGATTGGAGCAGCAGCAGTTTGTTGACTTTACTTCTGAACTTTCATGTACTACACATCTGAAGTCAATTGTTCCCTGTCGTATTGGAGAGTGTTTCTCCCATTGAGGAATATGTAAAAACACAACAAACACAATATAATAGTGAGTATAGTAAAGAATAAAAGGGACAATGATATTTGCAGAGACAGAGAGTGGGGGTGGCATGAGATGAACTGTCAGAAAAAGATAATGCTAATCACAGAAAATACATTCTTGGGAAGACAAAATAACTTTCAGGTATGGATCAGAAAATATCTTAGTAAAAGTCCATAAAGGCAAACTCTGTGGAACATGTAAATGCCACACCAGGCCTTCTATCCCTCAGCTGATTGGCCTTAGGAGTCAGTTTTCATCCTAGGACTTATTTCCCTGGTGCTCCACCTGGCTGTTTTTACCTCCCACCCGACCCTTGGTCCTCTTACTGTTGGTCCCAATATCGTAGGCACTTGGGGCATTGCAGCCAGCACAGTCTGTTAGACTGCCGGGTGCTCCTGTTTCCTCCCACACTGGTGACCACCTGCTCTGGTAACTAGCTCTGCTCCCAGATGTATCCAATTTTATTTTTTTGTGACCAGAGGCACTGAATTAAGTCTTTGTATGAGACAAAAAGCGTAGGCCAATCTGACAGTGTTAGGCTGGTCATAACGCCCCTTTCCTAGCTTGTTTGCTATCAGTGGCGCTTAAAATTTTTGAATATTATTTGGGGGTTATACAATAATCTGCATCATGACCCATAATTTAATTGGAATAAAAAATGTATTTACAGTAAATCAGTTTACTGCTACATGCAAATTAAATGTTATGGTTAATAAAAATAACAAACAGGGAATTAGGAACTTAATTGTGGTACTAAAATCCATTTTTGAGTCCCAACCATAGGTTAAAAACCCTTACTTTAAAGCAGGTATAACAAAAATGTGCTGGTTGTAACTTAGAAAATGGAGGCCAGTGGCTGGTGGCTGTAAAAAAGAAAGCATTAGTCTTCTCAAACAGATCTGGAAAAATACTGTATGGTAGCCTTAGCGAGATGGGTGCAGTGCTCAGAGTACTGATGACAATGGTAAACTGTATTTGGTCTTCTAATCGGGATCACCGTCGAACATGTAGTATATACTGCCAACATTCCATTAGTAATGGAACATACAAGTGTCCAAGGTCAAGTATATTCACTGATCAAGTTCAAAGCCAAGGGTCTGATACACAACAAGTTAAAGATTGTGGTCTGGATCAGTATCAAAGGTCTGGCACATCGAAAGTCAGAAATTGTAGTCAATATGAAAGCCAAGGTCTACTCCATGGAGATAGATTAAATAGACTGTTTGGCACAACAGGGGTGTATTCATGACTATCATAGCTTATAAACATGAGGAAATAGTTTATGTATTTGTAATAACTAGCTTAAGTCATGCCCCCATCCTATCTTGCTGGTGATCAGTGGTGCTTTATGTTTTTGGCACCCAAATGTCCAAGTTTCAAGGATATCCATGTTTGGGTACAAGTGACTTAATTAGTTTCTTGTTCATTTGATTCAACTACCTGTACACAAGCATGGATATTCTTAAAAGCTGAACTGTGAGTGGGGGATCTCGAGGACTGGCATTGGGAACTAAAGCTCTAAAGCAGGGGTCAGGGAACATTTTTACCTTTTACTCCAAAATATATTTAGATACGCCGACGTTACCCCCTTGATTTAAAAGAAAGGAAATCATATATTATTAATTATTGGAATTCAAAATTGTATTGAATCTATTCAAAATTTCTTTGAAAGCTTCAACTTCAAAACTTCAGGTTTTGGAGAAATGATGTTGCTTCATTTTTGATATGAGAGCATCAATATTGGGGCATTTTGATGTCAGAGCAATTTGGATACAGTCTTCAGCGTCCAATCGATTTCTCTGCTTTGGTTTTATGTTCGTAAAGGTAGGTTGTTGCAAAAGACAGCAACTTTTTGACTGCCTCCTCATGTGCAATTTTGAATGCCTTTGCAGCTGTTGACATCCAAAACTTTGACAGATATGCTTTGTTTTCAAATGCAATACGTGCTTCATTATTGCATTGAAGCTCAAGAAGTGCCTCTGCCAACCCTTGAGGCTCTTCTGGTACAACAGTAATTTCACATTTAAAGGGGTCTACAAACCAACTGACAGCATGTGAATTGGCAGCATTACCACCAGGAATTTAATTTTTACCCCATTTGGGGTAATTTACCCCTGTTCCCTGACCACTGCTCTATAGGAACCACTGCTAAGGATTGCATACACTGTACTCTTAGGATTATTAGTGTAATACAGAAAAACAAACTACCTGTAAAGTAAACCAAGTGGTAAGATGAAAGAAAAGTGCAGTGTAGGACTGTTGTAACAAGCCTGGACTCTCATGGATATGGAGAAGGGAACAACCATGCTAACTTAAATTTGATCTGCAAATTGTATCTCTATGTATATATCATGGCCAATGTTCTGCAGAGATCAATACATTTTGGTACTTTAGCAGTCTGCAAAATATTAGTAAAAAAGGTAGGAGTAGGTAGGTCCATTACCTTTACAAAAATGTATTTGTCCATATGTAAAAGTCAAACTAAAAATAGATATTGATACTTACTGTGATTATACTGTTTCATTCAATCACTAAATCACTCATTAAAACACTTTTTTTTATGGGAATTAGTAACTAAGTTTTAGTAAAAGCACTGGCATATAAATAGCTTTAAAAATAATATTTACCGTATATACTCGTGTATAAGCCGAGTTTTTCAGCACATTTTTTGTGCTGAAAAAAGCCCTCCTCGGCTTATACACGAGTGAACTCCTGTTCTCCCGTCCCTCAGCTTTTAGCTTCCACAGTGGAACGTATGTGCGTTCCACTGACAGGAAGTTCGGCATTTGGAACGCAAACTTGCGTTCCAAATGCCGAACTTCCTGTCTGTGGAACGCACATGCGTTCCACTGCGGAGGAGGTCTCAGCAACAATAGCATCAAATGTAATTGGCATTAACTGGCGCAATGAGGAGACATGGAACTGGGGCTTTGACTTGCAGCCTATTTGCACATTGGACCCTTAATTGTGGACACTCATTATAAAAATCTAGCGATCCCAACAGCGCAGTGGAAAAGACCCCGAGGGAGGAAAACTCCATGATTCTGGTAAGGTGCAGCAACTTTTAGTAGCCCGCCACAACCAGGGTTTTAATCACTACAGCATCAATTTGGTCATATTTCAGGCGCTGGTAGCAATGGTTGCTAAAAACAGAAACTAAAATGTTAGTTTAGGTAACATATTCAGGGAGATATTAGACTCCAATTTTCAAAACCTATCTGCCATGTCCTGCTGGATCCACCAGAAACTGTAAGATATTAGTTCCCCTCCATCACTTACATATGTCTCCTGTTTACCAGTAGCTGCTGCATTTCCCACCCTAGGCTTATACTCGAGTCAATAAGTTTTCCCAGTTTTTTTAGGTAAAATTAGGTGCCTCGGCTTATACTCGGGTCGACTTATACTCGAGTATATACGGTATTTTAGAACTTGTCTTTTTCTTTCTTTTGCCGTTAAATGCTAATAGCATTTAACAGAATTTGTTTATGTGACAGCATCCTGAAGTTTCAAAAATGAAATGGTCCATTATTCTTTTTAATCCCACTGGGAAGCATTTTAGATGCATACAAGATCTAAAGCAGTAGGCAAAACACAGAGGTTTACAAGCCCTTATGTCAAGTTAGAGCTCATTTCACCCCCGCCTTTTCTGGACTAAACACAAACACATTTCAAGCTGATATAATACTGCACCCTCATTGATCTACGAAGGTTGATTAGGCCAGATAAGCAAAGATAGGGCGATCACTGCATTTCCTGTAAAATGAAACTATATATATACACACACATTCTGTACAGAGAAGCGGGACAGAACATTCATTCTAGTAATTTTCTTACATAAGGGTTCATTGGCTGACATTGCATTTAGGTGCAAAAATGCACTCATTATCAGCAACCAGTCACTCAGGCCGCAATTAGCTGTTATCTGTCTAGTGCAAAGTAGAATTTGAAAACAAGTCATTAGTTGATATGATTTTCTGCAAATATTACACTTAAATGCAATGTTTGTAAATTAACCCTATAACTAAATTCATATCAAAATATATTTGCAAAAAATAAAAATGTTTTCTAATTGTAATATTTTATTTAAAAAAAAAGGTTGCTTTGAGAAAGTCTACTTTAATATTTAAACATATATGATTCTTTTTGATACCATGCTGCAGATTTATCAAACCTTCTAAAAAGGAAATGTGGAGATGTTGTCCATAGCAACCAAGTAGATCCTAGCAATCATTTTATAGCATGTACTAGATAAATGCTAGCTAGAATCCGATTGGTTGCTATGAGCAGCATCAGCACTTTACGTTTTTATAAGGCTTGATAAATCTACCCCTTTGTCATTCACTCCTTTCTGCAGAGCAATGCTCATCGCACTCTGTATATTTTCTATCGTATAGGATATTTCACATGTGCATTGTGTGAATGACACACTGATTGAGCAAGTTTATTTGAGACAAAATGTCAAATGCTGCTGCACTTGCATACACACATAGTGACATGGCGGAGGCAGTATGGCCCAACAGTGTTTTTACTTGAAACACTGCTTTACTAAAAGTATTTCCTTGCTTATATCTATGTGTATCTATTAAGTTATTTATATAACGTGTAGATATTATTACAAACCACTTAATATGTAATCATTCACATCTGTCCCAGCTCCAGTGGAGATTACATCCTGTAATTCCTACCACACACACACACATTTCATCAGAATCCAATCAACCAATCAGTATGTCTTTGGAGTGTGGGAGGAAACCGGATCACCTGGAGAATACCATTCAGGCATGGGTAGAACATACAAACTCTACACAGTTAGGTCACTGGCTGGCATAATACCCACGACCCCCAGCACTGTAAGGCAGAAATGTTAAACTATTTGTATGTTGCAGTTATTTTTTCTTAAAATTGCAGTTGGATGTCCCATTCCCATGGAAATTCTGCCAGTAACCTTCAATGCATTTCATAAAGATAGCAGCTGTTCACAAGCAATAGTGAGTGAAAAACCAGTTACTAAAACAGCAAGAGTGTGTCCAATGCTTAATTTCTCCCACTACTCTTGAATACATGTGACTGCAGTTATTTTCTATTGTGACAAGCTCACCCGAACAGCTGGATTTTAAATTAAGGACATATTAGTTTTTACCTACCGCATATGAGCCTGGCACAGAAGGCAAGGGGGCACTATGAGTGTATTAGCCTAGGGCAGCCTGAGCCTTTAACCATGCCCTGGCATACACAGTCCCGTATTTATGGAAAGACCTCAGTAAGCAGTTACACCTGAGTGACACTCTGCTCACTTTGCCCATCACTGTATTATTATTTATGGCATGCTAAGGATATATAATAATACTAATACTGTATCCACTGCATCCAGCCCAGCTGTGGCCGTCAGTGGTGGTTTAATTGGTTAGGCCAGACCTGTCCAACCTGCGGCCCTCCAGATGTTGTGAAACTACAAGTCCCAGCATGCCCTTCCAGCTATCAACAGGTTGACTATTGGCAAAGCATGCTGGGGCTTGTAGTTTCACAACACCTGGAGGGCCGCAGGTTGGACAGGCCTGGGTTAGGCACACCCCGATAAAAGTGAACTCAATTTTAAACCACTTTATTTGTTAATGCTCTTCTACTCTGACAGACTTTTTCTACCATATCACCTAGCTCAATAACAGTGACTCTGATAAAACTCTACCCCATGCTCTGATTGGTGAGCTTTTGCAATACAATCACTTACCATGTAAATGGTAGGAGCCATTTCAAACTGCATCTCTCTGCACAGACCAGTGGCCCCCACACATTTCTCTATCTCACACTGCCATGGTGAATTTTTTAAATAATAAAGGCTACCATAATGCAAGTACCGGAACAACCATGGTAAGGGGCCGGCACTAAAAAAAAAACCCTGCATAGTGTCACCTATCAATGCATGAAAGCAGCAGTCAGCCTCAACCCTTGACAACAGCATGGAAACATTGTATGCATTTTTATGTAGATTTAATGTATTGGTGTGTAGGCATACAAAGTTCCAAAATACAGTCCTATGTAAAAAATTGGGCATCCCTGGATAAATTGCTTGGAATCTCTAATTCACTGAATTTCTAAGAGTTATCAAAACCTCTACATGTCCCCGCCGCAACCGTGGCACACTAAACTTACCCGCTATCTTTAAAAATGCTCCCGCAGTGCAGAACGGCTCTGGAGAAAGTCACGCATTCATGCCGACTTCCTCCACTTCAAGTTCATATTTGCCTCTTACTGTTCGGCCCTATCGCTCTCTAAACAATCTTTCTTTAAAGCCCTCATTTCTTCCCAATCCTCCAACCCCCGTCGGCTTTTTGCCCCCTTTAACTCTCTCCTTTCCACTCCCCCCCCACCCACGGTCTCTGCTGTCGACTTTGCTACCCACTTCACCTCCAAGATTGAGTCTATACGTCATGACATCTCCCAGCAGTCCCTTCTTTCCCCACCCTCTCCATGCCCACTCTATCCCCCTTCTCACCCTCCTCTTCGGCTGCTATCTCCTCTCTCCCCTCCTGCTGGCTCACCCTCCTTCTCTTCCTTCACTCCGGTATCTGCAGATGAAGTCCATACCCTTCTCTCTTCCTCTCCCCTGGACCCAATCCCCTCCCACCTACTCCTCTCCCTCTCTCTTGAGGCCTGCTCCCACCTTGTCCACCTCCTCAACCTATCCCCCTCCTCTGGAATCTTCCCCTCCTCTTTTAAACATGCTCTTGTCTCCCCTATACTCAAGAAACTGTTCCTTGATCCAGCCTCTCTCTCTAATTACCGCCTTATTTCGCTTCTTCATTTTGCCTCCAAACTCCTTGAATGGGTTGTCTACAACCGTCTCCTTTCTCTCCTCTCACTCCCTCCATGACCCGCTCCAATCTGGTTTTCACACCCTCCACTCCACTGAAACTGCCCTCACTAAGGTCCCTAATGAACTTCTCCTCACTAAATCCAAAAGACACTACTGTCATCTTATCCTTCTTGACCTCTCTGCTGCCTTCGATACCGTTGACCACACACTCCTTTTGCAAACTCTCAAATCTATAGGCCTATGTGACTGTCCTCTCCTGGTTTTCCTCTTACCTCACCAACCGCTCCTTCTCAGTCTCTACTCATGGTTCTACATCACTACCTCTTCCCCTACCTGTTGGTGTTCCTCAAGGCTCCGTTCTTGGCCCCCTGCTTTTCTCCCTCTACACCTCCTCCCTTGGTGTCCTCATCCGCTCCTTTGGCCTCCAGTACCACCTCTATGCTGATGATACCCAAATTTATCTTTCATCCCCTTCCCTTCTGTCTCGTATCTCCTGCTGTCTCTCGGCCATGTCATCTTGGATGTCCCAACGTTTCCTTAAACTCAATATTTCCAAGACTGAGCTTATAGTCTCCCCCCCCCCCTCTATTTCTGTTAATAACACTACCCTTGTTTCTGTCCCCTCAAGCCCGATGCCTTGGGGTCATCCTTGAATCCTCCCTCTCATTCAAGCCTCACATTCTGTCCCTCTATAAATCCTGCTACTTCCACCTTCGCAATATATCCAAGATACGCCCCTTTCTCACCACAGAAGTTACAAAATCCCTTGTTCACTTGCTTGTAATCTCTCGCCTTGACTACTGCAACCTCCTTCTCTCTGGCCTACCTGATTCTCACCTTGACCCTCTTAAGTCTATCCTCAATGTTGCTGCCTGCCTCATTTTTCTCTCCCGCCGCTCTGTCTCTGCAGTCTCCCTCCAACAGTCACTTCATTGGCTCCCCATGCCCTACAGAATTAAATTTAAACTCCTCACCCTCATATTTAAAGCTCTTAAGCAATCCTCTCCTCCCCTCCCTACATCTTCAATCTCATCTCTACCTACACTCCTACCTGCCCCTACCGCTCTGCCTGTGACCGCCGCCTCACTACTTCACTGATCACCTCTTCTCACTCCCGTCTTCAGGACTTTGCCCGGGCTGCTCCCCTGCTGTGCAATGATCTTCCACGTTCCATCAGGTTAGCATCTACTCTCAAAGGCTGCGAGAGTGTCCTTAAGACTCATTTCTTTATTCGAGTCTATCAGTCCTCCTCCTAACTCCCTTGTCCTAGCTCTCTCCCCCAGTTTGTACCACCCTATTTGTGTCTCCCCCTTCCCTTTAGGATGTAAGCTCTCAGGAGCAGGGCCCTCTTTCCTTGTGTGCTCCTTCTACTATTCCATCACCCTCTGTACCTCTTGGCCTGCTTCGCTAGCCCTGTTTTCTTAAGTTTCGGCCTACTTCTCTGATTTCCACCATCCCTTTCACTATCTGTCCCAGAAATAATCTGATTTGCTTTACCTTGTTACCATGTTTGTATATCTTTTTGTTCTTTCTGTATCATGTTGTGTCTTTGTTTTCTGTAAATGTAATGTACGGCGCTGCAGACCCTTTGTGGTGCCTTATAAGTTAAAGATAATAAAAAGAATAATAATACATGGTACAAAGTTAAACATTACACATTTCTGCATGTTTTAATGCACAATTACTATTTATTTGCTAAATAAATACAAAAGCAGTGAAATGTGGCCTGTAGAAAAGTTTGGTCACCCTTTCAGCTGCTTTATTTATACTTTTTTTCTTCCAAAACTTAATTGACTTGTTAGGCATAAAATAAGTCAAGGGAAGACTTGAATAAATACTCCCACCCTTCAAAGCATAATCCCCATATCACTGCAAAGGACATGCAGGAAGGCTTAGCTGGCAATGTAGTGTTGAAAAGCACTGAAGAGTTGTCAGAAAGAACCTTTCCTATGATCCTATTATAAACGTAAACAAAAAGCATGCAAAAATAAAATAACATAGGTAACCCAGAACCTTTTTGAACAAATTACTGTAGACTGATGAAATGAAAATTGAATATTTTTGGTGACCACCACAAAATATACATTTGGTGATCACCACAAAATATACATTTGGAGAAAGACAAATGAAGCCTTGTCGTTAAACATGGAGGTGGACCAACTATTATTATAGATTTTTATTTATAGGGCGCCACTAGGTATCCGTAGCGCCGTACAGGGACAGACAGAAACACGATACAGGGTGAGACAGCACGGTACAGTTAACAAAAAGCACAGTAACTCAGAAGCTCAATATACAGCTAGATGAGATGTGAGAGCCCCCAGCGGGGTAGAGAGAGGGGTAGAAGGGCAGGAGGACCACACGGAAGAGACAAGGAGCTGGATATCAGAGTTAAGGTGGTGGAGAACAGAAGGAGAGGAGGCCCTGCTCGAAGGAGCGTACAATCTAAGGGGAGGGCAGGACAGACAGAAACGCAATGGTAGGAGGAGGAAATGGGGAGAACGGAGACAGAGAGGGGGGGAGAGGAGAATGAAAATGAGGGAGGTAAGTGGAAGGCAGGGGAAGACTGGGAGGAGGTCAATTAGGTGGAGGTTGTGCTTCGGGGTTGTGTGGCTGCCATTGACACTGGAAGTATTGTCTGGGTGAAAGGTGGAATAGATTTAAGGTGAAGGAGAACTTATATCTCAGCATCACAAAAATTAAAAACATACTTTAAAATCAACCATGAGGTACTAAAAGAATGAAAGATTATAGTTTAGGATTAGACTTCATATTTCCCAGACTTCAATATTATTGAAAATGTAGGGAGATCTTAATCAAGAAGACCTATGCATATTTTACCTATGTCAGTCAGTTTCACGCACATCAGTAACATACATGTCAGTTAGTCAGTCTCACGCACATCAGTCACTTACATACATGTCAGTCAATTCAGTTACATAAATGTCAGTTACATACCCAGTCAGTCTCAAGCACATCAGTCAATTACATACACGTCATTTAGTCAGTTACACACACATCAGTCTGTTACATATGCTTTCTGCTCTCCTACAATCCCCTTCCTAGTACTCCTACACCCTTCATCCTCTTATTTGCTAGTCCAACCTCTCCCCTTCTATCCTTCCGCTCCCTACTCCGTTAGTCTTTCACCACGTCTGCTTATTCCTGTCCAATAACCATCCTCACCCCCTGCCCTCATCTCTGTCCCAGATCCAGCCCACCCCCACGCACCAGAAGCCCCAATGTCATCCATATCTCCCCACTTCCCTCTCTCCTGTGCTCTCTGAAATTTCAGATCCATCTACAACAAACTGCCTTCTATCCATGATCTCTTCATCTCAAATGCTCTTAAAATTTTTGCCATCACAGAAATCTGGCTTTCTTCCATTGTTGTCTCACTCTGCTCTCTCCTATGTGGCCTCACTTTCACCAATTCCGTCAAACCTGATGACCGCCCAAGTGGCAGGGTTGTCATCCACCTAACCCCCAAATGTAATGTCATGTAATTTCCCCTGAGCTCACCCTTTCATTCTCCTCCTTTGAAGTCCACTCTATCCTTCTCTTCTACCGCATCCATCTCTATGTCTCAGTCATATACCGACCCCATGGTGCCACTTTCCAATTTCTTGATAATTTTGCCCACCATCCTAGGTGACTTTAACATCCCCATCGACAACCACACAGACCCAGCACCCATCAAATTTCTTGCCCTTTCTTCCTTCTTTGGCCTCACACAATGGACTTCTTCTGTGCTCAGTCTAGGTCACTCCCTTGACCTTGTCTTATCCCATCAATGCGCTCTCTCTCACATCTACAACTCTCCATTCCCACTCTCTGACCACCATCTCTTCTCCAAAACTTTCCTCCTCTCTTGCACCACTCCCCATGCCCAAATCTACCCCATTTAGACGCAGTCTTGATGCTCTTATTCTATTTTCGCCTCTTCGCTTGAAACTCTTCTTCCCGCTATCCATCCTGGCCTGTCCCGACCAGGCGGCCTCCCTCTACAACCACTCCCCCACCTTTGCCGCTCTAAACGCGAACCTTGGCACTCCGAATGTACCCGGTTCCTTCAAAATTGCACACATACCGCCGAACGCCACTGTAGAAGAACTCTTTCCTTGGCAGACTTCCTTCAGTTCAAGTTCATCCTCTCACTCTACAGTTCCGCCCTCTCACTCACTAAACAGTCCTTTTTCAAGTCTCTCATCTCTTCATAGTCCTCCAATTCCCACCGCCTTTTTGCTACTTTCAACGCACTCCTTTTCCCCCTTCCCATCCTCCCTTACTGCCACTAACATTGTCCCCTTTTTCACTCCATAATCGAGACTATCAAGGCACAAAATCTCCTCCACCCATCACTTTTCTGCCACCCCCTACCACTCCACCCTCCTCTCCCTTTAGCTACCACCTCTCGTCGCCCTTCCTCCCCACTACAGGTGACAAAGTCCATTCTCTATTATCCTCTCTAACCTCAACCTGCCTCCCCCCCATCCCTATACCCATTGACCTCTTTCACTCCATTTCCCCAACTGCCTGCTCCCACATTGCTCATCTCTTCAATCTGTCCCTCTTCACTGGAATCTTCCCATCCTTGAGACGATCGCGTTTAACCAATTCTTAAGAAACTCAATCATGTCTCAACCTCTCTCAATATCTACTGCCTGATTTCTCTTCTTCTTTTGCTCCAAAATACTTGAGCAGCTTCTTTACAAACGTCTCAGCAGCTACCTCTCTAACAACTTCCTCCAATTTGGCTTACACTCCCTCCACAGAAACTGCTTTGACCAAAGTCACCAATGATCTTCTCTCTGAGAAAATGCAAAGACATCCAAGAGGAGATGGCGGAGATTGGCAAACTTAACATGGTCAAAACTGAACTTGCTGTCTTCCCTTCATCAAGAGTCTCCTCCCCTCCGAACCTCTCTATCACTGATGACAACACCACTATCTTCTCTTTTTCCCAACTCCGCTGCCTGGTTGTTATTCTGGACTCCACCCTCTCATTTGCCCCTCACATTCAATCTCTTGCCCAATCTGTCAAACCTTACACTGGCCCCCTTTTCCCTACAGAATTCTCTTCAAACTCCTCACCCTCATGTACAAGGCCCTCTCCAACTCCACTGCTCCCTACATCTCCATACATACTCCCTCCCGCCCCTCTCTGGTCGGCAAATGACCGTAGCCTTTCTTCCCCTCGGGTAGTCACATTTCACTCCCTTATCAAAAATTTCCACCTGTTTAGAAAAGCCTACCAGTCCTCCAGTTAACCATTTCACCATGTAGTAAACCTTTAAATGTTAAAAAGTAAATGTTATTAAGCACTGATTGACACGTTGTCCAAGCTTTTATATGTGTCATATTCAATGTTTTATTTCTTTAACCTATTAAATTCAATAAATTAATGGTAGCTGTGCATTAAAATATACAGAAATGTCATATTTAACTCTATAATTGTTAACTTCTTTCCACTTAGAGATTCAGGGGCTCATGTAACACTGGACACATTTGCACCCTGACTGCTAGTAGGGAAAGACGCATGCATGAAAAAGAGCATCTCAAGATGAGTCCAACTTTACTGTAGAGAAAGAGTATGAATAGCAGAGATTGTGTAGAAACAGTAATAGCAGTACATGGTAAAGTCACATTACCCTATTTGTATTTAATATAATGTCATAAAGACAAGAGAATACGGTATTGAAAGTGTTATTAATAAATGTGAAAGTCATATTTTTCATAGAAAATAGAATGAAGTACAACACAAGGAGAAATTGGAGAGTAGATCAGAGTTACTGCCTTGTTTTGGATTAACTTCAAACACTATGGCTCTCTTCTTAAAATTTCTACACACTCACACATAAATTGTTTATATACATTTGTTTATAACATTCGTTTGATCTTCCAGAACCATTGTGTTCATTCTGACCAAAATATAAATTTAAACAAAAAATAGCAAAGAAGACAAAATACAATGAATCCAATAATCCAGTTCACAGAGAAAATGTATATAATGAACATGTCCAGGTTGAACCTCCAGGCACGATTTTCATCTTCATAGTCAAGTCTGTGGCCCCCGTGCGGAAACTGCCTTCTTGCTACAGGATCAATGCGTCTTCTGAAACCTGTCACACAGTGAGATAAAGAATCACAAAAGGAGCATGAAAGGCATCATTACTAGAAAGCAAGTGTGTAACTACCATAGATACAGTAGGTGCAGCTGCTTTGGGTCCACAGCTGAGGGGGTCCCTCCTTCCCTGTCAAAGCCCCATGCATATATTTGTGTTTTTCACCAATGAGTAGTACATGAGGGCTCTTTTACCACAATGTGGTCACAAATGTCTAGTTACGCGCCTAACTAGAGAAATTACTAGAAAATATGGTCCATACCATAACAAGAGGACATATATTAATAACCGTACACCTAACAAGCATTAGCGCAGTTTCACATGATCACATTTAATGGATAAATTTCTACATGTTATATTTCAACTCAAAATAACATTTTAAACATTTAGCTTACTACTTGTCATTTGAATATGCCGATCCTTTTTATATTTATTGAGCATAACACTGAGGGTCTGACCAAAACCGATGACCTTTGCACTCCCTATACACACATACCAGTTGCACATTAGAAACATTTAAAAGCCATACAGCCATTCTCTGTCATAAAGTGTGAACTCTGGTGTGATAGTTACAGCTCACAGGGCTGTAAGAAAGCAAACCTTGACCGTGGTGATGAAATGTAATTTTACACATTGTATTATATTATTATTATATGACAGTACTATATAAGATAGGAGGTAATACATATTTTAATTTACTTAAATATAGGTAGTATTACCAGTGCTCAAGATGATGGTGGGGAATGTCCAGTCATCATAAAATAATATTTTTTTTTCTTTATTATTAATTAATTTTTTTCTTATTTTGACATGTCTATATTTTCCATCATCATTGCTCCTTGCATGATCACCATGGTCCATTGTACTTATATTTATTTATATTATGCCACACCGCTACTATCATTTAAATCTTATACTCTCTGAGATGGCATCAAACTTACACTTACTGCACCTGATACTCTTCCTTTTATTTGCAGTTACTTCTTTGGTCACAACAGCTGCACTCCATGTTGTCAATTTTCTGTGACTGTAAGCTGTGTTTTACAGTATTATTTTCTACCACTACACACATTGATTGCATGCTACAAGCAGAGGCGAACACAGGATTTAGAAGGGGGGGTTTCCGCCCCCCCTGGGAAAAAAATAAAAATAGAGCGAGTCTGAATTCTACAGCAGCCGCTGCGCTGTCAAGAAGCATCCGCGGCAGTGCTGTATTATACTACAATACAGCACTGCCGCGGACGCTTCTTTGACAGCGCCGTGGCTGCTGTGGAGTACCGTTGGTTCCCGGAGGGGAGGGGTTTCTGGGGAACCAGAAACCCCCCCTGCGTGCGCCACTGACAAGGTATTACTATTATTAATATATAAAGCACCAATGACTCCTGCAACTCTGTATGTAAATAGTAAATATGGTTCAGAGAACTAACACTCAAAACCATTTTACCAGTTACAAGGCAGAGAGATGTTTGTAAAAGCTCACATTCTAAAAAGAGACTGTGAAATATATGGTGTCCAAAACGGGGGTAGTTCGGGTTAACGATGCTGTAAACACAGACAGTATTTATAGCCACCTAAATAATCCAAATGTAAAGACAGTGACATGTTAAAAACAGTGACATGTTAAAAACAGTGACTTACGTTTACACAAACTCAGCCCAGTTCCGATGTGAGGAGACCCCGACAATTTAAAATAACGTCACTTTGAACTGCGACTTGAATATTTAAAGTGCCAACTGACCCAGCATAATGTAATGTAAGTACCCTAACCCTGGTACAGTAAAGTTCATACTTGCATTCCATGATCGTACACCGGGTCCGTTGCATTGCCGCTTTAAATATTCAAGTTGCGGTTCAAAGTGACGTCATTTTAAATTGTCTGGGTCTCCTCATATCGGAAATGGGCTTAGTCTGTGTAAACGTGACTTGGGGGTAAATGTATGAACATGCGGGTTCTTCAACACCCGCGTGTTCAGCGATTAAATTTCAAGCGGCGCTGCATTGTAAAGGGAAGTTTTCCTTTACAATGCAGCGCCGCTTGAAATTTAATCGCCGAACACGCGGGTGTTGAAGAACCCGCATGTTCATACATTTACCCCTTAGTGTTTTTAACATACCGCTGTCTTTACATTCCGATTAATTACGTAGCTGTAAACAAAGTCGGTGTTTACAGCACCGTTAAGGTGACTATCACCAAAAACGTAAGGTGGCACACAGATACAGATGTTGATTTAGTACTTTTTTGACCTATGTGGACTGTTACGATATACACTGGTAAGTGCATTTAGACATATGCATTAAAGATTACTTAAACATTTTACAGTTTATAGTGTATATATTATCGCACTTTTATTTTTCATTTATATTCTTCTAAATTCTGAAATTATTTTAAATAAAATTTAAATGTTTTGTCACAAATATTTGGATATAAATGAAATCCATTACAATTTTTCTATCGTAGCATCCTTGGTAAAATTGGTAGTTCCCATGATAGATACATTTTAAAGGATAATAATATAACCAACTATAGTCATCCAGAGCTACAGGCTTCCCCAGGGTCATACTTGGGGCTCACACTGTCCTTGCATTGTCTATGATTATGGACAAAGTTAGTAACTAAACAAATAAATTACAAGAAAAAGAAATTTAAAATAAAAATCAATATAAAACCATTTCCATGCTGCCACGTGAACTATGCTGCCCTGTGCTTAAGCTTAGCTTGTTTATATGTTAAAAACAAATCTGGGATTCACCGATACACAGTTTGGGGGTTTTCTGTATCTAGCAAACCCACCAACTGACACACAACACACATAAGAAGCAGGACATAGGCAGATATAAAAGGATTAATGGGAATATAAAACTCTGCCCAATATCAGGCAATTAAAGGGTGTGTGTGTCCAATGAGGTGAAAAATGTCTGGTCCTATTTGGGGAACACAGTTTTAGGCAGTGGTCGAAGTGGAAATTTAGAAGTGATGGTATGAAAAATGTAATGGTAATGTAAGTGAATGGAATTTGATAGTTTTAAAATGAAGACAGTATGAGAAGTGATGGTATGGCATACCACGGTATACACCACACTACGAACACCGGTTGTAGGTAATTTGGCTGGTAGGTAAGTATGCTTCTAAAAAGTTGGGACACTGCACTTTAGTTGTTGGAAATGTTAATATTGACTTAATAAGATCTTCACAACCAGTTTGTTCTAAAGTTCAACTTTGCTCCTAATAGAGTTTCCCCACTGGTTTTAGCATTAATAAGGCTGTTCTATAATGTATAGATCTTGGGTTTCTCATTTTTATAGTCTTACCTCCAAAAACTCTGAACAGCCTATTGCAGCTTGGTAGGGGCCACTTAGCACAATTTCCTCTCTGAAAACTTTGTTTTCTTCGAAGATATTCATTTGGAAAGAAAGCAACAGAAGATTTGTTGATATCTGTAATTAAACAGAGGGGGGAAAAAAAACAAAACACGGTAATGTATCCAAATAATACTGTTATATAATCTGCTTACAGACACGGTATACATTACATATTTGTATGACTTGACAAATAAGCACTACACAATATAATAGCATGTGTTCTATTTAAATCATGTGAAAGTTACTGTATTGTTTAAGTTAAACACACATGAAGTTCACAAAGACCAGTGTTAGATGCCAGCTTAAATATGAAATTAAACTTTTATACAATAATCTTGTACGGCACAATGCAATTTAGTACATTATTATGTTTAGCACACATCTTGTCCAATAATCTGTTGTATTGTAGGTAAAGTGGGAACACAGTATGTCTGGCACTTCTTATAACCGGCAGAGTGAGATTGCCGATTTGCCGGGTCCGCCCATTGTCGCCTTATTACCAGCAATCTCACTCTGGCCATTGTAAATGCCGCCACTCGCAATTTATATCTGCCGGCTATAAGAAGTGTCGGACATACTGTGTATGTAAAGTACGGTAAGTCTATATTTACTCAATGTCGCACTTATACTAATAGGCCTTTTTAGGTCGCTGTAACTATTGTCGGGATTACTGTCTCTGACAAAAACGTACCCCACCCAGTAGGGGTAATTATTTTGCATTACAGCTGAAAAAAACTCAGAAGAAACCAGAAATATTTGGCAAACGTTTGAATTAGGAGTTAAAATTATCAAGCAGTCAAAGAATCCACTACAAGCCTCTGGTTTTGCTGACTGCTCTAGACTGGGGGAACAGTACCCTGCAGCCAGGGTCTCTGTTAATGGTCATGTTTCGGACTCTTGACCTGGAGAGGGGCATATTGCTTGTGCCATTAGAGGGCATCCCAGGTTTATCAGCAGGCGATGATACCATAGATAAAATTGCCCTATATGCTGATGACATGTTTCTGTTCTAGGCTATTGTAGATCATTCATTCAATAATCTTCTTCGGTTTGTAAATTAAGTCAGACACTATTCACATCTCAAGATTAACTGGGGCAAGTCCAATATATTCCAACTTTGTTGGACAATTCCAGATAACTTGGCCTCTTGCCATTCCCTTCAATGGACTAAAAAAATTCAAATATCTTGGGTTCTGGATCAACACCGACTGCTCTAAGTACATTGCTTTTAACATAAATCCAGTAAAAGATAATCTTAAAAATAAGACGTGCACCTGGAAAAACTACTGCTTACTGTATCAGGGAGGGTCAACATCATTAAAATGCTCGTCCAACCGAAATTTGTTCATATGCATCAGCATGCACCAGTATATAGCCTCTCTGCTCTGGGTAGACATGAGTGCAAAGATTAAGATTTCTACCCTGTGCAGATCCTGGGCCACTCAGAGTCTTGTGCTCCCTAATTTTAAATTGTATTAGTCTCAGCTAACACATTTGGAGGAGTGGGTGGGAAACTTCCCTGATTGGACAGTGGTGAGATTTCTGAGCGAGCAGATGGAGTCCATCTTTTCTCCCTTGTAGTTTCTGCTTGCAGAATAAAAAAAACTATAAGAGCTCCTCCAATAATCAGCAGCTATTTGAAACAATGTGCACAAGCTCCTGGGCTGGACAAACATTGATCCAGATACTCCCTTTGGTCTAAATAGAGATTCCCAAAAAAATTAAATTCAAAGTTGTAGAATATGGTGCAAATTGAGCATTTCTTTGATTGGGCAAATTTATACTGCTGGTTACCTAAAATCGCTTGACCAACTGAAATCTGAATACCCAATGCTTTTATTTTTTGGGATACTTGCAGCTGCACCACTCTCTGGGGTCTCAATTTAGGAACAACCCGCCTAAGATTGGTGACGCCTTGCCCAAGACTTTCCTCCAGAAATTGGGTTCTCACAAACAGATCTCAGCCATTTATGCATTTCTTCATCCATTAGAGCAGTCAGATGACCATGCAGCTATGAGATGTAGGCAGGAGAATGATATGGGATGTTTCTCAGATGAGGAGTAGGACCATATGCTAGGCAAGACTAAAGATGCTAACTAGGTATGTCCATCTATATGTCCTGCATTGAGTGTACCTCACTCCACTCTGCTGAAACTCACCTGCCCTTTTGAAATAGCCAGAGTGCTCTAGGTGTGGTAACCCCATGGGTTCTTTCTACATGTGTTTTGGGTGTCCCCCTGAACTTAGTCTTGGGAAGTAATCTGCAAATCTGGGGTGGAGGTCCCCTGCTCGGTGCTAGAGTATACCGGTTTGGTTTGGTGCTAGAGGAGTTGCTGTCGATTTAAATATGTATTTAACCTAACTTCTCTGGTTAAAGTGGTTATAGGTAGATTATGGATATCAGATTGTCCCACACGCTTCTAGGACTGGGTGCTGTTGGTCAGTAATACTGCTTGTACGCTTCACATTCAAATATAAGGGAGCCCTTCAAAAATTTCATAAACTCTGGTCATATTGGTCCTATATTTTAGATTTGCAAAACATCATAAACATAATAGTGACAATTTGTTCCCACAAGTGTCCGGCCCTGCAATTACAGCAAAGCTTTTTACAAAGTACCCTACAGTTACATTATTTAGACACTTGATGGTGAGGGCATTGTGCTTTGGCTTAGTTTTGCTAGGTGGTCATCTGTGTTTGAAAGCTCTTAGTATATTATATCTGTTATGTCATGTTTATTATATACCTGGTACACTAGTAATAATTGTATTGTACTGTCTCACTGTTCCTGTCGCTGTGAAATTATGTAAAACCCTCTTCTTTTGTATGTTTTGTTTTAAAAAGATTTTTGTTGTAAGTTGTAATTGCAAATAGGAATCAACGGTGGTGATTTACTAACATGTTGCAAAACTGTATATAGGAATTTGCAGAAACCCATTGCTATCAGATGTGCTTTATTGTCTAACTTGCACTGGAGCATCTTTAGATGCCGATTCACACTAATGCACCCTCACAGCTCTCCCAATCTCCACTCTGAGACACATTTTTGCCTCTTGTTTTAGCTGTGCCCTCTTCCACTTAGAATGTTAATCTCTCTAATGAGCAGGAGGGTCCTCCATACCCTTTGTTTTCATGTCTGTATTTATTTTGTCTGCCTTGTATGTCCTGTTTCATGTATGTCCTGTTTCATGTATGTCCTGTTTCATGTATGTCCTGTTTCATGTATGTCCTGTTTCATGTATGTCCTGTTTCATGTATGTCCTGTTTTCCCTACTGTACGGTGCTGCGGAGCACTGTGGCACCTTAGAAATCTACGATAATAATAATAACAATAATAGTAATAAAAATAATAACTGGGGGCAACTAAAGTTAGTTGTGAACTGTCTGGGTTACTACACATTTCTAATTCTGTATGTGAGTTAGTACATCACCCCTTATGGGGCTTATTTAATAACATGCAGCAATGTGCTGAAACCCATAGTAACCAATTAAATCATACCTTGTCAGTGTAATACAAGCAAACATCTGATTGGTTGCACTGGGGATTAGCACTTGCGCACAGATGACCATGTTATTAAATAAGCCCCTCTATGTCCACAGGCTATGTGCATGGAGATTGGAGTGCAGGTCACATGCAACACTCTCCAGCTGTTGACAAAATTGTGCACCTTGCATGCAATGCCAAATTTAAAATCTATTCTGTTAACAGAACATGATGCCTACCCCTGCTATATGTAATAATTATGGTTACATTTTAGCAAGTACAATTCAACATGAATGTCATCAACTCAGATTACCTGACTGGAAATCTACTCTTTCAATGTTTGCTCTGCAAAGGGGACACAGAGTTCTTGTAGGATTGTCTCGTGCAAGTGTCCGTAGGCAAGGCTCACAAAATATGTGACGGCATGGATAACACATGTAGGGATTGAAATACACATCTAAGCATACAGCACATGTGTGGCTTTCCTTTTCTCTGATAAGCTCATCATCCTCTTCTGTGGTTATATTTGATTTATTGATCTGCAAAAAGAAAAAAAAAAAAAAAAAAAGTATACTGAAGTGATTTACTGCTTTCTGCACACAGTAATTTCACACGAGCATCTAATGACTCATAAACCCATACCAGCGTAGTGAGTCAATTTAACACCGAATTAACAGGCATTTCACAAAGTCATGTGAAAGCCAGTTATTATATCTTCCCAGTAGTGAAGGGAGTGAGTGGGAAGCAGGGGAAGAAAGGAGCCATGTATCACTGCGGCCAAATCTCAAACTGCCATTAGCAAGTGGAAAGAAGGCTTCCAAAGCTAGAGTAAGCAGATAATGAATAATTGGGCACAGACATCTGCATAGTAGAATGTCTACGGGAGTGCTAACATGATCATCTCTGCAAGCAGTATACAGTGATTGATGCTCCATGAGTCCTGGCACATTTGTTACACAGATAATGAGCTGAGTCTACTGTATTTCTAAAAGGGATCAATCATGAGTCTGCTCTGAAAGGCTCACTCCTCTATGCCCACTCCTTTCACTAAGACGAGTGTCAGTGCCAGTGTGAGATGAGATGATACAGCGCAGTTACAGGGATGGTGTGTCAAGTGAAATGATATGCAGCTCTTTTATAAAGTAAAGTATTGTATTCCATTCCCACTACATTACAGATACCTGGAGCTCCTCCCCAGAGTCATATTTAGGGGAAGGAGGGGGGGGGGGGGGTGTTAGGGGCTGGACACAGGGTATACATGGCCTCCCTTTCGTTTTCATATTCTTGACCCTACCAGAGGATTGTTATTTGTTTTTAATCTGATTGTTTTTAATCTGATTGTAGAAATAGCCTTTAATGTCTGTCTTATTAAAATCACTTTAACATTATTATTATTTGTTTTAGAAAAGCGACTTTTCACAGGGTAATAAATAGCCTAAATGAAGGCTATAAATTTAATTGGACTGTGCTGTAAAAATGGGCACACGGTAACAACAGGAATTCTAGTTCTCACAAATTCACAGTTACTACTTAAATCGACAAAAAAAGTTTTCATTTTTGAAGAGTCTGACAAAGGGTTATCAAACAGCTCCCTAAAGCTGGCCATACACAGTGCAGCAATCCAGGTGATGCAGCAAGCCCAGATCACAAGTATATGCAGTTGCCTTTACCGCTCTTTAATTCTTATGTGACCTCGCACACCTAATGATGGAGATCATCAGTCAAGGACTGGACTGGATTTTGATCTGTCAGTTTCAGGTCACATACGTTATAATGATCAGCAAGGACATTTTCATTCATATAAAAGATTTCCATGAAATTGATAAACAATTATGACTGAACAATGTATGGGAAGAACCCTGGTTTAATATCGTCTTAAATTAAATAAGTGCCAGCATACTCTGTGGTACTCAGGAATAAAAAGTTATAAGATTATAGAATAAAGAGGTACAGTAAATGCAGAAAAAACCCCATAGATTAGAGGCCCTGCTCACAGTAACTCTTCAAAGACAAAATGTTTTACTATAATAAATGTTGACACGTATGCATCAAGCAACATTGATGGAGTCAATGTTTTACACTACACATTACAAAATGCTGTCTATATTTCATATGCATTTGCTCTTGAAGAGTCAGGAAACATGTATCTCATGAGGTTTTATACGAATAAGTGTATGGATTAATTACATTTACCTGTGCCATAAAAAATGGCAGCAAAATAAACTACTAGCCCTAGGCCACAGAAATTCCTCAACACATGTTTGTAGGAAACATTACATCCATGCAAATCAATAAATCAAACATGTTGAGATTACCAAATCTTTGCCAAAGTTCCATTTCAGTGAGCCTGTATATGTATTTCTTGACTGGCCCTTAGTGGCTATGTTCCACACAAAATAAGCAATTACTGGTATTTGATTTGCAGATTTAGCATACACAGATATGTTTACACGGATGGGAACCTCTCACCTGGAGATTTTGTATAAAACTGGTCAACAGAGGCAAGGATTAAAACAAATTAACAGCCCTCATGTGGGCGTCGGAATTTTTTTGATGGGTATTGAATCGAAGGACAAAAAACCGGGAGAATGGGTCCACAACCAAGTTCAATACATGTGCTACCACATGCACACATACAGTGCTATTGTCACACAATAGTGTATACAAAATTGCTATTAAATTACATGGACAGTATCATTAATCCTCAAATAAACAAACATAAAAAGAGAAAAGGAAACGGGCTGTAAACTGTACTACAGGTGGTAATATACCTCTGATAAGCTATCCAGAATGCTTCCTACATCCACTCCAAGCTGTTGGCAGGAGTGTGGTCAGAGGGGCACGATGCTCCACGTTTGGTGGACTTGCCCACGCATAGTTCCCTTCTGGACCATGGTCTTTTCACTCATAAACTCCATCTCAGTAAAACAAGTGACTAAGGTCATTTCTTCTATCCCGCCCCCTACCTCTGATAAGAGCTCCTCTTCTAACAAAAACTTACCGACCATATACTAGCTAAATCCCTGGTAGCCAACCACTGGAAGAACCCTAATCCCCCTTCCATGCACGCTCTGCAAAACTATGTTTGGCATATCACAAGCATGAAAAGTATTATCTCCACAATACAACTCCAAAATATGACAAGATATGGGCTCCATGGTATCTTCCAGAGAGTCATAGCTGCCTATCCACTTCGGCTCAATGCCCTGTCCCAGGGACTTACACCATGGGCAGTCTCTGGATACTCCAGGCTGGGTACAGTGCACCTTGGGTAAGCGCCATGCTCCTGTTGAAGTTTGATTCCAATCGTAGAAGACGATTTACATAGACTTATTGCCTAATTTCCGGGAGTACCAATTTTTGCGCCACTTGTGTCTGCCCCCCTCTCTCCCCTTGTACCATCTATGACCTCACTTTCCCTTCCTGCATCTCCGCCTCTTTAAATCATAAAACAAAAATTTAAAATCTAAATCATAAAAATGAAAGGAAACACCCTGTGTATCAATATTTTATTGTTTACTTCTGTTGATTGTACTTTTCATGTTGTTTCATCTTTAAAGAGTTTAAAAAAAGGAGTAATAAATCAGGTCTGCAGTATCTACTATATAAAAGCCTAGTGGCGTGTGTCTGTGTGTGGAAAGAAAAAAAACAAGCTGCAGCGCCACCTGCTGGGCAGAGTTATACACTGACCCACTAAATTCTTAGTGTGTGTGGAAAAGAAAAAAACTCAGAAAGGGCTGCAATTTGGTATACTAAGATGTTTTCAATTTGTTAATTTAATTTGTTAATTGTTAAAAGTGTTTATAAAGATTTTAAAATATATATATATATATATATATATATATATATATATATATATATATATATATATATATATATATATATATATATATATATATATATTTCTTGAAGGAGAAGTGACAGTTGGGAGTGGATGGTGGTTGCCGGGGGTAAGAGTGGGGAGTGGTTGGTGGTTGCCGGGGGTGACAGAGCGAGAGGAGTGTGATACTCAGGACCGCTGAGAGAGATCCCTGTGTCTGGATAGACATCTGGATAGATGTGGCGATAAAGATGAAGGATGAGGTGATGGAGAAAAATGATGAGGTGGTGACATGTGGACAAAACCACGTTAAAAAAGGGCACTTGCGTCGGGAAGTAACGCTCTTCCCCTGAGGAGGCTTGGGCTATGGCCCAAATGCATGACAAGAACCTTTTTAACACCTTAAGTAGCTTGATTTGACTAGAATGCATGAGTATCATGCATGGGTTAACTTGTATCATATCTTTCTGTATATCATGTTGGGATATACTCCAGCCATGTTAGCTGTGGTTAATGAAATCCAGCACTACAAAACAAAAAGGACAGATACTGGGATTTATACCTAGTATGAGAATGAGACACTGATAATTATATTTGGAACCAGGTTCCTGGCACTAGTGACTAGCAATGCTACATATAGATGGATTCAACACTTGTCACAATAATTCCTCTTAAGCACCAGGCGCTGTTAATTACTGTGATTGGCCAATATTATACACTGCCAAAATCTGTGGGTGAGAAATTCTCACCTCTGTATATTTCCCATACCGTATCTTACAATAATGAGCTTTTTCGAAGGCTTGCAAAGGTTTAGCTACAGTTTTTAGTCACTTTGATTTCACCTGCTTCCAGGCAGGTTGTGATGAAACTCTATGTAGCTTTAAGATATCCTTTGTTCCCCACATTGACTCTATCTAAATCATGTTTCATACATTCAAAAAACATTTCCAGAATTCGCACATCTCACACAAGACACTGCAAAAACCTTAATACATGCACTCATCATCTCCCGCATTGACTATTACAATTTCCTCCTTACTGGTCTTCCCAAAAACAATCTATTTTGCACGCAGCGGCTAGATTGATTTTTCTTGCATATCGTTATTCCTCTGCTTAATCACTCTGTATGTCTCTACACTGGCTTTTACTAACCTACAAGGCCATCAACAAAGCTGCACCAACATACATCTTCTTTCTTGCCTCAAAATATCTCCCAACTCGGCAACTCCGTTCTGCACAAGATCTGCGTCTCTCATCCACCCTCATTACATACTCCCATTCCCGGTAACAGGACTTTTTTCGGGCTGCACCCAATCTATGGAATTCTCCCCCCCCGCACAATAAGTTTCTCCTCTGGTCTACAAACTTTCAAGCGTTCTCTGAAAACCCACCTCTTCAGAGAAGCTTATAATATTCCTCAACCACCTTCTTAACCTCACTACATTACCCTATTACCACCCGTTACACTATTTCACACAAGACAACTACCCCCTGACCAACATTGTTGTGTGACAAGATCATTTAGCTTATGAGTCACTTTTACCTTTCCAATCAGGCTGGACCGAAATGCAAAATGTAGACTTAACCTTATGTGCCAAACTCCCACTGTCCCATAGATTGTAAGCTTGCGAGCAGGGCCTTCTCACCTCTTTGTCTGTTTTACCCAGTTTGTTTATTAGCTTACTATGTTTATCCCCAATTGTAAAGCGCTACGGAATATGTTGGCGCTATATAAATAAATGATGATAAGATGTGCCTTAGCACCTATAACAATACATTTATATGTACACTACAGTTCTCAAAATTGCATGACTAGAGTACTGCATTGTGTATACTCAAAGCAGCCATTATATTCTTCACTCATTTTATTCCTCCACCCACAGTAACACGTTCTGTAAAAATAGAAATATGTATGCGATTTGATTTCAGTGCTTGAGATGTTGACACATCCCCTCTTCTTATGTAGTACTAAAGTGGGATTCCCTCGAACCACTACTGTTATTGCAAAATCACCTCCAGAGTTAGATATCTATAGAATACCGGAGAGCCTGAAACTTGCTGGAGTTGCCAGGAAACACTGAAACCACTATGGAGAGAAAGAGAACAGATAAGGTGTTACAAGGTTTGAGATACACTCTATCTCCGACATCCTGTTTGGCTGCTGGCCATCAACTAAAAGCAGACAAAGAAAATGCCAGCAGTAAATCCCAGAGCTATAACAAAGCAAAATAAAAATAATAGTCACATATTAGCTCTAAGATGTAGACCAAATTGGGACAAAGTTTTGAGACCCCTCCTCCAATCATTAGCCACTTGCTGCACAGATCACCAGCTTCTTTACAATTCCCACCAGCCACATTGTAGAGAACACAATCCACTTAGCATATATCTTCAGATGCATTACAATGATCCTTAGCTACATTTAATTAATACCCTTCAACCAGTGGCAAACCTACCATTGCTGCAGCAGGAGCGGTGCACCGGGGTCTGTGGAGATAATGGGGCCTGCTGCACAGGAAAGTAGACAGCTCGCTAGTTCTGCCTCTGCCTCCAACCACATTAAAAAAGCCACATAAAAAGACCTTGTACTGACCCACTGGGACCTCCATGTGATAAGCATGCCCATCAATGGGAACAATAAGGGGAAGATTCAATTGCTGCCGATGTGGGGTGCGGTAGTAATTTCTGCTCATTTTTCTGCGCACCTCAGTAGGGTTCTAGAAAAAATGAGCCATAACATTGGAGTGAAGTGTCTCTCCCTCTAAACTGTTTCTTCCTTAATTATAAACCATATGGCTATTATTTGTTCCAATAGAAGAAACCAAATGGTCAGTCTTACAAAAAAGGAATTAAAGTTAAAATAATAGATCTACTGCATGAGACCATAAATCACACAACTTTCTTTTACAATGGGATCAATATTTTACTTACTCTTCCCCAGAAGAAATACTGCATATGCAGTTGCAGCTATTAAAGAAATAAACTATTACTTAGAATGGAAGAAGCATCATTGCTGAAAAGTAGCTCATTAATGAGAGAAGTCAGTGCAGTCTTTAGGTGCAAAATCGAATTATCAGTCCAATGTACAACTTATGCTTAATCCTTGAAGTTAGTTTTTAGTTACTTAGCATTTCAACTAATTTCTCTGCCACTGTGCAAATTAAAAGGGAGTGTACATAACACTTTTTTTATAAAATGTATTTTTAAGGTTTGTTTGTCTAGATCGTATGCACTTAATGATATTCAGTTTTCATCTCCTGCTTATCCATGTTACCATATCAGTAACTGTTTTAAAATATAATAAGTAGTAGTAGGGGAAAATATTTGAAATAAAATAGTATAGATAATAGTATGTGATGATGATGGATGTGTATAAATACACACACACATATATATATATATATATATATATATATATATATATATATATATATATATATATATATATATATATATTTTAATTATAGGAATAAGTATATATGTTAATAAATAGTTTATATGTGTAAATGTATCAAATACAAACTTTTTTATGGATGATAAAATCGTAATTCCAGCAAACAATTAAATTCTAGGAGAGATGCAATTTAAAGGATCATTGATTATGCCATGAAAACCAGGGTGTACAATAGTTAGTTAGAAACAAAACTCAGAAACAAGTTAGAAACAAGTCACTGCTAAGTAAAAAAAACAAAAAAACTAAACAAAAAACCCCCCAAAACACACACACACACACACACAGTGGCAGGTTTGGACATACAATACTTTTAGTAAATCTGTATATTAATTGTACAATGTAGATTGTAGACTACTCATGTATAATCTTCTACTTCATTTCTATAATGCCACTATGTTATAGAGTGCGTTATAGAGAATACTGAATCATCAGTCCCTGCCCCATTGGACCTTACAGATTAAATGATATATCATACAAAGACAAAAACATTCGGGTCCATTTTGTCATAAGCCAATTAACCTACCAGTATGTTTTTACACTGAGGGAAAAAAACATACAAACTCCTGATAGTGCCCAAGTTGGAATCTAGCACATGGCCACAGTTATGTGAGAAGCAATGCTAACAACTCTATACCATAATTGATGTATGTATGGAATAGAGCTAAAAATAGAAAACTGTTGTTGTAAAAGTTCCCAATCTATTATAACATTTTACATGTGAAATCTCCACTGTAATCCTGTACTTGTACCTGGTTATACAAACAAGAAATGTTTAAAACATATCAACCCTGTATTGAATAGCACTTGGGCATCCCCTCCACCTTCTCTGTGGGGTTTGACGGTAATACGTGAAAGTTCATACATTAGTTTATGGTAGAGATGATCACTGACCCCGTTTTTTGGCTTTGGTTTTGGATTACCTTTGGGTTTTGGTTTTGCCAAAACCGCCCTTGCGTGTTTTGATTTTGTTTTGCTATTTTGTTTTACAAAATTCCATTTTTTGAGTTAAAATCACAATTTAGGTATTACTTTTGTACCTACATTATTATTATTAACCTCACTAACACTAATTTCCAGTCATTTCCATTCAATTTTTACCATCTCACAGGTCACAATATGCTTTTCATACACTTTCAGCCAAATACTGCAGCGAGCTAGCTGGATGTTAAGCAACAGAGCAACGACACAAATATACTGCAGTTTATATCACATCTAGAAAACATTTCCACACACCAGTGTCACAAACTCACAATAAAAAAGTAATACAAGATGGAATTGTCCTTGTGGCCTTCCACCCACCCATATGTTGGATCTTACAAAGGACATGCACACTTTAACAAACCAAGCACTTCAGCGACAAGGGCTGCCACTTTTGTGGCTGAAGTGCTTGGTTTGTTTGGGCCACCACTAAACTAGCTATCAATGCCCTAAAGGCAGGTTAGACCAACAGTGCTGTCAAATGAATTTTACACTGTCAAGATGTTGTCGTCATCATCTTCAGCATCATCCTCACCCTTATCAGTGTGTACATCATCATCATCACAGACTATTAATTCCTCTCTGCTGGAATCCGCCATTACAGAAGTGTCAGTACTTGGATGTATTTGCCGGTAAAGGCCTTCCTCATGGAAGATGTAGTTCATTTTAATGAACATCATCTTTTTCCACATTCTTAGGAAGGAACCTCCTACGTCGATCACTGACAAGGTTCCCGACTGTGCTGAAAACTCTGAGTACACACTGGAGGGTGGGCAGCTTCGGTATTGCAAAGCGAGTTTGTACATGGGTTCCCAAATTGCTTGTTTTTCCTCCCAGTATGGAAAGGGACTGACATTTCGATTTCCATGAACTCTTTAAAATAATCCTCCACCATCCTTTGCATGTTAATAGTACGATTGGATGGAGTTATGGCCGAGGTCACACTTTTATTTTGCTAAATTCTTTCAAACCAGACCAGGGGGTAAATGTATCATGATCCGGTTTTTTCAAGTCGCCTGAAATCGGCGAGTTTACAGCTAAAATTTAAAGCGGCGCTGGCTTGTAAAGGCAAACTTGTTGTAAAGTACTAGTGGTCTTCTTCTTGGGCTGCTTATGGGAGGAAGATTCACCCCCAGCAGCAGGACCAGCAGCAACAGGCCAAACGGTCACAAAATCTTCCCAGAAATACTGGTTAGGGGAGGAGCCATGTAGCCTAAGCGGCTTGGATGCAGGACTAACTCCGATCGCTAATGAGGATATTGATGAGAATGGTGTTGTCTATGTCAATTGCAGGGGCCGTGATCTAGATGAGAGCAGGGAGCTAGCCGATACTGGACTGCTTGTTGTTATTTTGTGGGAATAAGTTTCGGATTTTCCCAAAAGCTTCCCATGAACTCTCTTCAAATGGCGTAACATGGATGAGGTTCCTAAATGGTTTATGTCCCTACCTCGACTGACTGTGGATTTACAAACGCTACATATGGCTACACATCTGTTGTCAGGATTTGGGTAAAAATAATTCCAGACATAAGAGGTGGATTTTTTTTGTCTTCTACCGAGGCATGACAATGTGCTTCTTGCTATCACTGTCAACAACTGCTTCCACCGAATTACACAAACAACATCATCGTCATCGTCATCAACATCCTCATTAGCGCCGTAATCAGCTACAGAAATAAACCCCGCATCCTCTTGCAATTTCAAAATAGCATCCTCAATTTGGGTATCACCGGCTACACTTGGTCTGCTCATGCACACATCAGAACATATGCTGACAGGGGGCTTCTTTGTGAGTACTGTATCAAAATTTATTTAACATACATTTGCAAATGTGTGCAACTAAGACTTTTGCATTTTTATCTACAGTAGAAATAGCAGATCTGTTGCTGCCTATAGCAGTGTGCTGGGGGATCTCTGTGTTTGTTCCTTTTAGGATAACCCCACCCTTTTACGCACCTGCTATAGCCTATAAATTGATTGAGCAACTTCCATTTCTTTAACTGTATCAAAAAGGTCAAGACTCTCCTCAGGTATTTGTGTCACATCTGGATCAGAACCAATATTTTCTTGCAAGGCCTTGCTACTTTCTTACAGCTCTGCTTTTACACTTAGAAGTATTTGGGCACCACTATTGTAGTCACAATGACAAGGTCTTCCATCGTCATCACTGACCTTACAAGAAGAAGTACATTTGCAGAACTAGCACTCCTAAAGTAAGGTGAAGGCCTGCATCTTTCCTTGCCACTGCATGTGTAGAATGGCATGTTGGCATTTTTTTTTCTGCACTTTAAAGAAAACCTTTTACTCAAGGCCAAGTACAGAGGTAAAAAGGTGTTTTCTTACATTTTTGTTTCCTTGATTTACAAACACTATGCACTTTAAGAAAGGCTTTAGCAGATTATGTAGATGTAGAGGGATTATTATCATCATCATCATCATGACTGGTGCCAGCAGCTGCTTGGTGCTCCTGGTCTTCTGGGGACTGATGGGAATCCATAGCTCTGGCACAGTACAATTTGAGGGTAAAGAACAATAGTAGCCTATTAAATTTTTATAAAAAAAAATGCCACCTATCCGAATTGTGGACGAGCTCTGACATAGTACACTGTGAGTGGAGATTGTAAAGAACAATAACAGCCTATTAAACAAACCCCACTGACATCTCTCCTAATTGTGGGTGAGCTCTGGCACTGGCAATGTGACTTCACACTATCACTATACTAACCCTGCCTAACTACACTAGACCCTATTAAAGACGCTGCTATCCCTTCTCTGTTTCTCTGTGAAATGGCGATGGAGCTCCGTTTCGGGTGTTATTTAAAGAATCAAAATCTTGCGAGATCCGACAAGACAATTATGACGTTTTGCCTTGTTTCCATGCCCAAACGTGCGCGCCAGTTCCAAATCCCAGCAATTTCTGGAAGCCATTAACTGCTTGGGCATGCTGGTACTTGTAAAACCACTCTAATTGGCTACTTGCGTATAGACCAAATGAAGTTCATTGATACACTGCGATAATGAACAAGTTGGACAGATGAACTTAATTTCAGATAGATTAATTTCATTTCAAATACAGATGTGTTTGACACAAGTCTTTCTGCATAATTTTAATGGAAGCCTCACATCACCAGTCCATACAACTGTAGACTATGCTCTCTCTGCTCTCCAATGAATAGTCTGTAGCCTACTCATATTTTGACACTGCCCCTGTCCTCGATAATATAAACATGATCAGCACACTCGTTTCTTTTGGAGAGTCCTCCTGGTCTCCTGGGTGACCATGCCACCCGCCCGGGTCCCAATTCTTTCTTGGGAATGGGATAAAGCCATGATGAAGCTATTTTCAACATTGCGTGTCCAGGAGTGGGCAGGGATGATGCAAATCGTTTCATCACGCCCTCAGCACTTGCCCCTTAGACCTCTCCTCCTCTGATGGTCCAGAGGCTAGGCAATTATGGATCTGATTAGCAGCAGTCTTTTCTTTTCAAGCAGACTTAAAAAATGGCTGAGAACAGGGGTTGAAAATTGCTAACAAAAATGCTCAGACCCCTAATAAAACTCATCTTAAAAAAAGAAGACTTAGAACAAATGCTGAGTCAAGCAGTCAGACAACACTGCTTTCACATTGTAATGTACATTAACCATCAACAATGCATCCCCTACTCACAAAGTATGACATCAGACACATTCCAGAAGGCTGATAAAGGGAGCAGTCTAATCAATGTCTCATATTCCATTAAACTATTCAGTAAGAACCGTTTTTCTCTGCCAAGGAAAACAAAATGAATAATTAAAAGTGCTTTTAAGTGCCACAATCAATACCACTATTTTTAATGGAACTTAAGAAAATACTGTATAAAGAAATTACTTTTTCATCAGCAGTTGCAATGAAGATAAGTGTAAATTTGCTCAGGAAATTGCCAAACCTATGAAGCCAGGAGTGAATTAAATTAGATAGGTGGCATTAAATCATCATCACACGCCCCAGCAATTCCTCCATAGCTTCTATTTCTAAACACTGGCCACTGATAACATCAGGTATTTACCAGCAACTGCACTGTCATTTTCTGCAAAGGGCCCTTTTTCTTTAATGAACTCCAGCAGGCAGTCAGAGTTTATGAAGCAGCAGACAGCATTGGTTGTATATTATCTAGGAGAAAGCGCCTTGTATGCTCAGGAGATCAGCAAAGGAGAGTGAAATCTGAGAGGTCTTCTGAAAATTAACCTCAGCTTGCTGTCCCAAGAATTTATCCATAATTATTATAATTACACTTGCAATTTATTCCAAAAGGTTACAGAGATAGATAGGACATCGAAAGATATATATTTGAGAGCTATAAATAGAAGTATAGACAGATATGACATAGAAAGATAGATAGGTATCCGATCAATAGATAGATATCTATGAGAGAGCGCTAGATAGATAATTATATATTTATGAGATATATAAATATGAAAGCAGGATATAGACAACTATGAGCTAGATGAACAAACAGACAGACAAATAGACATCTACTAAATGTTTAATCATTAGCAAGATAGCTGAGGTGCTCGAAACTGCCACAAATTGTTTGGTGCAAAAATTGAAAAATCTGCAGGAATTTCTCAAATTTTAGTTCAATTCAAAAAAGTCAAACAGGTTTGACCATTTTTGAGCCTATTTGCACAGGGAAATTTGAACTTCAAACTGTAGTGCTTGCTGTTCGAACTAAAAAAAAAAAACAATTAACATTTTTTTATTACTTAAGATTATTATTTAAAGGAGTGTTTTCAAAAATTTTTTTAAAAATACTAATTTAAAGTGAATGGCGAATGCAAGTCTTAAACGCAATGGTCATCCTCGAATGGCAACCACAAAGTTAGAATTACAAATTCTAACTGGGGCCTGTTTAAGATTGTTTCCCAAACATGTACATATCCCAGTGAAAATTTATCGAATTTTGAACCAGTTCAAAATAGTTTGACATAGATGGATAAATAATTAGAAGAGATAGATGGATAAATAAATATATGAGATAATTACATATTCATTAACAATAAAGTTTATAATGAAATGTAATACACACGAGAGAATAGGGTCAGTGACAGTAATAATAATAATATTAAAAGTTGCATTTTCCATATAAAATGTAATTAAATACAAACACCCCCGCATCTGTTATTTAACACCTTCACAATTTTATGGGAATCTTTTTTTCTGCCCTAGCTCAAATGAAAATGACAAATATCTAATCCAAATAGATAGCCACAACTTGATATAATATAACCACTAATGAAGAATAAAGAATGAAGTACTGTCAGCTGGAGGGGAGAATGTGGACAATCAGAAAAACGCTAGATAGTGCTGCTTGTGTTATCAGCATGTATCTTTACACCAGGCTTCCAGTACCTGCCACCTACGAAGCATATCCAAGGATGCGTCCAAGTCTCCGACTAGGCTGTATCTCCAGGGGATGGGATAGATCAGACCTCCCAGTGGGTCAGTTCCGATTTGAGTAAAACTGTCCAGTCTATCAGGCCTTTTGTCACAACCCCAGGACAATTGGCAATGTATGCCGCTAACAGGTACTGCGCACATCTGAGTTTTGGTAACAGGGCCCTGTGTACCTTGACATGAGCAGATTTCTGGATTCAAATCTTGAAATGTTACATATGGAAAGATAGGACATGAAAAATGAGAAATATAACTAAGAAAGTACAAAGTACAGTTAGTTAGAAATATTCATAGAATTCATTTGTGATCTGTTTTGTCTGTTGAACCGATCCTAGTTCTAATACTTCTATATAGATACAACAATAAAATTAATAATAATAATACTACTATAAGGGCAGTCAATCTATCGGTGCTCATACCTTAAAGCTTCACTATCACTGGGTCAAACATATCTAATTATTGTTTTTGTTGTATTTTTTTTTTTAGTATTGTATTTTGTATTGTATTTTTTTTTATTGTATTTTTATTTTATTCTTTTCCACTCTTTACAGTTTTTCAATTTATTTCTATTTTGCCCTTTGTGACTTTAGTGCCCTTCTTTTCTCCTAGTCACATGTTTTTCTAACTGCTGGATATAAAATGTGTACATGATAAATTAATGCATAACAATAAAACATTTATATTAAAATGAGATGTTTCAGTGAACATAAAAATATTAAGAATGATTGCAGTTTTTGTAACGGATATATTTGTAATCAATAGAAAAAAAAAGCTTTATTCTTAAAAATGTTTTTGCTGGATTTTTCTAAACTAGAATACGATGTAGAGAATGAGATTTCAGATGTATTTTTTTTTTTTAGCTAAAGCATCTTGTAATATTTATGGAGTTTGAAGCATGAAGTCTGGTGCCCTCTGCTGTTACTAAATAAATATGCCACCTGGAATGATGTTGAGCTTTATACAACTGCTGTTACCATGAAATTACCAATAAATGAATAAATAAGTATAAAACTAGCCACCGATTTTCTGAAACTCCAGAGAACCTTAATTAATCAAGGTGAACAGGTTCCAATATTTGAGCTAGTGTGAACATGGTTGAGCATTAATGGTTACTTTGTATAATATTTTAAAGTTTTTCCATGTGAACGGCAAAATGTGAACTTGAGCACTATAATCTTTGTTATTTAAATGAAAAAAAAAAACAAAAAACAAAAAGGTTAAAAGTACCAGAAATGGTATTTATTGTAGGGCAAAAATCATACTACCAGCTAATAGAAGTCTTTACTTGTTAAGATAACAGGTTGCAAGAGAAGTTGCAAATAGTCTGTATAAGGTATTACTTGTCGAAGACTATAAATACTTTCACAACCAAACAGCATTTGTCGTAAAAGATAGATAAAAAAACCTTTACAAAGGCACTAAACCAAATCGTTACAGGAATCAGGAGCGGTCAAAAGGCGATCTGCACACCAAAAAGAGGACAAAAATTAACCACAAAATTTATAACCAGTGCTACGGGATCACTAAAACAACTTGACATAAATAACTTGGAGAGGATGAGCTATTGAAAATGAACAAAAGAACCACACTTAAAAAACAACTAAATATGAAATCTAATGGATATCTAAATGAGCAGTACAAAATATTTAAAATAAACTCACTTTAACGTATACATACGTTATATATTTATTACATGATCCTAAAAGAACCCCTTCATCAGATTATTACTATCCGTTATGTATAAATCACTGTCATAGTATGCAGCGCTGTACATTTAAGGGATCATGCCACAAACACATTACATATACTGACTGAAACAGAAGGTAAAGATAGCCCTAGCCAAATGAGCTTACAATCTAAGAGGTGTGGGGACGCATGATACATAAGGTTCGAAAAAACAATTGTAGCTGCTGGCGGGGAAAGTGCAAGTGGGTATTGTAAGCCGCCAATAAAAACGCAGCCACTGGCATTTCTGTGCAGTTACTGGTGGTGTGCTACAGTTTGAATTAGGAGAGACAGTAAAAGGTGGAGACATTAATGATGAACATTAGGAGTCATTGCAGAAATCTTAAAACAGTCACCTGCTGACAATCATAACTGCCTGTCACAGTTAATTTTAAATTAATTTTACTTAAACTTCTTTTTTCCGGTTCTAAAGAAGGCTGTCGGTTTTGTGTTGCATGGGAATTCTTGTGGAGTAGCTGTGTGTAGCCAGGTTTTTCTTAGGCGTCCTGCTCGCTGCTGGAGCAAGGAAGCAGTGTAGATCACCAAATGAGGAGGAGACATGACAACAACAACAACAACTGACAATCACTGGGCTTCCGGGGGAAGGAAGGGGTGATCTAACGTAGACACGTAACAGAAAGAAAACCAGCACAGAGATGCATATACACCTGTCAGGAGCTGTATCTTTTGAACCTACAAATAAACACTTATGTAGATGACCGTCTCCCAGCACAAGCTAGCCGCTTCTGGTTGGCAAATTCACTTCTGAAGCATATATTAGGATTTTGAGCGTAAATTATGCCTAACATGCATCCAACTCAGCATCAGGCCCACTGTGTACAGAAGCTGAACGGAGATAATATCCAGTATATCTTGTAAACAATCCTGTGCTTGGCGTGATGCCACTCAATGGCACCATCTTGTAATTTCCCACTGCCTTTCCAAATTTTTAACTATTTTATATTTGTGAGGATATCTGTGCATGCCCAGAAATTAACTGTTGGAGGATCAGTCAGGCAAACTAATAAGGGCTCTGATGTGGACGCATTTTGTGCCACGAACTTACATAGGAAAAGATGCATAGCAGATGCACCCCCAACACCAGGGACATGCTGGTGTTGGGGGTGCATCTGCTCCAATGGGCCGGTCCCGTAGTGGGCTACCTTGGGCTGGGTTTCCTTTAAAATGTTCCTGATAAGCTGCAGAGTAGAGTCTTGCATCTGGGGTAAAATTTGCCAGCCCTCCCTTGGAAAATACGCACAAAGAAAAAAAACGTATTTATGCAATGTGCAAATGTCCAGACATCTCTCAAGATGCACCCAGCTCTAAAACAGTATCATCTGCGACAGGTGAACAATGTGTATTTTTATGCCCCACAATAATGTACAGATATTGCTTTACTGTGTTTGTAGTAAATTATAATGTCACCCTGTTTGTACTAAACATAATAATTTCATGTAGTGTCATATACACAAGAAAGAATAGCATATGGACAGTTATTAATTAATGAGAAAAGCTAATTTTCAATATAAAATATAATTAAATACAAATTAAATTACATATAAACAAATGTTGTGTGCCCCTTTAAAAATAAAATTTAAATCGTGTTTCATGCAGTAATCCAAAAGGAAATGTTAATAAAGTAATGCAAATCAGCTAAAGGACTCAATGCGCAAGCAGCAGTAGCTAGAAAGTGCTAAAAGTCATCATCCTCATTTATTATTATTAAAATTTATTTAGAAAGTACCGCAAAGGTCAGCAGCACTGTACAATGATTGGATGTGGGGATGAGGTGGGTAGCAGCACCAGAGAAGTCTTGGATGTGGAGTGTGAAGAGAATCTGTGAGGAGGTGAAATGGTGGTCAATGTCAGAATGGAGAGGACAAAAGGGAATGTGGATTGAGATATGTTTGAAGATTTAGGGGGAAGAGGAATGGCTAAGGGCTTTTTAGGTGGGGGTGAACTGGATTCTGTAGGAAACAGGGAGCAGTTGTAATGACTTTCAGGGAAGGGAGGAGGAAACAGACCAGCGTCAGGAAAATAAGACGGGCAGCAGCATTGTTGACGAATTGCAGAGGGGAAAGAGAGTGAGGCCAGAGAGGGGAATGTTGTTATGGTCGAGACAAGAGATAACGAAAGAGTAGATGAGAGTTTTACTAGCATCTAAAGAGAGGAATGGACATCTTGGAGATGTTATGGTAGTATTGGTAGAGGCACTGAATGCCAAGAGTGAAAGAGAGAGAGGAATCGAGGATGACATCAGACAAGAGGAACAGAGGAGAGGGTAGTGTGGTCAACAGAGAGTAAGAGGGGGTAGTAATGAGTTCAGTTTTGGACATGTTGATTTTGAGAAAGCGCTGTGACATTCGAGAGGAGGAAGCGGATGGAAGAGGAGACGTCATGGGTGGTAAAGTACATTTGGGTATCATCGGCATATAGGAGGTATTGGAGGAACTGATAAGTTCACCAAGGGAGGAGGTATAAAGAGAAGAGAAGGTGGCCATAAACGAACCCTTGTGGGATATAGATGGATAGAGGGAGAGGAGTCAAGTGCAGAGAACGTGAATGAGCAGTTGGAAAGGCAGGAGGTAAACCAAGAGAGGACAGTATCACCGAGGTCAATGGAATAGAGGGTTTGGCTGTTAATCTTCGTACACAAAAGTTGTTAAACCAGTTCCAGATTAAAATCTACATATAAATTATATGAGCCAACTTCCTGTCGCACTGGATGCTCAACCCCATAGAAAGGTTTTAAAATCATTACACACAGGGCTGAGAGCCTTTTAACACACACCCACTGGAGCTGAACATGTGGCAAGCATAAATATGTTATTGAACTAGCAGTATCGAAAACTGGGGTAGGAGTAGTGGGGCGGCACAAAGTTAAACGCTAAGGTGCAACCAAGTAACTCATACTATGTCCGAGTGGTTCAAACACATTCATTTTTATAATGTCCATGGAGGATCTGACCCTATCGGCCAATAATCGGAACTCTGAGTTTACAGCCACTTGATTCAGTTGGCTGGAATTTAAAGAGACGACCAACTACTGCATAAGAGCATTATTCTCTCAGACACCACAGTTACAACTTTTACACCGAGATGGCACTAAGCAGAGTTATCTTGGAGTGCTTTCTTATTGCAAACTGTGTTTTTTTTTGGCACCTTAATTTACACCCAATTATCCCTCCTATTGCCCCTCTACCTCTTTCCCACCTCCCCCTTGTCTGTCCGCCACCCCCCGGTGTTGGTATATGTTTCTTCTGTACAAGAAAAAAAAAAGTATGTTGCTGAATTGCTTTGCTGGTTCTCTGGAACTGATATTGATGACTACTGTTAATTATTATGCAACTCACAAATAAATGAATGCGTATAAATATGTAATAGAAACTGGAAATTGAATGGAATGGAGTTTTGTGTGTCTGAGCAGCCTGGAAGGCCATTTATGTTAAAATATGGCTGAGATTATAGTTTGTTAAATGGAGCATCAATGGGATACATCTAGTTAGTAGTTGTATGTCTGTGTGCAGATTGCTATGATATGAAACTGAAGTAAGAGAGTTTGGTCAGTTTATGTTGGGGTATGGCTGAGATTACAGCATGTGTACTAATTATAATGTGAAACTGTAAGTCACCGAGTTCCTATAGCATTTGAATGGAATATGTAATTTGTGATTGTATATGTCACGATCTGCCTCTGGCTGCACTGCAGCTCCTGTCTGCTAAGAACTATGCTTCAACTTTGCCTTTATGTGAATCTGGCCTGCAGTACTTTCCTACCACCAGAGGTGCTGCTGTCTCACAACTGACCATTCCACCTCACTAGCAGCCGTTAACCTCCCTTCAATCAGCACCCACACTTGTTCACTGTCTTTATAAGACTGCCTCTCCCAGTAATCTGATAAAGTAAGAGGAAAGCATCAGCAGGCAAGACAACAATGAAATACCACAATCTCTCTGGAGTTCATGCTAGGAATCCTGACAGTATATGATGTGAATAAAAATTATAGGGATTTATCTTTGTGATTGTATCGTTGATAAGAAAATGGATGACAATGTGGCATGCGGTTTGTTAATAAACATGAGGCTATGGGCCGATCGGGGGGTTCAAAGGACATGGCAGCAAGATGGTGCCACCGCCAGGTGAACTGGTGTGGTATTGTTGCTCACCAGGGATTGGTGGTAAAGGAGATTATGAGAAGCCTTGGATGTGCAGCAGTTCAGGTCCGAGTAGGTTGTAGCACTACCTGGCGAAGCTCAGTGATCGGAAGGGCCCAGGAATGGAGGGTGGTCCAGGTGGCAACATTGAACGGTCTAACAGGAAAGCTGCATAAGAGACCAGTCACCAGGCCAAGCACAATGGGTGTTGGGAAGAAGGATAGCCTTCCACCCAGAGACTGAGATTTATGAGTATAGGGACTCAAGAGTCCAAGGCAACTAGGATGCTGATTCCTAGACCGCACTGGCAAGCGCTAGGAATAGCTATTCTATCTATGAATTATAATTATCATGGTGGTCAATATGCTCAAAGGTATGTGAGCTAGTGGTGGTCGAAGGGACAAGGGGATCCCAGGTGTTTTGAGATTTTGCATTGAAGAGCAGGAGCTTTGAGAAAGTGCATGTGTTCTGACTCCTGCCCTCCAGGTAATGGCACCTGCTCTTCAGCACATACAAGAGATAAGCTTTCCAAAATGTTACAATTACACATCTATCCACCTCTAAATAAGCACCAGAGAATATATAATTTACACTAGTAAGTATATAAAGAACCATGACCACGACCCCAAAATAAAACCCTTTTTAGATTTATCCAGAATGAAATATCAGTATGTATATTTTGTGCACCCCTTAGGATTAGAAACAATGCACATCTCAGGAATAATAGATTAATTCAAGAGTATTGAATACCTGAGTTTAAATTAGGAAGTAACCATCATGCCAAGGAAATAAGTAGAGCAGTAAAAGTCTGATTCAATGCAATTGCTAAAGAGAATCGAGTAATATGTATAATATCACAAAGTATATATCACGGGATCAAGTGAACAAACATTGGAGAGCAACCAGGTGAATAGGATACAGGGCTAAATAAATACCTCGCTTGATGCATTTCAACGCTCACAGTATTTTTCTCAGAAGCTTTTATATATCGGGGAGCCCACACATTATTTAAACATATATTCACCAATCAAAAGATTGCATAGATGTTATCCATTAGTAATCCAAATGTGATCCAAAATTAACAAAAACTCAACATCTGATAGCACCTAAACTAGTGTTTATAATTGTGTTTTTAGTCTATGCAGAGTCCCTGAGGTATTCGATCCTCTTCAATTACTACTATTTTGAGATAGAGAAATGGGGTGTCCAGACTCACAGAACCCTTATTCCTGGGACAGGCATTGTTCCTAATCCTAAGGGCTACACAAGACCCAATGCTTGCCCAGGATGGCACCATTGCGCAAGACCATGTGCAGTAAACGAGTTGTCTCAGATGAATGAAATCGTTCTACTTTGCTTCCAACAAGCAACAAGATCTGATGTACCAACAAAATGAGATCTATTTTTTAAGAAGTTAAACACTAGAATTGATGAAAATGACCTGTTGAGGATCGTTAGTTGACAAAACAATGCCAAACTAGAGAAGTGCGAGCAAAATTCTATTGGAAAGCCAATATACTGCTACCTTACTTGTATGCTATTACCATGAGCATGTAGGACACAAAGCTCAAAACATTATAGAAGGAGAAATCCGAGCAATGGAATTTTGCATCACTGGTACAAATAGATGCATTTCTGCTGTGATACACAGGTGTGTCAGATGCTGCAAGGTCAACATTAAGAGCAAAAGACGACTTATCTCATTGTAGCATGGAAGCTCTTTTCACATATGGAGGATTCTTTGGACCATGGATGGTCACTATATATTCGCTAAGAGGTGGGAAAACAAACAACAACAGGCGTGCTCTACTGTTCCCATGTATCATTTTGTTTTTTTAAGTCATCGAGTGCATAGACACTTAAGATTGATAAATGCTCTATGAAGTTTCTTCTCACACTACCTGCAAAACAACTGCATTCTTACTGCGGGACCAACTTTCTGGAAGCATCCAAAGAGTTAGTGATGAAGACAAGTGACACTTTTATGAAAAAGGAAACACATGAGTGTTCAACTCCCCTATCTCCTCACATATGGGTGAAGCCTAGTAACACATTATTGGAATTGCCCATCGCATTGTAGACTTTTTGCTATTAAATGCCTTAATTGATTCACCCACGAGGTGTTGACTACAGTCTTCTTTTGTGTGCGGCGGGAAAATGGCGGTGTGCCCTCTTTATATGGAAAGTGTAGTCACATGGGACATGCCACATTCCCTGGGGTTGTGCCAATTCCCCACACCCCCCCTTATGCATTGCCGCAATCATGGTGAATGGCACAGACCTCACAAAATTCCAGTCAGTTGGGAAAAAAAGGTCATGACTGTCTGAACAGTGGGACTGTCCCTTTAAATCAGGACAGTTTGTAAGCATGGAACTGTGTTATGGGTCCTTTTATCTCTGAGCTTTAGTGACAATTCGCTTTTGTACACCTACCCTGGTTAAAACAACAGCAATACTTAACAGGGTGCTTAGTTGATAAGGGTTCTCACTTTATTCTGTGTCCCAGGCAGAAAAACTAGACTGTAAACTCAACTGGGCACATTGACTGTGGCTATGTACAGCATTGTGAACAGCATTATTTAACATTATAAGCAATATATTCATAACTTAAAATACATTCAATGTTGTTACAATACCTATATAGTTATGAACTACAGCTTGTTCTGCATTTAATGGAGAATGCAAATGTTTCCATTGTCATTTTTACTTCACAAAATAGGTTTACGTCCATAAACAAAGTGATAAAGGAAAAATGTAGTATAAAGCACTTTGTTGATTTATTACATGCACAGTACACTAAAATATTAATTACATCATACATTTTTCTTTTTAAACACTAAAATAAAGCACTGATTGTAAGCAGTAATAAAACAGACAATGGAGAAGGTCATTTGTATTATCAGATGTTGTATGAATGATTTACCTGTTTCTGTCCATGCAACCACTTCTCTCTCTTCTTTTGTCTTCTTCTCAGGCTCTTCAATTTGTTTATTTCCCTCTTGTTTAACCGCTGGCTAATCGTAACTGATCTGGGGAGCACTGGCTGCATACTCTGAGTAGGAAGGTCCACTGGGGACATGATACATTCTTCTCTAGGTGTTGACGCTGCTGGAGTGATGGACAATGCAGTTAAATGTTGACTGTCGTTCTCTTCGAGTCCTGAAAGAGCAGGAGTTGTCCTGTTGTAAAATGGTTCACTGACTCTTGAACAGTTTTCTGCAGACACTGTAAAACTTGCTATTGATCTATGAATGTCAAATGCATGGCAATTGACATGGTTATTATTACTACTAACACTGTCTGAGTTAAAAAATGGAACTTCAGATTGTCTCTGTTTGACGTTAAGTGTCCCCTTTATGTTTTTATAGAATTCCGGCAGCAAATGCTCTTTGATGTCTAAGTCCAAACTATTTGATTTTCTGTGAAACATATTTCTACTATAGCTTTTCTTTTTCTCCTTTGATGCAGAATTATATTTCTTGACATTTAAGGTGAAGAGAGATTTGCTTCCACTCCGCTCACAGTTTTTGTCAAGTGCTGGCACTTCAAGACACAATGCGTCCACTAATGTTCCTCGGGCAGCGATAAGTCTGTCCATGGTTGAGAACGTTTGAGTCGAACTTTTGATGAGATGTTTTGCTATCCCATGTCTGGTTCCCTTGTCAAAATGTGTATGCAGTTTAGAAGTAGACAGAAATGGGCATTGTATTCTTACTACATCTACATCAATCTTGCTCTTGCACAGACGTATGACTGCAAGCCGGCCACAGGAACATTTTGTGCTGTCAACAAAGTTAAAGGCCCCGAGACGTGCTCTGCAATAGGGACAGTTCAGCTTACCAGTTGCCCAGTGCACCTGAGAGTAAGGAAGAGACAGGAAAACTCATTCTATACAATGACACAATACTACTACACTGATGTTTTGTTTGCCTACAAAAGAACCGCCTTTCCTGATTTGCTTTATGTGAGACATAAGCCTGTCAGCAAATAGCACACTTTTCAGCTTTGAATGACAAATACTTAGCAACATAGATGTCCCTAGAAAAACCATCACAATGTTAGTACCGGCTGTGTCCTGCAGCAGCATATGGGTAAACTATTTATAGCCCATACAATGTAACATGCAGAATACGTGATCAAGGACAAGATTATTTAATGGATGATGTCATTGCACTCTGAAAAATCTCTAGCTGTGAGTTAGGATATTATTCAGCTCCAAGGATTATATTCAGAGCTTGGAACATAAATCTGGATACATATGCAGCGATATCTGCATTTAAATTAGGCAATTGGATTAATAATGTTGGTTGTAACCAATAATAAGACATTCAAAAGTGACCAGCTCAATATCATGTGTGTATCTGGTAAATATGATCAGACAAGAACTATTGTGCTTGTGTGCGAGATCATCATTCGACCAAACTAACAAGCCACTTTCAGTCAGTGATCTGGTCATCAGCTCAACTAGCTGGATCTTGTCCAGTTTGTGTCTCATGCGGCTGGCCAAATTGGACAATAATTCTCCTGCATTTTCAGTGCAACAGGCAAAAAGTGCGTGTAGCAGCCTAAGCAATTTTAAACTTTCTGTGTCTCTGTCATAGGCAATGAATGATGCTCAGATACTGACCTCACCACATATCAACACCATCATCATTGTTTATTTGTAAATTCCGCAACGCTGGAAAGTCAGCATACAAAAATGTAATGGATACTAACAAACATAACAAAATGACAAAACATGGAAGTGCAAATACAAGTACAAGTTCCATATGTACAAGTTAAACAGAAAAACATAACCGGTACTTTTGAGGCTACATACAGACAGGTGGCATAGGGTGGCACATCCGCATGTGACACAGAGTACTAATACTGTCCTAGAAGCCAACAGTGACTTCAAAGCGACAAGTTCCACAAATAAGTCAAGCTGTGGCTCTAGAATGTTATATTGTCCGCAAACACTGGGAAAACACTACAGTATGAAAACAGTCTGGGATTTAAATCTAGAACAGCGAGCCTCTTGGATGAGAAAGGGTGGGTGGACTATACACTACCTTCTCGATCTCTCTTTTTATCCAGTCTGGGCTTGCTTCAGCTTCCAAGTGCCATATATTACAGGACCCTTGATCTGTGGATAAGTCAAAACCATCCTGCAAAACACAAGAGAAAAAGAAAAAAAAAAAGTGAAATAAAGCAACATTGAAAAGTACAAGCTCCTATCAAAACCGCAACATATAATTAAGTGCTTTAAAGATAAGCATGCCAGGCTGTCTAATCCCGAAAGTCTTTATTTTTCTTATTTTCTCTTTGTATTCTTATTGAAGTTCTGACTTTAAACCTAATTAAGAGATGGATTTGCAGTTCTTGAGATATGAAACAAAAGGGAATTCGAATCTGTGAGAGGTGGGCATAGCCTTGCTAATCTAGAGTATGATGAAAGGGCTCACTTGTCTGATTAAGTGGGCTTTATACCAAAAAAAAAAAAAAGCCCATAATTAATGTAATTTAATTTGACAATTTATTGGCATTTAAAAAAGAAACTCTATTGCTCTATTACATCCAATTAAGTTTGTCATTCAAATATCATTATGAGAAACAGTTAACTTATGTAGGCTGGTATTCTAAGTCAGTCCAGATGAATAATTTGAATAAATATGAATAGCATGTTGCTTACATTGTAAGAAGAAAAAAAAACACTCTAGCAGAGTCCTTTTCATACTGTTCTGTATCTAGTCTCTTGCGGTTCTCAGATCAGTGGCAGACAGTACGAGTGAGGCAGCAGCGTAGGCAGGAATTACCCATTTAACAGCAGACAATGCAAAGAATGTACAAGGTTTTGTCAGGTCAGGCATAACTAAGGGAAGCCTGACCCGCAGAAACATAGCTTATTTAACTCAGCAATACCACCGTAAGGAAAAATGTGTCCTTTTTACTGTCACTATTGTATTGCATACACAATCGTAACAGCATACACTAGAACAGAGCCTGTAACAAGGTTATTTTGATTGACAGCATATACTTGAATTATATCGCTGAAGGGAATCACAAGTGATTAGTATAGCTGCCGCACAATGTTGGGAACTTGGATTTGATTCTGATCCTAACACCTATGGGTGCTATCTATGTGGGTGGATGTTCTGTGTGTTTTTGTATGCTCTGCTTTCCTTCCAAAGACATGCTAGTAGGTTAACTGGCATCTGAATAAATTAGCCATAGTGTGTGTCTTAGTGTGGGGAAATAAGATTGCAAGATCCGCTTGGGTAGAAACGGGTTAGGCTGAATATTTACAACACTGTAGAAATCATTGAAGGTTTATACATAATGCACAACTCCCAAGTGTTCCGATTTCATCAGGACTGTCCTATCATCCTAAAAATGGTGGCATGTTGTCCCAGTTCCCAGGAAGTTGGGAGGTATGTTCCAATGGTTGTTGGTGTCTAGCACACACCCCTGAGGTAAAGGCACACCCCACATGGCATTGCCACACTTCCAATGAAGAATGGCTACTCCCTCCTAGAGATCAGTGTAGGGAGGTATGATAATGGATGATGATAATAATAATCCCAGATTACTTTGTACCACTACCACTGTAACTAACACATTTGCTAATCTTCCAAGCAGCAATGCCTAAGTAATTTGATTTGAATTAGTGGTATCTTGGTAATGGAGAGGTTGGGACATCCTGCAGCAGTAAAAAGGCTCTGAAATATGGTTACCAAACATCCTCATTTCCCGGTACCAGTACCCATTTTGGGGGGTTCTGACCTGGTAAGAAGCTGTATGGCAAAGTCCCAGTGACTCCAACTAACCCATGATGTGTTATAATAAACTAGTGCTTGAATTTCTTATATGTAGCAGTTGTAACATATTTAAATATTATTATTGTCCTGCATGTATGTATGACAACAGTATAGTGCTATTTATAATTTTCTGTCATTTATATATAATGAATAACTTGGTACAGATAAAAGTGACTCATTTTCCTTTGTGTGTTTTAAAGGGTCATGGCTTAAAGAGTTTGTTCTAAAAAAAATTGTGATATGTTCAGACTAATATAATTTTTGTGTCCAGATTTCTCCTTTAAAATCTAGTAACCTTATTTTAAGGCCACCTACGAAACCAGAAACACCTCTTCCCAATCTTCACCTTTTGTAGCTCATTTGAATATCTAATTCCCAAACACAAAATCTCATTGTTGCAGAGTAGTTTAAGTTTACCATGACTTACACTTAAAAATAACACCCTAATCTGTTGAGGTTCTCCCGTCAGAAGGAATACTATTTGGCAATCTCCGCCACTTTCATGCACTAAGGCATAAGCTTATCTGTTCCAACGGACAAAATCATGAAGTAATAAGTGCATGATGCTATCATTACTTTTGCTTTCTACGGGCACATTCATATTGTTTCTCCATTATGGTGTCTTTTTTTTTTTTTTTTTTATACAGCATGCTGTAATTTCCATCTGCTAATGTCTGCTTTTTATTCACTCTTACTCAAACATCAAACATGCATCTGCTTTTTTGATGCCTTTATGCGTCATAAATTGATAGTTATATAATGCAGTTACTCACATCCGAGTGTCATTTCCTCAGACACTTTCCGCAAACCATTAATGAACATGCACAACATGGATCAATCTTCAAAGAATGAAAAGGCTAGTGACCCAACACTTCCATACCTGATGCATACCTCATGTATGTACCCACAGTGAATGTGAGAGGGGTGATAGAGAAACAAGTTATTTGGCTAATGAAGTGATTACAGAAATCTCTTTATTCAGCTAATCATGTCAGTATAGACTCTTGAAGTGTAGCGAGTCTTATAGAAATCAGATCATATTTGTACAAAGTTGAAGCATTACAATCACTGTACAATTTATATAAAAAACTTTTAGTAACAGGCTGGTGAGCCGAAGATGGTGGACGCGCTGTAAGGCAGCTCTCACTGCAATCTCTCTGATCATTTTAATCTGGGGGTCTCCAATTAGTATATGCTCCATACCCCATCCCCTGAGGTTCTGCGGACACAGAAACTGCCATTCCTGGTGAGAATTGGAGCCCAGTGAAGCTAATACAGCCGAGGCCTGTTCTTCCATCCACAGCCTCGTGGGCCTGAGCGAGCCCATTGTTCGTGGCCATTATCTTCAACCACGGATGCAAGCTGCCCGTCTGCCTTACCAGGTCTCGACTACACTTGTGAGGGTGGGTCTCGTCTCGGCTCCCCGGCGGGTCTGGTGCAGAACACCCATCTGACTGTCACAACCACTACCGACAGCGGTCAAGCCCTGGCTGCTCTGCCTGTCTCCTTTCGTAGCCTCTACTGCTTCTACTGTCTGGAACCTAGACATATTGGGTGTTGTGTGGCAAGGGACTCGATTCCCAATCCCTGCACGGCCTCTCTCTGTCTGATTTCACTGGCGGACCAGAAGATGGAACCACAACCCAGCCAACGGGAACTCAAAAATTAAAATTGGAAATAGCTGCCCTTAGTTCTAGGACGGACACTCTTCAATACAGAACTGAAGATTTGTGCCGCGCTCAAGTATCTTTTGAACTGGAACTAGCCTTGCTTTGATTCTGAAATGGAGTCCATCAAGGAAAAACAAGAAGTTCAAGAGAATAGATCACGTCGAAATAACCTGAGGAATCGTCATGTCCCAGAAACAGTGACAAATTCCTCTCTGCCCGATTTCTTTACTGGCCTTTTTAAACATCTCTTCCCGAACCTCGCTGACACTGCTTTCATGTAGGATCGTGCACACAAATCGATTCTCACAAAGCCTAATACTGATCAGAGACCACGGGATGTCATAATCTGTCTCCATTATTACCAAACTAATGAAAAGCTACTAAAATGCTTCTAAAGCACGATTGATTTTTTCACAATATACAGCTGCAGCTGTTTTAAGAATTGGCGTCTTCCACCTTCCAAAAGCGCAGAGACCTTCAACCTGTGACTAGGATCCTTCATCAACATACTATAGATACCGTTGGGGATACCCCGTCCAAATACAAGTATTCACAGGTAACTCTGTTTGTCTTGCCAAATCCCTGCATCAGGGTCAGGGCATTATTTCCAAGCTTGACAACCTGCCGGAACACACCACCCCATCTTCCCACGATAGCTCTACTAATCCTCCACTTCCCGAGTGGTCCTCAGTAAACCGCTCTTCAGCACGGGACTCTATCAATCCAGGATGAAACATCACTATCTGTGTTAATAAGAGAAACCCCTCATTTTTTTTTTCCACTCCTATCAGGTTCTCTATTTTTGAGTGACCTTTGTCTATTTGCACCCTTCTCTTTTTTACAGATGATTTGGACATGTTATAGATGTTAGGTTTCTTTTTCACACATGTCACCAGCATATTACGCTATTGACAAGTCTCTTTATTTATGTTTACTGTCAACTCAGCCACTTAGTCAACAACTAAGCCGATTCTCTCTCTGTGCTCTGGTGCACACAAAAACAGGCCTATGTGCAATAAGCTTCCCCAGGAGAATACTATTCTGTTTGTTACTTTTTCGCCTTTCTGGGGGAAAGAGAAATATTTATTTATTTATTTTTACTTATATTCTCACACTGCTCATAGTGCAGAATGGACTGAATCTCTGTACTGGGACAGACCTTTCATTGCTCGCTTGCTATTGTTTGTGTTGTACTTGCTCAATGGTTATACTGTGACACTGCTTTCATTATTAAATGTCGTAACTTTTCTAGGTCATATTTATCACCCTCTCCTTCCTTCCTAGGTTGCCAACGACCCATTATGTGCCACCTATAAGTTGAAAGGGAATCCCCACCTGTACTTAATGTTTCCTTTCCAAAGTTCTTTTGTCATGGGTTTCAAGATTCATGCTGCTGCAAAGTATGCCATGACAAATCTTGAAAGATTTGTATTGTGTTTCCATTGAAGAATATCCCTTCAAAATTCCACTTGAGGTTTCCCTCCTTTTATGTAAATTAATGTAATCTGTAAATGACATCTCACAGTTTCTCATTTGAGAGCTCACTTGGTCTAAGAGCCCTCTTATTATTATCCTTTATTTATAGGGCACCACAACTGGTCTGCAAACTCGTACAGAGGGCAAACAACAAAATAGTACATGGTATTACAGGACAAAACAGTAAATATGCAATATAAATCCGAACACAGCTAAAAATAGCCTAAATGGGCAATGGGGTGCAAGGGGTATAATTCAGCACAAACTGAAACCTGATGCTTATGGTCATGGGCACAACTAACAGGATCAGAGCCACTGATAGAGGTGCAACGACAATGGAGAATTTGAGTCAGGAGCAGATAACCCAAGGAGAAGGTAATGAAAAGAGGCCACGAGGGAAGAGGGCTCTGCTCATGAGAGCTTACAATCTAAAGAGAAAGGGTCAGACTAAGGTTGACACATTGGGTCAGTTGAAGGGGATCTAGAATTCAGAAAGGTGGAGATGAAGTAAAAATGGGCGAGATGAAGAAAGAAAGACGGTGATGTGTACTATGTAAGGGAATGGTTAAATGGTGGTATGGTAGACTTTAATGAACAGGTGTGTTGTCGAGGAGCATTTAAAGCTTTGCAGGCAAGGGGATAGTTTGACAGAACAAGGGAGATCGTTCCAGTGATGAGGGACATCGTGGGAGAAATCTTTGATATAGGAGATAGACGTGGTTACCAGTGGGGAAGAGAAGCATTGGTTGACTTGAGAAGGTGGGAGGGAGTATGTATGGAGGCGAGGGTTGAGACGTAGGGAGCAGAGGAGTTGAAAAGGGCTGAGGATGTATGAGGATGAGTAGTTCAAAGAGGATTCTGTAGCAGAAAGGGAGCCAGTGCAAGGATTGGCAAAGAGGGGAGGCAGAGTGATAGAGGAAGATAAGACTTGCTGCAGCATTCAGAACAGATTGAAGAGGAAGCGATATGGAAGCAGGGAAGGACAGTAATTAGAAGGTTCAGTAGTTAAGGTGGGAAATGATCAGCGAGTGGATAAGAGTTATGATGTGGAGCTGGAAGTGACAGGATTGGGCAAGAGATTGGATGTGATGGTTGATAAAGAGGGAGGAGTCAAGAATGATGCTCTGAGTTGGGGAACAGAGGAGATAGTGGTGTTGGTGTCAACAGTGATGGAAAGGTGGGGGAGGGGAAGAGACTCTTGAGGAAGGGAAGACAATGAGTTCAGATTTGGCCATGCAAAGTTTGAGTAAACATAGGGACATCCAGGAGGGAAGAGTGGAGAGGCAACTGGACACCCGAGAGAGGAGGGCAGGGGAGAGATCAGGATATGAAAGGTAGGAGTTGGGTGTCATCGGCATACAGGTGATACTGGAGTCCAAAAGAACTGACGAGTTCACTCGGGGATGGGGTGTACATAGAAAAGACTAGAGGGCCAAGGACAGAACCCTGAGGGACTCCAAAAGGTGGGATGAATATGGGGGAGGAAGAACCAGAGGTAGAAACAGAGAAAAAGCAGTTGAGAGGTAGGAGGTCCACCACAAGAGGACAGAAAGGCCAATGGTGTGAAAACTGTAGAGGTAGTGGCTGAGATGGTTGCAGACAAGCCACTAAAGTATTTTTAGAGGCAAAGGGGAGGAGAGATGGGGTCAAGTTTGGGTTTCTTGAAGATGGTTGAGACAAGTGCATGTTTGAAAGATGAGAGATACATTTAAGAATTGAGCATGATGGGAGCAGGCAGCGGAGGAGAGGGGCCAAAGGAGGTTAGAGGGGATGGGATCCAGGGGGCAGGTTGAGTGGGGAGAGGATAATAGAAGAGAATGATTTCCTTGAATCCAAGCCAGGAACTCTTACTGAATCTTTAGAGAGTTACTACTGGTGACAGATCCTTAATTATACCATTGTCCCTCATTAGAGGCCCAGAGCCATCTACCAAAGTCTTGTTCTTCTTCTGTCCAGTGATTGTGTACCAGTAGTTACATGCCTGTAATCCTTTACAGGTGACCTGCCCACTAGATTGTTTATGGTAGCCATTCCAGGTTCATACGGCTTAAGCAACAATTAAAACTGGTCAGGGAGGAAACTATGGCTAGATAGACCTCAAGGCAGCAGAAATAGCATGCCCTTTTGTGGTGATTTGTTGCCCCTAAATCCTTTGTAGAAGTCAGGAATTACCCTGGGGCTCCTGCTGACATTTAAGCAAGGTTCTGTAGATCTCCCAGTCATTGGGTGTAGGATGACCTCTTTACTGCCCTGAACTTCACACTGTTGGCATGTGGTGGTGGTCGGGGAGCTCGTCTCTTAAGGTTCTACTCTGGGTGGTGTAATTGAGCAGGTGAGGTGACCAGCGCAATGACTGCCACTGGTCTATTTGGGTTATCTCCGCTGTCAACAATGACTGCGCTTGGATGTAGGCCTATAAAAGCCACACAGCTGCAGGTCAGGAGATCAGGGTCATCTTTTTTTTATATACTGCTGGATCCCAGAGGTTAGCACTCTTTTACGGGATGAGATCTTGGGGGCCTCTTATTAAATAAACTGGCCCAGGGTGACATTACTGGACTCTCAGATCACCGATTCAGTTTTCTTATATCGGAGCACACAAAAGCCACATCCGCCCTGTATATATGTATTTTATTAATATCAGTCTGTTATTGATAATTTAAGTGTCCTCAAAGAAATGGACAATCTGATGTCTGAAACAAGGGATTTTAAAACCATTTCTTGTTGGCTCTTCACCCCCCACCTTAGGAATTTAGTTTGTCAACAAAGACAGAAAATTTCCTTGGAAAAGCTCTGTGACATTTGGGAGATCAATCTATCACTTCGATATATGTTTGGGCACCTCAGAAAATCTATCACCTCTGCTCTTTCTGCCTGGCTAAGTCCAACTCCTCTGCATACACAAACTACTCCCAGATCTGTCTCTGGGCCTGGCTACTTTCAAAAGATTATTGACACTTGTCTAGGTCAGACTCAGGTCAGTTAACAAAATACACTTTGGAAGGTTACATAAAATATTCACAGTGTTATACATCGATTTAACAGAAAAAAAAAAGTCAGTCATTAGATATACTACATTTCGTCACACTTCCCCCTAACCTAGGGCATGAAGAACTGTGACCTGTTACTCCTGCCCATTCACCACTTCTGCCCCTTGGCGTGAGAGGCCATCTGCGTTTCCAAGTTCTGCGGCCCTTTTGGTGCTGAATGGCGAAGTTATACTCCATCTTAACAGCTTTCCATTATCCCCAGAAACTCTATTCAGCCATCTTAGAGGATTATGGTCTGTGATAATGGTAAAATCCCGTCCATACAGGGAGGGCTGTAGCTTTTGTAGTGTCCATGCAATGGATAGGCACTCTCGTTCAATGGTAGCATATGCCACCTCCCGGGGGTGTAGTTTTCTACTTAGGAAAACTATAAGGTGCTCCTCCACCTGCACTGTCACCTGGCTAAGGACAGCTCCTAATCCATAGTTAGACACGTCGGTCTGTACTATAAATCTCTTTGAAATCTGGGGCAGGACAGATTTCAGAACTGTAATTGCATTCTCACAATCCTCTGTCCAATTAACCACCTGTGGTAATTTCATTTTTATTACATGACCTGGTTTTCATGGTAGGAGTTGGCCACGCCGTGATAGCCTCTACCTTGTCTGGCTCTGGGTGGAGGGTACCTCCCCCTACTCGGTGCCACATGTACTGCACTTCACGCATGCCAAGCTGGCACTTCTCTGGCTTGATAGTCAGGCCTGCCTCAATAATTCTGCTTTGCACACTATTAAGATGGATCAGGTGCTCCTCCCAGGTCTGCCTGAATACCGCAATGTCATCCAGGTAGACAACTGCATGTACCTCCTGGCTTTCTGGCAGGTCATTGACCAGGCGCTGGAAGGACGCAGGGGCATTTTTCATTCCAAAGGGCATGATGAAAAACTCAAATAGCCCAAATGGGGTGATAAATGCAGACCTCTCACGGGCCTCGGGTGACAATGGGTTCTGCCAGTACCTTCTAAGATCCATGATACTGATATAACGTGCCTGGGCAAGATGATCGAACAATTCATCTATCCTAGGCATAGGATAAGCATCAAACACTGTGGCGGTATTCAACCTTCTATAGTTTATATAGAACCGGTGCCCCCACATTTCTTGGGGATTAGTACCACCGGGGAAGCCCAAGAACTGCGACACTTTTGAATTACCCCAAGCTGCAGCATCTCATCTATCTCCCTTTTAATGGCTTGAAGCACTTCTAGGGAAGTACGATATGCTGGTTGTCTGAGGGGGGTCTGGTTGTCTGTGTCTACATGATGTGTGACTAAGTGTGTTTTTCCAAATTTCCCTGTGAAATGAGACCGATAAGGCCTTAGCCTGTCAGCTAGCTGTTCTAATTGATCGTCAGACAGCTCTACAAAGCATGGAGCATCTGCTAGGGACCCTCCCTCTCTAGCAACAGCTGCTAAATTCACCAAGGGGTCAGACTCCTGATCACTTTCAAGCAAGCTACACACAGCTAATACACAAGCTTCCCCATCATGATAAGCTTTAAGCATGTTGATGTGATATACCTTCTGCCTCTTTTGGCCCTCATCCTTTGCCACGACATAATTGACATCATTTCTGCGCTGTACTATGGTGTAGGGGCCCTCCCAGGCAGCCTGCAACTTGTTCTGTCACATAGGGATCAGAACCAGAACCTTTTGCCCCACCTCAAATATGCTTGCTCTCACATTGCAGTCATACCACAGCTTCTGTTTCGCCTGCGCAGCTTTCAGGTTGCTCTGTGTCATCCCCATGAAGGACTGGCAATTTCTCCCTGAACTGAAGTTTGCTGGCATGTGAACATGGACATTTCGGACAGTTTACACATTTCTGGTATACTAAGACCTACATGTTTCCTGTCACACCCTCGCTTACATATTTCATGTACAATGGAACCTATCTTCTCTGTCATATCCTGGTACCTGGTAACAAACAGGGGTACTCAGCAGATTTTAACACAGTAGCATGTGTGACATTCACACCATTACACATCATACTATTATTAGGGGCTTCCAAATTATCCCCAATTACATCTGGATGCTCGCATAAATCCACATAATTACAAGAGTTAACAATGACACCTATCTGCTTCTCACCCTCACATATCTATATCACATTACAGGATGTGAAATATTCGCAGAGTATCTCAGGTTCTTCACACAGAGTGACATTTTTCTCTCGGTACAAACCACCATTTCCCCAAAGAATTCTATCATCTTCACCTCTGAGCTTACTAGTGTTGCACACAGCAGGAGGCAGATCATTCAAATCACTGCCTGAGCGTGCAATCTCTACAGCGAGAGAGGGGGGTGGAAGGGGATTAGTTTCTAGTGAACTTCCCTCCACACTTTCCTGGATTAAGGCACAGCTCCTCTGTGCTGTTCTCCGGGTCACTACGGTTAATACATTTGATACATTTTCACACTTTGGGACACCTTCAGAATAAGGTACATGTAAATTGACCCGCTTACCTAAAACATTAGCAGACATGGTATCACATTTAGACACAATCTCACATATTTTGCCCTGATCAAAATTCACAACCTAGGGGGAAGTAAAGGGTTATTCTCTCCAACAAGAGCATTATCATCAAACACATTGACACATAAGCTCTTCCTCTGCATCACAGGTACCTGCAAATCTGCATGAGTATTCTCAGCAGCACATGAAATTTCATTACATATTTTTGCACTTATTCTATGCTGGTCAGCAGATTTCACCTAAAGAAGAACAGAGTGAGTTTGCACCAGTTGCCAGAAATGACATCACTTTCATTTATAGAAGCAGCGTGCATCCTTCCCAAATTAGTCCCCAACAATACCGTGGCAGGCAGATTATATAGTAACCCAACGACTCGTATTTCCCTGCCAGATCCCCAATCTAGATACACTCTGGCTAGGGGTACTGCAGAATGTAGGGCCCCCACTCCTCGCACAGCAATAGTCTTCCCAGGAATAATGTTCTCCGGGCTCTCTAGAGCTGGATGTACAAGAGTCAGGTCTGCGCCAGAGTCTAACAATCCAAGTGCGACTTGGTGTCCTACCTTAACCGCTTGCAAATTGTCTCTGGGGCGTTCTTGCAGTCCTCCTGCACACAGGACGGCCGACACTGGAGAAGGAGTGGTTTTCTTCTTTTTGGGGCAATTGACACTGATGTGTCCCTCTTAATCATATGTAAAACACCTGCGGCCATTTGCCAAAACAGGTTTTCCCCCCGCCCCCCCCTAAAAGGTGCAGCAATAGCTGGTTTAGTTGATGGGGAACTCAGGGGTGATCTTCCAGGTTGCCTCTCTTTCCAGGTAGTTTGCCCTGGTGCCCCCCAACTCTTCTACGTTACAGGAGCCCTGGTAACAGTGTACTTGTCAGGCAGGCTAGCAGCTGCTTGTGCTTAGGTCACGATCCACAACCCATTCTCTCACCTCAGATGGGCACAGTGTGAGGAACTGCTTCTGGAGAATAAGATTCTTTAGCTTATCATAGTCCAGTACCTGCAATCCCTCAGTTCATTGATGCATCATGGATGATAATTGCGCTAACAGTCCGGCATAGTTATCAGAGGGACTGCGCCTTGAGTCTCTGAGTTTCCGCCGATAAGCCTCAGGAGTTATGTTGAAATGAAGTAACAAAGCTTTCTTAAGTGTGATCGCTGTCCAGTTCCTGGGGAAGGTCTGTAAACGCTTCCAAAGCGTTCCCTCTCAGTCCAGGGGTTAAATAGCTGGCCCACTCACTGGAGTCCAGCTCAAACTGTCAACAAATCCTTTGAAATCCCCACAGGAACGAATCAAGGTTGCCGTCTTTTTCAAACACAGGGAATTGGTCGTGCCTTGGTTTTTCTTACCTGGACCTCGGACTGCAGATTGGCCATTGAGCCTGGCTAGCTCTAACTGGTATTCGCGTTCGGCTTGACGTTTGGCAGCCTCCCTGTCTGCAGCGGAGCGGCGTTCGGCAGCCAAAAGCTTGTCCTTTTCATCTGCTTATAGTCAGGGGACATCCTGGACCTCATACTTCCACCAAACAAAAGATAGTTTCTGTTCCCCTCCTTTCTTGTTTTCTATTTGCGCAGTATGTCTTTTAAAATTTTGTAAGCCTTGAGCGTAATCTCCGGTCAATTAGGATGCTGACTCTCTCTAGAATCACATACCACTATTTCACTTAAGTTCTAACGATAAAAAGAAAATTATTATCAATCCCACCAAGCTGCCAACCAGTTTGTCACGAATGCCCAACCTTTCTCAGATACAGCAATCTGAACAGCTGGCTGTGACTGGTGTTACCTTAGTCACTTCGCAATGAATACACCTTTTCTGCCACCACAAAGGATTTATTATGGTGTCCTTACATTCGCCAGAACCACTAATTAATGTTTCACACTAAAATCACATACATATGTAGCATGAGACTCCCTGGGCTTCGTAAGTTCACAAAGAATCACAGAGAGTACGCTAGATAAAATATGTTTAATCTGAAAAATGATTCCAAGGCTTATTTACAAAAAGGTAATAAACAGACATACATTAGGTTGCACAAATGAGTTTCACAAAATAAAATAGGAAATTATACCAGAATCCCTACTTACAAGTTCAGAAATTGGCGTGTGAGGAGTACACATTAAGAAGAATGGCACATTTCAGTCGTGGTAGACCCTCCTCAAAGAAATGGACAATCTGATGTCTGAAATAAGGGATTTTAAAACCATTTTGTGTTGGCTCTTCACCCCCACCTTATGGATTTAGTTTGTGACATTTGAGAGATCAATCTGTCTTTATTGACAGAGTTTTCCGAAGGAAATTACCTATCACTTAGATATATGTTTGGGCATCTCAGAGAAACGCTCACCTTTGCTCTTTCTGCCTGGCTAAGTTACTCCTCTGCATACACAAACTACTCCCAGATCTGTCTCTGGGCCTGGCTACTTTCAAAAGATTATTGAAACTTGTCTAGGTCAGACTCAGGTCAGTTAACAAAATACACTTTGGAAGGTTACATAAAATATTCACAGTGTTATACATAGATTCAACAGAAAAAAAACAGTCATTAGATATACTACATTTTGTCACAATTACTTATATTGAATATCAGCTTATATGTAAGCTTCTTTTAGATTAATTTTACTCTGGATCTCAAAGTATTAGTGATCTAATTATTATAATAAGTAAAACAGTGTTAAAATACTTTTTTTTTCAAATTGAAATGTAAACCCAAATCTGGGCTTCCAATTCCATTGTGCATGCAAAAATAAACTTCCACCTGCCTCAGCAATATTATTTAAATAATATTGCTGAAGCAATAAAGAAAAAACAAAAATAGTATTTTGCAGTGATTGAAGTGATAATAATAAATGGTGCCCAAAGTATTTTTTCAGTATAATGTTTCTTCAAGTTGCATTTTGAAGTTTTTTTTGCTAGTTTTAATTGTTATATAACATAGCCCAACAATATACTTGCAATTAAAGTGCAGGTTTTGACAAATGGTTAACCATCTGTTTCCAAACACAAGCTGCTGAAAGCAGATTTAAATATAAATTAAGCTGCCCCAAGGTGATACAGCAAAAGACATAAATTATAGTTAAAACATGAGTGGTTATTTAATTGTATCAGTGTAGTTGTAGTAGATTATGTCCTAACCCATCATGAAATCACACGTTTCAAGCTTGCTTTCAATTCTTTTAAATGCTCAGTGCTAATGCAAATGTCATTTAGTTAGTGTTTAATGACATGTGACAAGAACAACATTAATGTATTCAATTTCTGTAGGGCTTTTTAGCTCCAAGTTGTATTTGTTGGCGTGAAATCCTGTGGAAGGGTCACATTCTTCAAGTTCACAATAAGTGACAGGAAATCATGAAAAGTCAATATGTCACCAGTGGGAACTGAACTGTGAGGAACATGTCATACTTTCATTGCAAAAGAATAGTTAAAGAGCATACTGTTTCATTAGTGTTTTTTTATTTACTCCCATGTCTATTTCGCTCCTAAAAGAATGTTGGGCACCCTTGAGATTGCTACCACTATTCAAATTTAGCCCAAACACTAATGTTCGGCAAGTCAATGTTTGGCAAATTCACAAAGTGGATGGATCTATTATGCAGGATAATAGCATCCAATTAGTGAGCTGCAATACACTACCAACTGGGTGTCCATGGTCTTGTGCTTTTTGCAATGTCTAAACCAGGCCTGGCCAACTTGTTGCTCTCTAGGTGTTGTGAAACAACAAACTCCAGCAAGTCCTTCCAAGCTATCGACTGGCTATCTATTGGCTTGTAGTTCCACAACAGCTGGCGAGTCACAGGTTAGCCAGGCGTAGTCTAGACAATTCAAAGCTATCAAGAGTAACAAAGGTTTTGGGAAACATTTTGCTAGTCACAGTGGGGGATATGGGAAAGTTTCCAGAGGTGGATTTAATTATTATGAAATAATAATGAAGTCTTGTGTTGCCCTTCCAAACAAAGCGGATAAAGAGGGACACAAGACCTGCTACGATCTGCACTTTTTCTTGCTTTCAGTATTATAAAGCACAATTTACAAGCATGTCTTGCTAGTAGAACAAGTTAGGACTTTGAAATGGACTTTAAAAACATAGTTCTCATTCTTGCAGCCATGACTCAAACCAGGTAGGAAGTGTTCTCCTGGCATTCGCCAAACCCATATTTGCTAGTCAGACTGCCAGATGGGGAAGTATTATTTGTCAGTCCAGAGAACACATTTCCACTGCTCTAGAGTTCAATGGCAGTGTGTTTTACACCACTTCAGTTGACTTTTGGCACACACTTATTAGAAGGGGTGTCCATACACTTTGGACCATGTAGTGTGTGTATATACTAATATATATATATATATATATATATAGAGACACACATATTTATATTTTTTTCTGTATATAGAATTAAGCAACCTAGAGCAGGGGTGGCTAGACTTTTGGGTTCAGTGATTTACTACAGGGACCACAAATCTACCATGATATACAGAGTGATATTTCATCAAACGTGCATTTTACCATACATAAAAGGTGCTTTTCTACTTACTTTCTTATTGTGATGTTGAAGCATAACACTGCATATCTTGCAGTAACCTATGCAAAGATTGTTCATAATTACTTAGGCACAAGTGAAGGCAGTATGTTAAATGTTCATCTTTCAGGTGGCTTCAATGGTCTTTATCTGGGAGAAGGCTGCTTTGCAAAGGCAGGTTTAGACAAAAAAAAAATGCTGTTTGGAAAAGGGGTCTTCATATAATCCGCACACAACCAGAGTTAACTGTCTTGTTAGTAATGTGCATAGCATATGTCATGCTAAAAACACACAGTACATAACAGAATGAATTGTTGCAAAGTCTGGAACATTTTCATATTTTGGCAAGAGACCCATTGTTTTTACAAACCAAGGCTGGGGCCTCATCGGTAGCAATGTGTACCAATTCCGAAGAGGAAAGCTTCTTTACTTTGCAAAACTAACAAAGTTTAATCTTTCATAGGTATAATAGTTAAAAACCTCTTCCTTGTAGCTCATAATAGGGAATATCATTCTTACAAACAAAATTCATATAGAAGAAGTATCTACTACATAAGTGGATTCATCAAAATTAAATGAAAAATAACAGTTCACAATTTACACTTTCACTTTGTTCTGCAAGTCATCAATCATTGACTCCGCCATTCTTGTTATAAATTGCTGTGATAGAGCAATGTTTTTAATTGCTTTAATAATTTCACCTTTATTCTTTAATTTATCAAATAAAACACTTCCAGCAACAAGGAATGCTTGCTTCAACATTTTTCTGTCTTGGAAATGTTTTTTATGCTTTGCTAAAATATTAGCAATATAAAAGTATGCTTCAGTCACTGCTTGGCACTGAAATATAAGTTTAGCAATATAAGCTGTTGTGCTCCTGAGTTTTCAAGGATTTCACTGTAATCTTCCTTGTTTCCTTACTGGGAGGAAAGTCACAATCATTTTTTTTATGTAGGCTTGAAAAATGCCTCTCTAAATTCTGCTTTTTGGGCAGGGCAACACTAGCACGGCATAGCAAACAAATTAATTTGTCTGTAATATTGTAAAAATTAAATTGTGTTCCCATTCTTCGTGAATATGGTAAATTGTTGGTCTTTAAGATACGCTCATGTTCAGTAAGGGTACTTATCATAAAAAATATATATATTTATACACACACATATAATTATGTAAGGTATTTTCAGCTGTACCTGAAATTAAAATGGTGACTGACAAAGGGGCGGAATTGTGTCTTTAAGTAACACATGCTACCCGATTTATGGATTATTAGTGCAGCAAACACAAACCAAGAAGATAATGAGACAAATTTGTGAATGGGCATAGATTTGTGCTAGGTGGAAGCAGAGTTACAATGAGATGTACATTCTGAACTGTGAAAGCCGGTATTGAATGAGCACAATTATCCCTTCAGAAGGATGAAAAGGGTGACTTTATGTAGTTTAGTTTTGTCTGTTTGGATCCAATAAGGAAGGAATACAAGGGCAATGGAGATGCCTACACTTACATAGCTGGCTAGTATTAGTGTCAGGGACAGACTGGTGTGGAGTGGGAGTGTACCTTAAGAGGCACAACTCTAGTTCCCCAAACGTTTTACTGGGGTTATTGCCTGGTCCTCTCAAGCCTAAAACCACAATGGCATCTCCTCTTGGCAGGAAACGGGACTGGTGGACTCGGTCTAGGGAAGTTTTATAGGCGAAAGTAGCATAAAGGGTACGCTGAGTGGGTCACAGAGGTGGCAGCAATGAGTGTTCTATGTCATTATGTATACTAAGGAGAGAAGCACGAGCCCCATGCACCACAAATGCAGTGTGGGATCCCGCTGCCATAAAATGGCAGCCTATATGTAGATATGGTGCGATTGCACTCCAGGAAGATATTTTGTCGGTGAGTGTAAATAGAGTCTGCTAGTAGTATATGTGTTTTAGGTACTTACTTAGACCAATTATGGATTAAGCTTAGTGATGGTGGGTTCACCCCCAGCAGCGCTAGTCAGAACAGGGTGCATGTGATGCTGTCTTTTGGGGGAATTTAAAGATTATCTAGGAATCTGGTCCACAGGAATAGACAATGCTGGCCGGGAAGGCGGTCGGTGCATGTGGTACGGTACCAGGCCCCAGGATGTTATAGCTCCAAGTCAAGCTTGATTTTGAGTTAAGAGCAGTGATGAGTAACCACACTGGGGAAAGTTCGTAGATGATGGCAAATTTTGTTTTCCTAGCGGCTAAAACAGTGATCCAATAAAGAGCATAGGAAACCATGTCAGATCTTGCTTGACCTGAAGGGTGGCCAAGCCCTGTGGTGGCTTTGATCAGGATTGACCAAACAAGTGGCCGAATTATACCAGTAGATCTTGATCAACTGTTTCATCACCTCTGCCCTAGAACATTCAAAATTTGAGTATGTTGAAAGCTGGGCACCAAATTTCCAAGTTATTAGGTGTAAGAGGAGCAGACGATATGTCATTTTCATGTATGACAAATGTATAAAAGAAAAATGTCATCATGTTAAATACATGTAGACCATAATTCTGCTGGACAGTTCACAATGCAGACCATCCATTCACTGCCTAGTATTAATATAAAGCTCATGCTCATACTACACTTACAAACTTTCATTCTGGAAGCAAATACGCAAATCAAATTCCACATCTGGTATCTAGTATACTATACAAGCATATTATAATTTAATCAGCATTGACACTCTGAGGCAAGAAGTATATAAATTTGAGACCATTGCGGGTATGAGGAGGGTTGCTCCAGCTAATATGCATAACATCTTCAGGCCATGTGGGTGGGAAGGCAGAAGTGCCAAGGGCTGAGAGACCTTGGCGATTCCTGACTTGGTCCCAAAGTCTTGTTATCTAAGCAACGGATTCACATCTCTACAGTCGATGGCGACTTGAAGTATATACCTATGGCTGAGGTTCGGCTGGATTGGGGACACAGTAAAGATGAAGTGGTGCTTATAAATGGGCTCCCAGCAGATATTGTTTTGGGAAACAATTTGGGCTATGGATTACATTGCCAATGCCATGAACAGCAGCAAAAGTAAAGCTTTCCAATTAAGTCCCGGCCAGATTTCGAGACCATCATCATTTTTTTTATATAGAGCCAGCAAATTCCATAGCGCTTTACAATTGGGAAACAAACATTTATAAAACATACAGATAAAGAGGTAAGAGAACCCCGCTCGTAAGCTTACAATCTATGGGACAATGGGAGTTTCAAACACAAGGGCATGTGCTACATTATATTGCACACTGGACCAGCTAGAATGCAAAGGTAAAAGTACTGAGTGGGCTATGTGTGTACCAATGTTGGTCAGAGGGTTGTTGTCTTGTGTTAGATGTGTAGAGGGTGGTAATAGGGTAATCTAGGGAGATTAAGATGGTGGTTGAGGAATATCATAAGCTTGTCTGAAGAGGTGGGTTTCCAGAGAACGCTTGAAGGTTTGAATACTAGAGGAAAGTCTTACTGTGCGAGGGAGGGAATTCCACAAAGTGGGTGCAGCCCGAAAAAAGTCCTGTAACCGGGAATGGGAAGATGTGATGAGAGTGGAAGAGGGACGCAGATCTTGTGCAGAACGGAGGTGTTGAGTTGGGAGATATTTTGAGACAAGTGAGGAAATGTACGTTGGTGCAATTTTGTTGACGGCCTTGTATGTTAGTAGAACAATTTTACATTGTATTCGTTGAAATACAGGCAACCAATGTAGAGAGAGTGGTTCAGCAGAGGAAGAACGGTTTGCAAGGAAAATCAATCTAGCCACTGCGTGCAAAATAGATTGTAGGGGTTCAAGTCTGACTTTGGGAAGACCAGTAAGGAGGGAATTGCAATAGTCGATGCGAGAGATGATGAGTGCGTGAATTAAGGTTTTGCTGTGTCTTGTGTGAGATATGTGCGTATTCTGGAAATGTTCTTTAGATCTAGATTTAGATATAGAGTCGATGTGGGGAATAAATGATAGTTGTGAGTCAAGGATTACACTTAGGCAGTGAGCTTGCAGGGTGGGATTTATGGTCATGTTATCAACAGAAATAGAAATGTCAGGCAGGAAGCTTCTGTTTTTCGTTGGGAATATTATTGAGTTTTTGAAAGATTGCGTTTGAGTTGGCGAGAAGACATCCAAGATGAAATGGCAGAGAGACAGTCAGTAATATGAGACAACACAGATGGTGAAAAATCAGGAGAGGATAAATTTGTGTATCATCCGCATAGGGATGATACTGAAATCCAAAGGAGCTTATTAGTTTTCCAAGAAAAGTGGTGTAGATATAGAATAGCAGATGACCTCGGACTGAGCCTTGTGGTACTCCAACTGATAAAGGAAGCGGAGCAGAGGTGGATCCAGAGAAATTAACACTGAAAGAGCGATTAGATAGCTAGGATGAGAACCAGGATAGGACAGTGCCTTCAGGACATAAGGATTGTAGCATTTGTACGAGGAGAAAGTGGTCAAAAGTGTCAAATGCAGCAGAAAGATCCAGAAGAATTAGAAGAGAGTAATGATTTTTACTTTTTGCTGTGGTAAAATCATTGACAACCTTGGTCAGCGCAGTCTCTGTGGAGTGTTGATAGCGAAAGCCTGACTAAAGAGAATCTAGTTGGTTGTTTGCTGTAAGAAAGTGTGTGAGGCGAGTGTAGGCAATTCTCTCAAAAAGCTTGGAGGGGCATGGGAGCTGGGAGATGGGGCGGTAATTTGAGAGAGCGTTTGGGTCAGAATTTTTTTTATTTTATTTTTTAAATGGAAGTAATCACTGCATGCTTGAATAGTGATGGAAAACTACCAGTAGAAAGAGATAGATTACAAATTTTAGTTAGAGGGGGAATGAGCACAGGAGACAGGGACCTACTAATCTTTGAGGGAATGGGATCAAAGGACAGGAGGTAGAGTAGGAAGATGAGAAGAGAGTAGAAACTTCTTCATTTGTGGGATCAAATGAAGAGAGTGTCAGAGGGTGCTACAAAGGAATTGAGCCGATTGCTTGTCCAAGGAGATGATACCATTTCAAGTCTGATTTTATCTATTTTGTCCTTGAAATAGGAAGCAAGATCCTGGGCACTGATGGTAGTTGGAGGATTTTGGGTGGGAGGATTCAGAAGAGATTCAAATGTGTTAAAAAGGCGTTTGGGGTTAGAAGCCTGAGCATAGATGAGAGATTGGAAGTATGTTTGTTTTGCAGTGTCCAGAGCATTTCTATAGGAGTGGTAGATACCAGTATATGTGATGAAATCATTAAAGGTACAAGATTTACACCAGTGACGTTCTGCTTTATGAGAAAGTTTTTGTAAAGTTTGTGTTACTGTAGTGTGCCACGGTTGGCAACAAAGTCTACGTGGAGTATATAGGGTCGCTGGAGTCACTTGATCAAGGGCAGTTGCTAGGGTTTGGTGAAAATGGGTTACAGCCCGAACAGGGGAGGAGACACCATAAGTCTGGAATGTGTCACCCACCGCAGCCCCTGAATTGTTGTAGGTTAGCATGCCGGAGGCAGAAACAAATCTGATGCAAGGGAATCTGGTGGAGAGTATAAACATGCCCAAAGGACGGACCATTCTTTAGCCAGATTACCAACCCATTAGTAAAGGGCAATAGCCGCTGGTAGTGTGGGAAACTTACTTGTTGAGTTTGTATGTTCTCCCTGTGTTTGTGTGGGCTTCCTATGGGTGCTCCGGTTTCCTCCCACACTCCAAAAACATACTAGTAGGTTAATTGGCTGCTATCAAAACTGACGTGTGTGTGTGTGTGTGTGTTAGGGAATTTAGACTGTAAAACTCCAATGGGGCAGGGACGGATGTGAATTAGTTCTCTGTACAGCACTGCGGAATCAGTGACGCTATATAAATAAATGATGATTTGTTATACCGTATAACAGAGGGGAGGGCCGCCAAGCAGTTAGTAGTGCTCTGAGCATATAGGTCCCAGTCACTAGCAGTAGCTCACAACATACAGGTAGCTTTCCATCTATACGGGTATACGGAGATAACATTCAGTGGGAAGCTGTTAGAAGATTATATCCAGTGTTGTTGGATTATTATGGGATTCTTGAAAGGATTCAAATTATCAATGTTATTTTATATTATCTTTTCCATATTTGTCATATGATGAACCAATAGCGCTGGATATTGTCCCGCTTTCTATTTTCCAATATTTTGGGGTAAAGAAAACCTGGGACCGATTAATACGCAATTATTTCTGGCCAGGCCTGTCCCAGGACATGCTCAAATACCGCAAATCATGTTAAGTGTGTCAAAAACTTGGTGGAGCTCCTAGTAAAGCCCCGTTGGCGTCTGTGCCTATTATTGGGAAACCAGTCCAATGAGTAGCCATGGACATTGTAGGTCTCCTTCCAAAGCCTAACCACTCAGGGTAGGGATCCATTTTAACTGTAGTTGATTACATGACCAGATACCCAGAGGCAGTGGCTCTGACATCCACTGATGCAGAACATATAGCCAAGGTCCTAATAGACATTTTCAGCCAAGCGTGATTTCCACAGGTGTCTGTTAGTGATCAAGGAGAGCTGATGCAAACCATGTGGAAGACTTTTGGAGTAAAACCCATGCGTATAACTCTGTACCACCCCCAGACAAAACGGATTATGTGAGAGGTTCATAAATACCCTAAAAAAGTTATTGAAAGCGTTTGTCCACTTGGAGGGGGAGATTGGGAAAAAGCTTTACAGTAATTACTGTTTGTTTTTTGCAAAGTGACGCAGGATTCTACTATTTTTCCCCATTCAAAATGCTATAAGGTCACAGGGTTCGGGGGTCCCTAGATTTAGTCCGGGAGACCTGAGAATGTGCATTCCAGGAACCCAAAGAGCCGATTCTTGAGTATGTAGCAAAGTTGGAGGACTGGCTGAAGAGACTCATGAACCTCACCTATGTGGGCTGGCCCATTCAAAATACTACAGTAGCAGGAGTCAGTGGATAATTTCTTGGTTTTAGATGCCGCAGGGAACCTACCATGTCAACTGGTTAAAGCCTATGTCACCCAAGTAGGGGCCTTGGCCATAAGCTGTCCTATGGACGACCTCGAAACAGATAACATTACTGACTTGAGGGTCGAGACCCAGAAAACCTAGGGATGGAGCTTGTAGAACTAGGGGAGCAGTTGCAGGATTGACAGATGGCACAAATGAGGGAAGTGGGGGGAAAAAAAAAAAAAAGATGAAAGAAACCAACCAATTTTCAGCGCCTCATAAGACAATTGCTGCTAAATATATATCCCAAAAGGACAACAGTACACAAGTTGAAAAATATTGGAAAATAGAAAGCGGGACAATATTTAGCACTATTGGTTCCTCATATGACAAATATGAAGAAGATAATATTAAATAAAATAACATTGATAATTTGAGTCCTTTCAAGAATCACTTAATAATCCAACGACACTGGTTATAATCTTATAACAGCTTCCCACTGAATGTTATCTCCGTATACCCATATAGATGCAAAGCGATTCTGTTGCTCTTCAAACATCAAATTATTTCCCCCAAAGTAATAGACTTACAGTATAAATTATCTCATTACAAGTACCTGCTATGTGAAAATTGAGAGTCCAACCGATATCATTCCCAAACCAAGGGGATCGATTTCACCTTGCATCCAAGATGTCATGCAACAGAAAATATAGGCAGATTCTAGGGCAGTGTGTTCTCACGTTTTAATCAATACACAAGAATAACAAATAAAAAAAAGATCACGATACAAGGGAAATGCAGTTGCCCATACCAGATGGCAGAAGAAAAGTCGCATGTAGAGATAAGAGGATATATCTGGAATATTCACCAGCGATTCTCTCTTATGATGTTAACTTCCAGAATGGGCAGCCTGCTTTCCAATACTCCAACCACCAATGTGTTTGGACTATAATTAAGTATTATTCAAGGTAGTATAGCTGTATCATCAGAGGACCTATTTATACCTCTAATAACTATTCACGTGATCAAAACACTAAACCTATTAATATAAAATACATACATGCAAAAACGAAACAATATACAGTATTCTTCATATAGTATACACGGTTAGGTGTCTTTACGGAATATATAAATAAATAATATCCAAGATAAGCAACGCAGTTAAGAGTGCGTTCCATATACTCCCGATGCCATAACCAAGCCTTGTTCTGAAGAGACAATGTGCGCATGCGACCATTCCACACCTCGTTCTCAGACTTACACTGTTTTGAAATGCGTATGTGCAGGGAGGTATTATCTGAAATGAATCCATCTGGATTGCTATATTTTTCCAATATATGCACTATATATGGAGAAGATAAACAATTTTAACATCATAAAAAAATAATACATACACATACACATATATAATATAATATATATATATATATATATATATATACACATATACATACACATATACACTGTCACTCACCGGACTGTGAGTGCTACTTCTAAGGTAGCTAGGAACCGTGTCCGTCCATTATAATGGTTACTGCGCATGTGCAGTCCCTTTTAACCTTCAGTTCTGTTCCTTTAACTTAATTGGCTGATCAGGCAACACTCCCTATATTAAGCACCTGTGGTCAATACCACGTTGCCTGATCTTGGAGTCTCATTCCTCATGAGTCTCTGAAGGTGTTCCAGTGCCTGCTCGTGTGTTCAGCTGATGCTGATTCCTGTTTGCCGTTTGTGGTTTCCAGACCACTTCTACTCCTCGTGTTCCTAGTGTCTTCAGCAGCTGATTCCTATCTGCTGCCTCCGTATATCTACAGTTACAGATCTCTCCAACTCTCCTGTGTTACATCGCTACTGTTCCAGCTGATTCCTGTTAGCTACTTCAGCGTGTCTACAGAGTCCTGCTCGTCTCAGCGCTCCAGTCTGCATTCTACCTGCCGTCAGCTGACCCGCTGCCTACTGCTTCTACAGTGTGTCCATTTGTGTCAACTTGCCTGTTAGCATCGAGTCTACGCTCCTCGGCTTCCAGCTCTGCTACATCGCTTCAGCTCTCCCGTGGTCTCCTGCTGTTCAATTCGATATACTACTGCTTCCTGAGTATTTGTCGTCCTTGCTGGCCTACCTACAGTGCGCTGCACCTACCTGCCGCTTCCATTCTGCAAGGACATCTCATCTCGTCAGTTCCCTGCCGCTCAGGTATCCCTGCAGCTATCTCTAACAGCCTGCTCATCTGAACCACGGTATGCATACTTCTCATTGACTGTGCTGGTGTATTGCATATCCATCCTGGACTGAGTTGTTCTCCTCCGGAGTTTCCATCCTCTGAGACTATTGCTATTATTGACTGTGTTTCCTTTTGCTGGACTATTCTAGTGACTTTGTTTATCTGTGCAGTGCTGTTCATTCATTATTATTATTGTGTGCAGTTCAACGTGGGATCAAGTTCAGTGTACCCGTGTAGACTCTGCATAGCATTTATCTCCTCGTGTCCTTCCTCACATATATATTCAGTGGTACAACTTGCTAGAGGCAGACCACGGATTCCTGTTTCCCTGTGTCACCAGTTGCATATATCCTCTCACATAAGCAGTGGTACAACTTGCTACACGCAGACCACTGACTTCCCCGTTACCTTCACCTGGATTCCATTCCTTCACTACAGACAGCGGTACAACTTGCTATACGCAGACCGCTGACTACCCTCACGTGTCCTTGTCCATCCAGATCCTCGTGTTCAGTTACCTATTGTTTACCAGTGCTGCTAGTCATAGACTTTCTGAGCATTCTCTAACCATCTGCTGTTTCCAGTTCCATTATCACCCTGCCATCAGAGTATCATATACCAACTCAACTGCTCTGATAAGACCATCAGCGGGTGATACTGGGTAAAGACTCCTAGTGCCCGTGACACACACACAATACATAAAGACATAATCAAACTGCATTTACAAAAGGGAACGGTAAGTATAATGAATGAAATCTTCTCTCTTTCTCAATCCAGGTAGTAACTCAAAGATAAAGAGAAAGGAACATATCAGTGCTAAATAAAATATTATTCTAAAGAACATTTCAATTCAAAATCTTTATGGAGGCCATTAGGTAATAGACAATTCAATTTGAAGATCCAAGACATCTCTTTTCTAGATAAGAGATTGTCTAAATCTCCGACGGCATCTATAGCTAAAAAAAAAAACACACCACTTGCTCCCGTTATATAACAGATATTCACTATTGAGAGATCAGGATGATTCTTCTCCTTTTTGGAAACAGAGGCCACAGGAGAAAAAAAAACCCTATATGAACAATTGGACAAGGTACAGAAGAAATGGAAATTTCTAGATAAAAGGTTATAAGAGAGATGCTATATCACGAAAGAAGAGGGGGTAACAATGTTAAAAAGGTAAAAATTAGAATGAAAATGAAAAGAAAAAAAGAAATAGAAATGTGTTAAAGGGAATAATGGTAAAAACAGATTTAATCAATACTTTGAATATGAAGGACACCACTCTGACATTCCAAGAAAGTAATATTTTTAATTTGAGCTCTAGACCCTTGAAGGAGGATGAAATATCCTTACTCTCTAAGAGTCTAAAGAGAAATTACTACAAGATAAATTTGACATCCCTAGCCTTTTGCTTACCTTCAAGTGGTGAGACACTATGCAGACTCCCTTCTTAGGTCTAATATAGCGAGACCCCTCACTCACCTGGAATCTTTAGATGTATGTTCAATCACCTTTACAAAGGGGAATGATTTCCACTTTATATAATCTTCTCAGCTCCTCCAGACAACCCCACACCCTTATCCACGAACTCCGGTGGGAGGCTGATCTGGGTAGACCACCAGATAAGGATGCATGGGAGACAATTAGAGAGAGGGTCTCTAAGACTTCCATCTCATCACTTGTTAAGGAAAATGCCTAAAAAAATCTTTTACCGTTGGTACCTGGTTCCTACCAAGCTGAAGAAAATCTAAGGGTCCACTTCTAACTTATGTTATAGGGGCTGTGGGTAACAGAGATCCTTCATCCACATCTGGTGGTCTTGCCTCGAAATAGCCTCCTTCTGATATGATGTGGCGGCTTTGATTATCGACATTACTACCGTCCAAGCCCCAAAGTACCCATGGTCCTTTCTTCTTGGCTCCCCTATTAAGGCCCTAGACAAATACTCAGAGAAACTGTCTATTCAGATCCTCAACGCGGCCAGATACCTGGTCGTGAAACACTGGAAAATTCCAAAGCCTTCCAGACAGCAACTTCTCAGTAAAATCTGGTATTTGGCATCCATGGAGGAAATTTCAGTGTACCTTAATATGAAAACCCATAAATTATCCCAAATTTAGGGGAAATTTGATTGATCAGGTGGCAAATTGGTTCATCTACAATGGTTCCTCAGGTCCCAAAGTCAGAATATCTCCATCACCCTCCCCCCCACTCCACCTGTCCTTTTTCCCATCTTATCCTTGACTTACACAACACCACACTCCTTAGCATCTCTTTAAAGTTCTTCATTGATTTATTGTTGCAAAATTCTTCTACCTGTTTATGTTTTGAAACCGCCCCAAGTGGACTTGTTCTTTATACATTGGAGTCAAATTCACAATGTAACTTGGTTCTGCCCTCTTGGAATACTGCTGTATATGTGTTTATTGTTTAGAAAATAAAAAAATAAAGTAAAGTACTTAGCCATAATATGGACACTAAAAAAGTTGCAATCCTATTTGTATGGAAGGGAGAATTCTCATTTGTAACTGAACTTAATCCCCTAAAGTGGCTTAACTAGACCACCAGGAGACAATGGACTGCTGTTGAGATGGAGTTTTGGCTCTGCAAATGTATAATTTCTTAATTTCTCATAAAAATGGCAGCCAATACAGAAATTATGATGGCCTATCCCGTCCAAATAAGCCAGCTACTACAAGTACTATCCACCTGGCCTAGTCGCAGCCGACTGCCCAACAGAAAGACAATCAGACTTCTTTGCAGGATTTAAGAATGGGGAGGAATGTGAGGCCACGCGATGCGGTTGCGGGTCTTTTGTGATTAATCTCACAGCAACCCTCACTCATTCATATCTTTCCATTTGCCCATTACAAACATTTGCCTACTTGCTGCCTTATAGACTTTATTACCATTTGTTACTCTTGTGCGTTTGGTTAGCACATACTATTGTATGCCTTTCGTATTTATGTTAATAGTGAAGTTGTTAATAGAATCAGACAGGTTATTCTTATATTTCGCTAAGTGGGTTAAATGTAAGTTAGAGATAGGAGAGGAAGAGACGTCTGGGTTACATGGGCATTTATAATGTTATCGATCTTTGAAATATAGAAAAAAGCAAATCCATCTCGCTCTAAGGTTAAGACTTCCTCATCATTTGTACCTAAGAATTATTTATAATTATGTAGGAAATACAAAATGAGGGGATGCTCTCACAACCAAAGATAATATCAAGAGAAAAATGGTGAAAAGAATCACCTAAGAGAGATTGTTGACTGAGGCACTCCAGTCCCTTGAAAAATTATTTAAAAACAAATTTTATTGAAAATTATCTATAAAATTGAATATACCAGATAACATCAAAGTCGGCGAATATTAAAATAAAGAAGTGATGAAAAATAAAGATAAGTGATAGAAATGGTTAAAAATACCCTTCCGGGAAGCCGGTGGTCACAAAATTGTGACACTTATAATTAACTGGGAAAAATACCCATAATTATGGACATTGTATCAATAAGATTCAAAATAACACAGTTTATTGAATCACGTCACACACCCGGAAGTGTGAAGCCGGTCAGCGGAGTTAGCCGCGATCGTGTCACACTCTATCTAATGTTGTAGTTAATTTAGAATTTTGCAGTGCGCTTTATTTAGGGTTTTAACACCAGGGCAATACTGCCTGATAAACAGGAGGTGACTGGAGGTCCCTTAATATCGCTAGTCAGATCTTTACTATCAGTATGACTATAGGCAGAACTGACTCAATCCCTAATACAGCAGGTATGTGTTAGAAGGAAATCCTCTGTGGTTATGATAAAGTTAACCCCTCTCTTTCACACATTGCATGAGAGGGTGCTGTGTTAGAGTACCAATCCTGATTTTTTGGAACTATACATACACTAATTTAAGTTCCTTTATATGTCTATGTCAGACTATCACACCTGAGTGGTTTTGATAATTATAACCCCTTCAAGTGCATTCTTATACTACGGTTATTCAATTTAGAGTCGACACACTTGCTGGCTATATGTGACACACTATTTATCGATGAATATAGGGAATGTAATTAAATCTCAATAAACTGTTATTTTGAATCTCATTGATACAATGTCCATAATTATGGGTATTTTTCCCAGTTAATTATAAGTGTCACAATTTTGTGACCACCGGCTTCCCGGAAGGGTATTTTTAACCATTTCTATCACTTATCTTTATTTTTCATCACTTCTTTATTTTAATATTAACGACTTTGATGTTATCTGGTATATTCAATTTTATAGATAATTTTCAATAAAATTTTTGTTTTTAAATAATTTTCAAGGGACTGGAGTGCCTCAGTCAACAATCTCTCTTAGGTGATTCTTTTCACCATTTTTCTCTTGATACGATCTTTGAAATAGTCAGGATTTCACTGACGAAACTAGTCAGATTGCTTCACATTTGACAGTGGTGATTTAGCTGCAGGACCTATAAGAAAACTACAGTGTATAAATGATTTGGAAATACACAGAACTATTTGAAACTAGTGAATAGCTATTTAACTGTTTTATACTGTATCATTTTGGAGTCCTCAGAGTCAGCTGTGTAAAATCCATCAATTTATGTGAAGTGATTTATTTGATTTAATCATTTGGACATCTATACATGGTATATAAATTGTTCATTTGTTGGTACACATCCACCATATTTTCTGGTAGCTATTTTGAGTTATATAACATATGTTGGTGCACCTGTCTATACCAGTTGTTACAATAATGTTTTCTAAGGGATTGGCACTCCTAAGATAGGTTGCAACACATTTTTTATATTTTTAAACTTATTATCAAATATTATATATTACTTTTTTTCTTTCAAGTATAAGCGCATAAGAGTTATATGCTATCAAGCTTATAATGTTTAGCCAACAATGTCATTGTTCCACCAGTATCATGGATTAGATTCAAGGGCACCCTCTCCACAGGGAATCAACTGTTCTGTGGGGGAGGACACCTACAGAATAGGTCTCATCACCTGTCCACCTATCATAGCCTGACTACTGCCCCCAGTCCTTCCTCCTTTAGCCCAAACACTGTGGAAAAATTGAGGGGAATATAACCTGCGATTTGGAAGTGTGTGGCTGAACCCACTACAGTTCTCACAATAACCTTTTCCACTCAAATGAGAACTCTTTTTCTTAGATCCTAAGATATCTCCTTTGATCGAGGCATGGAATGTATTTCAAAATCTGTGTGGTGAAGACTAGACGTGGGTAGTGAAGATGCAGGTTTACGTTTTGTTTGTTTTTTAAAATAGAACAGGGCCACCCATACTCACACCCGATTGCCATCCCATTGACACTCCTGACTGTAGAATTATCAGTTCAGTTACGGGGATAATTAGAGGATCACATGCTTTTCCGACCAAAGAAATCTAATGTTGGATCATTTTGATATATAAATGATTAAATATATATTTTTGTGTTATTTGATTTAATTTAGTTCGCATTATCTATTTGTATGACTTGAATGAATATCTGAACACATTTAAGGTCACATTTAAGTAGAAATTCAGAAAATTCTATAGAGTTCACACACTTTCTAGCATCATTGTAGGTTACAACATAAAAACCTAATGGAGGTAGCAACTGTCCCAAATTTTAGTCAAAGTAAATCTTACATGTTAAGTTGATACAAAAAGAAAATGTAAGTTAGCATCCAGAAAAGTATGCATGAATGTAAAATATTTTAGTATCCATTTTACTGCTAGGTGTTAACCCTTGCTATTTTGGTTTCAATAGCCATGAAAAAACTCACCGTATCACAGAGCCGGAGTTTGGAGTAGACCTCAAAGCCCCCCTCTAGATACACTCTGCACCTCTCTGGGAGTAAGTCTAACGGTAGAGAGATATTCACCAGGGATCCCCGTAAGTGAATATGAACTTAGTGGACCGCGACCTGTGGCTAGAGAGCAGCTAATAGGGAATAGAGCAGGGTGAGACGGAACCGTGGCGTAGAGTAAGACTGGTGGACAAGAAATGCAGAGGTTCATGTGAATGGCAGTGAAACGAAGCGCTGTGGTCTTTAGAAAGCGAATAGCTGAGAACAGGACTGATTATGAGACATAAGATTCCTGCAACAATACCGCAGGTCTTGATCATGAAACAGGTAACACAGGATACCAACTGAGAGGTGGTGAACTGCAGAGAACTGATGCACTGAGATCCCTGGAAAGCGAATAGCTTGAGGATGGGACAGATGATGAGGCATGAGGTTCTTGCAATAATACCACAGGTCTTGATCGTGGAACAGGTAACACAGGATACTGATGTGCAGACAGGAGCCAGAGAGAACAGCGTCCTAACAGGTAAGGAGATCTGAAGATCGGGCAACTTAGTAGAGAAGCAGGTGCTTTAAATAGACAGAGCTGACAGACAATTAGCCAATCAAGAGAAGATTGTAGGAAGTTTAGAAAAGACCAGGTGTGCACATGCTCAGTTCAGACCAGCAAGTGAATGCAGGGAATGAAAACAGGTAAGAACAGTGACCAAAATGCAGGTTAGCTGGTGCAATGTGTGACACACTGGCAGGAGGTGCTATGTGCACTCCCTACCCAATCAGCAAAGCCTTATCTGAAATGAACTCTAATAAGCCTTAGAAATAGCTAAAAAATTTTCTTTTTTCTGGAAAGCACTTGAAATTTTAGGTAATACAATATATATAATATACCAAAATAAACTGAAGCATAATTTAAGTAGCTCTTGCTATGTCAAACATGCCATCTGTCCCATCCCTTTGATTACACAGACATGTTAAAACCACCCAGTATATCTTTCATCACTGTTAATAACATGATTGAGCTTTCTGACTAATATCAGCAATTTAATAATTTACTGAGGGGGATTTTTTCAAAATGTGATAAGGTAGAAAGAGGAAACACCTCATCACACTTGCCTTTGTAAACATGGTTAAAGGTAAAGACAAGACATAGGGCCTTATTTAGAGTCGGGCACAATTTATACTAAAATCGTAAGTATAAATTGCATCCCGCAATTTACATAGTATTTAGACTGGCACGGATCAGTGCGATTTAGAATACTGTGCAAACTGCACAAACACTCCTCTTTATCTGCCTCATGGACTGGAGTGCAAGTATATGATGCACAGTGCCCTGTAAAGCAGAAAAAAAATTATAATTAAAAAAAATAAATAAAGAAAATGCCCCCCCCCCCCCCCCCAAACAGCACAAGGGTTGGTTGTTAGGGAGAGGGTCCACACCTTTTTTTTTTTTAACTTTGTTTAATACATCAAGGTCTCTTGCACCAGCTGAATGCACCTGCAAAAGATATGTCTCATAGAGACCTATCTGCAGTTGTTTTCAACTCAAAATAGCATGTACATTGCCTTTACATTTCTAGGCTCGCCCACTGCCTCCCCCGTTCCACTTGTCGAAGCGCAGAGAGGTGCAACGGGGAGATCCATCTCAGTCGGAGTGCAAAGTGAGCCGGATCTTTGGCCAAAAGTGCTTTTTTGCGCTGAACAGAAGGACTTGCATCAGACTCTAAATCAGGCCTGTGAGGATACCACAGCTATAATTAGCTGGAATGGCAGTTACCCTCTGTGGGTAGGGCAGGTACCCTCTGGTCTACTCTCGCTCGGGTAGACCAGAATATATACAAAATAAGGCTTTGTTACGACAGCACAACACAAGACGTTCACAAGTTACAGGCAAATGGTAGCATGTATCTTTCAGCAGCCACTTGCAGTCACAACTCCAAAGTAATAATCTCAGTCTCTTTCAGAGTCTTATCCTCCCACAATATTACCACTACAGATTAGCAAAACAGTGACCTTGTCGCACAGCCTGAGATACTGGCTCACACATACCCTGTCCTGGTAGGGTTTCCTCCAGCGGCACCACAATGCCTGGCCCAAAATCCTTTTCGCTGATCTCCTGTACACCAGGATCCTCCAAGCTACAATAGCTCCCCTGGCATTCTGCTCTCCCTATATTCTTCGCTGTATACACAGGAAGTAGGGTCAAATGTCTCAAACCTCCCCCTTACAGCAGGGGCCTCTCAGTGTACACTTTAGCTGCTAGACATACTATCCCTGTTAGCCTGATTATACAATAGAACGGCTTGACTCAATTAGCCATTTTGGCTGGATACACTAAACATGGGGTTATTATCATTATTATCGTTTATTTGTTAGGCGCCACAAGGTTTCCACAGCGCCGTACACAGTACAAACAGTAGACTATACAGGGTAAAACAATACAGAACAATAAACACAAAGTACCAGAACTTCAGAAACTCCAGGCAGGCAAATGCTGTAAAGACGGAGCGGAAGAACAGGTGAGGAGACAGGAGGGGAGAGGGGCCCTGCTCATACGAGCTTACATCCTAAGGGAGGGTATACAAAATCAGGCACAAGAGGAGTGAAGCAAAGGGGAGAGAAAAGGAGCCAGGGGAGAATCAGAAGAGGTGGGAGGTTAAGTGGATGGTTGGTAGGCCTTAAGGAACAAGTGAGTTTTAAGTACCCACTTGAAGGAGCACAGATTGGGTGAGAGACGGATGGAGCGAGGGAGGTCATTCCAGTGAAGGGGGGCAGCTCGGGAGAAGTCTTGTATTCTAGAGTGGGAAGAGGTGATCAGAGTGGAGGAGAGGCGGCGATCGTTGGCCGAGCGCAGGGAGCGGGCGGGAGTGTGAATGGAGAGAAGGTTAGAGATATAAGGGGCAGTAGACTGGGAGAGAGTCTTGTAAGTGGTGGTGAGGAGTTTGAAAAGGATTCTGTAGGGGAAGGGGAGCCAGTGTAAGGCAAGACAGAGAGGGGAGGCAGAGGAGGAGCGGCGTGAGAGGAAGATGAGTCTTGCAGCCGCATTAAAGTATAAAGCGGAGGGGGGCGAGGTGGGAGCAGGGGAGGCCAGTAAGGAGGAGGTTGCAGTAGTCGAGGCGGGAAATGATGAGAGCATGGATGACAGTTTTGGTGGCATCTTGAGAGAGGAAGGGACGGATGCGGGCAATGTTACGGAGTTGGAAGCGACAGGCTTGGGTAAGGGATTGAATGTGGGGGGCAAAAGAGAGAGAGGAGTCAAGAGTGACTCCTAGGCAGCGGAGTTGGGTGACAGAGGAGATAGTGGAGTTGTTAACGATTATAGAGAGGTCATGATGGGAAGGGAGTCTGGGTGGGGGAAAGACAATGAGTTCAGTTTTGGAGATGTTAATTTTAAGAAAGCGCGAAGACATCCAGGATGAGATGGCTGAGAGGCAGTCAGTTACACGAGAGAGGATGGAGGAGGAAAGATCAGGAGAAGAGATGTAGAGTTGAATATCATCAGCATATAGGTGATACTGAAGACCAAACGAAGAGATGAGAGCTCCAAGGGAGGAGGTATAGAGCGAAAAGAGTAAAGGGCCAAGAACAGAGCCCTGAGGGACTCCAACAGGGAGAGGGGAGGGGGTGGAGGAAGAACCAGACGTGGATACAGAGAAGGAGCGGTTAGCAAGGTATGAGGTGAACCAGGCATGGACAGAGCCAGAGAGGCCAAGAGAGAGTAGAGTTTGCAGCAGGAGGGGGTGGTCCACGGTGTCGAAGGCCGCGGAGAGGTCGAGGAGGATGAGTATGGAGTAGTGACCCTGGGATTTGGCTGATAGGAGGTCATTAGTAACTTTAGCCAGGGCTGTTTCGGTGGAGTGGAGGGGGCGGTAGCCGGATTGGAGAGGGTCAAGGAGGGAGTTGTCAGAGAGGTGTTTGGTGAGGCGGCTGCAGACAATTCGCTCAAGTAATTTGGAGGCGTATGGGAGAAGAGAGATGGGGCGGTAGTTAGCAAGAGAGGTGGGGTCAAGATTGGGTTTCTTAAGGATAGGGGAGATAAGAGCGTGTTTGAATGAGGATGGGACAACGCCAGAGGAGAGTGATAGGTTGAAGAGGTGAGCGAGGTAGGAGCAGGCAGTGAGAGAGAGAGAGCGAAGAAGGTGGGAGGGGATGGGATCGAGAGGACAGGTAGAGGGTGGAGAGGAAAGAATAAGGGATCGAACTTCTTCACCTGAAGTGGGGATGAAGGAGGACCACAGGGTTACAATATTACAGCAGGGAAGGACACTGCACGCTTACATGAAACAATAAGATTTTTGACACATTGTATCAGCAGTGTTACGCCATCTGAATCTGTGACACAATAACATTTATATTGATACCTTTCCCGATGCTTTTTCACCCAATATATTACTGTGGAGACACATTGCATACCATTTAGAAGTTCTAACCTCATTACCTCTCAGATTACCTGTTGACCTAGCTAATTAACATGGGCTGCCAGCTAGTTAACTCAGACATTGTTCTGATTACAAACCAAATCGATTCCTGAATTATACAGAATTATGCTATGGAATCTTGTCTCTCTGTTCTTTGCATGTATACCAACATCGTTTAGAGAGTATAAGAAAAGGATATGTGTTAGAGGCGTAGAGATTCTGCATAATCTGTGATTGTGGAGTCAATCTATAACTACACACTACAAGTTCTTTGAAGGAGACTGTGGTTGGAAATCTTTTATGGAGAGGAGATCTGGTTTTTCATTCATTCATAACCAGAGAATATCTTCGTTTAAGAGGACTTTAAGAACTGTGATTTTGAGGATACTAAGAACTGTGGTTCTGACATTTTCACATATATTTACTTAACAGTTTCATTTATTAATTGTGTAACATCAGGTTCCGTGAAGATTAGGAAGGAGCGCTATACGTTGTCCTTATTACTGTAATTTTTATCTATGTCTCTTTAGCACTTCTTGGGTAAAAGTGCTTTAAGGATTAACAGCTGCATCTTCTTATTGGAGCGCCGAGGAAAGATGTGCCTTTCTTTGCATTTTTATATACCCCGTTGTAGAGTGTAATGTATACTTTTAGACATATTAAGATTTTTAAAAATGCACACTTTGGAGATATGCATTTACATAGCTCCCAATGGTCCCGATTTTGGAGGAACATCCCGATTTGAGGACCACAAAAGGGGTGGGGTTTAACAGGAAAGTGGTTGTATTTATCCAAAATTTCCCATTTGTGGGTGGAGTTTAGTGGAATATGTACAGGGCTAAGTTTGTCCCACTTTCAGTATTCTAAATGTTGGGAGGTACAGGTGTATGGTTGACAGCAGGGTTTCATTTATAACCAAATATAAAAACACAGCTTATTATAGACTGCCCAAAAATCCACAAAACAAAAACTACATAAATTCACAAGACGCTAATATATACACCGATCGCCAACAACAAGTGAAGTGGATAACAATGATTATCATTACAATGCCACCTGTCAAGGGGTGGGACATATTAGGCAGCAAGTGAACAGTCAGTTCTTGAAGTTGATGTGATGGAAGCAGGAAAAATGGGCAAGTGTAAGGATTTGACCTAGTTTAGCCCTGCTGTTTTGTTCGGGTCAATTTGACCTGAACCGAAATTCAATTGGTGTCAGTTCGTTATTTATGTAACTATTACTTAAATATATTAGGTCTTTTATTTTTTATGGCAAATAGTTTTTATGATCCAAAAAATAGTTTTTCATTTTTATAAGTTAAAAGTAGTTAGTACTAGTGTACCGTTCGGGTAAATATGACCAGACATGAATGTTATACCAGTGAGTGACCATACATGTTTTAAAAGTCATTATTTCAAAATTCCAAAAATTATGAACATATTGTCAGTTCATTGTTTTACATTTGAACTATGTCAGTATTTCATGTATTCACACAACTATACAAGTCTGAACAAGTCCACACGATGAGCTGGATATTTACGCTCAACTGCAAATCTGTTCTAGTTTTTCCCTTTTGGCTATAAATACACAGTTTGGAGTGACTCCTATTCAGTTTGATATTGATCTGTGTACAATCAATATTCACTATGGCTAATCAAAAACCATTGACAGAGACCGACAATGAGAATGAGTGTAGATCAAGCTGCTGCTACAACTCCATGGGGGGTATTCAATGGTTTCTTTTAACGCGCTAAAACAAAAAAAAACGAGCGCTCTAAAAATATTACCGTTAATACGGTAATTACTCGCTAAATTTCATCTCGCAGCTCCCTGAGCTGCGAGATGAAATTCAGCGAGTAAACTACCGTATTAACGGTATTTACGCGCATATTACCGTATTAACGCTAATATTTTTAGAGCGCTCGTTTTTTTTTGTTTTAGCGCGTTAAAAGAAACAATTGAATACCCCCCTATATGTTCTTTCCAAGGATGGTCATATAAAATGGGAACTCGACCTTCCTCGACATCCTGCTGGTAGGCTTTCTAAAGCCAATATTAACAAGAATACTCCTGATGTAACAAAAAAAACAATAGCACAAATAAATGATATGGAAAGTGCATTCAATGTTATATTTAGTGTCATCGAAAATAATATAATAAAATGCACAAATATTGAAAGACAACGTGTTTACGGTGAAAAGTCAGTGTTACATTTCAAGTTTACGTTGGACTAATATTATTGGCTGTAGTACAGTGGTTCCCAAACTTTTGAAGTTCACGGCACCCTTAGAGAGTCTCCATAATTTTTTCCTCCAAAATTATTACAGAGCAGTCCTATTTTATAAGTAGCTGGGTCAAAAAAACGTAATAAGTATTTAGGTCAGGACAGAAATAGTTATTTAGTTGTATGCAAAAATACACATAAATCCAAGGGAAAATAATATTTATATATTTTTTTTCAATTATATTTCTGTCAAAGAATAATTTACAGCTAACACACTCTGTGCCCCCCTGCATCGCATCCACACACTCTGTGCCCCCCTGCATCGCATCCACACACTCTGTGCCCCCCTGCCCCCACGCTCTGCTCTCTCTGCATCCCGCCATGGCCAGGAAGAGAAAAAAAACAAAACAAAAAACAACTTACCAATCCGGCGGCGCCCGGGACTCAGCATCCTCTCTCCTGCCGCTTGTCACTGAATGTGGTGCGTGATGATGTCACGCCCGACATTCAGTGAGATGTGAAAGGGGAGGAGGATGCTGGGTCCCAAGCGCCGCCGGATTGGTAAGTTTTCTTTGTTTTGTTCTTTTTTTCTCTTCCTTTCCACGGCACCCCTGTGACAGCGCCGCGGCACCCCTGGGAGTTTGGGAAACTAGGCTGTAGTATATAAATCTTATGGTGAATCATTGGAAAGCTTGTGGAATAATGAAACTGGTCGCAATACTTTCTGAGAGACCATGTTACTGACACCTTCCTTAAAATTTGGCGAGTATTTCATTTTAATAACAAATCTAGCCTTCATAATAAAAAGGCACAGACAAACTTGCTGCTGTAAGAAAAATTTGGGGAAATTTGATTAAGCTCTTCCAAAATCATATAACCCATTTCAAACTTTGACCATAGATGAACAATTAGTTGGATTTTGAGGGCGCTGCCCTATTAAACAATACATTCCTTCCAAGCCAGCGAAATATGGTATGAACTAAGAGGACACAACGTTACCTGCCTTTGCACCTAGTAAAATCTAGCACAACTTCTGCTCAAATGAAACATAACTCTATTTGGTACTATAATAAAAAATAAACTGGAACTACCTTGGTAAATCACAAATAAGCAGGTGCATAGTTTATATTTTTATTTCACTGAAAACACAATGGTAGTGAATTATGTTCTGGGGAAAAAAAATAAAAATAAATGAATATCATTCTGTTGATCACCTTACACAATGACAAAGGAGTTAGTAATAGGCCAGACAAGGAGCCAAACATAAGTTTGGACTATAACGTGACAAAAGATGCAGTGGATACCCTAGATCAACTTGTGAACATGTACACTTGCAAAGCAAAAAACGAACCGATGGCCAATGATAATATTATCATTAATGTAACTTCATACAATGCTTTTGTCCCGTGGACTTCCATAAACCACAACTGGACCGAAAAGAAACTTACCAAGAGGAGAATATTTTTAGAAGAGCTTGGAAAAGCACTCATCAAGCCCCATATTTCCTTCCTCAAGAGAATATATGCCAGTTGTACCCAAAACTGTGGACTTGTGTGACTTCTCTGCTGCTGATCTACCGCATGAGACGTCACCAGTTCCCCTACCCCGGACATACACACTATATATAATTTATATATAGATATAGATATAGATATAGATATATTACAATATAAATGTATATAAGGGTTAATTATAAAGGAAAGGATAAACTTCAAAAGATGGAGCAATGTATCGTGCTCTTCAACAATTAGTAATGTGCAGGAAAACTACAGTAAATTGTACATCTAATAATCCTATAATTATTAGCAGGAAGTTATCAGCCTTATCAAACATGATCCCAATATCAAGCAGTTGCAAGTATGCATTTATTTACCATATATTTACTTTGGACAACCCTTCTTAACGCTGCAATCCAAAGAACAACTCCTTCTGGCTTACTAGAAGTAGATACATGATGTTAATCTTTTTTCCTTACTTTGTTCTTCAAGCTATTGTTAGTGACTTACACTCTGCTAGGTGTCATGTGATTACCATGTTAACCACAGTCACGTGACATATGATGTAGTGAGCAAAGAGGCTTTGGAATGTCCCTCATCAAAGCAAGTTCATTCACAGCACAATCCCCTCTTCTTGCTCTTATATCATGTACATGAAGGGGTTGAGTAGGGGAGTAAAATTTTACTATTAGGTGGTAATGTAGATTTAAATTCATATCCTTTAGTTGATAATAGGATGAGCTGCAAATATTTTCATGTATTTTTCTACTGCCATACTGTTTAAAAGAACAATCATTTTATAATATTATTACATCCTCAACTGCACTGCAAACAATGAAGTTTGCACAATTGTCACACTCCAGAGTTCCCTGGGTGCCCGGAAACAGTGTCAGTGTGGACCTTGCCTAACAGTAGTTATGACTGCCTGCCAAGTTGTATTGTAGCAAGCAGAGTAGGGAGGGATTTGTGAGAGCCCAGATCGCTATCTTCAAACTTGACTGACACATTTCAGCTGCAATAGTGGTCAGAAATATATGCTTATTGTCTACCGGAAGGGAGTAGAAATTTTAGTAACAATAACTTTTACATCATCGCATTATGGACTGTGGGATATGATGGTTAAATGTGTCTAGAGTCTCTCTTAAGGTTTCAGTTTTCAAGGTTTTTTTATTTGCAGAGATATCACTTAATGCATGTAATATCTTCTTCTACAGGGAAACCTTTAATTAACAGAAAATGAAGCAGTGGGCCAATGTACAACTACTGCAGAACAAATAATGATATTAAAAAAAGCTGTAAAATATTCTACAGCTGGATGCAAAAAACTAGGCAAACAACTGAATAACAATAAAGGAATAAAAAGTAGTTCTATGCACGTACTCATAATGCTGAAATAAGTGGCCACTTAGCTAGCGGGAAACAGACATTGGTCCAAGATGTATATAGATTGTAAGCTTGCGAGCAGGGTTCTCTTACCTCTCTGTCTGTATGTATTACCCAGTATTGTCTTATTAATGTTTGTTCCCAATTGTAAAGCGCTACGGAATCTGCTGGCGCTATATAAATAAATGTTGATGATGATGTAAAAAGAAAACATGTCTTGTAGACAGGGTAGTTGAAAAATCAAGTTGTGCACTGAAGGTTTAAAGACATGGTCAGGGGACAGTGTTAGCAAGGAAGAATGTTCTGCTGGATCGTTTCCGTATGTGAAATGTCTCTGAGCCAGAAGTGAGGAGGGCAGTAAAGGAGGATGGTAGGCATAGGACCATGGCAGATAAGAAAGATAATTGACTGATGATTTGAGAGACGTTTCCAAGGGTGCAGCATTGTGGAGGAAATGAAAAAGCAGAATATGAACCAGACATCTAGCATAAACCTTTTTAAAAATAACAGTTAAAGTAGTTAGTTTCTGGGACTCACCTTAAATTGTGTACATTCTAGATCATTGATGAGACAGTCTGAGTTTGCTATGCACTTTCTACATTTCCAGCAACGCAAGAGAGCCGGTGTGCCCTTATGGCTCATTTCAAGTGACACTACTTTTTATGACCTGCGAAACCAAGAATGAAAAAGGTACAAGATAAAGTTATTAGCATCACTGATTTACTGACTTTGTATATTGACATTTGTTTTTAAACCCTTCGCTGCTGAGGTTTACTTTCACCACTGTGAACAATTATAATGCTTTTAGGGCAGGTCACATTCCAACATCAGTTAGTATTTTTTTCTGCATCACCCACACAAATTATACCTTGCATAAGACGTTTGCAAAAATACCATTGGTTTCTTTGTAACCCTACACTTGTTTTATTGTAATTCCCACCCTACATTCCCCCCTGTTTTATGCTGCATTATACATTTTGAATTGTGTTGTTGCCGTTTCAATTTCATGACAATGCGAAGAATACTGTTGTTATACCCAATACTTGTATATTTTGTTATTACTTGCCTTAATTCCTCATTCAATATAAAAATGAAACAAACAAAAATACAACTTCTACAATGGATTTTTTAAAATGCTTGAAGTTACAAGGGGCCACTTGGGATACACCTATATTTACATTATGGGGCACAGCCAACTTTTGAGGGGGTGCCCTCAGTGTTATTGGGCAAGTCCCTGCGCTTCAGTGGTGCCCAGGGGGTAAACGATCAATCTGCGCATTCTGCAAGTTTTGCCTGTAAAGACAATGCCGTTTTAAATCCGCCCTGCAAAGTCGCCGAATATCAGCAACTTGCAGAATGTGCAGATTGGTACATTTACCCCCAGGACTTAGTGCCCTTCCCCCAAACTTTTTTCCAGTTAAGAAATGGAACTGCTTCTTCCCCTCAGTGGAGCCCCAGGAACTGCATGCTGAAACAGTTTTTCTTGGGCCCTGCAGTGTAGCTGTGAATTGTATAAGAAAAATAAAAGTATACAATCTAACCTGTAATCCTTCATAATCCAATCCGGTGACTCCTGTAAGGCCTCTAAGAACTGCTGGAGGCATTGTTAGGTTCCTTACCTGGCGGTGCAATAATCACAGGGGAGTGGCCTTGAAAATGCATCTAGAGGTTTGTTTTGTTTTATAGAAGACAGAGAAAACGTCTCCTGTTTGGCACCATTAGAGACATTGCAGGACCACAAAATATGAAAAATCAAGGAGCACAGGCAAGTAAATGTTTCTTTTATCTCAAATAATTTTACCCAAAATGCCATTTTTACTTTTGGGTGGAGTTTTTCTTTGGAACAAAGTTATAAACATCTGAACGTACTATGTAAACTCTAGCTGGGGATACAGTATGTCATTAATAAATGCTGAGAATCCTGATTCAAACAGCTTTTGCAATACTACCAAAATATGGCATTGATCACAAAATTACATTGTTAAGGCCATCATAATGCATTTATTTAAAGAATTAGATAAGCTACACCTAATAAAGTACAGTAGTTTTGATGTGTGTAAATCTACTCACCAGATGTTACCAAAATCAGCTATTTTTCTGATCACATGTTAGGTAATAATGTGATGCCAGGTGCGTTCAATCATCATTAAAGTTTTCTATATATCTTGACCACAATCATTTGATAATATTGTGAAAATTTGTCTATTTTCAAAACTGAGACCACTTTAAATTAATTAAAAATACGATATTTTGACCTGAAGAACAAGACACATTTGAAAATTATTATTTATCAAAGACTCGGCTGCCAAGAGGATTTTCAGGCCTAGAAACAGCAACCTTTGGGGCCCATTCCGTAACCACCAAAGGGGGCACACGAGGTTGGCGACTCCTCCTAATATCCAGGGAGGCCCAGAACCTGGTATTTTGTACATGTCCCGTCCCCGGCTCTCTTGATTACGGAGCTAAATATTATAAATTAAGTAACTGAAGTGTTTATGTATTAGCCCCAACCACCTCTGATGGGAGCTATTGCACTTTTCCCCAACACTTTCTGTGAAGTAATTTTTCCTCAAATTTACTCTGAACCTACTTCTTTCCAGTATCAGTGCATGTCCTCGTATTCTAATACTTCTCTACCTTTGAAGAAAGCTTCTCCCAAATGCCTCTGGCACATAACATTTCAGAATTGTGTGGAATTATTTTCAGAATGTGTGGAACTACTGCACCCTGCAACACTGGGTATGTGTTAATACTGGACTTAAGTAAGAATTGTGCAGGTGAAGGAAAGGAGGGACTTTAAAAGTATTAACATCTGCTGAAGTTATGTGCTAGAGGCATTTGGGAGAAGCGGTATCTGTAACCATTATATGTGCTGGAGGAGTTTGGCGTTTCCTATACCTGTACACGATTGTAACTGTTAAGCTTATGTGCAGGAGGAGAAGGAGTGTGAATAAAATTTACATTTATTTTTCTATGAGTTGGTCTGGAGATCCAATATTTATTTTGCACTCAACCACCACAAGTGTCCATTCTGCAAATTTTGTGTTAAACACATGAGTATTCAGGATACCCTCTGATCGTGGATGCCACACCCCCGTCATAACCACAGCAGAAGAGGAGGGTAACACTACACATCATTGCACCCCAAGTAAGTGTTCACGCACAAGACCGACCAGCAACAGTTTACACACAGAGAACACCTCAATTTGCCCAGCTCCTCCCATTAAAGGAAATGTTACATTGACATATTAATTGGCTAATTATGTGCTTCCTGTATAAATAGTGTTTTTACATGACATCACAGAATGGTATTGTAACTGCATGGCAGCAGCCCTGCAATTTTACAAATCAGCCTTTATGATTTCCTTCATGGATATACGCAGGAATTAAGTCAAGTAACTTACATACATTTATTTGCTGTCATTGGCAAACAGTGAGGACAAGGTAGAGGAAACATTAGATGATTTTATTTCTTTTAAGTAGAAAAGACCCCCACTTTCTTCCAGCTCGCTGCTAGCATACATTTTTAGAACATGATTTTGCTACAGCACACTACATTTGAACATCATTTAGTTCAAACATTAAGTACAACCTAATTTAATATTATAGCAGGCTTAAAAAAAATATTAGCATTATATTTAATAAACTGGACTGCACTGACATGCTTATAGATATATTCATTACAAAACTTGCTTAAACTTTAAGTGCTGGCAATTTCTGTTTGATTAATCAAATGACAAACACAAAGATAGGGGCTCTCAGTATGAGAGAAGCTGGAGTTCAATAACACACTGTAACTTTTGAATTCCTATAAATTGCTAATTCCTTGACAGCTAGTTGGGAACAATTCAGCACATCAAGAAGATATGATTTACATTTGTTAAACAAATTAGGAAATGAGGGTAACAATATAACAATACCTTCTCATTGGCAGAGCTGTCTTCAGCTAACTCGGCAGAAGCCTCCAGCCTGACCACACACACAGGGTATTATGACAGCTGCCGCTGTACACAGTAATAACACACAACGTCACAGACACAGACACAACGTCACAGACACATGTGCACGCTGCACTACGTACGTCCTCATTGGAGAAACAAGGCAGCTCTTGGAACAGGGTCACGTGGTGTGAGATCATCCAATCACATAATGGTAAACGTTGCTATGGCTGCCATGCTTGCTGTCTTATGTGTATCACTCTTACATATCAGCTCCCTCTTACGAAACTTTATATGACACACACATGTTTAAATGGGTATAGCAGCTAAGCCTACTTATAATAGACCAACATTCCAAACAACCTCTAAAAAACTGAATTTACTAAACATTAGTGTCAAGGTTTTAGCACTCCAGCTGTTTGTGAAACTACAAGTCCCAGCATACTCTGCCAGCTATCAGCTAGTTATCTACTGGCAAAGCATTCTGGGGCTTGTAGTTTCACAACACCTGGAGTGCCACAGGTTAGCCATCACTGCCCTATGCTGAACTTATTTTGGGCTGGTTACAAAACAAAGGTTGGTTTTCTTTCTGTGCAGCACCCATACTAATCATACTTTTTTTTTCTTTCATAAGACTTTGTATTATCTAACAATATAATTGAGTTCTCGACACTGCAAAGAAATTCTACCCAAAATGGGCAAAACTGTTTTTCTATTAAAAGTGCATGAAAATGAATTGTAAGTGTCTTTTTGTCTTGCTAAACGCCACCAAGAAACACATTGTGGTTGCCGGTCTGTTAACAATCTACCTTCTTACTAAAACAGCAAAACCAGTATTGAATACACACGCTTTCCCAATAAAAATACTTGAAAATAATAAATAATTTTTTTATTTATTTTGCTAGTTTGCACTATGTTGCATGTAATGAATAACCTGTAGTAATTATATGGGTAGGCCAATACTTTCATAACCCAGGATTGGATTGCACAGTAGTTTTCAGAAGGTGGTACAACAGTGGGAAAATATAATGTTTTTCATACATCCACCAAATAAAAGTTTTGAAAATGTTTACATAAGGGGGACTGCCATAACTTGATAAAAACCTGAAGGTCTTCTGAAAAGAATGGTAGTACATATTTCTTTTTTTTTTCTTTTCTTTTGTATGAATATTTGAATGTTGATGGGGCTGGCCGGACTCTGTAATGTCATCGCAGTCAATGACATTACTCGTCTCAACACTTTTGCCCAACTTACTCAGTGGTCTGCTACTGATTGATCAGTGACTATTTCTTCGGACCCACGAACCCCGTGCCTTGCTGAAGATGTGTGGTGACCCCCTTCAGCAGTAATGGAGTATATTTGCAGGGCAAGTTCTACTCACTCTTAGTAGTGAAGAGGTTTAAATAAACTCCAGAACAGATTGATGATTAGATTAGATTCTGTAAATTACCTTTTTAAACTTAATATTTTTATTTAGTCACATTAACAAAAAACAATGGAATTTAAAATACAAAACATACTTAAGAAAAGCATAAGTACTAATTAATCCTATATTGTGAAATAACTGTTTTTGTTCACTATATTAAGACATTCATCTGTACCTTTGTCTCATGTCTGCCCCATTGTCTTGTCTTTCCCTTTTTGTTTTCTTAATGTTCTATCTCTGTACCTTGTGTGGGGGTCTACACATACAACTCTTTGATGTTCCCCTCCAGGAACTCCCAGGAGGTGGGGTATGGACAGTGGGGGTGGGGATTGGTGAGTAGTGTAATTTTTTCCCCCGCCTCTGTGACATAATGATGCGTACATTTCATTTTACAGCAAGTGACGGAGACAAAATGACACAATTCCCTGAGAATAATGTCATGGCGGCTTTAATCCTGTCCACTTCACTAGGAAGTGGGCAGATGCGGAAGGATGCTCTACTCTCCCAGGAGTCCGGGAAACCTACCCGGAATTTGGGTGTCCCCAAGACATTCCGGGAGAGTTAGCAAGTATGGTCTAACACATATCTCTCAACTGTCCAGATTTAGGGGGCTACTGTCCCACCTCCCACATAGTTGGGAGGTATGTCCCCACTCACCCAGATGTGTGGTTGCTGCCATAACTACCACTAGTGCCCGCTGCAATTCAGGGGTGTTTTTAGGGAAGGGGCGAAGGGCTGGACTTTTGAAACGCTATGCACCCCTCCAGTGCTGCTCGACAACACCGAAACATGCATTACCATGCCTCCCAAATACCATTGTTAGGAAGTCTTATAGAGTGACCTGCAGAGGGAGCCTAATACATATATCATGAGCTTGCACACACCTGACTTTTCTTTATCATTCTCTTACAGAGTGGACTCCAGTGGATCTTCATCTATTATCAAACTACAAATTCTAGCATGCCTGGTCTGGAAGTGCTTGCTAGGACTTGTAGTTTTCTGCAGCTGGAGAACCACCGGTTTTCTACTGTTGGTAAGCTGATTTTTGAGCTTCTTTATACGTTTCATGTCAGTGTCAGAAAAGCAGATCAGATATTGTGAATGTATTATTATTATCGTCATTGATATTTATTTTTAAGATGCCACAGTGCTTGGAAGCACCTGACAATGGGGAAAATAAGGCATGCATAAAGCAGGGACATCACAGGTGGACAAAATAATTGAAATATGACATGACAAGAAAGGATATGAGGAAAGTGATTTATGCTTGTTGCAGACGCTCAAGGTTTCTGGCCTAATGCTCCCTCTGCATATTCACACATATTTCAAAATAAAGTACTGTTGACCAGACTAAATTTTTGTCCCAGGAAGCACAATACTGTAATATTGACAATGGCCTTACTGTACAAGAACAGAGACACAAATCACTCTTTAGTAATGCAACTTATTAGGCAGTCAATGCGGAAAAAGACCATTGTGAGAGAGATCCGTTTGAAACCACAGTTGGCCTATCAAGTGCAATAAACATTTTTGGGACATGAAATAGAAAGAAAAAAAGATACTGAGTATGCAGTTACAAATAACACTACCTGAGTTGAATTAAAATGTTTTTCTTCAGGTATAAATGGAACATAATAATGTTGCTCCTGCACAAAGACGTGTTAATCAACAACTAAAACATGACAAGTCAATCATCAATACTGAAAAAGGTGACAGTGTTGTAGTACGGGACAGACTAGGTGTGGCCAGTCCCCCGTGCTACCTCTGCAACAGGATGCAGGACAGTTTTCATTTATTTTAGCGCATGTGAGACATCTGATTCCTCATGATAAATATAGAAATCAACCTGGACTGGTTGAAGTGTCAGATCTCTGGATTATTCCCTGTCAGCATGAGTGCGGAAAACTGCATATAAGGGGCAAAAAGACCCAACTAAAATGTATAATATTTACCATTGTCAAGTGTGTTTAATAGCTATTTCTCATGAAATAAACATCGCTACTACGAATGATCCTGTTCTGCTCCTGTGACTTACAGATAAGAGCTGACACTCTGATTCATCCTCTGGTAGTCCTGTGCTTAGCCCAGCCTGCTAAGTCAGTGATCAACCCACTGCCCTGATCCAAAGTCAACGGAGGATCCAGCCAGATCAACCAGCAAAAAGCTGCTGCTGCCATTATACACACCACATAGACGCAAGTGGGTCTTAGTGACCAAGCATGGTTAGAGCAGCAACTATTCTCCTGCAACTGGTACACAGTTGACAGTTGGTGAGAGTCTGGTTTGGCCAAGCGAGACCAGTAGGAATGGTCAGAAACATCAGGTTACTGATGGTTAGGGCAGCCAAGAGTTATTTTGGTCCCGGCATAGCAACTTTTAAAATACTGATCGGTTTAGCTTTTAATATTACTTATATTAGTCATAAGATTAGGTGGAAATTGCGACTGTGTTTGTTACATATGTCATTTCTGTGGGGCTTTTTGTCTTTACAAAAGTGTGCTTCTCCAATAAGTGCAACTGAAACCCTCAATTCTAAGTATAGGATAAGACTCTATGTCTGACAGCTCTGACCTGTTCCAAAAGTTCTTTTGTGGAGCTGAAATAGCCGGACACCCCTTTGAAAACCAAGGAACATCCCTAAAATTTCACACTTTCTACTCTGTTATCTAATTTCAACAATGTCTCTCCACGAATTGAAATCTCGTTTTTACATTTCTCCAAAAAACTAGCCACACCAGTGCATCTCCGCAAACCCTTATTCTCTGATCGAAATCTAGGTGCAGCAAATTAAGGTACCTGACTTCACAAAAGAGGCTTTTATACCATTTATATACGCATACTATATTTGGTAGATTGTTTTTATATTATACACTTGCAGCTGCTTACCCTGCTGTTTGTAATCATTCCTCAAGTAGACTGCTCAGTAAGTTAAAAAACAACAACTAAATTCATTGTTTAAAGGTACTGTTGTTATCTAAATACTAAGAAAAAGTCAGACAACCTAACCATCCTTTTTCATTCTCTTTTAATGTCACTGTTTTTAATGTGGATTTATCCTAGAATTGGATTGCTGTTCTGCTAGGCCTGAATGACCCATGAATATTGACAGAATGAGGTGGAGCCACTCGGAGATTGGACTGGTAAGTTGCTGGACTGCGGGGGTCTCTGTGCCACAAGGTGGCGGACAGTAATTGAGATGTGCACTCTGTGTGCAACATCAGGCTGGCAGGTGGTGATTTTCTGTACAACAGAGGCCTGGCAGATGGTGATTTTCTGTATAACAGGGGATTGGCAGGTGGTGATTTCCTGTACAACAGTGGGCTGGCAGGTGGGAATTTCCTGTATAACAGGGGGCTGGCAGGTGGTGATTTCCTGTACAACAGGAACCTGGCAGGTGGCGATTTCCTGTACAACAGGGGCCTGGCAGATGGGGATTTCCTGTATAACAGGGGGTTGGCAGGTGGTGATTTCCTGTACAACAGTGGGCTGGCAGGTGGGGATTTCCTGTATAACGGGGGTTGGCAAGTGGTGATTTCCTGTACAACAGGGGACAGGCAGGTGGTGATTTTCCTTACAATAGAGGGCTGGCAAATGGTGATTTCCCTAACAATAGGGGGCTGGCAGATGGTGATTTCCTGTATAACAGGGGGCTGGCAGGTGGTGATTTCCTGTATAACCGGGGGCTGGCAGTGGTGATTTCTTGTACAACAGGGACCTGGTAGGTGGTGATTTCCTGTACAACAGGGACCTGGTAGGTGGTGATTTCCTGTACAACAGGTGCCTGGCAAGTGGGGATTTCCTGTATAACAGGGGGTTGGCAGGTGGTGATTTCCTGTACAACAGGGGGCTGGCAGATGGTGATTTCCCTTACAATAGAGCCTGGCAGATTGTGATTTCCTGTATAACTGGGGGCTGGCAGATGATGATTTCCTGTACAACAGGGGCTTGGCAGGTGGTGATTTCCTGTACAACAGAGGGCTAGCAAAATGTATATGGCAGTTGGGGGTATGTCTATTCAATATGTGGTTTGTAATATGGGGGATATTATTCTACAATATGGGACTGCAATGTGGATGTCACGGGCACTAGGAGTCTTTACCCAGTATCACCCGCTGATGGTCTTATCAGAGCAGTAGAGTTGGTATATGATACTCTGATGGCAGGGTGATAATGGAACTGGAAACAGCAGATGGTTAGAGAATGCTCAGAAAGTCTATGACTAGCAGCACTGGTAAACAATAGGTAACTGAACACGAGGATCTGGATGGACAAGGACACGTGAGGGTAGTCAGTGGTCTGCGCACGGCAAGTTGTACCACTGCTATAGTGAGAAGAATGTCCAGGAGTAATAAGGAGGTGGAAGTCAGCGGTCTGCGTATAGCAAGTTGTACCGCTGTCTGTAGTGAAGGAATGGAATCCAGGTGAAGGTAACGGGGAAGTCAGTGGTCTGCGTGTAGCAAGTTGTACCACTGCTTATGTGAGAGGATATATGCAACTGGTGACACAGGGAAACAGGAATCAGTGGTTTGCCTCTAGCAAGTTGTACCACTGAACATATATGTGAGGAAGGACACGAGGAGATAAATGCAATGCAGAGTCTACACGGGTACACTGAACTTGATCCCACGTTGAACTGCACACAATAATAATAATGAATGAACAGCACTGCACAGATAAACAAAGTCACTAGAATAGTCCAGCAAAAGGAAACACAGTCAATAATAGCAATAGTCTCAGAGGATGGAAACTCCGGAGGAGAACAACTCAGTCCAGATGGATATGCAATACACCAGCACAGTCAATGAGAAGTATGCATACCGTGGTTCAGATGAGCAGGCTGTTAGAGATAGCTGCAGGGATACCTGAGCGGCAGGGAACTGACGAGATGAGAAGTCCTTGCAGAATGGAAGCGGCAGGTAGGTGCAGCGCACTGTAGGTAGGCCAGCAAGGACGACAAATACTCAGGAAGCAGTAGTATATCGAATTGAACAGCAGGAGACCACGGGAGAGTTGAAGCGATGTAGCAGAGCTGGAAGCCGAGGAGCGTAGACTCGATGCTAACAGGCAAGTTGACACAAATGGACACACTGTAGAAGCAGTAGGCAGCGGGTCAGCTGACGGCAGGTAGAATGCAGACTGGAGCGCTGAGACGAGCAGGACTCTGTAGACACGCTGAAGTAGCTAACAGGAATCAGCTGGGACAGTAGCAATGTAACACAAGTGAGTTTGAAGTAATCTGTAACTGTAGATATACGGAGACAGCGGATAGGAATCAGCTGCTGGAGTCACGATGAAACTCAAGAGAGTTTGCAGTAATCTGTAACTGTAGATACACGGAGGCAGCGGATAGGAATCAGCTGCTGGAGTCACGATGAAACACAGGAGAGTTTGCAGTAATCTGTAACTGTAGATATACGGAGGCAGGGGATAGGAATCAGCTGCTGGAGTCACGATGAAACACAGGAGAGTTTGCAGTAATCTGTAACTGTAGATACACGGAGGCAGCGGATAGGAATCAGCTGCTGGAGTCACGATGAAACACAGGAGAGTTTGTAGTAATCTGTAACTGTAGATATACGGAGGCAGCGGATAGGAATCAGCTGCTGGAGTCACGATGAAACACAGGAGAGTTTGTAGTAATCTGTAACTGTAGATATACGGAGGCAGCGGATAGGAATCAGCTGCTGGAGTCACGATGAAACACAGGAGAGTTGGAGAGATCTGTAACTTGTTAGACACACGGAGGCAGCGGATAGAAATCAGCTGCTGGAGTCACGATGAAACACAGGAGAGTTTGCAGTAATCTGTAACTGTAGATACACGGAGGCAGCGGATAGGAATCAGCTGCTGAAGTCACTAGGAACACGAGGAATAGAAGTGGTCTGGAAACCACAAACGGCAAACAGGAATCAGCATAAGCTGAACACACGAGCAGGCACTGGAACACCTTCAGAGACTCATGAGGAATGAGACTCCAAGATCAGGCAACGTGGTATTGACCACAGGTGCTTAATATAGGGAGTGTTGCCTGATCAGCCAATTAAGTTAAAGGAACAGAACTGAAGGTTAAAAGGGACTGCACATGCGCAGTACCTCATTATACTGGACGGACACGGTTCCTAGCTACCTTAGAAGTAGCACTCACAGTCCGGTGAGTGACAGTGGATTAATATTACTCTACAATATGTTTTTTGTTGTGTGCGGGGGATATTACTCTTCAAAATGAGAGTCTGTGCAAAAAGTAGCTGGCAGTTGGGTGTTGATTATTATTACATTGGCAAATCTTTCTGAAATTATGTTGGAGAAAATAAAAATGCTAAAAAATAAACTTGTGTGCAAATTGGGCATAATTTAAGATGTTCATAATGTCTAACAACAGATAGAAAATACTTACTCCTTCTTTTCCACCATGTTCACATCATATTATTCTACTGGCTCCTCCTTCAGGATGACCACTAGCTCCTCCTGTACCCAGATGCAATAGCTTAATGTGTACATTGTGCCTACTACCACAAACTCTAAGACTTACCCCGAAACGGATTAGCCAACCATCTGTTTTCCTCCACAGGGGTAAAGTTGAATGTTTAGTAAACTGATTTCCAAGAATTACGATGAGATAACATGTTGTGAGTTGTAAATTATGTCACTTTAAAGACGACAGTAATATTTCTGGTGTTAAATGGATCAATTAAGGAGGCGCAGCCTCTAAAATTTAAGAGCCTTACTAAAACACGTTGTTGACCCGCTCCTCCTTAAATGATCCCTTTACCACCAGAAATAATACTGTTGTCTTTAAAAGTGACGTTATTTACAACTGATGGCATGTTATCTCATTGAAATCCTTGGAAATCAGTTTACTAAACATGCAGTTTTACAACTGTGGAGGAATACAGAAGGTCGGCTAATCCGTTTTGGGGTGAGTGGTATCGGGTTTTTGGTACTCAGTGTAATGATTACCACCGACCTGAATGATCACTGGCTCCAACTGTACTAAGATCCCCTACCCGGATGACCAGTGGCTCCTCCTGTACCGAGATCCCCTACCTGGATGACCACTGACTCCTCCAGTACCCAGATCCCCTGCCTGGATGACCATTGGCTCCTCCTGTACCCAGATCCCCTACCTGGATGTCCACTGGCTCCTCTTGTACCCAGGTCCCCTGCCTGGATGACAATTGGCTCTTCCTGTACCCAGATCCCCTACCTGGATGTCCACTGGCTCCTCCTGTACCCAGGTCCCCTACCTGGACGACCACTGGCTGCAGCCTGTTCTCTGGCTAATCAATCTGTGTAACATAATATATGAACATTTTATTTTGTCTTGTCATATATGGTATATTTTGCAAAATGACATTACATCTTGTGTGTGGGACAATAATGCAGCAACACCCTTTAAACGCTAAAGAGAGACACATTAAGAGGCATTTGTGTATTAAACCCTATAATATTGCTATATAATATCTGAACTAAAGGAGGTTCACATTTTGTTCAAACTGAGAAGATCCATCTACCATAACGAGGTGAATACATTCAAATGGGTACTTACACTAACAATTCATTTCTATAACAGGTTTAGTGTAGGTACCCATCTAAATGCATTTCCCTTGTTGCGGTAGATCAAGGGTGGGGAACCTTTTTTCTGCCAAGGGGCATTTGGATATTTATAACATTATTTGGGGGCCATACAAAATTGACAACTTAAAAATTAGCCTGCTATATTTGGTCAAACATTTAATTAACTCACCCCTAATGCAATAGCTGGAATTGCTTTTCTTTGGTGAGGTGTGTGATGTTAGCTGGTATTGATGATTTTGCTACTCGCAACTGCTTTTCCAGGTTTGCGTCGGTCAGTCTGGAGGGCAGTCGGCTCTTTGTGATTTGGTCTCTCAATTTATTGAGTTTAGCATGTTTTGAGCTGTAATGACGCTCCAGATTGACTTTTTTTCAGTACTGTTTCATGCATCGCCACTAACTAGGCATACCGGTTTGCCTTTGGCTTCAACAAAAATATAATAATTACTCCATTTCTCTTGGAAAGATCAACATTCTGCATCAACTTTTCTTTCTTTGTAGTCGACATTTGTAGGATGTGACACCATTAAGTTTTAATAACTATTCAGCAAAGATTGTTGATCGGGGACGTGTGGATAAAAGTTGGATTGGACTTATCGTCTGTGTTGACAAAGACACTGAATAAATGTGTGCTCTGGAATATGGCAAGCTCTGCAACAGTCAAGCACCCCACTTTCAGGCTGTGCCCTTTACGCTGTTTTTTCTCCCCTTTGTCTCCCCTCTTTCATGCTTTTTTTCTGCCCTTTGTCTCCCCCATTCCTGCTGTGCCCATTATGCTCTTTATTTTCTCCTCTCTTTTATGCTATTTTTTCTCCCCTTTGTCTTTCCCTCTTTCATGCTGTGCGCTTTATGCTCTTTTTTTCTCACCTTTGTCTCTCCCTCTTTCATGCTCTTTTTTCTCTCCTTCACTTATCTTTCGATTGCCTTTTTCTTATTCTCTTCTGTTTTCTTTTCTTCAAGCTCTCTTCTCCTCTATGTTCTTTGCGGGCTGCGGCTTCTCACTGCAACTATCTGGCGTGACATCATCACGCCCGACATTCTGTGCACCGGGAGGGGTGGAATGAGGTCAGTCAGATCAGTTTATTTTTTCTGTTTTTAAGTTTTTATTTATTTTGGGGCAGAGAAGCGGGGGGATGGCAGAGAGCCACACCAATTCATTTTGTGGGCCTTATACAGCCCGCTGGCCGGACATTCCCCACCCCTGCAGTAGATGGACATTCACAATTTGATGAAAATGTGCACTAAGAAACTTCTTTATTTAAGATATACAGTAATGTTTCAGAAGCAAATGCACAAATGTATATTATTGTGATTAGTATCTCTTTAGTCACAGTAGTGATGCACCTTTCCATAAAGTTGACAAATTTAGGTGTAATTAATCAATCTCCATTTTCTCTCTACATCCTTCATGTGTATTGGACATTAACATATATAAGTATATATATATATATATATATATATATATATATATATATATATATATATAAAAGCATATATTTATTTGTTTGTCCTTATCTACAGAAAAGGAGGAACAAGATAAAGTTATTTTCAAATAAGAAAGACAAACCAACATTTTCATTCCTTACCATCAACCAGCGACAGGAGAGTAAACACAAGACATCATAATACAAATAGCAAAAAGATCATATACATTTAGGTTAATTTCTCTCTAACCCTGCACAATGGTACTTACCACAGATTAATATTCATCCTTAGGTGGTCTTAATGTCCTTGCTTTCGCCCTAGTTGTTTTTTTTACAATCCTTTCTCAAGTGTCCCTTCTTAAGACAGTTAAAACACTTCAAAGACTTCTGTTTCTTTTGTCCCTTATAGTGGGTTTTATAAGTCTGAGGTTGTGAATGTAATCTTTCTAAAGCCTGGATACTCACCATCATTAGCCTATCACTCTGCGCCTTTTCCCTTTTACATATGTTTTTATTATGTTCCACGGCAGACTCTCTAATTGCATCTACAGTGAGCCCTCTCCAATTAAGCAAAGAGGTTTGTACCCTGGTCTTTAGATCCTCCCTGAGACCATCCATTAGTACTGTAACAGCTGCTTCCCTGTGTTGCACATTTTCCTTTATATCTGGTATCCCTGTGTACTTAGTCATTGCTGACAGAGCTCTAGCAAAATAGTCAGCTGCAATTTCACTACCTTTTTGTTTGAAAGTGAAAATTTTGTTCCAGTTCACTAACACGCGAAAATATATGGCCAACTGTGAGATTATATGTTTAATATTTTCCTGATTTTCATCCTCCTCCAACATACAATCCTTAATGAACTTTTGTATATCAGTATCGAGAGGAAGACAGGCCCTCAATACCACTCACCAATCTTTATTAGTAGGCTCATGTGCATTACCTAAATGTCTAATAAATTTCTGACATTTGGCCAAATCTTTTCTAGGATCAGGGAAATCAGACATAATTGAAAACAGCTCAGACTTAGTCCTTGGACAATGCACTACTACATATTTTATGGGAACTACACCATCTTTGTCCGCCTTCCCATTGTGAACTGCTATTGTGCGGACAGGATGTAAACCAATCAAATCACCACATTCTGGACTACTTGCTGGAACAACTGTTGCAGTGCAATGAATGTTCCCCCTTTTATTAATTTCTATATTATTCTCACCAATTTCAGCCGCTGCCCCTGCTGGTGGGACCGTTTCTTTTCCTTGTCCGTGTGATGCCTCTTGCATGTTTGTAGCATGGGCAAGAGGTGAAATGACAGTACGTTAATTTTCTTCTTCTGAAATATTACCTTTAACATGACTTAATACATCATAAATATTACAAGTTACATTTTTAAAATTTTTGGTACTTGCGCTCAGTTCTCCACGCTTTGCAACGTTTACTTTCGTTGTGTGCGCGCTTTGCACCACGTCTACTTCCACTGTGCACGTGCTGCCTTTCCACGTGTTCCCTTCTCGTTGCCACAAGTCATCATGTTCAATTCTTGTTTTTGTTGATTTAATCAACAGTATTTTATCACTAACAATACATAGGGCCTCTGAATTAAAACTACCATCTGTGGGAAAAGGTCTCACACACTCCTGGGTCATCTTGACCCATTTGTCACAGTACGCCGTTGCTTACTCACCATATTTCTTATGCATAATAAACCTCGCTGAACCAATCGGCCCTTCCTTAGGCAGCACATCATTGGCTATCTCTAGCGTATCCTTAGCACCCATGTTGAACCTGAAATCTAAATGCGGGCCACAGGCATATCAGCTCCACGATACCCTATCTCTCCAGCAAATTCTTCCAACACTCTGCAACACACAACTGGCCTTGGACGATTTCAACAGGCTATGTCCACTTAGCTCAACCCGACTATGTATCACTGAACAATAAATTGTCAGCGTACTCAATCGAGGAACAACCTAACACAACAACTGGGATCAGAAAAGTACCAAGTTCGCAATACCCTGTCTTTCCAGTATGGGTACTTTACAACTGTTAGCACTCGACATTGATCAGAATATCAGCAGATGCAGCGTATTTCCCCCCACACCTCCCAAGTCACAATCACAGTTGCACAATCAACCATGCGGTCTGATCGCACCGCTTACAGATACTACCTATCGGTAAGCTTTGCGATTACTATAGTGGCGCTATATAAATAAATGATGATGATGATGATGATGATGAATACAACGAAAACCTGTTTTTTTCGCTTCGAGTATACCTGCCATGTATACTCTGTGGCGTCTATTCACCCCCTGTTCTCTTTTAGAACAGAACGCCACACACAAAGGTTTCTTTACTCACTGTTATCCTTTCAAACAGAACCTTTGTCTCTCAGGTCATCTCTTTTTACCCCGTTTCGTCAAACAGCACCTGGATCCTCTCTGTCTCTTTTCAACAGTAAATAAACTCTTCTCTTTATAATCATACAATTCACATACACATTTGTTTTCTGCACAGAAAATAAATTTCCCAAACAATAGTAATATCCTTTCAGAGACTTTACCAAGTGATTATACTATGCATACTATCAAAATGACTGTTTAAACACGTGGCAACAACACCGGAAGCACACATACGCAATGCAGGAAATACACATATGCTATGCAATGCAAGACATTTTAATTGCAAAACGACAGTAAAAGAAATAATTCTCTTTCTTGTTCCTAGATTCAAGTGAGCGCTCCTTATATTATGCAAAAACGAACACTTGGTTTTCACAACACAGAATGGTAAACAGGTTTTGAACACATTGCATTCTTACCTGTATATGACGCGTCACTCCACCCTTTGTTGAGGAACCAAAATCCGTAGGCTTTGCGTATCGTCTGGTAGTTTAACCTCCAGCTGCGAGCCCACAAATTATTAAAGTAATTACATTGTTTTCCAATAAGCATTGTCTATGCGATTTTTGTGGTTCCAAAGCACAAGCAATTTATTTAGCAAAAGCATAACAGTTCAATAAATTAGTACAGTACAGCCGATACATACGCTTGGTCCAGCATACAGTCAATAATCCTGAAGTCTGTGGTCAATGTGACTGCCTGCTGGTCCCAGAGCCCATGTTATATACAGTGAAAACAATACAGATGATTTGGCATGTTTCCATAGGTTCAGGCTTCAGGAGGGTCCAGTGTAATGCAGTCCATAGGTCAGTTCAAACGACACCCTCCAAGGGTGGGGGTCAACTTTCCAAGGGTGGGGGTCAGCTCTCCAGAGGATTAATACTAATTTTCCCGCTAAGAACTATTTTAAACTGGTCTTTTTGCATTACACAGACAATATCATTCTAACCATTTATTCCCTATCATCCATAACTAGCATACGGAATGTACGATCCTTTCGGCGAATGAACTGGATGTCTGCGAATAAATAGGGGCTTAGAATGATACCAGACATGACATGTTTCCCGTGACCTGAACCTAAGATCTCACTAATATGTACATATAACCTTATAATATTTAAGTATAAATCAAAAAACATCAGCTCATAAACAACTGTGGATTGGAACTATTATAAATATGAACTATATACAAGTGAATGTGTAAGTGCAAGTGTATGCGTGGGTTATTTATTGTGCGATTGCGCCATGACACAGTAAAGCAATATTAATCAATATACTATCTTTCATCCAATTATTCAACTTTGACTATATATATATATATATATATATATATATATCTATATATATATATATATATATATATCTATCTATATATATATATATATATATATATATATATATTAAGGATTAGTAGCAGTCCTTGAAGTACCCATCCTCCTATACCCTTGAACCAATCGTCCAGGTGCAGCCATGAAAACTATCCTTCTAGATAAGGGATCTCCAGCATGTTCTCCTTTAAAAATGTATATTTCATGTCTTATTTTTTGTAAGTGTTCATCAATTATTTTCTCTGTATCATCTGTGTCATTAATAAAAAATGTGCAACCTTGGGCTCCAAATTGAGTATATAGAGTCAGGCAGTACCCTCCAGACTAAGCTGTTAGATAGTCCAATATTAACCTATTGTCTTGTGTAAATGTATTAATTTGTTGGGCCACAATACTCATAAATACATTTCTGTATTGGGTGTAAACCCCTACAGTCATGGGTTGCTCTTTTCTTTATTCGGTTAAGTTAAACTTTCATATTGAAATTTTTCTCATTATGTATAATGATCTCTACATTGCTATTGGTGTGAGTCTGGTTCTTCCAGACCTAGCTTTCCTTTCTAGACTGGTACACATCTACAGCCTACAGCAAAAGAAAATAACATGCAATCAATATTCCTTCTGCTAATATCATTGAACACCACTCTCTGGTGTCTCTTGGACCTTTAAGTAACTTGTAAAATACATTTTACTTAGACTCCCATTGTCTGAAGATCTTGCAGTGGGATGCGTGTATCCAGGTGTCTTATTTCCCTGTACTTCCACTGCCATGGGAGTCGTCAATAAGACCTGGAAAGGACTCTCGTATCTGGGTTCAAGACTCTTCCTGATGTGCTTTCTCACGACCACCCAGTCCCCTAGTTGCAGTTTGTGGGTTATATTATCAAACCTAGGTTCTGGAATGGAAGAGAACACTTGACCATGTATCTCAGTTAGTTGGAGTGTGGTACAGTCAAACTTGGGGTCAGGAGTCACCATGTAATTAGACTCCCCTTGGGGTACTGGGGCTATGGTGGCTTCTCATTCGGCCTGCTCTACCAGTCTATTTCCCTTAGCTTCAGGGGTAGTGTCTCTGTGTGTGCCTTCACCTTCATCACTGACAGTTTGGAGGGCAGCTGGAATGCAGTGACCAGTGCCCTGGTATGTTCAGCATGTTGACTGGTTTGCTTGCTGAACCCATAAAGTCCCTACTTTCTATATAGGGCCATAATCATAATCGCATTTCCAAACGCAGACCTTGAATCAGTGTAAATGTTTACTCTTTATCCTTTTGCATATATGCATGCAAGTGGCAGGGCCTTTAGTTCAGCTTCTTGTGCTGACATGTGACTCGGTAGAGTCTGTTGAATCACCATTTCTCTGTGTGTGGTTACAGCACACCCTGTATTTATTATTATTAATATTTATTTATAAGGCGCCACAAGGCATCCGCAGCGCCGTACAGAGACAAACAAAATCACAATACAATGGGAGACAGCACAGTACAGTAAACACAGTAACTCAGTACGCTCAATGCACAGATAGAGAGGGCGGGGAAGGGGGAGGGAGGATCCGCAAATGACGGGGCCCAAGAAGGAGGGCGCGGAAGACAGGGAGACCCCCAGGGGAGAGGAGGGAGCGAGAGTGGACGTGGGGTGGAGGACCCTCGAGGAGGAGGGCTAAGTAGCTGGAAAGCAGAGTTAGAAGTGGTGGAAACAGGAGGAGAGATGGCCCTGCTCAGAGGAGCGTACAATCTAAGGGGAGGGGTGGACAGACAGAGAGACGCAGGGGAGAGAGGGAGAGTAGGGGGACAGAGGTAGAAGATAAGGTAGGAAGTTAAGTGGGAGACAGAAAGGCTTTAAGAAAAAGGTGGGTTTTTAGGGCCCGTTTGAAGCTGGACAGATTAGGGGAAGTTCTGATGGAGGGAGGGAGCTTGTTCCAGTGGAGGGGGGCAGCGCGGGCGAAGTTTTGGATACGCGCGTGGGAGGAGGTTATAAGGGGGGAAGAGAGGCGACGGTCAGAGGCAGAACGGAGAGGGCGGGATGGAGCATGAATAGAGAGGAGGGTGGAGATGTAGGGCGCAGTGGAGTTGGCGAGGGCCTTGTAGGTGAGTTTGAGGAGCTTAAAGAGGATTCTGAAGGGGAATGGGAGCCAGTGAAGGGCTAAGTAGAGGGGGGAGACAAAAGAGGAGCGGCGAGAGAGGAAAATAAGCCTAGCTGCAGCGTTAAGGACGGATCGAAGGGGGAGGCCAGTGAGGAGGAGGTTGCAGTAGTCCTGTATGAGGAAGACCATCTATGTAATAGCATGAACCATCTACAAAAAGAGTGATGTGTATCTTTAATGTCAGATAAAACTAGAGATTCTTGTCTCATTAGTTCTACACAATCATATTCAGAAAAATTTGTGTATATTTTTTTCTTCTTTTTCAAACTGGGATTCTCCCGCTAGAGGAACCCATTTTTCAAACTGGGATTCCCCCACTAGGGGAACCCTGACGTGTCTTCCCATCTTATGAAGCATGCAAAAATAATACTACTTCATATTTAGTAAGTCAAAGGTTTTGTTTGTGCTAGGTTTAAAATTTCTGTACTAGCATGCGGTACCATTAAGGTAACTGGGTGTCCTAGCACAATATATATACTCTTTTCAAGCGCTACAGCAGCTGCTGCTACTGATTTTAACACAATTAGATGCTGCTCATGTGATTGGGTTTAATTGTGTAGAGTAGTATGCAAGTGGCCATTGTTTGTGACCATGTATCTGTGTCAGTACCCATTGTGCATGTGCACTGACTTCATGAAAAAATAATGTGAAAGGCTTGTCATAATCTGGCAAAGCCAGTGCTGACGCTGAAGTTACTTCAGCTTAAAATTGGTTAAACATTTGGTTCTGCTCAGAAGAGAGTGTAAATGGCTTACTATCATCCAGAAGTGCTAATGCAGGAGCACGGATAATAGTTCATAAAGTATTAAGTCTTTTCCATTTATGTACAAACATTGAATTCCAATCTTTCCCATACCCATGATACAAAGAAGTACTTGCAGTATATGATGATTATAGTCCAGTAAATAAGGGCAGTGAATGTCTTTACAACACTGATTGACTGAAAACTATTATGAGGAAAAGAATAAAAACCTTTTGTTATCTACTATAATTTGACATTACATTGCATTACTTTCTTTTAAACCATCTAATATAAAATTTGATTAAAAAAACAAAAACAAAACAAAACACCATTTCATATTCAACTATGTTAATCCATTTCTCCTTCTCTCTTCAAAAACATACTTTCTGACCTTCTACGACATACAGAATAACCACCTAGTTCATGTATTTGCTACACGAATAGCCCATAAAGTATAATATCTCTTTCCAAAACACAGTAGTCATTACTCAGCAGAGTCTATGTTATTTAAATCCTTCATTAGTTTCAACTTATGTTTGTTGTGGCTGTGGACCAAAGTATATTGCAAACTTCTATTCAACTCTGGGAGTTGGATAAACTCAATCTGGATTGCCTAAAGGGTTTTCCTCTGTAGCTGGAGACCTTCTGTGAAGAGAAAAAAACTTTGCATAGAGATTAATATTTATTCATTAGGGATTACAGTAACTGTCATTAATTCATATTTCCCAATCAGTGTGTGTTTCTGTATGTATCATGCTTGTCAGTATCAGTACACCATTTTCAGGTAACCAGTGAACATTTTTGTGCAGCAAACAGCTGCTAATAAGACACTTGTTTATGTGTTTCTCTGTGTAGCTTAACTGTGAGACAAGGCGTTCCATGTTATGAAAATTTGATTTCCACAAAAGGCAGTCCCTAATCTCAGAAACTGGGAAGTGCGAGTTTTCAAAGCCACTTCTTTCTCATCATTACCTAGTACAGCCCCCTTGAATGACTGATGTGTCTTTCTGGATTTCAAACATTCAATCAACCAGTTCTCAAAAGGTTTCAGGCATTCAGCCATTTTGAAAGCAACACTGCTCTTCTCATAAATCAGAGTACTCTCGTTAGATACCTCGCATTGTGTCTGCAAATCACTCAACATTTGCAGACACAATGCGAGGTATCTAACAAGAGTACTCTGATTTATGAGAGGAGCAGTGTTGCTTTCAAAATGGCTGAATGCCTGAAACCTTTTTAGATCCCATAACCAATCACTAAATATTCACTCATATTTCCAGATTCTGTGATTTCCGTGTCGAAAGTACAAATAGGTTCACTTAAACAAGTCTCGCTCAAAGACGGCATTTTATCTCGTAGCATTTATTTATGGGCATAACAAACCCCTCTGATTTCTGAAAACATTCATCAGCACCATTTTCACACAAATTAAAACCGCTTGTAATAATTGCATGTAAAAGCTCACTACCACCTTTCTCTTTTAAGTTAAAGTGAATTGTTCCTCAAATTCACAGACAACATTTTTTGTTCAGCTACAAAAACAGCTCATTGGACCCCAGCCAGCTGGAGGCCAGTGTTTTCTCCTGACATTATCTGTACATTATTTACAGTTTTGTCTATCCAGAGTTTCGTGCAGTGACGGACCAAAGATTTTAAAACTTCTTTTGCATCTCTTCAAAAGCTTACAATTAAGCAATGCAGGCATTACATTTACAAATATACAAATTTTCCGACCTTGAAACATGTCTCTTGTAAAATGTTAAAGACAGACAAACACGGATCTTCCTCACACGCAGTAAGACAGAGACAAAACTCACATACAGAGGAAGAAAAATGAATTGATATCTTCCAGCCTACTGCTGTGGAACTACAAGTCCCAGCATTAAGCTAATTACAAGTCAGCTTCAATATATTATTACCACTCACCACTTCGGACACATTTTAGTTACTTTTGACAAACAGCGTGAACTTATCAATTTTACAAACATTGTCTGATAACAAAAAACAGTGTCCATCTAGAAGATTTCTTTCGCACTAGACGGATAGAGGAGAGAGATTTGCAGTTTCCCCGCTGCCCATAGCCCCCCTTCTTATCTCAACACATTGAAATCTTTTACACAGAATAAGAGTGGGGCACATTTTACTCTTTCAGCTGCGCAGCATCAAACATACATTTATAGGACACAACCTACTTGATTTATTATATCATTCAGCTTCTGAGGCAATTAGCATATCCACTCAACACATATCAATTCATTCTTTGGCTGTCCCCGCTTTCTTGAAAAATTACTTGCAGACCTTCTACTCCCCTCTTTTATTAAAATCTTTGCACATCATGTCTATGGGGGAGTTGCTGTCATCTATCTGTTTACTGTCTATATTCCCCATATTGACAGTATTCTGTTGAGTCCAGACAGAGACTCTGATCTAGTTTCTGTGGGTTGTTCTAACAGTAGATGTCCCATTCTGTTGAGTCCAGCCAGGGACTCAAATTTAGTTTCTGTGAACTCCTTGAGGTGGATGTCCGGTTCTGTGGACTTCTTACAGTGGATGTCCGGTTCTGTGGACTCCTTATACTGGATGTCCGGTTCTGTGGACTCCTTATACTGGATGTCCGGTTCTGTGGACTCCTTATACTGGATGTCCGTTCTGTGGACTCCTTATACTGGATGTCTGTTTCTGTGGACTCCTTACACTGGATGTCCATGCAGAATAGTCTTTTTGACAGTATCTGGGACAAAGATCTGCGAAATTCATCTAAACTTCTTTGATAAATTTCTGGGGATGGTGTTGGTGTCACACATGCACTCAAAATTCACTCATCTTTCAGAAATCTAATTACTAATACAATTACAGTAAACAAATTGAGTTAGTAAATACTGTATAAATCTGAGACTTAAAGATCTGCGTGCCTGATACCTTAGATGGACATGAGGAAGCTCTAAACAGAGGAGCCTGACAAGTAGAAAACTATACTCACACGGGTTATAGTCAGAGTCCCGTGTCCAGGGCAACCTCCAATGTTGTCTTTCCTTGGTTCAGGTCAGCAGTCTCGGTGCGGACCTCCAATGCTGTTGGATCTAAACAGTCTGTTCACCTGTAAGCGTCAGTTTACCAGTTTATGAGCTCATCAGCCAGAGAGAATAAAAGACACTGCAAGTTCTGTGTGTGCAATTAGCTCCACTTTATTGTTTACAAATTCACATATTTATAGCACTCTGGTTACACAAAATCACGTACTTCAGCAAACTACGCCCCTGTCTTATTTTCGTCTTAACCACTCATTGTGCATGGTTCCATTACACAGACCTTGCTACATTCTCACAGGAATTCTCCCAAGGGGACTGTGGTTATCTCCTGTCTGTCATATTCAAGGTCATGAATGCAGCTCCTCTTAAACAACAAGATAATAATGAATAACTTCTACAAACTAGCTGCATCTAAGCTGTTTTTAAGCTGTACAAGAACAAAATGGGTGACAGGTAACAAGATGACGTCAGCTCAGCAAAATCACATTTCTCAAATCTATCATTCGGTTCCACTTGAGATACTGATATCGAATCATAAATATTTTTTTATTCAGTGCATATTTTCAACTTGCACAAGATCGTCAAAGTTTGATGTTATACGATTTTCCACAATATCAGACGTAGTGACTTTGCCAATACACAATTTATGTTAAGAAGGTGCATCATAACTATTTCTATTAATGGAACATTAATAACCTAATGCACTGCAGTCATGTCAATGAGTGATAATATCGGAGATATTCATTGCTATTACTGTGTTTCCCCAAAAATAACACCTACCCTGAACCAGTAAAAAAACAGTATTTTTTTACTACTGAGTATATGTAATTCTATATTTTATTTTTATTTTTACTTTTCTAAACAAGTATTGTAAAAACTCAGTCTGTACATCAAGAGCCTCTGACGCGGTAAAGAGGCAAGTGTGATCCTCTCTTTCCCCAAGACGGGTAAGCGATGTCCGGTCGCATTCATTTATATTGTCGGCTGTATTTCACAAGAGCCACTGTTGTGGTAAAAAGACTTTTATTTTCTAAACGGATAAGCGCAGTTTAATTTGGATTATCGGCGGCGGCTGCAGTCGAGTTTCTGGATATTTTCAGACTTTCTACTTTTGAGGAGTATTTATTGGCCGCTGACTATCTTTACATCCTTGTCCTATAAATTGGCTATATTGAATGAGTTATTTATACTATAATAAATTACAAACTTTTTGTTTGATATGATATCAAGGATGCGATTTTTGAGCTGATGACTATTGCAACATTATATATACAGTCAAATCCATAAATATTGGGACATCGACACAATTCTCATATTTTGGGCTCTATACACCACCACAATGGATTTGAAATGAAACAAACAGGATGTGCTTTAACTGCAGAGTTTCAGTTTTAATTTGAGGAAATTTACATCCAAATCAGGTGAACAGTGTAGGAATTACACCGGTTTCTATATGTGCCTCCCACTTTTTAAGGGACCAAAAGTAATGGGACAAACTAAACAATCCTACATCAAACTTTCACTTTTTAATACTTTGTTGCAAATCCTTTGCAGTCAATTACAGCCTGAAGTCTGGAATGCATAGACATCACCAGACGCTGGGTTTCATCTCTGGTGATGCTCTGCCAGGCCTCTACTGCAAATGTCTTCAGTTCCTGCTTTTTCTTGGGGCATTTTCCCTTCAGTTTTGGCTTCATCATGCTCAATCGGATTCAGGTCAGGTGACTTGGCCATTGCATAACATTCCACTTGTTAGCCTTAAAAAACTCTTTGGTTGCTTTTGCAGTATGCTTCGGGTCATTGTCCATCTGCACTGTGAAGCGCCGTCCAATGAGTTCTGAAGCATTTGACTGGATATGAGCAGATAATATTGCCCGAAACACTTCAGAATTCATCCTGCTGCTTTTGTCAGCAGTCACATCATCAATGAATACAAGGGAACCAGTTCCATTGGCAGCCAAACATGCCCATGCCATGACACTACCACCACCATGCTTTACTGATGAGGTGGTATGTTTTGGATCATGAGCAGTTCCTTTCCTTCTCCATACTCTTCTATTCCCATCACTCTGGTACAAGTTGATCTTTGTCTCATCTGTCCATAGGATGTTGTTCCAGAACTGTAATGGTTTTTTAGATGTTGTTTGCCAAACTCTAATCTGGTCTTCCTGTTTTTGTGGCTCACAAATGGTTTACATCTTGTGGTTAACCCTCTTCTCTTGATTGTTGACTTTGACACATATACACCTACCTCCTGGAGAGTGTTCCTGACTTAGCCAACTGTTGTGAAGGGGTTTTTCTTCACCAGGGAAAAAATTCTTCTGTCATCCACCACAGTTGTTTTCCATGGTCTTCTGGGTCTTTTGGTGATGCTGAGCTCTCCGGTGCGTTCTTTCTTTTTAAGAATGTTCCAAAGAGTTGTTTTGGCCACACCTAATGTTTTTGCGATCTCTCTGATGGGTTTGTTTTGATTTTTCAGCTTAATGATGGCTTGCTTCACTGATAGTAACAGCTCTTTGGATCTCATATTAAGAATCGACAGCAACAGATTCCAAATGCAAATGCCATACCTAGAATTAACTCCAGACCTTTTACCTGCTTAATTGATGATGAAATAACGAGGGAATAGCCCACACATGTCCATGAAATAGGTTTTGAGTCGAATGTCCCATTACTTTTGGTCCCTTAAAAAGTGTGAGGCACATATAGAAACTGGTGTAATTCCTACACCATTCACCTGATTTGGATGTAAATACCCTCAAATTAAAGCTGAAAGTCTGCAGTTAAAGCACATCTTGTTCATTTCATTTCAAATCCATTGTGGTGGTGTATAGAGCCCAAAATATGAGAATTGTATCGATATCCCAATATTTATGGACTTGACTGTATTCCATATGTGGCTTAGGAACTTGTTGTTTTATTGGGATTTATATATAAGTTATGTGTAATTGTTCCATATAGCAATTTAGTTTTGTCATTTAACTATTATTAGTTACATTTAGGTGTCATTTGCACATTCTTCCTTTTTTTCTTGTTGTTATCTAAAGAGGAGGCTTAAAACTACCTCTATTGAATTGCTGCAATTGACATCTTTAGTAATTATTTTTTTATTTCTATTTTTTAATTTCCGATAACTTTTGGCGCCAGAGATTCTGTAGTTTTCGCTAGAATCGATCAAGTTTCATTCAGCACAGCAATTGAAAATGAAAAGACATCAGCTGTGGTTGCTCCCTGGAAAGATGACATCATTAAGTTTGCAGTTGCTCATTTCGAGAAAGTCCAACCGAGAGATGATTACCATGAGCTATTGGAACTCACCATAATTTTCTTGGGAGGCATTCCTCCAAGTGCAGGACATTTCATATTTCCTGGAGCTATCCTTCCGGTTCGCCTGATGGCTTGGGCCATTTATTCCATCAAGATGTGGCTGTTACAAAACCAGTACATTCCACAGCAGCCAGGGTTCAGCGAGTCATGGAAGACTCGCGGGATATCGTACTGTGCCAAAGTTTGGCATCATCTGCAGGAAGTTTGTCTGTTCATTACTGCCATTTATGTGAGATACTGGTTCCAGAGTTCATCACCAACTGTAGCTCCAAGGATTGACTCTGCCTTTTCCAACCTTGATCTGAACAAAGAAGTTGCAATGGTAGCCAAAAAGGCATTTAACAACCATCAATGGTATCTTTAAGAAATACTGGTCAGTTTCAGTTTCTTTGATGATCAAGTGTCAACAGAAAAAAAAAACCTTATGGCTGCAGCTATCAAACACTCAGATGGATCTGACAACCCTCTGAAACGTATTCTACCAGTTCTTCAGCCAGCAACAAAGGGCTTATATAACTTTGTCACAAGATCAACGCTGAGTTTGTTCAAAATTCTTGGTCTGTCTTAGGAATTCTTGGAGTATGATTCGGTGGAATGGCAAAACCTTGAATCATACTAAATCAGTCAGAAGATTGCAGACTCTGTGAGGGTAGTAAATGATCTTTCTGAGAGAGGTGTGGCGCTAATCCAAGAATTCAATGCTTTAATAACATGAAACGAGGAACAGAAACAGGTCCTTTTGCAAGTCGTGGAGGAGCAACGCAGTAAGTTCTGTATGCCAACAAAAACTGTTGTCATCAAGAGATCATTATCAAAGTGACTAACGTAAACTTGACGATTGTTTAAAATATTTGATGAAAAAAGCCATTAATATTTAAAACATTATGAAACAAATTACCGTTCTGCATTATCACAATGTAATCGTCATATTATAAACTTTGGTGGAGTTGTGCAAGTTCTAAATATAATATGATTTCAAAATAAAAATTACTGTCATGTTTTTTCATATAATGGCACATTTTGGTGGGTTGGTGGTTGTCATTTTCTTGTAGTTAAGAGGCTTATTTGTCACACCTCTCCTGCATTGGGACAGGCGAGGTCCCGGGAAGTATACAGGGATGACTATACAGAGTTAATTCCGTTCACAGACAAACTCCTAGCCTACACAGAGATGGTCTAATGAGGTAATTAGATCAAACAGAGGAGACTTGTGTACGTAAAATCTGAGTTGGACAATTGTGTTTGTGGATGATGCTAAAAGAGCTGGTCAGTTAGTAGAGAGCCAGACTGTGTTTAGCTAGCATTAGGGTCACCATGAGGTGTGACATTGTTTACTGGTGTCATCCTGATGAAGTATTGCTCTTAGTTGTGATGTCAACAATAAAGCAACATTTAATTTGATGTAAGAAGCTGTGACTGAAGCCTGCGGTGTGTCGGTGTCAGAAGTGTTATAAGTGGTGTCATCTGGGATCTGTAAAGGACAGCCAACACACAGCTGTCCACCCAACCTCCAGATGAAAAGGGTGGTGATTGGAAAGTATTGAATGCCACTATCATACCAAACTGTTTAGAAAACTGTCAGTTGCAGTGGAGAGAGATTGCTAGTTTGCTGACAAAGAAAATGTTTTTCTGTGGAGAGAAATATATGAGCAATATTACTTGAACTGTGCAGCCTCTGTTGTTTTTACAAAAGAAAGCAAATGTTTTAAAAATTGCTGAGCATTCTAGTGCCACACGTTGGTTATTCACTGAGTTGAGCGTGGTCCACAGAAGTCTGCTGTTTACCTGTGTGGGAGGCAAAAGCACCTGTTTTGTTTGCTAATTGTCTGTAGAGTTGTATGTAAAAGGCGGCAATAGAGATCAAGAGTAATTGCTGCCAGCATAAATTTTCTTTACTCCAGCCAAGATGAACAAAAGAAAGAATAAAGTATGTCAGAGAGAAAGTGTACAAACAGGTGGGACTGAAATTGATTCCCAGCAGGGTGAACTGGAAAATGGCATGGTAGTTTGCAGAATAGAAGTTGAATAGAAGTTGAAAAATCTCATGCTCTCCGTGCAAGCCTGGTGTTACCTGGCCAGGAAAGTGTTTGAATGGTTGGAGCAAGCTTTCATAGAAGATTATGTGGGCATGGCAGAATATGATTGCATGGAGAGGACTTTAAGAAAAGAAATCTCCTAGCTTGAGAAAGAATTGTGGGACGCAAAGCAGAAGTGTGTGGAAAAGATAAAAGTCTAAGAAGCTGTTTCTGAGTCCCTGAAAAGTGAATTGCGATAGATGTTTGGAGTAAAAAGCGGAGTGAAAGCTCTTTAAGAGATAGCAGCAGAGAATGAGGAAAGACCGTGGAAGCTTTTAAACAACAAATAGAGTAGAAATACCAAGAGATTGCTGCACTGAAACAAGAGCTTGTTATGGCTCAGCCCCAGGACACTCCCAGCACTGTTCAGCCAGGCATGCCTTGTGGTGCCGCAATTGGTCAAGGTCCAGCTGTGAAGTTGTGGAACCGAAGGGGTTTGAAGTGTAGACAGCTGGGACACATTGAAGCCAAGTGTACTAAATCGCATAAACATGATCGGAAAGGAGTCCACTGTGAGCGGGTCTGACTGGACATGCCAGCATCTGAGACACTGGTCGGAAGCCCATATCTTAAAGGACCGGCATGTGTACTTGCAGCATGTGGATCTCAGTCGTGGGAACTTGCTGTGTCGGAATGCTATCCAGGAGGACATGGCAACACTTCCACAAAAGTGTCACCATTTAGGCAAGCCTGGACAGAGGACTAATTATCCAGAACTGTTACTTGTGCCGAACTTTGCAAGTGATTAAAGAGGTGATGAGTATTTACAACATGCATTTAAGTTGGCTAATGTTGGCAGGTGGTGTGCCAACATATATTGTTAAAGAAAATGTTATGTTTCGTATTGCTGATGTGAAGGGGAGGAGAGTAGAACAGTTGGTGGTTCCAAGAGTTCATGTACTGCTAGTGTTGAAGGCTGCACACACACACAGTTGAGTGGCGGACACTTAGGGGATGGGAGAACAATGGTTAATGTTCTGCACAGGTTTTACTGGCCTGAAGTCTGCCAAGCCGTGAAAAAGGTCTGTACGGGTTATGCATTGTGCCAGAAAACCATTGTCATAGGTCAGCCGCAAGTAGAAAGGGCTCATAAGCGTTCTTTTAAAAACAGAAGGGGCTATGAGTGGAGAGAGATAAAGGGGGAGGGGGGGGGGGGGCAGGCTGTTTTGGAACAGTGTTCTCCGTTTGAAAGAAGATAAGGTCCCTGTTAGTGTGCTGAGGGACATGGTCGAGACAAGATAATACATACTGATTAAACAAATTACAAACAGATAACTTGTAATGCAGATCAAGTTTTTACAGGTCAGTGAGTGAGATTGATGAATTGATGGCAATGTCCAATGTGAAGTAGGCCTGGGCTCGAGAATAGAGGGCTAGCGAAGCAGACCTAGAGATACAGAGGGTGATGGAATAGTAGAAGGAGAACACAAGAAAAGAGGACCCTGCTCGTGTAAGCTTACATCCTAAAGGGATAGGGTGTGGGAGATCGTTCCTGAATGTTGCTGCCCACCTTAGTTTCCTCTCCTGCCGCAAATATATAATATTATGAGATACATATATTAAATATATGCACTGACTACTTTGTTCCGCTTTTGATTCTAAACTGTGTTTGTGTTTTGGTTTTGTAACTGGTTTTGCCAAAATTTCGTGAAAGGTTTTGGATCTAGATTTAATTAAAAATTGTGAAAAATATGTAAAATAATGTCATTTTCAGCTGTTTTTGCTCCTACACTACTATTTATAGCATTAACGTTCTTTTCCAGTCTATTTTTTTAATGATCTCTTCACAACTGTCCCAAATATGTTTTTAATGATTCCTTTACAACTGTCACCAATTCTGCCCAAAGTCTGAAGCATGGGCAGGCTGGGCTGGGGGCATGGGGACATCTACCCCCCAGGCCACTCCCAAAGTGGGCTATCTTGGACTGGGTCACTGGGCCACCTGCATTTTTTCCTTTAAAATGTTCCTAATAGGCTGCTGAGTTGAGTCTTGCTCCTCGGGCTAAACTTTGCCAGCCATCCCCTGCTCTGCAGCGACCTTCTGTAATGAAAGATTTTGTAATTTTGCCATTGTTGCATTTGCTTTCTCCCATTCAATTCCCAAAATAATGAATCAAGTTTATACAATTTTCTATCTCCATCACTTAGCGTAAAACACCAGCTATCATCTCTCCATCTCTGCATGTATTCTTTGCCAGGGCCAAAGTCAGTCCTCTTAATTTCCTAGAATGTGGACCTTCAATTGTATTTTAAAGACATGTTTTGGGCAACCAAATCTGCATCAACTTGAGTATTATACATACTTACATGTGTGGGAAGGGCATTTACTGGCTATCTGAACTGTCAGTTTTACATATTTCTTACACTTCACTAATAGAACATATAAATATTATTTATATACATTCAATATTTATATACATGGGTTTTGGGGACCACCTCTGCTCTAAGTCTCGGGCAGTCCCCTTTACCCTGGGGTTGTATGAAGTTTCCCCTGGGAAACTCATTCTTCAGTCCTCTCCAAAATATATATACAAGCTTCCTGGTTTGATTTAGAAGGGCAGCATTATGGCACAGTGCATTTAAGTTAAACGAGGTATTATAGCTCTGCTCTTGGCTACCAATAAATGCTCTGCCCATCGAGAAGTGCATAGTCTACTAGTCTTTGAAGTTTTTGGTATGAGTGCAGGCTACCTTCATCTGTTTACTTTTATAAATGTCTAACTCTATTTATTCATACCACTGTCCATCCAATGACCTCTGCCTGGATGCTGTAGCTTCACTGTCTATGATGCATGTCCTATAACATTCAAAATGTAATGTGTGTGTGCAGTGTTTGACATTTTGTAATATGGGTGCAGGCCACCTTCGTCTATCAGCATCAACATTAATTTATATACAGCAAATTATGTAGCGCTTTATAATTGAGTATCTACTTTTCTAAATATCTACTGCTGCCTCTTTCTATTTAATGACATCTGTTTGTTACTGCCTCTTCACTCTCCATGATGCATGTGTCACGAATACTCACCTCTCCCCGTTCCCCCGCCGCTCCGTCGGACCCGGAAGCCGCACTTCCGGGTTTGGCGGTCACGTGATCGCTACCTAGGGCGGTCACGTGATTACTACCCCAGGGCGGGGAATTCAAATGGGACACACTATAAAAACATAGCTCTGACACTTGGTGAGTGTCAGAGCAACTTACCTGTTCCTGGCTCCTTATTCTTGTGTCCTCCTCATTCCTGCTTCCTGTGTGCTTGATCTTCTGTGTACCGAACCTGCTTGCTGACCTCCCAGATTACCTGTGCCCCTGACCCGGATTGCCTCACGCTCCTTTCTCTATACGTTACCTGCCTTCCTGTGTACCGAGCCGGCCAGCTGATCACCCTCCTGTTCTGGTGACCCGTGTACCGATCCGGTTTGTTTAACTCCGAGACTGCTTCCTGATTCTGTCTTCATTGCCTGTGTACCGACCCGGCCTGTCCGACTACTCTCATCTTGCTCCTACTCCGCTGTACTACATCTTGGGGCAAACCTAAGGACCGCGACCTGCGACTCCTGGCAGCAAAGCCCAGCCCGCCTTGCGGCGGTTCTTGGTGAATACCGGGGAGATCGTTAGACTCCGCACCTCAGGTGAGCCAGCGTAAATCAAGATTAGTAGTGAATCCAGTAAATCCGTTACAGCATGCTGTCTAATGTTCCAAATTTAGTGTGTGTGTGCATAGCGTTTTAACATTTTTATCTTTTGCACCTTACTCTAATTTCTTGTTGTTGTTTAATTTGTCTAATGGGCTTGCTTCAGTTGCTGGCATGTCAGATGACATTTTTGTTGTAGCTGCTGCAATTTTCTACATTCGAAAAATGTCGAAAAAAACTCTCACACGCAAACACACAGTTTTAAATATAGATATCAAAAAATTGACAATTATTGAAAAATAGAAAAGATTAGAATACATAGCATTTTTTTTGGGGTGTGCAGTGCGTTGACCCTCACACACAAACACCCAGTTTTTTTAAAAAAAATAATTCAGATGTCACTACCCCACACAGTAGAAAAACTTAAAATTTTAAAAGAAGTAAATATATTTGTTTTTTGGATTCTCCTGCGAATAATCATACAGGAAAAGTACAGTTTTCCTCCACTAAATATACTACTTAGTTCAGAATGATATCTAACTCAGTCTAGATACTAGTACAATTATATATGCATTAATAAAAACCAGTAGTCACTAGTCCGTCTAAACTCTATGAAAGATTGAAATTAAAAGCAGTTGATCAGCAAACTATTCTAGCTGACTGATCTCTATAGAACTGCTTTACAATAATCACACAATTCTATTGCTTTCTATGTCCCTTTTCACCCTGAACACTATTTTCAGAGCAGAGCAACGCAGCTAAGCTCATCCCTTTATGCTGTCTGTTTTAAAATATCACTTAAGAAAACGAGAGAGGGATATAAATAGATCGCGAGTTTTTCATGGAAATTTTACCAGAAATGACATTTTGCCTCGTTTTGAGATTCGAAATTGGCACGCGAAACAGAGTCATGACTCAGTAAAGGTCGGATCCCCAATGTCAGATCTTGTCGGATTTCTCCAAGTCCGAACCACTCATCTCTAAAATATATATATAGCTGGCATTCCATTTGTAAATAAAATGCAGATGTTAGATTAACTAAATTTAATAATATAGCTTTCCACTCTAAAAATTTAACATTTATCTTTACAGACTTGACAAACAAATTTATTGCATAACGCTCTACGTCCGCATCATGATAATTTCTACAAAATTAGCCCTATAAAAATAAGAAATGCTGATAAATTTCACAGATGTGTCAGATATACAAAATAGAATAGTGTAGGTACAATAAGTGGTATTTAATGAGAAATGCAAAACTCTCATTACACATGTTGGACACACTGGGTGTCATTTAGGAGCAGAGCAAAAAAAGGAGCCAATTTGCACCTTGCAAAACCATATTGCAAATTTAAAATGTGTGGACAGATTTAGAGTAGGGAGGGGGCATGTTCCAGCTCATCTCTAAATTGCAGTGTAAAAATAAAGCTGTCCAGTATTTGTGTGCTCAATGCAAAATCAGCCAGTATTTTCCTTGCATGGAAAAATAAATAACTGTATTTATACCCCTTGCATTTCAACATAGTTTGTTCAGAAGCAAACTTGCACCTTTTTTTTCTTTGCTATATAAGCCCAAAATTAATATAATGAAATGTCAGTTTCACTAGAGAGAGACATACATAAGAGAGAATAGTGAAAGATGAAATGTGAGTGTCTTGGAGATCCCAGAGGGGAAATAAAGTGCGACTGCAGAGGGGGTAGAGGACTGTGAATCGCGTCCTTTTGGTCCCATGACGCAATGATATAATTATATAATTTTGCTAATTTGCTTCAAATCCCGTCATGTAGACCCCCATACTGTCCATTTCACTAGGAGGTGGGCAGGAAGTGGGAGAATGGCCTGCTCTCCTAGGAGACCTACCCAGAATTCTGGAGTATGCAGATATTCCGGAAGAGTTCTCAAGTATGGAATGGACTACTGTCAGCTGGCCTTCTCTGTTCCACTTCTCCAAGCGTAAGGGCCGCAGGTTCAGCATATGTTCAACTAAATATGGCCCCATTTTCATGTGCATGCATCGTCCATATAAACATATTTCTATACAAAAGGACTTGCATCCATCTCTAAATAAGACCGAAATTTGTAAATTGTGAAGATTGTAGTCTACAAATAGATATAGGATAACAACTGATTATTCTTTCTGCTGTGTGGTGTGGTTGGGGTTAGGACTAGGAACATTTAAAGATGCAATGCCACTGTGAGAATACTGGGTATATCTGGCCCAATTCTACCCACTTCACACTAGCAGGCCACCCAGGGGTGCCTTGCTATGCCAGGGAAGCCCATCCAGTATCTTCTAGGGTTCTTATAGTCACATGCAGTTAGAACAGTACATCAGTACATTTATTGTAATAAAAACACCACTAGAATACTAATTACAAACTGTAAATAAATGGCAGGCAGGTTCACCACATTATCTGTCCCTTACCCCACTAGCTTTAGGAGCTTCAGTCACCTGGATGTCCTGACTTGCAGAATCCAAGACCCATAGGGTTATTCTGAGCTGCAGTTGTACTAGCAGAAACCTAGACCTCAACGCTGGAGTTCTTCCTGGGATCCAAGACAGTGATGATCACCGGGTCTGCTGGTAGAGAACAGAAGCCTTCACCAGTCTGCCCTGTACTTTCCGGGAATCAATCCTCAGAATAAACACCCCCTCCTACCCTGGAGTGGCTCCTTATATCCAGGGTCAAATTTCCACAGTGTTTTCCCCTCCCTGGGTGTCTCCTTCTTAAACATTGGTGGATGCTGGACCAGGGAGTTGGAGTGGAAGTGGAGATGATCTTGCCTTCCACAGTGAATCCCCTGCTGTGTCCCTGCCACAATGTCTGGGCCAGTCCTGTTGAAGTCAACGGATAATAATTGGCCTTCCCCACCTCCAGATCTAAAATAGCACCCCCTCCTGGAATTAACCCCTTTCAAGCTTTTTTTTAAGCCAAAACTAGCTCACAGCGGATCAGGATTTCCTGTAGAGAAAAAGGGGGGGGGGGGGATGAATGCAGCTACAGCTCACCTGTATCCGGGATCCCACCTGAGCCCTACCTGAGCCCTACCCATAACCCGCCTGGTTTCAATTTAAAAACAATGTGTAACAGCATCACTGCAATATCAACAATATAAAACAAACAATATACATTTTTACATTGAGTAACATATAGTGAAATTTTTTTCTATATAGGCATAGCTACAATATCAAGTAGTTTGACACTGTATTTGCACTCTGGTGATCTGGGAACATTAACAGAGCTATAAAAAGTACATGTTATGCTCCACATTTTGTGAGAAACAAGGGGCAGGCTAGTTAAGGTGATATCAAACTCATTTCATCACAGCCACATAGACTTTTTTTGTTAAACAGCAGGGGGTAAATGTATTAAACAGTGCATTTTGAAAATCGCCGATATTCGGCGAGTTTGACAGCTAATTTTAAAAGTTGCTTTTTAAGACATTGTCGTTTTAAAACTCGCTGTCAAACTCGTCGAATATAGGCGACTTGCAAAAGGCGCTGTTTAGTACATTTACCCCCAATCCTTGTATCTTTGTAGCATGAAGCCAAAAGTGTTTTTCCCATGATGTCTTTCTATAATTTTGTTTTCCAACAGCAAAATCTCTCTGTGGGACAAATTAGTATGAATACTACTGCAGAAAAGTGCATCTAGAAGCATTTGTTATCTAAAGCTCATTCATGAGGATATTGTAAACTGATTCTGATTCAGAGCATGTAAGTAGTGCCAGAAGAAGGAGCATACTGAAAAGAGGAGCATTATAAGGCATTTTTGCTCACTACATTATATGTCATGTGACTGTGGTTGCCATGTTAATCCCATTACACTTGGCAAGCTGTAAATTATTAGCAGCTTGGAGAAAAATGCTAAGCAAAATAGAACAAAACAATGTGTATTTTAAAACTTTGCTAATCTCGAATGGCTGTCTATAATTATTTATCCATGTACAGAAGACATCTTGTGATAATGACCTATTTGCTGTGTAGGGGAATGGTGCTAATTTGCTGTGCAGTAGAATGGAGGTCATTTGCTGTGTTGAGGAATAGCAGTCATTTGCTGTGTAAGAGAATGGCGGTAATTTGCTGCACAGGAAAACGAGGGTTATATGCTGTGTAAGAGAACACTGGTCATTTGCTGTATAGAAGAATGAAATTGATTAGTAGGGGAATAATGGCATTTTGGGGTCACTTGCTGAGTAAGGGAATGGCTGTCTGTTTCTTTGCAAAATAATGTGGCAATTATTAGGTATGATATGCCATATTATGCTGCCCTGTACATCTATGTATCCATTAAAAACACAAAAAATAAGCAGACAAGTAAGTATTCAATAAGATTGAGATTTGGTTCGTGACTCAGACCAATTCTTTTCCGAGGGTTTTGGATTCGACTGAATCCTTAACCAATTGGTTAGATACATTCCTACTATTTAACCATTAATAGTAGGGGACAGATTTGTCTGCCCATCTGTCAGAGAAAAAATGTAAATACTTTTTTACGATGTGATGTTTTTCCATTACAGAATGTTTTCCTGCAGTGAAATATAGAGACAACCAACAAGTTCTGAGATTTCTGTGAAATAAGTATCCTTCTTGGTTCTCTTTTTGTAGCGTTGTAAAAAAAAAAAATAGGTCACCAGGTGCAGAAGCCTGTTTGTGGGCGTCTGTGCACAGAAGCTATGGAACATTTGAGCAGAATAGTGCCCTTAATCTCTCTTACTAAATATCCTGTTATCTTCCCAAACATCTGTTCATACGATTTTAGACCGAATTTAAGCTCAAGTTAAGGCAAAGCTTCTGCCAGCACCATTCCCTATAAACATTGAGCTTCTAGTGTCTAACTCCTTTGAAAATACTATTCTGTACAGATCACAGTCCAGCACTCTTTCTTACCTTTTCTCTGGAAATGAGATTATGATCATTGTAATGTGTTCTGGCAAACTAGCAGGACAGATCTATGACTCTAATTTTAAATCAGTCTGGGGCTAAGTTGAAATAAAACATTGTTATAGGAAAGGAAACCTATGTGATATTGATAGGCTGAGCTTACACAAAAATAGTTTTCAAATGGAAATGAAAGTTAAAGAAGATTGTTACCCATTTTCAATTCATATACTCTAATGGATAATAAGATGATTTGCAAATCTTTTTTTCTCATTTTGTTTCTGCTGCCTTGCTGCTGAAAACGTTTAGGGGGAAATCTACTATTGTGTGGTTAAGTGTGCGGCTTTAATACCACCATGTGTCGCGTGAGGTTTTCAGCCCCAAACCGCAAGGTTTATTTTTCATGCTTGTTGTAGGCTGAAATCTTAAACTTCATGCAATATGCAGCGTTTTTAAGACCACTAAATCGTATATAGGAGTACTCTGTATCAGATAGGTCCTCTAGGGAGTAATCGGGCCCCCATACCGAGATGACTGGCCCGATGCTGTATAGCACAGGGCTCCTGCTGGTATCCCTGGCCGTTGGATACTAGGGTAATATAAATAAACTTATAATGCCCCCATTCATATGCCCCTTTTCATATGTGTTAAATTATTAGTGCCAATCTCCTATTATTAAATAAAATAATGCCCCCTCTTTTATTATTAAGTAAAATAGTGCCCCCTCCTTTATTAATACGTAAAATAGTACTTCTTTTTTAAAAAAAAAAAAAAAAAAGAGGGACCCTAATAAATAAATACTGACATCTTCATGCTGTTTTGGTCTGACATAATCCAATGGCAAAAGAAAACAGCACCCGCTTTTAGCTGGATGAGGGTCTGGCTGCCTAGGTAGTTAATAGCCAGTCAGCCAATCAGGAACAGTCTCTTATCTTGACAGGATGAAGGGAGGGGGGTTTTGTTTCAATTTATTTTTTACCCTCTGACAGGCAAGTTAGCTATAAAGTATGAGTTATCTTGCCTGTCTGTACTATGTCTAAAACAAATGCCATTTTTCTGGCAGTTTTATATGCAATTTTGCAAACCACATTTTCTTAAATCGCATGATTTGTAAACCTGCCATTTGAAAAGATCGGGATGAAGGTTTCAAACCGTACAAATTTAAAAACATGGTATTTTATATGCAGTTTGGCCGTTAGTAAATCTTAAGTCTTTCCTACTGCACATAAAATCGGCCAAAAAAGTGCAATTTTGGAAAATCGAACTTTAGTAAATTTCCCCCTTAAACGTAATTCTGCAACACTTAATTTCCTTGAACAAAGAAAATAAAACTCCTGGCTTTGTGCCAAGTTTTAGGCTTTGTACACTCCCAATTAATCTTATTTCTGTAACAATTTCACCAACGATTGAAATTCCTGATTTACCTAATTTACCTTCAGATCTGTGTTCATTATTTCTCATAACCATCTGCTGAAAAGATTGTGATTCTGTACACACTCTACAGATATCTGCCTATGCTGTTGGTTGTGAGTACATACACACTTCCACATCTGCTTGACATTATTCCCTCGTTGATGGTGATTCTTAGGAAGTTTAGAAAGCCAAATCAACAGATGCAAAATGTTTTGGTACAATAAAACATGAGCGTGGGAGCATGCTCACTCTTGGCATATCTGCACAAAAATGAATCGCGTGATCTGCACGATAATTGCATAGACGTGTATCCAGCTTTATTGTAGTAAATAGAGACAGGGATAAATACTTTGTCCAATTTTAAGGTTATGACAATGCCTATTGCTCGGTTCCACTGACTGACCAAATAAATGAATTTAGAGCAGATTCGCTGATTTGTAAAATATTCAGCAAAAGCAATGAATCAGAATACATGCATTCATCACAAGGTATCAGATTTTAACAACTCTTTCTTGCCTATGCACCATTTTGCACTTTATAACCTAAAGAAAGGAATACGTTGAGCTGCTACTTTTGTTAAAGCAAGACTGGCTCCTTCTTCTACTCACACTCACTTTTATAGAGATGTAGTCAAGTTGTCATTGGTTAACTAGCCAGCTGCCTGTCACTCTGCCATGTTAATTTCTGTCTCATACATAAACTATTTGAGGTTCCTATGATTTCTTAGCTACAATAGTTTTTCTACATAATAGTCATCCTAAATATTTAGTAATAGAAATGTACAGCAATGCTGTGTTTGATGAAAAGCATTATTGCCTTTTATTGCCACTCAAACAGCATTTTTGGCATATCCCACGTTTTTTGTCATTTTGAGTTAAAAATGTTATGAAGATAAATTTAAAGCTGTCAAGTGAGACGTCAATTACTTAATCAATGGGATCAGCAGAACATACATATTAGATAGAAGCAAATAATGTTATAATTGAGAATCACAAAAAAATTAAAAATACACATAAACGCAACATAAGAAATAGAGGAAATAAATTACTCAGTTAGTGCTTTTGCTTTTATCTTCTTTTATTTTTATTTTTTTTGTAGAAAGAGCAGCATGAATCTACACAAAACCACACATTGATAATAACAACATAATAATAGAAAAAAATGCAAATCAAAATCTTTGCTTAATCATTTTGGTGAAAAGGGTAGAATACGTTGACTTGAAAGTATTTTGCATTTAAGTTGAAATAATGGATTACTCACGTCATAACTTACTTAGCCCTAGTCGAGAATTTTTTCATGAAAGAAGACAAGCACAAATAGATTGTTTCCTGCTATATAGCCAAGATAGTCTGACATAACTGTTATATTTGATTGAATATCGTTTACAATTTGCAGTGAGAAATTATATTGTATGCCAGACAGATTTTTATTTTTATTTTTTTGTGTACGGCTGAAGAATGCCTACAGGACCATTTCCTCCTAGTTAAGAATTAATGAACCAAATCTTGATTGATTTGTAAGCCTTTTGGACAGGCATGTATCATTGGTAATGTCTGGTAGTTTGCCTAAAAGCTTCCTTTTATTTAATAATCAGGCCATGTTTACATCATTGGAAAGTTTTTTTGGTATCTTTTGCAAAGCAAATTACATTATAAAGTATGACTATTCAATTAACCTGTCTGTTCCTTCTAAATCATCTTCATAAAAATACACAGGATACATATCATTTCAATTCTTTATTTCAGTAGACTTTTTTCTCTTGAACAACCTGGGATGCCTAGTGTACTGCATTTTCTAAGCTACATTTTAAAAAGAAAATGAGACGCATTAAACATTTCACTTAGTTTTATTGAATTAGAACTCTTTATAATATAATACATAATTCCTTCCCAATTAAATTTATCTTCTAGTATATGACATCAATAATAAAATGTTTACCAATTACTGGAAATGAGGAACTGTTTATAAATATAGCAGTTAAGTTTGAAGACATTCAATCCAATTTTTAAACTTTATCATTTAAGTATATAATTTGTAAGGTTTGTCCACATCCAGATAAATAGACATGAAAATGCGTATTAATGCGTTATGTTTGTCATCCTTAGTCTATCAATTCCATGACTTTCCAGCTGTTCTTTTGCAAACTGGGTATTTTGACTTGCACTCGGAAAATACAAGTTTACATCACCTACAAAAAGGTGGAAAAATCCAACTTTCCTGCACTAGTGAAGAGACCATGAGTATAGAGACTACAGAGGAGTGAGACACTCTGTGTTTTGGGTTTATTTGCCAAACCATCCTTGTGTTTTGGTGTTAGTTTTGGTTTGGCAAAATCAGGCTGGTGTTTTATCTTTCTTCTTAGATTTCAACCAAAAAATACAATTTTAAACCATAAACCATTTAATTTTTAACAAACTACAAGGGAGGGAGCGCAAAAAACCATATGAGATCACATATAAACGTGTGTATAGAAAAATGAGTCATTCTGAAGAGCTCAGAGATTTCAAGCGTTTTACTGTGATAGGATGTCACCTTTGCAATAAGATGGTTCATGAAATTTCATCCCTGCGGAATATTCCATGGCCAACTGTAAGTGATACTATTAGAAAGTGGAAGCATTTAGGAACAACAGCAACTCAGCCACAAAGCAGAAGACCACGTAAAATCACCGAGTGGGGTCAATGAATGGTGCGTAAAAGTCGCCAATGCTCTGCTGATTTCATAGCTGAAGAGTTCCGAACTTCCACTAGCATTAATGTAAGCACAAAAACTGTGCGTAGGGAGCTTAATGCAATGGGTTTCCATGGCTGAGCAGCTGCATGCAAGACTCACATCACCAAGATCAATGCCAAGCGTCAGATGGAGTGGTGTATAGCACACCGACACTGGACTCTGGAGCAGTGGAAATGTGTTCTGTGGAGAGTCTGGGTTTGGCGGATGCTGGAAGAACGTTACCTGCCTCACTGCAAGGAATATAAATACATGGTTTGATGAGTTCAGTGTGGAAGAATTTGACTGGCCCGGACAGAGCCCTGACCGCAACCCCATCAAACACCTTTGGGATGAACCAGAATAGAGATTGCGAGCCAGGCCTTCTCGTCCAACATCAGTGCCTGACCTAATACATGCTCTACAGAATGAATGGGCACAAATTCCCACAGAAACACTCCAACATCTTGTGGAAAGCCTTCCAAGAAGAGTGGAAGTTGTTATCACTACAAAAGATGGACCAACTCCATATTAAAGTATATGTACTTGAGTACAATGTCATTACAGTCCCTGCTGGTGTAATGGTCAAGCGTCCGAATACCTTTGACCATATAGTGTGTGTGGGCGTATATGTGTGTGTATATATATATATAATTGGTGGTGGGGGCAGCAAAATTGGGGTGGGGTAGTGGCGGTAACCGGTGTATTAGCTAGGGCAGCTGGAACCCTGAATCAGGCCCTGGTCTTGAAGGGCTAGGGAATATGGTGCCTGTATGAGAAGCGAGTGGTCAGCCATGTCAAATGTGGCAGCTGAGGTCCAGGAGAATTAGAAGTGGCTAGTGGCCTATTAGTATAGTCCAGAGTATACTAGATTGCGATCACAAGTGAATTAACCAATATCCTTTTGATAAAGTAATAATTTGTGTTGTCTTGACTACACACTCTCTCTCTTTCTCACATGCACACATGTAAGCATATAATAATCACATTAAATATATTGTTCAATATAATTTTTAGTTTATTAAAGTTAATTACCAGAAATTTGTTGTTTTTTGTCTACTTTCTTCCAAAGAACCCTAAATTTCAGCATCATATGAATATATTGTTTTGCTTTACTTTCAGATCAGATGAGAGAAGCTCCGAGTCAATTTGAGGCTCAACTCAGATATGCAAAACTCAAATGAGATGTGGCAGGATAAACTGGTTCCTAACCACTCATCTTATGTTGATCTTATGTTACTGTACAGATATATTTAGTATAGACACAGATGGGGATATTGCATAATATATAAAGAAATTATATTTTGTGCCAGAATACGGAATTATTATTATTTAGCATATTAACGATAATTCTATACCTTTAGTGTCAAACCTCTAGTAAATCATTTTTACTTGTTCCATTGGGTACATTCACATCCAATTTCATCACAGCAAATTCTTATTATCATTTATTTAGTTACAGAGTGCTGTACATCATGACATACGTTACATACATATACAAGGAACAGAAGGTCAAGAGTCCTTTGCCCAATGGAGCTATCAATCTAAGAAGTATGAGGAACAATTGACACATAACGCAGTGTAATAACAATTGTAGCTGTTGATGGGGAAAGTGTGTTTGGTTACTGTAAGTCACCAATATTAAAGCAGCCATTAGCGACATGTGACATCATAATGGATAACCCCAATGACATTCTTGATATTGCCAATGATAATGTAAATCGATGGATTCACAATGGGAGACAACCAGCTACCATCTTCAATTACATCACCACGAAAACATCAACTACACTGCAACATTTGCATAATCATTGATATAATAAGAGATTGCTTGACCAATGACATCACTACTTAACCATTGATATTACAATGGAGAACATCACCGTTGGTATGAAAATAAATGACATCACTAACACCATTATATTGATGACCTTCTTTTGACATCCTGTTACATCACAATGGATTAATTTAGACACAAAATAGATGAAACCACCTGTCACAATATTGAACAAATTACATGACAATTAGGATAGCACAGTGGATGATTTTATCAAACTTAATGTATGGGATAACATCAGCAGTGAACTCAAAATAATGGATAACATTGCTGCTGATTTTAGGATAGATATCCCTGATTATATCATAATGGATGACATAAATGGTGAACACACAATGGATAACATCACCAATTACATGTCATCGGATGTCATTGCAATTGATGCCATCAATATTGATAGTACTATGAATTGCATTACCTATAAAATCTCAAACTATAGCTTTAAGGTGTATGGCATGACGATGTAAGACATCACAGGTCAGGGCATTATTAATAGTATAGTATTTCAGTTTATGAATGACATGACAATCACTGATGACACATCTGTCTTTATATTTTGTTGTGTAATCCCTACTTAATGACATTACATATTATACAGGATTTGTGATTGATTTGTGCCATGAGCTGGAAATATACCCTCTGATAAATTTTCTCTTCATCTTCACTTATGTCTTGTGTACATTTGGTACAATTACATGGTATTTAGTTTAGCCCTATAGTGATTTACAAACTATTTAGTTCAATAGATGTGTTTAGAGCTTTTCCCCCATTGTACAAATTGCCCTTGTGTTCACATTCCCATTATATGTCATTTAGTACTTTTTTGTTAATCACTTTTTTTAGTTAAATATATAGTTGACATGCACACAGTAGATCTAAGTCTACGGTTTCATCTGTATCACTATGATCTATACACCTTTTTTATTTTCAAAACATAGATTTGGGTAAATGAAGGATGAGTGGGACAGAGATGTAAAGGGATGGTGGGGCAATGGAAAGAAGGGCTGGGTCAAAATCATTAGAACACATGACCTATAATATATCCTATGAAGTAAAGTTTGCTACCTCTAGCTTATGGTATAAAAGTCAGGAACCCCTCCAACGAGTACAACACCACCTGGTGTCTACTCTGACAGTCAGGTGTTCACTGGAGCCCCTAGTGGTGGGGACAGACTTGGCTGCAGACTACAGAGGGTCGTGTGATGTGTACCAGCTGCGGGGAACCCAGAAGCAGAGGGTAATGGCAGACAGCAAATCTAAAGAACAGGCCGAGGTCAGGGGTCACTTGCTAGGAAGAATCATCAGGAAACACGCCAGGGGTCGAGGTCACGAGCAAATCAGCAGAAACGGAGATATAAGCCAAAAGGTCAAGGGCACAGGCAAAATACAAATCCAGGAAACAGGCAGGGGTCATATACCGCAGGCAACAATCCAAAGGCTTAACACCAGGAGTACAGGAGTACAGCAGCAGGCAGCAACACAGGAATCTGGAAGCTATAACCGGCAGGGAGTCTAAGCCCTCCCTGCCTTATATACAGGATACAACCAATGAGAGCCTAGCTCTATAATTGCACTCAGACTGTGCCACTAATATTAATTAGGTTAATTAATTAGCCCACAGGCTATTCGCAAATCGCGCACGCGCCCGGCTGCTCCACAGTGCCGGGATGCGGCGCTAAACCATTCAGCATCCCACCGTTGCTACGGCAAAGGTAGGGCTGGCCCTGGAAGTGACGTCCCAGTCGCCATAGCGACGGCCGGCACGGAGGTAGGAGAGTCGCGGCGACAGGGCACCGCCGCAGCTCGTAACAATAAACCAATCTTTATTAATAGATATCAACAGAGCTGGAAAAAATATTTGTTATTCTTTCCATTTTATATGAATAATCAGGTTTAGGGTGACAGCTCCAAGCGCAACAGAGCTTGAATCCCTGGAGGACGATGCCAGCTTTCAAGTAGCTGCACTCATTATGTGACGTATAACTTTGTTTAAATGCTTCCCAACTCCAGCAATGGGACAAGAGAGAAGAAAAAACTCAGCACACTGTAAAAATAGGCACTCCTGTAATGGAGAATACAAATTTATTAATCCATTACCAGAAGGGCTTCCACTTGGTGCACTGCCACAAAATGTGAGTGAACAAGCCCTCGGAGCATTGACATTGACTAAGTTAAAAGGAAGTTGGAGAAAAGACATGTATCCTTATGGGAACCAGGTACTAGCTAAAGTATAACTTATACATATTTTCCTCAATACATACACATATAGAACTCTTCAATAGTTTTCGACAAACTATGGCCAAATCTTAGAGATCTAGTGAAACTCCCATACCCACACCACCACATACTAAGAATTATGGTGAAGGAAAACCTTTTCGAGATATGATAGACCATTGGAATTAGGCTCTATGAAGTGGAATAGAACAGACCAGACATAGTCATTCCAACATAGGGCTTTAGAATGATAAAATGTCTTATTTGAAGGTATTTATAAAGGTATTTACAAGTAAAGGACAGTCTGGATTGCAAATCAGGCAGGCCCAAGTAATGCAAAGTCTTCCAAGAATCTAGTTGTCAGGCGCCATCGCCGCACTGTCACTATATGCCAGCTGCCTGCCTCTTCTGTGTATTCACGTCCCATTGCCTAGCCACAGAATGCTTCCTCTCATTGTTGGCTGATGCACTGCACACGCATGCGCAGATTGAGGGAGGCTTGGCTAGACAACAGGACGCTCTGTGTCTTATCTGTTGGGGGTCAGTGGTGTTCTGACCGCTGAATTTCTGTCCAATCGGGGATAACCTACCTGTATAAATAAAGGGTGCCAGAGTATTGGATCACCTCCTACTCAAGCATTTTCCTTGTTACTTCTGTATCCTGCTTCCTTATATTGGCTCCTAACCTGGCTTGTTTCCTAGACTTCCCTTTGGATCACGATGTGGCACCTCATCGCTCGCTCTGGTTTGACCTCTGGCTTGTCCTGACCATTCTCATTTACTGGCTGGTTCTGACCAGGATCATTTGACAACTCCTGTTCTTCCCTGCCGCTGCACTGGTGATTATCTCGGAGAACTGCGGCCTGTGTACTGTGTACTGTGAAGCAAAGCCCACACTTCCTTGCGGCGGTCTCTGGTGAATACCGGGGTTGCGTTAGATGCTGCGCCTCTCTGTTCAGTTATGGTGATACTAGCTAGTTGCTAATCTAGCATTGCAGTTGTGACACTAGTCTTTAGCCAAATGGAGTCAAACCCGGTGGAGTTTTCGGATTTTTCAACAAGAGATCGAATGGGCAGGGGAGACCTGTGATAGGTTGTTTTTTTTAACGTTGTGGGACTCATAGTCTTAGGGAGGCAAAGATACGTAAATATATACGTAATTGAAAGCCTAAGAATTTATTTCACACACAGTTAGTATTTTAAATCCAAAACACTCAATTTAATAAGTTTAAATTGTTTTAATTTTAGTTTTAATAAGTGTTATACCTTGCTTGCTATGTCATTCAGTCACCACAGCAAGGAACACGTCTAAAATTATGCCCTCACCACACTTTTATCTAATTTCGATAGTCACACACCACAAAAGGAATTCTGCAAAATTAGACATTTACAGACTTGCCCTCCATTGACTTAATGGCTTGACTTTAACATAAAAAACATAAAAGGAAAGAAATATATTGATTAAAAAGAGAGCATTTTTTTCAGATAATCAATATCTGCCCCTCATAACATCTATTTTATGACTTCATCCTATTTCTCATAATTGAACTATATATTATTTTGCACTGCCTCAGATAACTCTCCATTAATTTATATTTCCTGTTTTATATGTTAATGATAATTTTTTCCTATTATGTGCTGTATTAAGGCTCTTTGACTAATCTAGTCCTATATTTTGGCATATAAATCAGAACAGCTTCTCTATAAATTATAACAAGTTATATAAATTGAGTTATTACAGTGATAAATAGACACAATTTTGTAAAAGTTGCAATTATGAACACACATTTTAGGGCACAAGTGCATTCATGTTCTTAAAGGACAACCATTGCTTATTCATATTATTTGGAAAGGGGCACAAAGGTTTGTTACATTTTGAGATTCTACAAATTTTATACAAATCCGAATGTAGAAAATGGTGAGAGGATTCATGAATAAGAATTAAGAGATTACATGCTCTCAGGTTTCAATCACTCCTCCTACCCTAAGTGCCAGTTACCATTTTAGTGCACTCTACTGATAGGAAAGGCCTAGCTGCCTAAATCAATACAAATATTTTGAATTTAATGAAATCTTAGTTGACACATGCATGCAGGGCCGCCGAGAGGGGGGGGAGCGGGTACTAATTTCCTGGGCCTGGGCATGCCAGGGGGCCCGGCCCGGGCCCTCGCGCCAACGTTTTTTTTTTAAAAAATGTTCTTCTCAAAACTAATTTAATTATTTTTTTGCGGAAGGAGGGGGCAGGGGGGGGGCTCGGTCATTGGTGGGGGGAGCAGGGTAGTTAAAAAACAAACAAACATAATCACGTGATCGCGGCGCTGGCGTCCCTCCTCTCTGCTCCATTCAGACTGAATGCCGGGCGTGACGTCATCATGTCACGCCCGGCATTCAGTCTGAATGGAGCGGAGTGGACCAAGAAATAAGCAAGAAGAAAAGGAAAAGGTAAGTAAAGGGAGGAAAACTGGGGTGGGCATGGCACAGAGGGGTTAAAAAACGGGGGGGGGGGGGGGTGCATGGCACAGAAGGGTTAAAAAACGAGGGAGTGGGCATGGCACAGAGGGGTTAAAAAAATGGGGGGAGAAATGGCACAGAGGGGTTAAAAAATGAGGGGGTGGGCATGGCACAGAGGAGTTAAAAAACGGGGGGGGGGAAATGGCACAGAGGGGTTAAAAACAAGGGAGGGCATGGCACAGAGGGGTTAAAAAATGAAGGGGCATAGCACAGAGGGGTTAAAAAATGCGGGGGAGCATGTCACAGTGGGGTTAAAAAACGGGGGCAGCATGGCACAGTGGGGTTTAAAAACAGGGGCAGCATGGCACAGTGGGGTTAAAAAAATGGGGGGGAGGCAGCATGGCACAGTGGGGTTAAAAAGGGGGGGAGTCATGGCACTGTGGGATTGAAAAAGGGGGGGGAGCAGCATAGTATAGTGTGATGAAGGGGAGCCAGGGGAAGGGGGCAAAAGCAGCATGGAGGGCACAGTGTGATCATAAGGCATGGCGATGATGAAGGAGCACATTATTGTAATGTTGGAGCTGGAGGAAGGCCTAATTATTAATCGTGGGTGGTATTGTGGGTGGTATTGATTTAACGCCAGGGTTGTTTGTAATTATCTAAATGTAGCCATTTTTTTCCAAATAGGGCCCCCAGTATTCCATTATCCAGACAAGCCGCAACTAAAGAAACCTGCAGCCACAGGTGGTGAAAGTGAGAAGAAAAGGTAGGAGAGAGCAGGACAGTATGTGAAATGTTGTGATTTTAGTAGGGACAATGCCAATTTTTGGTGAGTGTTCTGCCCAATGTAAGGGGCAGGCCAAGTCTGAACTCTTTGTGTACACACTGCATTCTTTGTATACTACACTGTGGTGCTACATGTCCTGAAAGTCAGGAGTGCTTGGACATATGTGATGCTCCAGTGAATTCAGAGCCTAGTGATTTTGATGTGTTAGCCACGCTCCAATGGTGCATTTGCCACGCCCCCAAATGCATGTCTAAACCTCCAGTTTTTTTTAGCAAACTCGACTATAAGGGGGGCCCCATGAATTTGTTGTAATGGGGCCCTGAATTCCTCTTGGCAGCCCTGCATGCATGCTCAGTTCAAAAGTGGTATGAGACATTGCTGGCATGGAAACAATTGTAATAGGTGCTCTATTGTAGACAAAAAAATATTCAATACATGACATTTTTAGGAAAGAAAAGATTAAGCATCCTTAAACTAAGGGAACACTGAACACAGGAGATGGCATTTAGTGTTGGGTAGAGCTGAAGGCCCAATCCACCCACTGTGAAATTTGCACTGACCCAATTGCCGGGAATAAAGTTCTAAAAATTTCCCTAAACTTATCCAGCTGGCAGACAGACACAAAGCCTGTCACAAAGTATCGGACTTCCCAGTACACAGGTGGCACTGTAGGAACATTATTATAACACTATTATTCTTAACCGGTGCAGCGACATTAAAAAAATCCAGACTTACCTTTTTAATGACAAGAGAACTATCCGACTGTCTTCTGAAAGATCCCGATGGCCACATGTCTGGGGCAAGACAGGACAGTAGCAAATTTCCAATTGCCAACTATCTTCTTTCCGATGCAGAAGGCAACAATTTGCATTCTGGGGGGGTATTCAATTGTCAGTGAGATTTTTTTTTTTGACCGCGTTGTCATTTTAACGCTGTTTTTTTATCATTTTCAAGCGAGTTAACTTTACCCGCAATTCAATTCCATTTTTAACACTACGTTTTTTTTCATGAAACGGTCCTCTAGCGCTCTAGTAGAAGGTCTATTGAAAGTATAGTGTGTGCGTGAGGCAGCCGTGTTAAAAGCTATTTAATTGTTTTTTTACGCGGCGGGAAAAACAGGAAAATATGCTGTTTTATCTCGCACCTCCTTGGGGTGGGTTAAAAATAAAAAACCTCTGTAAAGTATTTAAAATCTTATAAAAATGTGGAAAAAGCTTAAACTTATGTTTATCACTAATGCCTAACTTGTGTAAGTTGATTTTCTTGTGAAAAAATAATGAAATAAAACAAAATAAATTAAAATCACTAATTAATTATATTTATGTATGTTTTTGGTACAAATATGAATGTAGTAATGTGTTTTAACATGGTATAGATGATTGTATGGTAAAAAATAGTGCAATTAAAAAATATGCTAAAGAAAGTACTGTAATGTAGATATTATCAATGTGTAATGCAATCTATTGTATGGAAATGTATGCAAAACCTTTTTTTTGTGTTATACATGACAACGTTAAAACTCCCCTTCACTCCCCAAAAATCTCGCAAACACAATTTTTAACACACGAATTGCACAAGTTTTCCCGCTGCGCTAACTCAAAATGGTCACTATTGCCGTCAAAAACCCGCGGGAGATTTTTTTTGTTTATGCGGCGGGGAAAAAATAAACTGGCTAACAATTGAATACACCCCTAGGGGTAAGTATGGATCTGACACAAAGCAAACAAAAGTACATTTTTTTGTCTTCTCAGATGTGAAGCATACATTATCTCTAACAGGAAAGATATGGCAGTCAAAGTTTATACTCAGTTAAGATGCAAAACAAAGCAGTAGGGTCAAAAGGAACCATTAAGTTACATTTAAGCTTTGTGTTAGTGCAGAAAGTATTCGTTTAACTGATTTGGCTCATATTAATTTCTGATTTGATTCACCTGCTATGCAAAAAGTGTGTTACTTAGTTATCAGTAAAGATGCTCAAACTATTCGAGTCAGTTCAAACTTCTTATCAGTGCGGTTTGACACCCTCAAACTTTAGGTAGAACCAATATTAAAAACAGAAAAAATTGTTTTTGGTTCCACCGTCATGATGTGCTCTTTATAACTACTGTTCTGTTAACTGGAATTTGAAGTTCAAATTGCAAGTTCACATTTAAAGCACAATAAAATTTTGGCTCTGCTGCCGGTTGAGCTTTTGTGAGATTTTATCACAATAGACTTAACAGACCTGTAGTGGAATTTCAGGCTGGCACTGAACAATATATAAGGATCATTAAACTCATAAGTAAAAATGTTCAGATATAAATCATGAAGGTAAACTACATTGTTCAATGTTGCTCTAACTTTCTACTACCAGTGTATTAAAAAGCAAAGTGTTACCTTCCCACTCCATTAAAAAAAACAGAAGCTGCTCCCAGTACTTTAGGACAGTGTCCTAATGGAATTTGATACAGACGAAAAAGCTGAGAATACAGTAGTTTGTTTTTCTGCTACAATAACTGGCTCTGACCCTGATTGTGATTCAACCAATCCACACAATGCATTTCAGCAAAGCAAACTGCCAAGCCATCAGTTACTCTGGGCTAGATTTACTAAAGCTGCGGGTTTGAAAAAGTGGGGATGTTGCCTATAGCAACCAATCAGATTCTAGCTGTCATTTTGTACAAAGTACTAAATAGATGAAAGCTAGAATCTGATTGGTTGCTATAGGCAACATCCCCACTTTTTCAAACCCGCAGCTTAGTAAATCTAGCCCTCTGTGTCTATTCTGCTAGAGAAGCATCTTCCACTTAACGGGGCATCCTGCTGCAGAGAAGTGAAAGAGAACATAGTGGACATATTTAGCTAAGTACAAACACTCCAGCTACTTCATTTCAATTATTCAGCTTACTAATACACTAATTTGACATATAGTAATGCCAAAAGTGGCTTTACTTGCACTATACATTACATGCTTTTTTCACAAAACTAATTTAACAAACTCCTCAACTTTATATTACAAATACATTATTAGCGAGTAAATAACAGCATGGCACTGCTGTTCTTCAATAAGTTATTGCTAAGCTAATCAGCAAATTCATTTTCCACTCACTTTGCAGCTATCAAAATTAGAGTTTATTTTATTACCCTGTAATGAGAGAATTGGGGGTAATTATTTATTACTGCAGCACATTTTATGTCTGGTCTATATATAGAATATTTTGGCAGCAACATTATCAATATAGATATGTGTTAAGATGAACGTTGTGGTGTGATAATAATAGTAACAATATTACAATATAAAAGTATATATAAAGTTATAGTGCATAATATAACTTAGATACAGAAAATTAATGCTGTTTAAAATATGCTGTACCATCTTCAGTGTGTAAAATATTAACATCTTGGCTATAACCTGGTACAATACTTTCACTTAAAATGACACAACTCCCAGTGTTCATTTCACAGATAATTGTTTATCACGGTAAATGCAAGAAACAGAGAGATATCTCTTAGGTAGAGGCTAAAAACATTTATTGAATAAAAACATAGATGTTCCTACCGCGGAGTAAATAGCGATCAGCATATCATATGTGAGCCATTCCAGCGGGTACACAGATATTGGTTAGCAGGGAGTCAGTAACGTCCGGGTGTTGGCTGCAAAATTTCAAGATAGCAAGCTTGTAGGCTGAATAGTCACTGAAGTCTCCGTCTAAACAAGTCCCCGTCTCGGCCGGCAAACACAGAAGAAACACAGAAGAAGGGAGGAGCGGAAGCCTATGTCTATTTTGAAGTGCCAATTTTAAAGAATCTACGGTGTAAGTAGATTGAATTGTGGGGTATCCCACACCATACATCTACCATCTATCTTGAATATATTTGTTATATATGGTGACATATCCATTGACTGTAGTGATTATATAGTCACAACCATCAGAACTGAAAAAGTTTATATATTGTTAAAATTTGAAAACCCCCTCCGCCCTGATCACTGACTTTCTTGCCAAAGCCAAGCTACCTAAATTATCCCACCAAGCCCTTTCACTTCTCAATGAAGAGATCTCGACAGACGAGATCCATCAAGCCATCAAGGGACAAAAAAGTGGTAAATCCCCAGGCCCTGACGGCTTCACGGCCGCATACTACAAGAAATTTTCTGATTTGTTGGCCCCTCATCTCAAATCCCTTTATAACAACACTCTCCAAGGTGACCCTCTCCCATCAGAGATGCTGGAGGCCAAAATTGTAGTTATCCTTAAAGACGGTAAAGACCCGCTCCACTGTGCTAGCTACAGGCCAATCTCTCTCCTCAATCTCGATTTGAAAATTTATGCCAAAATCCTAGCAAACCGTCTGAATGCCTTCCTCCCTTCTCTGATCCAGTATGACCAAGTAGGGTTTATCCCGGGACGCCAGGCGAGGGACAATACCAGACGTGCCATTGACATCATCCATATTACAAATTCCAGGAGATCCCCAACTATTATGCTCTCTCTGGATGCTGAAAAAGCATTTGACAGGATCTCTTGGGACTTTATGAAAGCGGCTCTTGAGTCGTTCGGCTTCGCTGGCGACTTCCTCACTGGCGTCCTAGCATTATACACCACCCCTACTGCTAAAGTCCTGGTTAATGGCACTCCCTCAGAATCATTCTCCATTCGAAATGGAACACGACAGGGTTGCCCCCTTTCCCCTCTGATATTTGCTCTGATAATTGAACCTCTGGCTTCCCAAGTTAGGTCTAATCCTAGCATACAGGGGGTCAAGGTGGGTAATACGAACTCCAAGATCTCACTCTTTGCAGACGATATCCTCCTATCACTTACCCAACCGGGGATCTCCTTGCCCAACCTATATGCCATCCTTCAGAACTACAGCGATGTTTCGGGCTATAAGATAAACTACACCAAGTCAGAGGCCATGCTGCTTCACGTTTCTCCTCGGGATACCGAGCTCCTCCGGGCTAACTTTAATTTCAAATGGCAGAACAGGAAGATCAAATACCTGGGGGTTTTCCTCACTTCTCGCTATGACCTCCTCTTTCGTGAGAATTTCCTACCCCTTTTCTCCAAGACGCAATCAGACCTGACCTCCTGGAACCGCCTTATTATTTCGTGGCTGGGCAGGATCATAGCTGTCAAAATGAACATACTCCCCAAATGGCTGTACCTCTTCCAAACCCTTCCGGTAGCTGTCCCTGCCTCTTTCCTTGCCAACATCCAGAAGGCCCTCACCCGCTTTATTTGGAACCATAGACCTCCTAGAGTCTCATCCAATATCTTAAAACGACCAATCCCTGGAGGAGGAAGAGGAAGAGGCCTTCCCGACATCAAATTATACTACTTGGCATCCCACCTTTCACAAATCGTTGCCTCCTACGCTCCCTCTGGCTCCACTGCATGGCTTGATATAGAATCGGCCCATCTAACCCTGCCCGATCTCTCCTCTCTCTGGGGCGTATCTCCCGCCCGTCGCCCCCCTGCTGTTAGAGCACTGCCTTCTATCAAATTTGATGCTATGCTCTGGGACTCCAACTCCTTCAAACTAAAACTTTCAACTGCAATATCTCCTTTAACCCCCATCTGGCATAACCCGGTGTTCCCTCCTGGATCTGCCTCTACAACCCACCGTAACTGGTCTCGTGCAGGGCTTAAATTTCCAGTAGATTTTTCCAAACAGGGCCGCTGGCTTTCGCTAGCGGATCTCCAACCCCAATCCCCGTCCCAAATCCTCAGCCCCTTTGAATTCTTCCAAATTAATAATTTCTTGCGATCCCTGCCACCAACCTATGTTCTTAGGGACCTTACTCCATTTGAATCTCTTTGTAGAAAACATCCCTTGGACAAGGGCATGATTTCTCAAATATATATCATTCTTCTCACTTCTGCCCTTCCCTCTCCAAACCCTCATGAAGACGAGTGGGAAAAGGACCTTGGTCCTCCCCCGGATGAAGAGGCTTGGGAGGACATGAGACTGGGGATAGCTAAATGCTCCATATCAACTAAACTCAAGGAAACCTCTTACAAAATTTATTACCGTTGGTATTACACTCCCACAAGACTCCATAGAATGTTTCCCTCTTCCTCGCCCTGCTGTTGGCGGGACTGTGGCCAAAGGGGTACGATGTTTCATATTTGGTGGTCTTGCCCGATTATCACCACCTTCTGGGACTCAGTCCATAGTTTCCTAAATACCCTTTTTGAAGCTCCTATCCCGAAAGATCCCTGGATATTTCTTTTATGTTACACTCCCCAAGACCTGGACAAATTCTCCAAGAAATTAACTGCCCACATCCTGACAGCAGCCAAATCACTCATAGCCCTTAATTGGAAAAAGACCTCACCTCCATCCCTTTTGGCTCTCAAGAAGCAGATTTGGCACGTGGCCGCTATGGAGGAGATTACGTACTACCTCCACGATAGAGGCCACGTCTTCAGTCAAGTCTGGGCTCCATGGCTAGCCGTGGAACACACCTTCCCCCCTCAACGCTCCACGTCCTCCGACCTGACCCATGTGCGATGACCCTAACTCTTCCCGACACATATCTCCCCCTCTGCTATAGGCTCAACACACCCTAGTTATCCTCTAAATACTTACAGTGCTTATCTCTGTGGTCCTACCCCCCTCACCCCTCCCCCACAATCCCTTTTGTTCCTACACCCATTTTATATTACTCTTTAAAAATGTAAAAACCGGTCATTTTTGTCTAAAGGTTTCCTAATATGCGATACACCACAATAACTGTTGTGATTTTACTGTGCATGCTACACAGTGTTATCGTTTTGCTGTCTGTATTTTCTTGATTGACCACTGAAAATAAAAAATTATAAAAAAAAATAAAAAAATTTGGGCATATATATTGTTGTACCATACAGTATTACACTATTATAACTTTTTCCTTTACATGGTTGGATTACCATCAGGAAAACTCCTATGATCGTTTGAAAGAAATTGAACACCATATCATCAACCATTATAAGTATTTCTTCTGTTTATCATATTTAAGAGTTGAGTTTGGGAAACCACAGCGCAGAAAAGTGACTTACCTATATTTTTTCTAAAAATATCTGGGAGTTAATATCCAGTAGAAATGGACAAATGGTTATGAGATACTAGTTTACGTTCAAAATGTCCTTCATTATGGTACAAATTTACATAAATACACATTTTCATGCATTTTGGGAAAAAATAACACACATCCACACACCAATGCATGAAACACGTATTGTTGTGAGGATGCGGAGCTCCGCTCTTGGAAATGTCACACCCTCATGTTTGCAGGTGAATGACTCTCCAATATTCGACTCTGTGATTGGTTCTCAGTGCACATACGGGCGTACAGACATCACTTACGGATTCCTTCAATATTGTATGTAAGATGTATGCCTCACCTGTCAAATCTTCTCACTGTCCAAGTAATTAGGGGTGTGTTCGTCCCCTTGCTAATCATACATCAGCATTTGCGAATGAATGCACCAGAATTAAATTACATTAAAACACACCTACAAGGCCTATATAAGGACTGGTGAGATACTCTTTGTAACAATATTGCCCTAGTTTGTTACCTATACCCTGTACCTCTGTATTCCTGTGTGTATCACATGACTCATCCACAGGGCAAGACATTCAAACCTGCTCTTTTTAAACCTGGTGCTGACACCTGTTCAGTGTCAGTGCAAATTGTTTGCTAGCCTAATTCCATGAACTCCTGTGTATTCTCCGATCCTTGTGTATTCCTGAACTCTTCTGTTGGATTCCTTGTGGGTGAACCTGCTTTATCAACCAAGTACTGGTAGCACTATCTTAGGGACTGTCTTGTTTGCAAGTATCTCTATGCATCATTTGACAAGACTTTGTTTATTATGCCAAGTGTGCAGATTCTCATCATTGTGATATACTGAACTGCCATCTCACCTATACTACTGTACAATGACTTCTTTGATACCTTACGGGCTGTTCCGCTGACGCTGCTATTCCTACATACTGTTCAGACTGTTACCTTGCATATATATTGTAGTGCTAAGCTCTACTAATTATCGGACCCCTGTGGTATCCTGAACATTGTTACTCACCATCTCTACTGTGTACAGAACTTTGCTAGTTTCTATCCTTGTCTTGTCTTGTCACAGCTTATCACCATCCATGCTGCATACAGACCACTACCAAGTACAAAACCATTGCCACGCTCTGCTATGGTTAATTAACATATTCTGCTGTGCATAAAAACCTGCTGTCATCTCCATTACTGTGTCTTGTCACGGCATCCACTACCTGCTGTGTATTCATCAGTGCTGCTCGCTGGTGTGGCTAAGTTTAATCCGTGCTGGTACAGAACTCTGTTGCCTATGGTCATCTCACTGTGTTCTGTTGTGGCGATCTACCAACTCTCGTTAAACAGAACCCTGCTAGTATTCAGTCGTAGACTCCTTCTGTGCTAAGAGGGTGCAATACATATTCTCTGTGTTTCATTGATACTTGCATCTATGTTCATTATATATATTCCATGTGATTTGCAGCACTGCTGTTCCTTGTAAATAACTAACCTTTTCTTCCTTGTGATTTGGTTGCATTTGTGCTCCATTACTGCCCTGTGTAATGCGTAACCTTGTAATGTTATATATGACAATCTGCTTATGTCTAACATCTCATTACAATTGTGCTTTGTTGTTTATCATGTGTTGATATGTACTTTTGTTCATGTTCATTGAAGTACTTATTAAGCAGACCCATTGTCTTGTGTTCTTATTCTCTAAGCATTGTATGATCCTGACTCAGCTAAGTCATGTGCACAGGCCATCGTGGGAACCGCCCACTGGGCCTGATATTATTCCAGTCCATAACACTCTGCAGCCAAGCCATTTTGTGACATCAGGAGTTCAGATTTTTGTGAGATTTTAGACATTTGTGAGATTGTTTTCCTCTTCAATATTATTGGTGAGTACACAGGTCTATGTCACACCACAAGTTGGACACTAACCTCACAACTATTAATTTCACTCACTGACAGTCGCAACATCTTTTCACGTTTCACTCACCTGATTTCCCACTATGTCACTTCCAACCTTTCTACCCAAATGTTCTAAGTTTACTCTCCTTCCCCATTATTCCAATAATTAGCCTAGCCATCGGACCTATTTATTCACAACAGACCCTCTGCCCCATCATGCACAATTTTACCCTGTTTTTAGTCCCCACTCTCACCTGCTGCCCCACTACCCTCTTTAACCCAAACCCATCTTTCTATCCCCAAACCATCTAGCCCCCCAGCCCCCTATAGCAAGCCACTCTCTGCTGAACCAATGACCACTGCTTCTTCTACAAAGCCTTTCACATCATGGGTAACCAGAAGCCAGGTGCAAAAGCAAACCACACAGCTGCGGGGCAAGCGGACAGGAAAAAAAATGCCAAATATATATATATATATATATATATATATATATATATATAAAATTTGTGGTATTTATTTGTTATTCATTCTAATACACTTAAAAGTAGATGGATATCACATGATGTCTAAAGCAGGATTTAACCATTGTAGTTTGAGTGTACACTCAAGAGTTGAAACCTACTTGTGTAAAGGTACAAGTGGCTTCATCAGGCTCATTATAGATCTGTTTGCGGGAAAAATAAATCTTTTCAAAAATAAATTAAAATAAAGAAAAATCTATGTTGCAATATAGGATAGATATACATCGAAAATAAAAACAACAGAATGAACTGAAGCATGTGGATTAAAATTTCTAAAGAGCGCACAGGGAAAAAAAATATATTGAATTAATGTTACATAGTATAATAATAAAAGCATTAATGATAAAACAGTTTAAATTGTTTTGTTTTTTACATGAAATACATTTATTAGAATGATGTTAATTTCTACTGAACATAGAAATAAATATTACAGTTGCTTGTGATTAAAAACTTATCTTTCAGCGTGCACACAAGACTGTTATCATTACTGAACAGGACTAGCCCCAGAGCTGGTGTAAGAGAGACGACAGAAAGACTAGTTACTTCCACGGTAGAACATGATATGGCCATGGTTGCGTGTGTTCGAGTTTGATGCACTCCTATTTTGCAGCAAATATGGCAACATTACCCTTCCCCACCCAGTTCACTCCCCAAAGTCATATGCTGTCGTAATTGCCCCTGAAGCTCGCTTTCACATTTCACATTGCTTGCGTACACAACTGCATCTCTCTTTTTTTCAGCCGTATCTCTCTGTTCTTGGCATGTGCAGAGTACTTTTGGTCGAAATCAGCAGATAAGTGTCCTAATGATTCACGTCCGACATTTTTGTGTATTACCCCAAGGATACCACAGTAGTCCCACATCCTTCTATCAGACATTAGCAGAAGAGCTGAGTGTGTTCTTGCACCAAGAATGCCGCTTGCAATTTGTGGATTAACTATTACTTCATACAGAGACTATGGAGGAACATTTAACTCTCCTACATGAATTATTAGTCTTCCTTGTATGTGCAGAACTCAAATTGAGTCCTTATAAGCCAAATCTGCCTAGATTATATAGGGTAAGGATTATTAATGGGACAAACGGTATAATGGCCACCTGAGCTGAAATAATGGTCATGTCACTTAGGCCTGGTACCCTGCAAAACTTGTGTAAATAAGTGGGGGCTGAAATTCGTAGAGGATTTTGCTTTAATAGCAAAAAAAAACCTTTTTGAACTACTCAGAGTTGAAGAAGCTCAGGCTTCTAACACCAAACGCATTTTTAACACATTTAATTCTCTTCTAAACCCTCCCACCCCAAATCCTCCGACTACCTGTAGTGCCCAAGATCTTGCTTCCTATTTCCAGTACAAGATTGATAAGATACGACTTGAAATGGTATCATCTCCCTTGACTAGCAATTAGATCAATTCCTTCCCAGCACCATCTGAAACCCTCTCTTCATTTGATCCCACAAATGAAGAGAAAGTTTCTACTCTCTTCTTATCTTCCTACTCTACCTCCTGTCCTCTTAATTCCATACCCTCACAAATTGGTAGGCCCATGTCTCCTGTGCTCATTCCACCTCTAACTAAAATCTTTAATCTTTCACTCTCTACTGGTATCTTTTCACCACTATTAAAGCACATAGTAAATACTCCTATTTTGAAAAAACGAAATTCCGATCCAAACTCTCTCTCAAAATACCATCCCATCACTCAGCTCCCATGCCACTCCAAACTTCTCGAGAGAATTGCCTACACTTGCCTAACAGGCTTTCTTTCTGCAAACAACCTATTTGATCATCTTCAGGCAGGATTCGCTCTCAACACTTCACAGAGATTGCACTGACCAAGGTTGTCAGTGATTTGATCCAAGCTAAAACTAAAGGCCATTACTCTCTCTGCTGCATTTGACATTGTTGACCACTCTCTCCTCATACAAATGCTACAATCCCTAGGTCTTTAAGACACTGTCCTATCCTGGTTCTCATCCTACCTATCTAATCGCTCTTTCAGTGTTAATTTCCCTGGAACAGCCTCCACTCCGCTTTTTTTTTATCAGTTTGGGTACCACAAGGCTCAGTCCTAGTTCCTGTGCTATTCTCTATCTATAACACTTCTCTTGGAAAACTAATAAGCTCCTTTGGATTTCAGTATCATCTCTATGCAGATGATACACATATTTATCTATCCTCTCCTGATCTTTCACAATCTTTGTTAGGTTTGTGTGAGGTTTAAATACCCTATGCAATATAAAATTCATTTGACCACCGATACCCGGGAGCGCGGCTCCGACAACAGACAGGACAGTGCTGAAGCGAGGAGAGGTGAGTTTTCATAACATCCTGATACAACAGTTAGGATCTGTGATTAGACCACTATGGTATTTCTCCAGGCTTATTTCTCGATTTGAAAGAGGTTTTGAACAATGTGCAATACTTTATACCACCAAACTGATGGAGCACATTGTCGGCTTTAGACACTTTACTGTACTCGCTCTCCATTGACATGCTTTCTTGGGACTTTCAACAGAAATTTGGGAGATGGATAATGGAACTGAGTGGATGTAACCTCACAGAAAACCAATGGTCAAGTAAGTTTTGTCTCAGCTGCTAAACACACCAGGAACAGAACACGAGTGTTAACAAGTGCAGACAGACAACACATGTATTCATGCAGTCCTTTTTGTTGTCGTGACTCTGTTTTTGATAGGACATATGTGACAGAGTATGTAGCCTTGGATGAGGCTATAGGGCTTCAGAGCCTTGTTAGACTGCATGGTCATCTCTCCGCACAAAGGGCTGGATTGAAGGCAGTAAAGGGAACATTACTTCTTTAAGCTCTATAACTGTCTACATATAATAGCAATTCATATGTTCTTACTTTACTCTTAGATTCTTGGCAGTGATGCGGTATCTGACAATATTTGTAGGATATCGACTTTGTGACTTCATGAGCGATATTTGCAGACTATGGGTATTTGAGTTTTGTTTCATGGATAATATTTGCTTTTTTAAATTGAATATACCTTTCCATACGCTTCGCAGGAAGTGTGTTTTTCTACAAGTGTTCCCCTTGGAGGTTTTCCTCATTGTGCATCAGTAACAGTCGGTAGGGAGAGGACAGAGAGAGGGATCCCTATGATCGTCAAGATTATAGGGGTCCCTCTCTCTTTCTTTTTTTTGAACTTTATTATTTACCACCAAAACAGGGATAGATAGTGGTACATAACTTGTAGTGCCATATTTCTGACAACAGGGTGATTGTAAAGGATGTGCTATGCATATCTTCCCTGTGATGAGGTCACCATGGAGTGCCTGGTTAATAGGCTGACACTATATGAGAATCATTAGGTAGAAGAGCCTTGCTCAGCTCACAGCAGAAGCTTTCAATCGAGCAATTTACATATTTAATGTACCATATTGTGGACTAGATAAACAAAATAAGCACATTATTTTTAAGCATATATTTTTATAAAAAGGAAATCTAATATATTTTTACAGACAAGCCTTATTTTATATAGATTCTGAAATATTAAAAAAATATGTATTTTTCATTGTCTTTATGCAAAAACTCCCTGTTAAGTTCTACCTCACGTGGCAGCACTTATGCAGTTATTTATTTGTACAGATTGCCTAAAGACAGCTTGTATTGCTCAAATTGGGCTATCTTTCATCTGTGACCCACATCTCTAGAAATTCCTCACCCATTAAAGTCCTTTTGTTCAGAGTGCTAGTGGCCATGTACTTCTCAATAAATTCATCTGAAATGTTATTGCTTGAGGTATTTGTGAACCACCTTTTCTTAAGTAATGTAAATAAATAGAGGGAAAATTGTGCTTTTATAATTAAATTTAACACCTTTTTAGAGATGCATCCTAACTAGAGATGGGCGGGCTCGGTTTCTTGAAAACCGACTCCACTCGAACTGCGGGGATCCCAGCTCGGTACTTTTGCACCCATTCGGATTCCAAAACGAGGCAAAACATCATTGTGACGTCGTCGGATCTCGGATCTTGCGAGTTTTGGAATCAATAAATACCGCCCTTCACCGGGATCTAGCGCCATTTGAGAGAGGGATACAGAAGGATAGAGTGACAAAGTAGAGAACTCCATTGCTCAATTTCTTCTTGTTGAAATAGAAATATACAAGTCCTTGCAGGCTTTTTGTTAATATTTGCTGCACTAAGTGTAGGGTGTTCTATACACCTAAAGACAAGAACTCCATTGCTATTTTTGTCATTGCTGAAATACAATATACAAGTCCTTGCAGGCTTATTTTCTTAATTTGCACTAATAAGTGTAGGGTCTAATATACAGTTATACACTCAAATAGAAGAGCTACGTTGGTAATTTTGTCATTGCTGAAATACTAATCTACAAGTCCTTGCAGGCTTTTTCCTTAATTTGCACTAATAAGTGTAAAAATTGAATAGAAAACACTGGAATTTAGTGTTAGTAAGGTTAATAATAATGTAGGTACAAAATAATACAGAAATTATGTGATTTTTAGCCCACAAAAATGGAATTTTGTAAAAAATAGCTAAACAAAACCAAAACCAAAACACGCAAGGGCAGTTTTGGCAAAACCAAAACCTGAAGGTAATCCAGATCCAAAACCAAAACCCGGGGTTCAGAGAGCATCTCTAATCCTAGACATATTGATTTTTCTAAATGTAATGTTGGACATTGCCTTTTAAGATCCCACCTATATTCACTTCCTTCTGTATAGAAGTTTAAATTTGGTTCTTATAGTTGCCAGAGGTCATCTTCAGATGACGTTGAGGTCAAGCTTCTAAAATTGGCCCACGCTGTAGTCCCCATTGACAATTATGGGGACTGCGGTTTAATGCAATAATTAGCCTAATGCAGGAGAATCTAAGATATCTTGAATTTTGTTATATAGAAATGATACTTAAACGGAGAAGCCTTTTCTGCATAGTTTATGGCTTAATAAATAAGGAGAATAGAAAAAGAAATGGTGTAACTATGTGCACAAAACTATTGTACATTACTGCACTCTATTAACACCCAAAGACAGAATATGTTACCATACATCAATAATTTACATGAACGCAAATAATATAAACCCAGAAAACAATTCTTATCATGCGAGTGAAATCTATTCAAGCACATTTTGGGAGCACTCCTTGCATTTATTAATTCTGTTATAGACAAAAGTGACTATACCGTATAACAGGGTCAACACTGCAAGTTTTGACTTGCCTGAAAATAGCAGGCGTCCTCCATGGTTTTCCCAGTCCTTGAGCATCACTGTATGGATTATTAGGTGGTCATTTGGTATTTAATCTGCTCCTATGTGTACAAGTCCATTAGGTCCACGTCCAACCCAGGTCCAGTGTGTCGATGTACACCGGATCCAGTGGTCCTAGGTTTATACAAAAGCAAGAAAAGAGCAGATCTGCTCAGGGTCAGGCCTGAGCCCATTCCTAAAATAATATTCATGTTATGATTTAGGTGAAGGGGTGCTCTTCCAACAGGTTATTACTAAAGACACAAAAGACTGGAATTGTAAATATAATTCCATTTCTAGTCTTTTGTGACTTTATGTTCATCCTATAGGCAGAATGATCTATAAACTTCATAAAATGCTATATACACCGCCTCCTTACTCCTTTTGGCTGAATAACTCATATTCATGAAGGAGCATGCAGTGTCACCTTATTATGATTTCTTATTAAAGATTAGCACAGGCTGTGCCACTCTGTATAGGAATGTAGTACTGGCATGACATGGTGGGTGAATCTTAAATGGTTAGGACCTCATTGGGTAGTGCAATAAGTCTCAACTATAGATAGTCACTGACCCCCGTGTTTTGGTTTTGGATTCGGTTTTGGATCTGGATTACTGTCGTGTTTTGGTTTTGGTTTTGCAAAACCGCCATAGCGTGTTTTGGTTTTGGTTTTGTTTGGTTTTGTTTTGCTATTTTGTTGGAAAATCAATGTTTTTGGGCCTAAAATAACCCAATTTAGTGCTTCAACTGTTTTAGAGATAAGTAATCTAATTATAGAGGTAATAAATCATCCAAAAGACACTTTAATTCTTCGTTGGTAGGCCTTCATTTATTATACACACAAAACAGATTGTCTTCCTCTCCATCTATGTATATTGGCAATGCAGCCATCGTCTTTGGATGTATATTACACCCTACACTTATAGTTAAATATGTAAAGAAATGGAAAAAGGCAGTTTGCTTTCTGTCTCTATAGACCCCCCTCCACTTGTTTACAAAACCAAAAAATTCAGCCGTTATAGACTGTACAATATTAATTGAAATGGACAAAGCCAGTTTGGTTTCTGGCTCTATAGGCACCCCTTCACTTGTCGAAAATACAAATAAATTCAGCCGTTATAGACTGTACAATATTAATTTAAATGGAGAAAGCCAGTTTGGTTTCTGTCTCTCTAGGCTCCCCTCCACTTGTATAAAATACAAAAAAATTCAGCCGTTATAGACTGTACAATATTAAGAGAAATGGACAAAGGCAGTTTGGGGTCACTCTGTCTATGACACCCTACCCTTAAGGAGAAATTGCCAAACAGCAGCCTTTCAAGACTGTACGTGATATGGAAATGCCACAAGTCTCTTTCCTCTTTGGGGGTAGATTGCACCCTACACTTACATAGAAAGTTTTAAAAATATGTTATCGTCATCATCTTCAGCTTCATCCTCACCCTCATCAGTGTGTACATCATCATCACAGACTATCAATTCATCGCCGCTTGAATCCGCCATTAGAGAACAGTCAGTGCTTGGATGTCTTGGATGGTGAAGGCCTTCCTCGTGGAAGATGTAGTTCATTTTTATAAATTTCATTTTCTACACATTTTGGGGAACTAACCTTCTACGGCGACCACTGACTAAGTTCCGTGCTGTGCTGAACACTCGTTCAGAGTACACACTGGAGGGTGGGCAGCTTAGGTATTGCAAAGCAAGTTTGTACATGGGTTTCCAAATGGCCTGCTTTTCTTCCCAGTAAGGAAAGGGACTGTCTGACATTTCCATATCAACTACCTCTTGAAAGTAATCCTCCACCATCCTTTGCATGTTTATACTCGTATTGGATGGAGTAATGGGCAAAGTGACACATTTTTTTGAAAAATCCTTCAAACCAGCCCAGATGTTAAATTGTTCTGGTCTGCTCCCTGAGTCTTCCCTGCTTCTTTTTGGGAAATTTAATTTTTTACGAGCAGCAGCAGCTTGAGAAAGTGAAGGAGGACACGTTGTCAAGCCAAGGCCCAGTTCAGCGGCCAACTTGCTGAGCAATAGCTCCTTGCTAAAGTTCACATCTCGCTCATTTACAAGTAAAGACTCAATGCAGGTTTTAAACCTTGGATCAAGCACAGTGGCCAAAATAGTACTGATCCGTGTTCAAGATCTTAATAACTCGAGGATCATTGTGAAGCGAATTAAGTACTTGATCGACAAGGCCAACATACTTTGCTGAATTGCTTGCTTTCAGCTCCTCCTTCATTTTCTCAAGCTGCTTTTCCAATAGTCTAATTAAAGGAATGACTTGGCTCAAACTAGCAGAGTCTGCACTCACCTCACACGTCACAACTTCAAATGGTTTCAGCACCTTGCACAAGACTGGAAGGATTCCCCACTGTGCAAGAGTGAAATACATCCCCCCTCCTTTCCCAATGTCATGGCTTGTGCAATATGCTTGGATGGCTTTGCGCTGTTCCTCCATCCTCTGAAGCATATACAGGGTGGAATTACACCTAGTTACCACCTCTTGCTTAAGTTGGTGGCAGGGCAAGTTAAACTGCTCTTGGAGCTGCTGTAATCTCCTACATGCTGTGGCTGAATGCCTGAAATGGCCCGAAATTTTACGGGCCACCGAAAGCATCTCCTGCACCTCACGGTTATTTCGCAGGAAGCTCTGCACCACCAAGTTGATGGTGTGAGCAAAACAGGGAATATGTTGGAAATCACCCAGCTGTAATGCTCGCACTATATTGTTGGCGTTATCAGAAATGACATATCCTGGGGAGAGTCCGAGTGGTATAAGCCATGCATCAATCACATCTCTCAGTTTGCATAACAAATTGTCAGCCGTATACCTGTTAGTGAATCCGGTGATACAAAGAGTGGCCTGCCTGTGACAAATGTTACGTAGTGGTGTACATGCTGCTGCTGTTCCTGCTGTTGAAGGTGAATAACCAACCCAGTGGGCTGTCACAGTCATATAGTCTTTGGTTTGGCCACTATCACTTTTCTGTAACGAGGACACAAAACCTCAATTAACTGTAAAAAACCAGCTGCGTTTATTGTGGAGATTGGACGCAGATCTAACACTAACATGGCAGCCATGGCGTCTGTGATTCACTTGGCGACTGGGTGACTGCTGTCATATTTGCTTCCCCTCGCAAATGATTGTTTCACAGTTAATTGCTGAAATGTAGGACTGCTCATTTTCTTGACCTGCCTCTGGGATGACGATTCACCAACAGCAGCAACAGTGGGACTAACGCTTTCTTCAGAGGAATCAATAATAGTGTAGGAGTCATCCAGATTTAAGTGGGATGCCGGGCTAACTCCGAGCGCTACTGAGGATATTGATGAGGATGGTGTGGTGGGTGTATTTTGTAGCCATCGGGATGTCGGTGAGCGGAGGGTCTTAGCTGATGATGGAGTGCTTGTATTTTTTTGGGAAGAACTTTCAGCTTTTCCCAACACTTTGCCATGAACTCTCGTTAAATGGCGTAACATAGACGAGGTTCCAAGATGGTTAAGGTCCCTCCCTCGACTGACTGTGGCTTGACATACACTACAAATGGCTATACAATTGTTGTCTGGATTTGGGTAGAAATAATTCCACACATAAGAAGTGGATTTTTTTTTTTATGCCCAGGCATGACAATGGCCTTTTTCTTGTCACGTGCCAGAACTGCTTACACAAACAACCTCATCCTCATCAACATCCTCATTAGCGCCCTCATCGCCTACACAAATCTCCCCCTCATCCTCTTCTAATTCCAAAGTGGCATCCTCAATTTGGGTATCACCAGCTACACTCGGGCTATTAAGGCACACATCAGTAGAATGCTCACGATTAGACATCCCACTGTTGGATGGACTCTCCACAGGGATTGTTGTCATTTGTGAATCAGAGCAAACATTCTCCTCTAATGCCTTACTGTTATCTTGCAGCTCGGCTTTGACGCGTAACAGTAGTTGTGCACCAATTGTAGGCTGGGTAACTTTTTGGGATCTGCCACTAATAGCCAAAGGTGAAGGCCTCATTCTCTCTTTGCCACTGCGTGTGTAGAATGGCATGTTTGCAATTTTTTTTTTATCGGCACTTAACTTTTGCTCAGTAACACTTCTTTTTCGCTTCAACACAGTAATTTTTTTTTGGGGTTTTTGGTTTTTGCACTAATTTGGAAACACTCTAATGTTTGACATCGCCTTGGCCAGATGACGTACTGGGAACACTAACATCAGGAATGGTGACAGAACCTGGTTGCTCATTCTGATCATATGTGGACTGCTTTGAATCCATTCTGAGCGCAAAGCACTTGTAGTGATAAAAAATTAGTTGGTAGATACTGCTGACAGATATGACTTTTGATAGCCAGAAATATTTATGCACAATTATGGGGGACACCCCAAAAGCACTGGGGAGTGCCAAATATTAAAAAAAAATAATAAACCTATATCCTCCTCTGTTCTCTATCGATTTTTGTTAGAGCAATTGCAAGAAGAATATTGGATTCTCTGTCCCTGCTCTAATCAGCCTGTAACTACACCCTGCTCTCTCCCTCTGTCAAATGGCGATGGATTGCTGTGGAGGCGTGTATTTATAATCTTGAAGTATCGCGAGAACCGAGCCCCGAGATCCGACGACGTCACAATGACGTTCGGCCTCGATTTGGATTTGGAGTGGGTGGGAGAGTACCGAGCTACTCAGCTCGGTACTCGGATAGGCAAAGTTCGGGTGGGTTCGGCTCTCGGGGAACTGGACCCGCCCATCTCTAGTCTCAACAAAATGTGCTCCCACTATAGGTGTATGTGTTATGCAGCTGGACCTGTAAGAGATTTATTTTGCCAGCATGGAAATGGTTAGGAAGCTTTGTTTGGATTAGTTAGGATTGTGCCCATACGTCTCATTAGTAGGAGGCCTTAACATCCTACTGGTGTGAAGTGACCAAATGCAGACAGATAATGCTTTCCCAATTACCAATCTTAGTATATGTTTTTTTTTTTTAGTGGAACTTAATTAGTAAGCCTACAATGGAGTGCTAAAATAATCTAGAAGAGATCTGTCTTGTGACAACTGGCAAGGGCACCCAAAGCAAAATGAGACCGCTAATGAGTACTGTTCACTGAGCCTGAATTGAAAATTTAGTGTTGGGTTTAAAAATGTCATGTGGTATGTGATTAAAGCTCTATGATGAATGGTAAACATTGTTTTATGTTTTGGGTGATCAAAATGTTCAAAACAGAGAGGTGGCACATCCTTTGAGTTCATGCAGCAGATAAGTTATGACTTGCTCCGGTACTAATAGATGCTATCTACATACAATCAAAATTCATATGAGAGGATGGAGGCAGAGCTGATGGGTTCTATGTTTGACAAAGTGACAGTTCATTAACAGCAATTTATTTTCATAAACTGACTTGGCTGACATAATCTAAGTGCACTCCCAGACATTAAAATGTGATGTTGCCTCTCTGAAGTTTAGGTTGAAGAAAAAGAAGTTTCAGCTGCCCAAAAATAACTGAGTACCACTGCAATGCTCAGGACAGGCATTTTGGGAGAGCATTTTCTAGATTCAGTACTATAAGACCTCTGTCCCTCTGTCTCCTCCCAGACATCTGCACTAGCTATGTTTTCAGTATGTACGGCTTTATGTTCATGGAAACTACTTCTAATGAAAACTGGATAGATAAAAAGTGGTAAAATAAAAGTAACCTATTAATTAATGGTACAGAACTGGCAGCCCAAGTCATTTCATAGTGTAATAATATTCTGTTCTGGCATTTTCCACATTTATTTTTCAATTGTAATAAGGCTCGATTAATCGGTGTCAAAAACAAATTTAACGTCAATTATTTATTTCAGCCCAGGTTGTTGCAACTAGAAAATAAATAGGAAATATCATCAAACTTTGAAATAAAGAACATTTTGTTTTATTTTCTTCTGCAGAAATCTGCATCATTTCTCCATAATTTCTAATCTACATCTACATTTTATGGGGATAATATTTTGGTTCTGCAAAATATAATGATGTAGCCAACACTACTGTTTTGGGAACATTCATGCAAAACTTTAACACAGTGTTAACAATATGATGACATGCGAGGGTAACAGGTACCCTTTAGATTCTAAAATATCTGTCTTATAATAATTTTGTTTTACCAAGAAAACAAATTTGAGTATGAACCATTCATTTCAGGTATTTTATGATTAATATAAAATGAAGCTCGGAGAAAAACAAATAGCAAATGTTAGGAAATAGTATTAAATAACACAAAAGAAATAAATGACATGCATTAGTGCTCAGTTTAAGTTTTGAAAGCAGGTCTTGACTCATGGGAGTGATGCAGCAATATATCTTCCTTGTATCCAGCTGGCTAGCACATTCTTGTTTCTATCAGATGCTTGATTGTTGTATTAATCATACTGCGTAGACATCAGTGAATGTGTTTAATAACATTTCATAAAATCCTTGCCATTTAGAGAACTTGAGTTTTAATCAAGTTTTGAGATATTTTACACACCTATCGGTGCATTATAAGACACTTTGCCTGTATGAGTAAACACACGGCTGTCTGTGATTAATTATTTATAAATGAGGGAGTAATTGTGACACATGTGAATGCGACTATTGTACATGATCTAATAGGCCAGCCAGGGGCGGATTGGGCCCTTGAAAATATTCTTGAAGTGACCTCATGTTTGCGGGGCCAAATCAACTGTTGGTAAGGCCAGCACAAAAGTAGACGAGATTTACAACTACTGCAATGTGGTTGTAGAAACATTTAGAAAAACTTAGATAAGATGGTTTAATACACAGTGTGCCATTTCTAAAGCAATGAAGGGAAAAAAAACCTGACAGTCCTGTGTTATAAAAATACATGAATCCTTTTGCATGATCTGCAACTAGTTTATGCCTCTGTGTTCAAACTTGTTTAGTTGCCTACTAACACATCCTTCCAATATTCCCTTCATAGAAACATATCTGCCGGCTGTACAATGTTTTTTACGAAGGCTTCTACATTGTACAGATGGCATTACCTTGCATTACCCTCTTAGCAGCAGGAACAATAGTGTCGCGCTTGAAAGTGACATCCATCTGTGCGGCCCGGGATGTTGATCGGTTGCAATTGTTACAGGTCACTTCTTGAAACAGTCGGGATTACCAATCTGTCAGGACTTTGCGATGAACATATCGGGGTAAGTGTTGTCGGCCTTTTTTTATTATCTCTATAGTACACCACCCATTAGGTGCACACAACTCTGTCTTCACGAGCAGTAGGTTGTGAAGCGGGACATACCTCCCAACTGTCCTTGCTGACGGACCAAATCCTGACTAAGTGAGACAGTCACCCAAGTTTGGGACTGTCCCACCAGATTCAGGACAGTTTGGCAGACTGTCCTGCTCTCTCCTACCTGTTCTTGTCACTTTCACCACCTGTGGCTGCTGGTTTCTTTAGATGAGTTACTGTTTGTCTGGATCCTGGAATGTTGGAGGCCCTATTTGGAAATAAAATGGGTACATGAAATGTAGAACACTCACATTTGATAAACAGATCGATTTCCCTCTAACCAATCCCAACATTAAATTAATAGTATTTCCATTTAATAAATAAATCTATTTTAATCACTCCAAACAACCCCAGCAATAAAAAAATAGCATTTATGTTTAGTATAACCATTTCCCAGAACCTTTCCTGGCATTAAATAATTAATATTCATCTTTAATAGCCCCACATTCAATTAATAACCCCAAACCACCCAGTATTAAATTAAATAGTCCCACCAATAAATTAAATTGTCCCACCATCACCCCACAAATAAAATAGCACCCATTAAATAAACCCACCTAAACTCTACCATTAAATTTATAGCCTACCTCCCACCCATGTACTATTAAGACAGCCCCCCTCATATTACACAATATATTAAGATCCCCCCATTCTCTCACACATTATAGTAACATAAAACCCCCTTTTCTCCCACATTATAGCAATATACCCTATCTTCCCTCACACATTATAGCAGCCCCCCTCCCCTCTGTTCCTGCACACATTATAGCAGCCCCCCTCCTTTCCTTCACAGATTACAGTAGCCCCCCCTCACCTCCCTAACACATTACAGCAGGGCTCCCTCACATATTATAGCAGCCTGTCTCTCCCATGCTTTCATTCACACACTTTAGCAGCCCCCCTCACATCCTTCACACACTTTAGCAGCCCCCCTCACATCCTTCACACACTTTGGCAGCCCCCATCCCATCCTTCAGACACTTGAGCAGCCCCCCTCCTCCCATCCTTTACACACTTGAGCAGCCTCACACTTACCTTGTTCCTACTGCTGCAGACTCCTCTCACTGCACAAATGGAATGGTACCTGTCATGTGGTGCATGTCCCAAGTGACCTCTGCTGTACGAAGACTGCAGCCAGCCACAGAGATAGGTGGAGGAGGAAGGGACGGATCATTAGATCTGCAGCCTCATTATGGAAAGTAGCTAGTCCCGGAGGAAAAGCCAGCCACCTAGTGCCACACTATCCCCACCACCACCCACCGGCACCAGGTGTGTGTGTGTGGGGGGGGGGGGGGCGCTACACATAAATAAGTGATTTTAAAAAAATATATCTATAGATTCCTTTTTTTTTTTTTTTTTTTCAAAACCCCTCAAAAGTGCTATAAAGTACATTGGGCAGCCTCCTAATGTTATCGGCCTATCAGGAAAAGTCCCGGTGGGTACTATAGCCAATCCGCCCCTGAGGCCAGCTATACCCCACCTGACATTGACTTAAGAATTTGCATTGCAGATGAGCAGCTTTTGTATATTGAATTCATGGTTAGAGGTACACTGGGTATACTGCAATGTGATTGTGACACATGTGACTATAGTAGGTGATCTGTTTGGCCATCTGTACCCACTAATCCCCTATAGGGCAGGCAGATTTAAGTATGACAGTCAGTTGCACAATGCTACAATTCTGTTTGACTGTCAGAAGACAAAAGGCTCAAATAAAGAAAAAAAGGGAAAGAAAATAATTCAAACGGAAAGCACTATCTATAATCTATTGACCAAAAATGTGGCTTTTGTTGATAAATGATTAAAGATACCTATTTATGACCAGAGCAAAGTTTCAAGGCACTGAAATATAAGGTAACATTGGTGATTTAAATTAGTTCTGTGGTTGTGAAGTTATAACATTTCATTAATTGTTTATATCCATTGTTGTTTATTGTTTTTATTCACCAAGAGTCCTCCATTATTTATCCAGATATATTATTTCTTCATGCATTGTTCGCTTATCTCATATATCTCACTGGATACCAAGCCGTGCACTTCAGGCATAGTATCATTCATTCATACATGCCAGCTGAAGTTGTTGTGATCAATTAAGCTTACTGGGGCCAGGGAAGCTGGTATCTCCTAGCTGCCAAGTCCCTACATGAGGTCCATTTCTCTCCCTAAATCTGAAAGTTCTATATCTTTAAGATTCATTCCTGTCTCACATTTTATTCAGACCTTCTCACACACCACAGACATGCCATATTTCTGTTCAATATATTATAGAGATCTTTCCGTTTAAATGACTTTCTTTTCCTTTTTTCTTTTTTCGAGCATAAACAAAATAGTCATGAGGAAAGGCACCTTACCATAGGTAATAGTAATATAATAATAAATATATGAATAGAAATTGAATAGGGAAGATATATCTATAAGATATACAAATCTGTGAATTATACTGGTGCAGTATCTTTCCCCTTTTTTCTTTCTTTTCCCCTATTTACTTATATTTTGTCCTTTCCCCCTTGCACTGTAGAAGACAAAAGGCGTAAGACACCACTTTCGTTGGAGCTACAAGTCTTGGGAGCACAGGTTATTAGTAGCAGAATAGTTTCTTCAGTGTGAGGCCTGCATCTTCCCATCATCAACACAGATGATTCACTCTTTTCCCTAGCTTGTTGCATTCATTTGAGGTCATTCGTCATCATCATCATCATTTATTTATATAGCGCCACTGATTCCGCAGCACTGTACAGAGAACTCACTCACATCAGTCCCTGCCCCATTGGAGCTTACAGTCTATATTCCCTAACATACACACACAGACAGAGAGAGACCAGGGTACATTTTTGATAGCAGCCAATTAAACTACTAATACCGCTTTCATACTGCCGCCCCGGCAATATCCCGGGTTTTTCAAGCCGGGTTTTTGCCGGGGCTCGGAGCGTCCCAGCTCAGAAACACCATTCATACTGCACCTCGGACCCGGGAATTTCCCGGGTTGACCCCATTCATACTGCACAAGTCTGTGCCCTGGCAATTTGTGGGAGTCATCACCAGAGCAGTTTTCATTGGCTGAAAAATGGTGATGTCATTGAAAAGTGACTGGTTTTTTGAGGTGACACTTTTTCAGTGAAATAAAAGCAATTTTCTCCAACAAACTCCGATTCTGCTTCAGCTTGATCTGCACTCCACCATCCACCATTTCTCCTAAACTCCTTCTCGAATCTTCCACGGGCTTACACTGATGACATCATCCTCCAGAGACAGGCATACAGCCAATCAGCTTGTTTTCTGTTTAACACGGGTTGAAAAACCCGGCTTGCACCATTCATAGTGCAGGCAACCTGGGTTCGACTCGGGAATTACCCCTCGATAAATCCCGGGTTGAAGACCCGGGTTTTTAGACCCGGGATTTTTGACTTGTACCATTCATACTGCACCAAGACCCGGGTCGTTTGAGCTCGCCCCAGCAAAAACCCGGGATTTTGGTGCAGTATGAATGAGGTATAATATGTTTTTGGAGTGTGGGAGGAAACCGGAGCACTCGGAGGAAACCCACGCAAACACAGGAAGAACACACAAACTCCACACAGATAAGGCCATGGTCAGGAATTGAACTCATGACCCCAGCGCTGTGAGGCAGAAGTGCTAACCACTTAGCCACCATGCTGCTAATTAGAAAGTATGGTACATGACAAGATGACTTGTCTAGTGGGAGAGCAAATTATGCACCTCCTAGCCACAGGAATACACCTATTTCTGCTTCTAAACTAAAGAAAAATTATTATGTTGAGGGACAAGCTATTCTAATGAATCTCCAGATGTTGACATTACACATTTTGAAAGGCATTACTGACTTAGCAGTTTACCATAGAGTATTTCTGGATATAGAAAGAAAGAGTGGGGACTGCACTGGATATGCCAAATATTGTGATGTTGTACATGCTTGACGTAGGGTGTCTTTTGTGCCAATTCGGCAGGTTTTATACAGGGAAGCGCATGCAGAAACCAATTTGACAAAGGTGACATGTTAAATAAAAAGCCCTAATGTCCCCTTACTCTCACAAGATATTTAGCACCTACATTGACGTTTCAGTAATGTGTATTTGAGTATAAAATAAGAAATATTGCAATTGATTAAGTGATGGTACAAAATATATAGCAGACATTGCATTGTTATGTCTGACAGGTCTGATCCATGGACTCATACCGTGATTTGGTTGTACCGTCAGAGTGCAATAGCAGGGACTGGGAGTTACCAGTACAGATTCCATGTCCTACAATCAGAGGAGGGGGGGGCAAGATTAAACTTAGCAGCCTATTAGGAACATTTTAAAGGAAAAATAAATGCAGGTGGCCCAGTGACTAAGCCAAGGTAGCCCACTATGGGACCGTCCCGGGGGGGCAGATGCCTCCCTGCCACCCAGCCCAGCCTACCCCTGCCTACAATATTCAATGTTTGTGAATCTTGGCCCAGAGTAAGAGCAATTTCTTATTTTTATCTGACAGGAGAAAGCTCATCACTTGTCATTCTCATCTGTGGCAACATACAGTGAGATGTGCATTCTTCTTACTTTGCTGTATATTCCTGTTAGTTGCCTATTTGTAGCCCATCTGCTACTATGCATTAACATACCTTCCAACTGTCCAGATTTAAGTGGAGAGTCCCGACATCCCTCCAGTTGACATCTGCTGGGATGTTGTTGGATGTCCCCACTCACCAAGTTGCACTTGGCAATTCAAAGGTCTTTTTAGGAAAGGTTGGGAGATTTGTGGGTTGCTTAGAACTTAGGAAGCACTAGACACGCCTCTGATGGGACCATGTCCCTTTCCATATGAAGTAATGGCATGATCAATTTGTCCTGCTTTGGACCGGGACCAATGTTGAGAGGTATGCAGTAATTACAACAGCACATAAGGAAACCATAATTAGGGTACAACCAGCGTCGGACTGGCCCATGAGGATACTGGTAAAACCACCTCATGGCCACACCCCCTTTTAAAAGTGGGCGGAGCAGGGAGCTCGCTGTCCTCCTGGGTGTCCCCGCTGCTTCAAATGTGATTGCAGCTTCAAATGTGATCGCAGCTGCGATCATGTGACCCACCCCCTCCCCCTGTCAGCTGACTGATGCTCCCGCCTGCGCAGAAGGAAGGAGTAGAGTACATTTTTTGTGCTATCACTATATATATATATATATATATATATATTTATATATATATATATATATATATATATATATATATATATATATATATAAAAAAATAAATATATATATGTATGTGTGTGTGTATTGGGGGCACTATTGTGGGCATAATATGAATTGGGGATACTATAGCATGGCATATGTGAATTTTGGGTATTACTGTGTGGCATAACATTGGGGCACAACATTGTTTGGGGGCACTACTGTGAGGCATAACATTGTTTGGGGGCACTACTGTGAGGCATAACGTATACTAATCTATAGTGAGGGGGGCTGCCTATGCTAAACTATAGTGAGGGGGGCTGCACAGAGAACACTATAGGGAGGGGGTGATTGGACCCTTAATTTAATGCTGAGGTGGTTTGGATCTATAATTGAATGTGGGGCTGAGTGTGGGGAGGAGGGCTATCTATTAAATGTGAATATTAATTATTTAATGCTGGGAATGGTCATGGGAAATGGATGTATTAAAGGCAAATGCTATTAATTTATTGCTGGGGCTGTTTGGAGGGAGGGAAATAGATCTATTTATTAAATGTGAGCACTATTACTTTAATGTTGAGGCTGGAGAGAGGCCTAATTATTAAATGTGGGTGCTGTTGATTTAATGGCAGGGATGGTTGGCGTTTCTAAGTGTACCCATTATTTTTTCCAGATAGGACCCTCAACATTCCAGAATCCAGACAAGCCGCAGCTAAAGAAACCAGCAGCCACAGGTGGTAAAAGTTACAAGAACAGGTAGGACAGTCTGTCAAATGCTCTGAGTCTAGTAAAGGCTTGACTAACCTGTGGGACTCCAGATGTTGTGAAACTACAAGTCCCAGCATACCCTTCCAGCAATAAGCTGCTATTTATTGGCAAAGTATGCTGGGGCTTGTAGTTTCACAACACCTGGGGTGCCACAGCTTAGCCAAGCCTGGTCTAGTAGGACAATCCCGATTTTTGCTGACTGTTCTACCCAATCTAAGGGGCAGGTCAAGACTGTGTACTCTTTATACAAACACTGCATTCTTTACATACTACAGTATGGTGCTAGTTGTCCTTCGTGGGCTGAGCACTCCTCCTCGATTGTCTGGTCTCGCCTCTATGATAGCTGGCCACACCCCCTCTGATGGGCCCCTAGCGTTGCATTCACCCGGTGGGCCCTTCATGTCCCAGTCCGACACTGGGTACAACAAATTAAAATTGTCTCTGGCTCTATCTATAACACAGACACTGTGTTAATTTTATTGTATTGATCATTATCTAAAAATTGCTAATTTATAATTACCCAGATATTGTGAACACTGGCTGCATTATCTGTATCTACATATTTAATATAGGTGCTGATGACATATTACAGCCATAAGATAATGTGTTAGGCATATACATAATAACATGTTTCTAGCAATCTACAATCTTCAAGGGATACACATTCTTTAGTATTTACAGCTGGCCTGTGTATTAAATCCCTTAATAATATTACCTGCTGTCAATAACAGCAGACATTAAAGTGCTGCACTCGTTAGCAGCAGCGGCACACTGGCTGAGTTTGGCAGGAAATCACATGCAGTAATATAGAAGGTTGGCATATGACTGCTGCAGCTCTCATGACCCTATGCCATCTGTCTGAATCTTAGCTTAGCTGCTGGTTTGGAAATATGGGATAAGCTCTAGAGTATGTCACCTGCTGCAGTTACAGACAACATTTGTTAAGCTGCAAAAAATAACTACCACTTTTCATAATACAACATATCATATGTGTATAAACGTCAGTATAATGTAAGTATACAATTCCTGAAAGGCCATACGATTAGAAATGGAAAGGAATAATAATTAATCCTGAAGTGCATTTAATATACAAATGCATTTTCTCTTATTACTGTAAATTACTCCATGTTGCTTTAAAATTGTTGAACTATTGGCATCTTTCTTGCAGTAACTGGTATCTGTGATTCTTATCAGTTTTAGAGAGAGAGATGTCTGTTTTGGAGGGACTGGTGTCTGTTTTGGACTGGCTAGTATCTGTGTTGGAGGGACTGGTGTCTGTTTTGGACTGGCTAGTATTTGTGTTGGAGGGACTGGTGTCTGTGTTTAAGTATTTTCTATCTGATACATTGACTGGTGTCTGTGTTGCAGTATTTTTTTATCTGTTACAGCATACTTAACAACTTTCTTCAGCTCTCTCCCGGGAGCCTGCCAGTGGAAGTGGGCATGAGGGGGGCGGGGCGCCAAAAATCATGGCATTTTGGCCCCGCCCCCTGTGACGTCATGACGCAAACGCATCATTTGACAGCGGGGGGGGGGGGGGGGGTGTCAAGTATGTGTTACAGTGACTGGTGTCTGTGTTGCAGGAGGGTTGCCTACTCTTCAGGGAGTCCGGGAGGACTTCTCGAAATTCGGGAGCCTCCCAGAAATATCGGGAGAGTAGGCAAGTATGCAGTTATGAGAGAGCTGAACTATGCTATCCAGGAGGTGTAAGCAAAAGGTATTGCTTGCTGGTGTCATCCTGAGAAGAAGTGTTGCCATTTCTTGTGATGCAAGCAATAAATGTATCTTTGATTTACAACACGAAGTTGTCTGTGTTGCTGATGTCTGCAGGGTGCTCTTGCAACAAGTGGTGGCAGAAGGTGTCAAAAGTGCTACAAGTAGGGCGCTTTCTTTACAATAGGCAAGAAAATGTTTAACACCCATAACAGATTTATATGCACATGTTATATTAAGAACATGGTATGCATTATGTGTAACTTGCTATTGTTAACATATTTGGTAATTTTATTACATATATAACTGTAGTTTATTTCCAACAGTAATTACAAACTTACTATATTTTATTATAAGCTTTTTAATTTGTGTCGCAAATAGAGCTGCAAGTTGCTTAATAAACCATTACTAACATTGTACAATAGAGTTATTATCTAACGAATAAAAAGTGTAGGAAATGAGTCATTAGGTAAAATGATTGTCACATCATGAAACTTTGTATCATCAGTTTAATTTTCTGCGCTATCACTATCCACTGTTTATGTTACCTTCTTCATGAACTACTGAATACTGAAGGTTTTCCTGGATTAAGCCTAGCTTGTCTCCTCTTTCACTATTTTTTTTATTTGGTGCGGGTATTTCCAAACCAGTTTCTTTCACATAATGCAGAATCTGAGGCACATGTGAAGAGGCATCATGCAAAGGCCCTACGGCTGTCAAAGTCGAATAATTGGATGAAAGAAAGTATATTGATTAATATTGTTTTACCGTGCGATTGCGATCAGTACGCCACTATTTAATTATAGTTCCAATCCACAGTTGTTTATGAACAAATGTTATTTAGTTTATAGTTAAATATTGTAATGTTATATGCACGTTAGTGGTATTTAAAGTTCAGGTCACAGGAAGCATGACATGTTTGGTATCATTCTAATCCCCTATTTATCCGCTGACATCCGGTTCATTCGCCGAAAGGATCACACATTCCGTATGCTAGTTATGGATGATAGGGAATAAATGGTTAGAATGATAGTGTCTGTGTAATGCTAATAGACGTGTTTAAACTAGTCCTTGGGTAGAAAATTAGTATTCATCCTCTGGAGAGCTGACTCCCACCCTTGGAAAGTTGACCCCCACCCTTGGAGGGTGTTGTTTGAACTGACATATGGACTGCATTACACTGGACCCTCCTGAAGCCTGAACCTATGGAAACATGCCAAGTCATCTGTATTGTTTTCACTGTATCACTGAGTGTATCCGCATTGAAGATACTTTTACATAAAAAAGGTTATATTATGTAATTGCTATTTAAAAACTTTTTGGGGGAAAATAAAGAACAGCAATATGAGAACAACTTTCCTTTAAAAGGTTGTTCATCATTTTCAAGAAAGTATATCAATTATTTTTTTAGGTATTTTTTTTTTCAGTATGTTATAGTAAGTATGGTATTTATGTTGCAGTGACCGACTTCCATGGTGCAGTTATTGCTATTTGTGTTGCAGTATTTGCTATCAGCGTTGCAGTGTCTGGTGTTTTTACAACGTCTGGTGTCTGTTGCAGTGACAGGAAACAGTGTTGCAGTGAGTGGTATAATTTCCGTACGAGTGGTATCTTTAATTCAGTGACTGGTATCAGTGTCTGGTATCTGTGTTGCATTGACTGATGTCTGTGTTGCAGTGACTGATATTTCTATTGCAGCAACTGGTATCTGTGTTGCAGTGACTGGTGTCAGTGACTATTGTCTGTGTGTGGCAGGTGTGTTGTAGTAGCTTGTGCCTACTATGATATTTTTACATTAAAATAAAATAAGAAGAAAATGTACAATATAATTCTGTAAACAGAAGATTTCATGTTTAATAACATAGAAAAGCACAGCAAATATAGCTGTACCGTTGTAGAAGTATGAGATCTTTACCTGAATGCACATTATCAGTCAGGATAGCAAGCACATAAAAGGCCTTTTTGCTGCTTATAAGAACATGTATAATACAGTCTGTTTCAATGATATGGGAGCTTTTTAAATTGCATCTGGGAGAACCTATACCTTGTGCATTAAGTTAACGGACCTCGCTGGAACAGGACTGGTACAACTGTACATAGTGACTCTTGCCTACTCTCCCGTAATTCCTGTGAATGGAGGGGGTGGGGTTTACTAGTGTCATTAAGCTCCGCCCCCTCCATTCAATGCCATGAACTTCGCCTTTTTAGAGTGGGGGTGGGGCTATGGTGACGCGGACAATGTCACCACGCCCTACCCCATGTCACATGACTTCTCAAGTGTCATATAAGGTGTATGTGACTGCAGAAACAATCACTGCGTGGTTTTCCTCTGTGTGTTCTGGTTTCCTGGCAGATTCATTAGCTTCTGACAAAATGGCCCCTGTGTGTGTGTGTTAGGAGATTTAGATTGCAAGCTCTATTTGAGGCAGGGACTGATGTAAATTATTTCATATTCTCCGTACAATGCTATGAAACATGATTGGCGCTATACAAATAAACAACAATGATAATAGTTTATAAATAGAGCTGGATAACAACGGTGTCACGTTATTCTGTTCTGTGGTTGATATATAAATAAGGGAAAAGGAAACAAAAAGATAGGGGGAATTTTGCACCAAACATTTAAGGCCAAATTCCAAGCTCACATGCAGGATGAGCGGAATGTGTTGAAGAACAGTTATGAACATGCTGCTCACCACTATTCCTTATGTAGCACTCTGTGTGACAGACAGAAACAGTGGTGGCATCCTGCAGTGGGCAGAGTGCTTCACATGTAGCTTGCTGCTTTAGGCTGGTAAACATTTCACAATGGTAGAATGATATAAGCCCTTCATAATTTAGCCTCCGCCTGAGGAACACGTGTTCATGAGTTGGGTCTCAATAAAAAAAAAAAATACAGCATAATCAATGTAGTATACAGTGTTATCTGAACCTCTAGGCCCACTGTATACATTTTCAGGTACATTTGACTAAGGTCAGAGCACATTTTTGGTATTAGTATTCATCCGTTACTTATCTATGTGTTCCCAGTTGTAAAGTGGTGGAATAGAACACTCTGGGCCTGATTCATCAAGGGACGTAAATGGAGATTTTGGGCGTACGATCAATAAAATCACACTGCCTAGAACTGGACCATACACCACAGAGCACAGCGAGGGGACAGTACAGCCTAGGACTTCAGGGAATGAACGGGGCGGGGGAGGTGTGTTTGCCCGTAGTCAATGTATTGTAAGGGCGTGCCAATCTCGAGCACATGCTGCAGCGTTTTGGGCATCTTTCAGATACTTGTTGAATTCGGGCATACGTGTACCCGGTTTAAATATGTTTTAAAACAAACACACATTGCACTCAATATGCGTGTCTTAATGAATCAGGCCCTCTGCATTCAATCTGAACATCAGAATCCAGCTTATTTTCTGTACATTTTATGCAAGATTCAATGGCTCTGTATTCAGCCACAGGATTACAAAAAGTTTAGGTAAGAGCAGAAAGGAAAATTTTAGTGACTGCAAAATGCTGAATATTGGAAAAAGTAGTTAATATTTCCAACCTCAGGGGAGTCCAGAGGGAAAAAAAGAGAAACATGAAGATTTAAACAATATAGAAGTATAATCTTTTAAATTAGTTGTATATTCTATTATAACCTTTCCCTAGAAGTAGATTGTTGAAGCTGGTTACCTTACTCCCTCATCAATCTTACTGCAAAGCGTAACCATGACAACAAGCAAAAAAAAAATAGGACAGTAAAGTTTTGTAGTCAGTCAAAGCAAGATAAGGACACAAGGCTGGAGATTTTGGAATATTTCGCAGTTCAGAAGATCTGCGTATGGCTGCGGGAGAGCCTGGGAGAGCCACTCATAGCATCAGAGGGTGATTGCATATGACAGTAATTATGAATAGGCACTTGCGGACCACAATTACACATTATAGCTATGTGAAAAGAAGAAGGCATTACTTGACTGCTATCCCCAATCAGCCTTGTTAATGTCACAACCTTGTTAATGACACAGCGTAATAACCAATAGCTTAATATAATACTGCATTTCTGCAGAACAATTGTAGTTCATATCTAAGGAAACGTTTATACATTTGCTGGACTTGGCGCTGAAAACGGCTGGATGATTAACCATTTAATTGGATGCCTGTATCGATTCACCTTTCTACTAATGTATTAAAGTGAAGCATAACTATTGCTTAACATCTTGTTTAAAGCTCTATAAAAATGTTGATGTTTCAATCAATATCCATTACACTGTGTTACCAGAATGAAACAAAACTCTTCTAAATAGCTTGTGAGCAATAACATCAGTTACTTTATCTGAGTATGCTGGGATGACATTTAAAAAAATGTGGGAATGATAATAGCTTTTGATTTATACAACTATCAAGACTTCATAGAGCTTCTATTTAATGCTGCTATCAAGGAGGGTGAGTTGGTGCATCAGCTAAAGGGGCCATTTGATTTGACCTAAGGGTGTTTAACTCATACACTGCCAGTGCTGTTATTTATTTATTACCATTTTTTATATAGTGTCACCATATTACGCAGCTCTATACAGAGAACCTTTAATCAGTGCATACCCCTTGGGAGCTCATTGTCTAATTTCTCCACAATTCTCCACAAAAAGGACCTTTTTGTCAGCAGTCTGTAAACCTACCAATAAATTTTTTGGATTGTGGGGAAAAACTGGGGGAAACCCATGCAAAATGGGGAGAACATACAAACTTCACACAGATCATCATCTTCATCAGCTATTTAGATAGGGTCTTTGCTGGAAACAAATCCATCCAGTACTATGAAGCAGCGATGCTCACCACGGTGCACTGTGCCCTCCGTCATGCCATGCAGCTCTTACATAAACGCAAGTCACAGGCCCATAGTTTGCATATTTTTATGTGACTTATCACCCACTCCAAAAATATAAACAGTAAGACCATTCATTGGAATATACACAAACCCCCTCATGTCAAGTTTAGTTTATCAAATATGTCAAGGTCCTACTTGCACCACTGAGTTTGAATGGTAGAGGTCAATATATCCCCTTATTGCCTTGGTCCAAAAGCTGCCACTTATATTATGACCTTATTATAATCCACCATTGAACAGATGCAAGCATATGAAGCCTTTTGCCACTATATACTTGTGGCAAGTGTGACAAAATGCCTACTGAAACCCCATTTTGTTGTTTGTACTTTCATGTGTGTGTTACTTTAAGGCTTACATAACCAAGTGATTTTTCAATGCTTATATTAACAAGGCCTTTTTAGAAATGTCTTCACATATTTTCTTAAGGAGTAGTGTTTGGGCCTACCGCACATGCTCAAGCTTTCTTATCAGGGGCTGGATGGGTGGGGGGGGGCAGGGGGGTATCTGCCCCTTGGGCAGATACCCCCTATAGTGGGCTACCTTGGTTCCCATAGTGGGCTACCTTGGGATGGGTCACTGGGCTACCTGCATTTTATTCCTTTTAAAATAGGCTACTGAGTCGGGTCTTACCTCCCCTGGCTAAAATTTGCCAGCGTACTTTTTATAGCCCTTGCTTTTGTTTCCCAGCTGAACAGATTACAACTGCAGTGTCTAATTACATGTGGTTAAGGGGACATTGTAGCTCATTGTAAATATGTATATTGTTTATTGTATATTGGTCATGTGGCAGTGAGGTTCATGGTCCTTAAAGTGAAGCCAGGGGGTTATGGGGTCAGGTTACAAGATACTGGAAGGGGGAAACTAATTAGTGTCCATTGTTCTCAGAAGTCTAGTCCAGACAGGCCATCTAGCATGGAAGGTTCTGTGGAAGGACAGCTCATCTTCACCCCCCCTAGTCCAGCACTGACCAATGTTTAACAAGGAGAAGCCCAGGGGTTTTCCAGAGAGGGGAAAGCTCTGTGGAAATTAGACCGTAGATATAAGGAGTCACTCCAGGGGGGGAGTGGGTGATTATTCTGTGATTTGATTGCTGGAAGGTGCAAGGTCTGGTTGTGAGTTGTCGTTCTCTACCAGAGTCTACATATGCAGCTAATAGAGATCCATGGGTTGTCAAGCTTGGACAGCCAGGTGACTGTAACTCCTTAAGGTCATGGGGTAAGGGACAGATAATGTGGTAAACCTGCCTGGAATTTATTTACTGTGTGCACATAATAATCTAGTGATTGTTTTTATTACAATAAATGTATTGCTTTACTTTCTAACTGCATTTGCCTGAGTGACTGAGAACCCTAGAAGGTACTGGGTAGACTTCACTGGCATAGTAAGGCACACGTGGGTGGCCAGCCAGCATGAAGTGGGTAGAATTGGGCGAGATAAACCCGATATCTTCACAACATTGTATGCAAATGATTTTAGAGTTCTCATCATAAAAGTAAAGTTGCTGCGACATAACATTGCCCCAGTTTGGAATGCCTCAGAATTGCCAAACACCTGTTATTACTAGTTGTTATTACTAGCTTTTGAGTTTACGTACAATCAGCTGTGCAGAGAAAGGTGGGGTCCTAGGTAAATCTGTGACTAAACATATCTACTGGACAATCTATTATCAGCTAATTATTTTCTTATATTTACCCTTTGTATTATATACTAACTTTTTGCATCATATTACGCTTTGCATTATTATTACTCTTTTATATTAATTCTTTACATCAAATAAATGATATACCTGTTAGACAACCTGAGTGGCACGTGTTATTAATCCATCATACCCCGAACTTACATTTTCCAACCTGGAACAATCCTGCTCTGCTTTGTAGGCTAGTCCCTGAATCTAAGCTTAAACCACAATATATTTCAAAGCCTGATTTGGCTGCTATCAAAATTGACCCTAGTCTCTCTCTCTCTCTCTCTCTCTCTCTCTCTTTCTCTCTGTCGTCTGTGTGTGTGTATGTTAGGGAACTTAGACTGTAAGCTCCAATGGGGCAGGGACTGATGTAAATGAGTTCTCTGTACAGTGCTGCGGATTCAGTGGCGCTATATAAATAAATGGTGATGATGATGATCATGATTTTGATTTGTATTTCTTTATCCATGGACCACATTTTGCTTTTCCACACCCACATTTTGCCAGCACAGTCCTTTCCTTGCCCCCATTTGAATAAAATAATGATGCTACTGCTTAGAAGTTAACAATTATGACCCATTGCCAACAAGCAAGAAGAATAGGATGAAGAATTGCATTAAGAGTTGAAGTGCGAAAGAAATTTATTGGAGGTAACTTCCTGAGGTGTCTTTCTAACATCCACGAGGAAACAAATGGGATAATCTAATCTGCAGAGATATACTATTGAATGCTGAAAGTGTGAATCTGATCATGTAGCAAATATAGAAGAGGTCCTTAAAGAGAACCTTAAAATGTATAAAAAAAAATACAGTATAGGTGAGCAGCAGCAGGGAAATAAGTATAGTCATTATAAGAGCTCTGATGCCATAAACACAAGTAAAAGAGAATTAGTTCCAATTGTATAAAGTGACTAAAGGAAAGAATGTTGTACAACAGTAAGGGGACAATGGGTGACCCACTGAGCTACATCTGATCCTTCCTGACCAGGGTTTATATTCTTATTTCATTTCTCTAAACATTCAGGGCCTGGGTCATTACGGAGAGCAAAGCATAAAAGGAGTAACTTTGCACCTGGGTAAAACCATGTTTCATTGGAGGGGGAGGGAAAAAGTGGGGACAGATTTATAGTTGGGGTAGGGCATGTCCTAGATCAAATTTACATTTCAGTGTAAATATAATGCTATTAAGTAATTGTGTGCTAGATGAAAAAACAGCCAGCATTTAACTTATGTGCAAAATTATAAACTAATTTGCACCCCTTTCATTGCAACATGGCTTGTTCCGGAGAACATTTACTCCTTTCCTTAATGTCTCAGGCCCTCAGAGTATTACACCAATCTGTGCACAGGGGGAATCTATAAATGTAAAGTGATGTCTTCTCCAATAGACAGCAACATCATCAGTCAAACTGTAAGGAACTCAACCAGCTGGGACCTTGAGCCCTGGATTCTGTGAAGCTGCTCTATTGCTTTGCTTCTCTGTCTCTGACACAGTTTATTTTTTAATTGTAATTGTTGAGAGACTATTTCCAGGGTATTCTAATTACTTTATGAACATCCAATGTTACTGACCAATCAGATGTAGCACTGGCGTATTTAAGCCAAGCAGTTTCCTGTTTCCCTTGCTACTTCTACTATTTTTACCTGTGTAAATGAACCGACTTGTCCTTGACTACATCTATGATTAATTACCCATGTTCTGACTTTGGCTTTTTTATTTTCAGCCTACACTGACCTTGGCTTGTTCCTGGTTCCTTCCAATGTCACTGGGACTCCTTTTCTGATACCACAAACAAATAATGATCCACTGTGTTGATCTGGTTCTTGCACAGCATATTGGGAAGGGAGTACACATAGTCCAAGATTAAGCTATTGCAATCAGTCATCTCATGAACTGCAGTGTGAGGAGCTTTCGAGGAACTTAGAACCATATTTGAAACCCCTGAACATCATCGTGTTCCCCTCCTGTGATACATGTTGTCAAAAGCTGTTGATCATGAAGGATTAGAATTAGGCAGATGTCGTATGGGATGTGCAAAGTAAAGGTCATTAGTATAGAAGTTATACATCATTCATTGCTATAATAACATAATTTAAAGTGTCAAATGAACAGCAAAATCATGAATTTCCCTAGCAGTTTAAGGCATTGAAGACATACATTAAAGAAGACCTGTCAACATAATGTTTCTCCAATAAGGCATAAGAGCATTATTATATCATTTTTTTCAGCAATTTACATTTATTTCCTTCTACGTCTATTACGGTGCTGCAATACTTTGAAGTTTGCCTGTGCTGCATGTTTATAAGCCCACTCTTCTCTCAGAACAGAAGAGACAGCTGAGGGATGTCTCCTCTTTCTCCTCTGAGTCCCCACATATCCACTTTAAACGTGAGGTCCCCCATGGAACATTGTGGCTGGGTTTTAAACGAGTTCTACCCACCTTGCCTTCACTAGCAGAATGCAGGATCCAAGAACATATATTTGCATTCACCTGGTAAAATCCTTGGTAAGTTTATTAAGGGTGAAGGACTGTATTGTCTGAATGGCATTGCCTCGGTTAATGACAGCCATCCATTAGTCTCAATAAGTTTAAAAGGTGTTCTCTCATTAGAGAATACAACATTTGATAATGTTCTTGTAGCCAGGGTAAACACAGGATTTGAATGACCCTCTCAAGGTGGATGCCCTTAAAATTCTCCCTCTTAGATTCCTGACCACTCTCCACGTATTAAAATGTTTGATAGAGGACAGACTAAAATAAAAATAAAATAAAGATGTAACTGTTATTATACAATATAGGTTAGAACGAGAAGCAGTTACAAAAGATAATAGCTAATGGAACATAGAGTAATAAAACAGAGGTCAGACAACTACAATAATTCTGAAAGAACAAGTATAAAGGTGAGTTATTACAGTCAATAATTTAGAATTGTAGCTAATGAAAACATTCTGGCTGCCCGAGGGATACAGCAGAAATGTGTCCATTGTCTTCTATTATTTATTCACCATTTGGTCTGCAAAAAGATTATTTTTGTCATAATGGATAAAATGATTGGCAATTTTACTGGAAAATTGCGAAGTCTGGAGAGGCTTGTTTATAAACTCAATCGTTTCCCATATGTCCTATTCCCCTGCAATTTTTTCTGGTAGCAAATGAGAATTCTAGAGCTGGACAATCTTACATTTGCACACTCTTAAAGAGATTACTGAACATAGGAGATGTAATCAAGCTTTTATAGAGTTTTCTTTTTCTTGCTAATCTCTTCCTGGTGCTTCTACTTTAAAGGATATGTTAATCAGGCTGAAGAAATAGAACTTGCATTACCCTCAAGCGTGGCCCACTTACTGGAAACTAGTTAACCCATAACTGGCAAGGGGGAATTATGCATTGCGAATCTAGCTAGCAATAATAGAATAAGAAGGACCAAATAAGGTGTATAAATAAAACCATAAAATTATTTATATTCAAGTTATAAATAAGTATGTAAGTGCATGCATATATGTAAAATAAATAATATAAAAGAAAGACCGTGGTTCTTCAATTCAATTCATTCACTGTCAGACAGGGTCATTTACAAACCGCATTATCTGTGGACCCACAATGCTTTTCTACATGTGCACCTAATGTCTACAAAGTGCATTTGGAGGTTGATGCCCATCTCTGGCTCTTGGTTAACAACTCTAAGTGAACCCGGTTTTTGCAAGTCATCAAATACTATGGAAAATAAGTGGAGTGGAACCAGTTCACATGTCACATTAAAGTCCAATCTGCTACCAGTTTTGGACAATACCTTTTAATCATTTAAACTATTACATTTTTCTCCTAAACTATTACTCAGTGTAGCTTCATTTATGTCTTAAATTAACCAAGAGAGTGAGGAAATGTTGTGTCATGTTTGTGTGTTTGAAGCTTTTCTTACATTGATCGATAGTCACCGAGAAAGGCTTTTTCCCACAGAAGTTCACCTGTACGGTGCAGAGTACACCCCACTATAAGCAAAGAAATGAGATCCAATCTCCTAGACCTCACAGGCGGAGTATAATTCAATCTTTTTGCAAAGGGAAAGAGGCTCTGTGCCTTTCCCCAAAGCAAGGATCACCTCTGTAACAGCGCCCCTCATGTCACATTTAAATAATGCCATCCCACAAATTGAAATATTGTTTCTTCACTTCAGTGCAAAAGTAAGTGCCTGTTTCGTACTTAGCAAGAAATGTTGTCCGTCCACCCAACGTCTCCCATCAACCGCTGCAAAGCTTTGCACCTGCCAGATGCTGCCAGCTTGGCTTACAAATCCTCATTCATCCATGTAAAACTAGATGCACTTGTGACGTCAAAGAGCATTTGTGCTGAGGGTTTAAAGTTTTGTGGTTTTGCAGACTTAATATTCCCATGCTTCACTGCACTAAAAGGGGTTTCCACTTGGAACAACCACTGTATTAAAGCACCTCCCTTTCTAATAATAGTGCTTTGGTGTGGGTTCCATCCCTGGGAACTACCACCATTCAGTCTAGGTGGAAGAGTCCTGGTATTCTCTTATAGCTGGGACCTGGCCATCTGTCTCTTTGCTGCTCAGCTCTCTTCAAGCTATAGAGATCTGATGCAGTGGCTCTAATTCCAAGCTTTAGAGCTGCTCTTATAGAGAGACCCAAGCATTTCCAAAGATGATAGGAGAAGATCACTGTATTATGGGCTGGGACCAGGGGCAGGCTGGAATTGGGGGCATGGGGCACTATGGAACCATGCTGGTCCCATAGTGAGCTACCTTGGCCTAAGTTACTGGGCCAACTGCATTGTTTTTCCTTTAAAATGTTCCTAATAGGCTGCTGAGTCATGTCTTCACCCCATGGGCTAAAATGTGCCAGCCCTCCCCTGGCTGGGACCCTGATACTTTGAACAAATGGTAAGAGACCAATGGGAGGGACTCCCACCAATGTATTATTATTGGAAAGAGCAAATATTTAGTACCATGGATCATTTAAGTGGGAAATCCCTTTTAAGGTGATTTGCAAACTGATAAAGTGTAAAAAATCAGCAGTATCGTTCTTTAGTGATGCCATGTGCCTACTTTTGCTCAATTGGACCATGTTTTATGGGAAATATCATGGATTTACAGACCAAAATGGTGACACCTATGAGATCTCAAAAGAGTACAACAGCCAATGGAAGGAGCTAGTCTGATCGTGGACAGTACTTTGGAATTGTGGTTTTACGCTGAAGTGCAGCAATGAGTTTTAACTTTGTGGGACTGGTTTATTTGGAGAGAGAGTGCATGTATGGATGCGTAACCAGCTTTGCAGAAGGGTACGCAGCCCCCCCCCCCCCCATGAGGGTGAAATACACAAATTTGTCACATGTTAGAAAAACAATCCCGATGTTCATTGACTGTCATAACTAATTCAAGCTATAAATGTATCTGAAGCAGAGTTTAAGGAGAAAAGGTGAAACGTTTAAATGAATGAAGGAGGTGGCCATAAAGTGGTAGGAGGCTGGAATTTCATGTGTCGTTTTTATTCCTTATCAAAGGAACTCATTAAACTAAGCGCAGATTGATTTTACAGGGGTGTTTCCAAAGACAATGCTTCTTTATGGGAACACTTTGCAGGTCCACATTTATGCCGTTCATAAATGTCTTTTATTGCACTTGTGTATTGAATCTATTACTAATAAATATAGTAAAAACCATTTGGAGTCCCTGACTCCCAAAGTTCTCACCTGGTAAAATAAATAAATAAATAAATAAATAGTGAAATATAAAAGTGAAAAAATGAAAACAACATAAAACATATTTAATTCACCAAGACATTTTTTAAATGTATACATATTTGTTATCCCTTTACTCAGGAGAAGTACAGTTCAGGTAAATTTCTGGGATTGTTCTGAATATTTAAAAGAAACATGAGAAAAGTATGGGACACCATTGTATTTGGTTTTCCTAGCTAATGGATGTAAGATAAAAGGGCATCTATTTCAGTATGTTACAAAATAAAAATCCTTATATATCCTGAACAAAATAGCATCACATTTGGCTGGGTAGAATATGACAATGAGAAATAGTTACTAAAGACACTGGCACGGCACAAAATCATGAAAGTGTACACCACCACCGATCTTGAAGAGCTTAAGAAAGTCTTATTTAAACTGAAAATGACAAGTTGAGTGTCTTAGTCTTGTGATAGAAACTATGAGAATAAAGCATTTGATCATTTTAAAATACTTTTCCATTTATACTATCTTTTAAGCATTTCTCTCTGTTTCGGAATATCTAGTCAAACTAAACAAGAATAGGAAACTTCTGACAATATAAGTAAACAATAATGCTTTTGGAATAGATGTACTTGCTATTATTTGTTTCCAATATAATGCTTAATATACGCGCTATGCAATAAACTTGGGTCTCCTTGAATATCTAACTAACCTATTGCCATCCTTTGTATTAAGATTTAGTACAATCCTTTTGACACTCAGCTTTATAAAAATGAAATACCATTTATATATATTCATAGGATGAACATAAAATCCTTCTTGAATCAGACTAAGTCTTCACTGTGCAATTATTATAAAAAATGGCAATAATATAAAACTGCTAATAAAAATAAGAACAATATAAACATATCAGAAGAAAACTTAATAAGTAGCAGAGTGAGGATGGCATAAAAGAGGAAAAGCTGAGCATTAATCAATATACAGGAAAATCCACTGAAGATCCAGGTAAAATACATTGCAGATATTGCAGGGCAGCTTTGTTAAAAAGCTAAGTATTAACTCTCTTCTTGATCATAGACAGTTCGAATTCCTCACATATATTTATATATGTCCTTAACCTAATGCATACCATACAATTGTCCTGATTTAGACAGGACAGTCCTAATTATAAGGTACTGTCCTACAGCCAAACAGTCAAGACTTTTCTCCTGGATGCCGGGACTGTTGGAAGCTTTGTACGGCATGGCTGTCATTGATCGTGGCAATGTAGGTTTGTTGGGGGGGATCAGGTTCAGGGGCTGCCTAGTGCTTCAGAAGTGTTAGGCATGCCACCGAGGGAGGTGGTATGTGACGTGGCCATGCCACCAGTGTGATGTGGCCAATCTCACTTACTTGTCTTACTTTCCCAAATCTCCACATTCAAATGGAGAGAGGTGTTCCTAATGGGGTCCAATATAGGTAAAAACCTGAGAATGCTGTGACATCATAGCCCTACACCGGGTACGTCAAACTCAAAACCCCAATTGGGCCAAAGTCTAAGATTGTGTGGGCCACAAGAAAACTAAAAAGAAGTAGATAACGATCATCAGTACAAACGGGTATTACATTTGATAAATAATCGACACACTGTCATATAAATGCACTTGGACACCAACTTACCAAACGAATAATGATAATGTTTAACATGACACTGACGGGAAAGGTTGACTGAACTCACACACAAACTGTTCTGTTGTATTGAGTGAATTTAAGTTATTTAGCCATTTAGTTATTTTCACATAGTAATGCGGGGCCGCAAAAAATATGCACCTGGGCCACATGCGATTCACACAGTGCATTCCGGCAAAGCAAGTCTGCCAAGCTGTCACTCACACTGTATTTGCTGTGTTACAGATGCACATCCTTCCCCCTTACATGGAAACTTGCTGCAGGGTAGTGAAGTAAAGTGTGGTTCCATTATTTACATAAGTAAACCCAGTACATTATTCAGCTCAGTGCTACTCAGCCTTGGTCATGTATTGTCATCTATATTTCTCCTTGGGTTTTCTCCTCTGCCTTGGTGACAGTAGCTGCCGCCAAGCATCATATGAGACATTTAATCCTGTCTTTTTTGCATACGCCTCTTAGATTGTAAGCTGAATTTGGCAGGGCCACCTTCACCTTCTGCTTCATGTCCTTGTATATCATCCGTTTTGTATCATGATCCACTCAATGTACATTGTTGTGTAATATATCAGCTCTTTGTAAATAAAAGATAATAATACTTTAATGTCAAAAGTGAGTTTACCTGCTCTTTAGCATGCTAGGAGACTTTACTCATCTCACGAACTGCATGGACTTAAATTTAAAGCCTGAGTTTTACACATTTTCCAAGCAGACATACAAATCCAGCCTGTATGCACTCTAACTTCCTCAACTGCTCTTTTGCTAATTGAAATATGTGTCCTGCAAAGTACTTTGTTGTTGTGACTTTGTGCCAGGTGCACACAATAAGCCAAGGACCAATGAGCTTCGCCTAATGCATCCGCTGTCCAAGTAATATTTGGGCCACACTTCCAAATTCATGTATCCTGTTCAAACACAATAATGTCATAAATGTGTATAAGAGTTTGTACACAAACACAAAAAAGGGCTTTTTCCCCATTCCCCCACAAAACAGAACTGTCTGAACAAGCCACATTACAGGACATGGATGCTTTATATAGAAGCATATACAACTATTGAAACTGAAAAGTAGAGCTGCACAAAAATGTCAAACTGTTTCGTAACTCAATTGAATTTCAACGTTTGCGGGATGCAAACATGTTTGTGTTTCGAACGTCTTTGATATACACTGGTCTAATCCTGTGGTTCAAAATTTGTGGCATTCTCTTGCCATAAGCAGCTCGTTTACACTCACCATTTGTTGTTTGTGTTCATCACTTGCGGTTCATGTTTGCTAGTCACAATTAAAATGATCTTTTTATAAAAAAAAAAGTAAATAAAGTATTAACAAAGTATTTTTATTTCAACAGCAAGCATTATTGTGTTCGAAGTTTAGCATTGGTGTTCAAAGTTTTCTATCAAACCCCCTTTTTTCTCCATGGACCCCTGCAAGGAGATTTGGGCTTTGCTGCTACTGGGTTTGCAGGTCACAGCCCTCTGTGTTGCCTCCAGGTGTTACAAACTGGTTGTCACTCACCGGACTGTTAGTGCCTCTAGGTTGGGACATGGGTCTCTCTCGCTCCTGCCGGCGCCTCTCCTGAGCCGCGGCCGTCCGCCATCTTGACTAAGATTGCGCATGTGCAGAAACCCTGAACTGTTAATACCTCGCCTCTAGTCTCATTGGTTAATTAATCACCTCTCAGTACTTAAGGCACCTGTTGCCCTATTACCTTTGCCTGTTCTTGGTTCTCATTCCTTGAGACTCTGAGGTGTTTCCTGTTTCTGCGCGTGTTATCCGTTTGCTCTGAACAAGTTTCCTCTCCACATCAGTAGTAGAACTTACCCGCTGCAGACTACTCTCGCTACCTCCGTTTCCTGCCTGCTCCTGGACAAGTCTCCTCTCCACATCGGTAGTAGAACTTACCCGCTGCAGACTACTCTCGCTACCTCCGTTACCTGCCTGCTTCTGGACAAGTCTTCTCTCCACATCGGTAGTAGAACTTACCCGCTGCAGACTACTCTCGCTACCTCCGTTACCTGCCTGCTTCTGGCCAAGTCTTGTCTCCACATCGGTAGTAGAACTTACCCGCTGCAGACTACTCTCGCTACTTCCGTTACCTGCCTGCTTCTGGACAAGTCTCCTCTCCACATCGGTAGTAGAACTTACCCGCTGCAGACTATTTTCGCTACCTCTGTTACATGCCTGCTCCTGGACAAGTCTTCCCTTCACATCAGTGGTACAACTTGCCTATTGCAGACCACTCACGTTACTCCGTTCCACGCCGGCATCTGGACAAGTCTTCTCTACACATCAGTGGTAAAACTTGCCTATTGCAGACCACTCACGTTACTCCATTCCATGACTGCGCCTGGACAAGTCTTCCCTTCACATCAGTGGTACAACTTGCCAATTGCAGACCACTCACGCTATTCTGTTACAGACCTGCGCTGGACAAGTCTTCTCTACATATCCGTGGTGAAACTTACCAGCTGTAGACCATTCATGTTTCCTTGTGATATAGCTACTACTCTGTATGGTACCTATTAGCTGGACTAAAGTCTACAAGTGCCTCTGTATTGTAGCTGCAAGTCGCTGACTCTTCTACTATATTGTTGATTGGTCTCTGCCTAACGTTATCCAGTTATCAAGTACTGGCCTGCTATATGCTACCTGCGTGCTAAGGCACTTGGACTCTTTCCTCATTTTATCCTGTTTACTAAACTGCTGTACCATCACAGTTCCACGGTGCCAAGACTCAGCATTTATACTATTGACATTCCTTTCCTCTATTCTACTGTATGGTTCCACTGATTCACCACACTACCCAGAGGTCCGCACTTCTGGTAAGTGTAGCTACACCTGGTGAATTCTGGGTAAAAATCCTAGTGCCCGTGACACTGGTATCTCCAGCAAGAAGGGTCTAGTCAAATAATTGGGACTCCCAACCTCACTCACAACCAATAATAACTATACACTATTGGAATCAAGTCCATGGAACATCCAAGTACCGGTGAACATTATGGTTCTGGGAAAGCGGTCTGCTAATGGTGAAAAACATTCTGCACCATAGGTTCTCTCTGAAGGTTATTAGTTGCTAATTGTGAGGTTCATAATACTAACTCATCTAACAGACCGTCAATGCGGGTCGAGGGATAGGCATCAGACACAGCCACCTCATTCAACCAGTGATAATCTATGCAAAACAAAGTTGTCTTGTCCTTCTTGGGGACTAACACAATGGAGGACACCCATAGACCACGTGATGGCTGTATCACACCTAGCTGAAGCATCTCCTCCACCTCCCTATGTATACATTCCATGACCTATGTTCACCAGTGTCCACGTGGTGCATCACCAAGGCCGTCCAGCCCACAAGTATGTACTTTAAATGGTGTCCCCATCAGGAATTATTAATTGTTGCCATGTCAGCAAAAAATTATTATATCCCCACTGGTAATCAACTAGTATGCCCTAATAATATAATAAAATACAACGTTTTACCCTAGCATATAACCATACATGAAATTTGGGCAACTAATTTATTAATAAAATAAATTTGCCCCCGTAAGATAATTAATAATAGTTAATAAACAATAATAATGTTTACCCTTCTAAACAAGTAATATTGATTACCCTCATAATTAAAACTTGTATTGTGCCTCCTATTATTTTAAGAATGGCCAGAACGAACCACAGGCGATTAAATTTATCTCGCCTCTCAGAACCACCTGTTTTATTCTGGTAATTTTTTGGGCAATTTACCAGCGATTTGCAAAATTGCAGCTTCATACATTTAATGACGTATATTCTTAGAATGGCAAAACGTTGGGACGGCGATTTGTAGCGTGTCGAGTTTGGTTACATTAGTTAACTGGGCGATTTACTATCAACTCGCACATTCATACATCGGCTGGTTCAAACTCGCCCAAGAAAATCGCTGATACAAGCACAAATCTCAGCTAATACTCTTTGGAAGACAATTATGTTTCAATACAGCAAATAAACTGATTTCCACTACACGACAGCAGAAGGAACATTGATAACATTTGCAAATCATCTTATTAAGGGCATATAAAACAAAATAAGTAGCTAACAACTTTAACCCCTTCAAAACTGGAGGCAAATTAGGTCATTAGGTCATTAGGGTGTGTTAGGTCATTAATTCTAAGGGTGTCTTATAAAATATACAAAACATCAGTACTATGATTAACAGTAACCAAGTCATAGGCACTGAATAAACAACATCTGGTATGGAAATGTTAAAAACATATGTAATATTGGATTCTTTTAGTTTAATTTGTTGAGAAGCATTGATATAATTGTATGTCATTTTTATATTTTGTGGGCTATTTACCTCTGGTAATGTTTTTATATGAAATGTGTATTTTAATTGGGATTGTAATAAGATGATTTATATTTGCAATTGCCTTGGATGAACTCTCTTTATATCATTTCAATCAGTAACCACTGTGTGTACCTTCCCCTCTGCACTATGTGTATTTTTTCCTGTGGTTAAAAAAATATGGGACAATATTGTATCAACTCAAAACTATCTTCTATGAGCTATCTTGAAATACGCGATACGCTCTGCGGCATACACCCTGCTCTGAATCTTCAGAGAGCTGTATATTTTGCTGGTCCCATATGCAGAGGTGGCCGTAAGTACTTTTAATGTATGCCACCACGCAAGCTCGCTGCCTAGGTGTTATCCTTGACTCACAACTATCATTTATTCCCCACATCAACTCCATATCTAAATCATGTTACATACATCTAAACAACATTTCCAGAATACGCGCATATCTCACACAAGACACCGCAAAAACCTTAATTCATGCACTCATCATTTCCCGCATCGACTATTACAATTCCCTCCTTACTGGTCTTCCCAAAATCATACTTGAACCCTTACAATCTATTATGTACGCAGCGGCTAGATTGATTTTCCTTGCAAACCGTTCTTCCTCTGCTGAGCCACTCTGTCAGTCTCTACATTGGTTGCTTGTATTTCAACGAATTCAATATAAAATTCTTCTACTAACATACAAGTCCGTCAACAAAATTACACGACATACATTTCCTCACTTGTCTCGAAATATCTCCCTACTCGACACCTCCGTTCTGCACAAGATCTGCATCTCTCTTCCACTCTCATCACATCCTCCCATGCTCGGTTACAGGACTTTTTTCGGGCTGCACCCACTTTGTGGAATTCCCTTACTTGCACAGTAAGACTTTCCTCTAGTCTCCAAACCTTCAAGCGTTCTCTGAAAACCCACCTCTTCAGACACGTTTATGATATTCCTCAACCAGCATCTTAATCTCCCCTATTACCACCCTCTACACAGCTAACACAAGACAACAATCCTCTGACCAACATTGGTACACACACAGCCCACTCAGTACTTTTACCTTTGCGTTCTAGCTGGTCCAGTGTGCAATATGATGTAGCACATGCCCTTGTGTTTCAAACTCCCATAGATTGTAAGCTTGCGAGCAGAGTTCTCTTACCTCTCTGTCTGTATGTATTACCCAGTATTGTTTTATTAATGTTTGTTCCCAATTGTAAATCGCTACGGAATTTGCTGGCGCTATATAAATAAATGATGATGATGATGATGATGATATGCCTGATGTTTACCTGGTGCATATTTGTGACCATTGCAGGCTTGGACCCATCTTGAGATCCACAAAATTGCATGCATGCACACAGCATGTTTTTTACACATTTTACCTGTGCTTCCAACTCTACATGAGGTCCTATGTGAGGTCCTATGTGAGGAACATGTTTCATACAAGCGTACAATAATGTACCTCTGCAGTGCATTTGTCATTTATAATACCATGCAATTCCACCTATTTTTTTGTGCAAAAATGCCCCATCTTTACGCTACATTTTGCATTATTTGATGGAGTGGACTAATTTCTCGCTAAATATGTGCTGGTCATATGAATGTGCCTAGTTTTGCACCTGCATGCAACTTTGAGATTTCATTTTGCAGGATGAAATTATTTAAGTGAGAGTAAAGGAACGAAGAAGATACATTTACGATGGTCATTCCCTGGATTGCAGGTATCTTCACTCCCTCCTTGATTTTTACAGGTCCTGCAGGTAATGGGAAGCTGCCCTATACTTTGTAGGACAGGAGCCCACGGAGGAATGTTCGGGGGGGGGGGTTTCTTCCACCCCCAAAAAAAAAATTCCTAGAGGCATGCGCGGCAGCTCAGTTTCAGCTGCACTGTAGTATACAGCAGCCGCGACGCTGTCAAAGAAGCGTCCGCGGCGCTGCTGTATACAATACAGCACCGCCGCGGATGCTTCTTAGACAGTGCCGCGGCTGCTGTATACTACAGTGCCGATATGTAGGGCACTTTTTAGCGGAGGGGAGGGGGGTTATGGAGACCCAGAAACCCCCCCCCCTGCGTGCGCTACTGTAGGAGAAGCCTATTTTTTAAGCATACAAGTTCATCTGACTTGTGTATGCATATTTATACACACACAAATACTCATGGTATAATATGCCCGCAGTGGTTCATATTGTGCAATAAATTTGACTATAGGAATATATGGCTTATGTTTGCATTAAGAAAGAAAGTTACAACTCTCATTTGTTACATTTCACAAATGATAATACAGTTTCCTCCCAAATTAAATTTTGAAGATTAGTTGTTTATCTTTTGGGTTCAATATCACGTTAATTACACATCTTTGTATAACAAGGCAATATAATGCTTGTGCTTGATTGCTATAAGATTTACTAATTTTACTTGCAACCGTTGCACCATTTACAAGTCTAATGAGTATTTTTATATTAAAGATCACTTTCTTGAGGATATGTAAATGCCATTTTATTATACAAACATGCTGAATGCCTCTGGCTATTTCTCTCATACAGTATGTGCACTCTGGATAAGAAAATTAATAGGAATATTTAGTGCACGCAAAGGAAAGGACTGTTTCTCTGAAATGCAGTACAGCGGGTTTTGTACATACATTAAACTAAACAAAGAGCAACTATCTCTGCTAGCAAGAATTCCTGGAACACAAATTAGCAGCAAATGCACTTTTACCATTTAGAAATTGATTTCATTCACAAAAGTAATTTTGCACAAGGTGAGAAAGCAAGAAACACAGTTTTTGTAAAAAGAAAACATTTGGAGTTAAGGTGGATTCTTATTCTGATAAAAGTATGAATAAATCAACTTGCCAGCGTTAGATTTAAGCCACAATTCCTGCTAAGTGTCTCAGTGTTGAACATATTCAATTTGGCACACTTACCTACTGATTTACATGTAGTCCCAGATATGATATACAATTTTAATAAATGCAGTTGGCAATCTATATAATTGATATAAACGCAATTCTCTTATGTGTGATTTCTTCTGTCGCCTATAATATGTAGGTACCATTGTAACCTATAGTCTGCCGTTGTTATCGCTGTCTGTTGAGAGATTAAGTCAATGATTGACTACAGAAAGAAACCTGCCTGTAGCTTCATTTTATATTACTACATGAAGCATAGAAAGAAAGAGCATTAGTAATAAGGTCATCCAGTTTACACTGAATCTTTCAATGCTGGCAGTAGTGGAGACCTATTGAGATCTACTGTGATTACTCAAAGTATTCCTTGCTTTAAAAGTAATTCTAAAGAAATTAGGATGGTGGCTCTAGGTTAAAAATGTACATACATACATAATCCTATGGATCCTTATGTGCTACATTAAAAATATATGAGACACACTATATCAGATATCTCATCAGTAGATAATTGGCTGCTAAACAATTTATGTGAATGAACCTGATTAGTACCAAATCATCTATTTTATCTGTTCTGCAATACTGGGTATTCAAAGACTGTAGAGTACAGGGCTAGAACAACTAAGAGCCAATCAGAACAATAGATTATTTACAGCAGAACTGAGGGATGAATTAAGCTTGAAGGATATTAAAATCTGAGACTGGACCATTAAACTGTAGTTAGTCCTCTGGGGTAAATATTTTAATTCAGGGGGAATACGCCCATCTGATGTCACAGGGAAGGGCCAGACATAGTCTATAAGTTGGATGGGTGGAAAGTTAAGCAGCCTCTTGAGTTCTGTATGTTGTCCACCAACCCTCCATGGTTGCTGATCTCAATGCCTGCTATGGGTGCAGGCTGTTCTATGGTAATGGGTCCAGTCCTGGTATGTCTGGCGTTGCTGTTGGAAATCATGGATGAGGAGTTGCTGCAATCATAGTGTATTCAATGGCCAGTGGATAGGGCGCACACTATGGTAGTAGGCACCCTTAACCCGCTTCTTTTTGATGGAGTCGGCTATAGTGTTGGTCCAAGTACCACCCAGGTGGGTCGGCATGTGATTACATTCCTCTAGCTCAGAAGGGTTGCGGGTTCTGTAGTGCCCGGGACTGATGGTCCCAGTAAGGTAAATAAGTGCGCCTGTGGTGTGTTTTGTTTGTCCCCCCGTTTGCGGATGTCCCATGGTTAATGCTGGGACATCCTGGTTGCCCGGCGGATGTTGAACTGACTGCTCTTTCCTCCACCACCATATTTTGAAATAAACTCCTTTAATTGTGCCACACTAAGGTCTAATGTCAATTATTCAAGTAGTTAAATATGTGTTAAGAGGTTAAGGGAAGTAAGGATAGCAGTGATTAATCATTTTAAGACTTAAGTCTTTGTACAAGCATTTGGCTCAATGTGGCTCATTAGAGTAATCCCCAATATTTTAAGTAATGTCTTTCATTGGTACAGCACATGGATAATGAGTTATAATATATTTTAGGAAAAACAAACCAATTGATCATTGACACATAACTTGCCTTTATTATAGGCATTATTATTTTACAACTTTTTAAACTTACACATTAACAAATTATATTAAATATAGCCTGTTAGGATTCTGCATCTGTGTCTGTTGCTGTTTCCCTGTGTGAGAGTTGTTTTGCTTTTAATTAGTTTGTGTTGCAATGTAGGTGTGCTACCTACATGTGTTAGGATTCTGAATTTCTCTGTGTATGTGAGCTCTCTGCTTTCAATTAGGCTGAGCTGCATTGCAGGCGTGTTATCTTTGTTATCCTAATTGATTTCCTGCTCTATGTAAGACCTGTCCTGACACTCTATATTTGCCAGTGATAGTGTTTTGCTTCTAGTAGTAGCGTCCTGGTTCCTATGCTGTATTATCCTGTGTCTGGGACTGATCCATGGCTACATCTAATTACGATTCTGGTTCTGATTCCTGACTCTTGTCTGACAGATTGTGTTCCTATTACCTGCCTGGCTACCAAATACTCAGTGTTCCATTCCTGGCTGATTTTGTGGTGTCCCGAGAAAGCTGTGACAGCGGTACCATTACGATATATACAACCCGTTCTGTTTGCTGACATCTGGTGCACCATCTCTCTGATGTTCAGCTACTTCACATCCATTCCGGCCTGCATCATAATAATCAGTTATGCAGCTCCACTCAATCCATTTGGAGTGGTAAGAATTTGCATTGCTTCAAGTGCTATTGTGGTCGACTGTTCTGAGGGACTCTGGGTCTGTCTCAGAATACATTGGATACTCTGGACTTTGTTATACATTGCTGATAAGAACACTATGTTAATCTTCTGCACTGATACTGCGATTTTCTGTTACCCGCATTTTTGACTGTTGATAGCAGAACCATCTGCATATAATTCTGAACAAGATAATTCGGCATCTGATTCTGAACCTAATACGCTGCAATTACTGTTTCTTGCTGACCAACTGTGCTATAAAATAAAGACCATCATTATTAGTCATAGATCTTGTAATGTCTGCTGCTAACCTAACAGGGTCAACAGCTATAATCCATGTATAAAATAACCACTGGTGGAATAGGACCATTTTTTGAGTGTACAGGTTCAGAAATGCATAAGAATTCCCAATTCTTTGTTCTGCAGCATCCAGTGCAGTTACCACTGTGCAATTTTCTTTGTTTAAGGTGTTACTGTGACAGTTTTGTTATTAAAAATAATTGATAGCTGATAATTTTGACTTCAATTCAAAACCTCCTTCACTACTCATCCCTGTCTGCTATATGTCAAAGGTGTTTTATTTAAGCAGTAATTAACCCTAGGCAGGTTCATATATCTTATGATGTATTCATATGTTCTTTTGGACCGTTAAACCTTTCTGAACAGTAACAGAGGACTTGTTTTCTAAAAGCTTGACAGCATCTATCCTCCCAGTAAAGAAAACCAGTGCAAGTATAGGGAAGATGTGATGCAAAGCCAAAATCTCCAGTGAGAAATAAAACAACATCAAACAGAACAATATACTTTACGTCATGTTAAGTGTCCTGCAGCAAGGAACGCAGGCACAATGTATTTTGCACCATGGGAAGTGCTTTCTTTGAGCTTTTGTAAATGATCCTTACTGTCTCATACTCGCTGGGGATGGAATGTTCAGGAATAAATTTATAAGCATTATTTTACTGAACAAGATATAGATGCTGAGATAAAAACTACTAGCAAATATAATCAGAAAAAAAAACAAATAAAATAAATGAAAAAAGACCTGTCTGGGATAAACACAGCTCTGCAGCTGTAAAAGTATGCAGCCCTCACACCAGTCTTCTCTTATCTGCAAATATTTATTATTGCTTTTCACCAGCTTTGATGTGAACCAATACAAATATTTGCAGATATACGAAGGCTGGTGTCCAGGCTGCATACGTTTATATTTGCAGATTAGTGTAGGTTCTGTCACTCACCTGTTCACAGTACCCAGCATGTAAAATCATAGAGGTGTGCTTATTCCTAAAGGTGCTGTACCTAAAGGTATGACTCTACCAGGCTTATTTAATCAGACAAATGGAAGGTAAAAGTGCAAACGTGCTAACTACTAAGAACAAAGATGAACAATATAGTAACAACAGATTGTGATGCTATAGTCAATGGACAAAACAATGAGAATATGACATCAAGTATTTTAATAGCATGGACTTCCACATAGGTGCGGCTCTTGAGTAAATTAAGCAAATAACACATCAGCTTGGTCAGGGTCATGTATAAAAATGCTGGTCTGTCCATGTTGCTTATAGTTATGGCTACATGCCTGCAAGAGGAGACCACATTGACTTATTAAAAGAGGGGTGATTGTTGGGGCACATTTTGCAGGACCTATAGTGACCAATGTGGTATATTTACTAAACTGCGGGTTTTAAAAAGTGGAGTTTCTAGATGTTATTTTGTAGAAAGTACTATACAATGGCCTGACTCACTTATTTCCTATCCTTTGATCTGCCTACACTCATACTAGGTGATTTCAACATTCCCATTGATAATCCCACTGTCTCTTCTGCCACTAAATTTCTTTCACTAATTTCTGCCTTTGGTCTCTCCCTATGGACCTCATCTCCTACCCACTGTGATGGGCACTCCCTTGACCTTGTCTTCTCCCACTACTGCTCCGACTCTAGTTTCTCGAATTTAGCCTTCCCACTCTCCAACCATAACCTCCTTTCCTTCAGCCTCACCTTACCTCATGCCCTCCCCCCTGCACCCAAATACACACGTACACAATGAAACCTAAGTACTCTTAACCCAATCCACTTCTCATTTTCACTAAAACAACTATTTTCTCCAATGGCAGCATTGTCTTGTATTAATCAGGCTGCCTCTTTCTATAACAAAACACTCGCTTCCGCCCTAGACAATGTAGCTCCAGCTATTACATATAGTCTCAGATGATCCAAACCCCAGCCGTTGCACAACAAACAGACCCTGCTACCTCCAAAAATGCTCCCGCACTGCAGAGCGCCACTGGAGGAAATCTTATTTGTAATCTGATTTCCTCCACTATAAATTCATCCTTTCATCTTACAGCACTGCCCTTTCAATTGCCAAACAAGCGTTCTTCAAATCTCTAATATCCACCCAGTCTTCTATCCCATCTTTGCCACCTTCATCTCACTTCTCTGCTCACCTGCACCTCCTCCTCCCTCCTCCCTCACTGCCACCTATTTCAAAGACAAATTTGACATCATTTTACAAGATATTTCCTCATGCCAAAATCCACTCACTCCATTCACTCTACCCACCTTTCCCTACACTCCCCAATCCACCCTTAATTAATTCTATCCAGTAACTGAAGACAAATTCATCTTATCTCACCCTACAACCTGTCCACTCTACCCTATTCCCTCCTATCTACGTCGCTCCCTGGCCTTCACTGCATGCCCACCTCTAACTCACCTCTAAAACCTGTCTCTCTCCACTGGCACATTTCCATCCTCCTTTAAACATGCGCTCATCTCACCTATTCTAAAGAAACTATCTCTCGATCCAGCCTCTCTCAACTACCGCCCTATTTCTCTCCTCCCATTTGCCTCTAAACTACTTGAATGATTAGTGTACAGATGCCTGTCTCACTTTCTATCCTCTCATTCCATTCTCTACTCTCTGCAATCAGGCTTCCGCCCCCAACATTCCACTAAAACTGCTCTCACAAAAGTGACCAAAGATCTACTTACTGCAAAATCTAATGGTAATTTCTCCATACTCATTCTCCTGGACATCTCTGCTGCTTTTGATACTGTTGATCATCCTCTTCTCCTACACACCCTTCACTTCATTGGCCTTTGTGACACAGTTCTTTCCTGGTTCGATCCTACCTATCGAACTGTTCCTTTAGTGTTTGTACCTCTGGCACATCCTCCCCTCCACTCCCACTATCTGTTGGGGTCCCACAAGACTCTGTTCTTGGCCCTTTACTTTTATCATTGAACAACTTTTCTCTTGGGGCACTAATTCGTTCATTAGGCCTCCAAAACCACCTCTATGTTGATGACACCCAAATCTATATCTCTTCCCCTGACTTCTCTCCTTCTGTACTATCTCGTGGAACCAACTGTCTTTCTGCTATCTCCACATGGATGTCCCAATGCTACCTAAAGCTCAACATGTCCAAAACAGAGCTTATTATCTTCCCTCCTGCCCTCAAAGAGTCACCACCTGCCCTCAAATCTCCCTCACTGTAAAAACACCACAATTTCCTCAGTCTCCCAAGCCCGCTGCCTTGGTGTTACACTTGACACCGCCCTCTGCTTTATCACTCACATCCAGACTTTCTCCTAGTCCTGTCGACTCCACCTTAAAAACATTGCCAGAATACGCCCATTTCTAACTTAACATGCTACCAAAACTCTTATCCATTTTCTCATCATCTCCCGTCTTGACTGTTGCAACCTCCTGCTATCTGGCATTCCTGACACCCATATATTTCACTTCAATTCATCCTAAATGCTGCTGCAAGACTGATCTTCCTCTCTCACCGCTCCACATCTGCTGCACCACTTTGCAAATCCCTACATTGGCATCTTGTGTCCTCCAGAATCAAATTCAAATTAGTCACCCTTACCTTCAAAGCCCTCAACAACACTACCACTACATACATCTCAAATCTCATATCAAAATACTCTTCCTCCTGCCCTCTTAGATCTATCTCTGACCTGCGCCTTGTCTCATCTCTGGTAACCACCTATCACTCCCGCCTACAAGTCTTCTCCCATGCTGCTCCCCACTTATGGAATTCCCTACCACGCTCAATCAGACATTCCCACAGTCTTCAAATCTTTAGACGCTCTTTCAAAACCCATCTCTTTTTTAGAGGTGACCTTATCCTCAATAACACTATTCACACTAATGTACCCTCACAACTATCCCAATCTCCACTCTGAACCACATTTACTCCTCTTGTATCAGCTGTGCCCTCTTCCACTTAGAATGTAAGCTCTCTAATGAGCAGCGTCCTTCATACCCTTTGTTTTCATGTCTGCATTTATTTTGTCTACCTTGTATGTCCCTGTTTTATATATGTACTGTTTTCCCTACTGTACGGCGCTGTGGAGCACTGTGGTGCCTTACAAATCTATGATGATAATAATGATAATTAAACAAATGATAACTAGAATCTGATTGGATGCTATAAGCAACATTCCCACTTTTCAAACCCGCAGCTTAGTAAACATACTCCAATGACAGCTCATCTCGCTAATGTTTCATGATCAACAGTATCTAGGGGAAAAAACATCATTAGCAAAGGACAATAGTGAGTGTACTGTTCGTATTGTCGCTATCAATAAATATTGTCCGATGCAATTAATGTGGTTCCAAAGCACAAAAGAGATTTAATAGCAAAATTAAGCAGAACACAATGATAATACAAAGTACAACCGATACATACGCTGCGCAGCCTCTGGATCCAGAAACAGTTCGTCATTCCTGATGTTTGTTGGCAAAGAGTGAGGCTGTTCCTAAATCACAGGCTGCTTTTATGTTATTAAGTTTAGAAAAAACACTGATGATGTCACAAAATATATACAGAAAACACTAAGAGAGTTCTTCATTCATCCAAGGTTAACAATTTTCCAGTAGACAGCTGGTCATAGGTCAGTTCATCTGATTTTCTCCCAAAGGCGGGGGTTGCTCACTCCAACTGTTGCCTACGTGTCTTCCTGCCGAATGGCCGGTTTAAACTGACCCTTAAAGTATTAATCTCATATTGCTCATAACTTGCGAGCGCTAGATGCGATTGTTACTCTGTCAAAACCGGGTTACTGCTGGTGAAATAAACTTTAATATGAGACCAAACTCTTTACATTTTAGAGGACCTGAATCATAAATACCTTTACTATAATATTATCTGTATAAATAACCTTTAATTCATTTATTAAATGATCGAGTGTGAATTGGAACTTTCAGAAAATGTGTACTATTTACAAGTGTAAGTGTAAATGTAAGTGTGTGTGTTATTAATCCATGCAAATGCGTCATTACATGTGGCATTCTGATCGCAATCGCACGGGAAATTTAAATTAATTTAGAGGACTTCACTAATTATTTAACTTCCACATGGGTTAAATAAAGTGCATACTACAGAACCATAATATCCATCCATTGATTCAAAGTGCAGCTGCAGAGTTATTGACTACAAATTTCAACATGTGGCACAAACCCAAGTTTCATAAAAAATGGTGCAATGAGAACTCTTCAAAGCAGGATGGGTGTGTATAACACTCATCACACATGGCAATGCATATTTGCAAGTTCAGTGAGACAAAGTGCTCAAGTTATGGAGTGGCAAGCAATGGAGGAAGGTGATATGCCAGATGAAACATACTTCACTGTGTTCTGAAAAACAAACAGATGAGTGCATGTGACAGTTCCCACAGTAAAGGATTCTGGTCTTGTAATGTTGTGGGACACATTTTCCTGGCATGGCCGGGTGGCAGATATTCCCTGAAAAGGAAAGGTCAGTGCTAATAGCTTAATGACAGTGAGTCATCATAATCAACCTATGCTGCAGCATCTATTTCATGACAGGAGGTGTGTCTTACAGGATGACATTGCTCCATCCACACCTGTGTTCACCTGTGCTTTGATGAACATCTTACGTATCACTACTAAGTGACTCTATATTGGTGTTTACTTTTTTATGTCCATTAACTATATAAACATTTTCTAAATAAGCTTAGTACTAATGTCTTGTTTCAGAATAACGCTTTGCACCCTTGCAACTATTTTGCTACTTTTTTATGAGAGTGCTAATCGCTATGTTTGCAAAGCCTATTTTAAGCACTCTTTGCCTACAAAGAATAAAATACACATTTCCCACACATTTCACTTATCACAACCTTAGGAAATCGTTTCAGCAGTGTAGCAGTGACTTTTTTTTTTCCTCGTGGCAATCAATACCAGTAATCAAAAGAAGCTAGAGTTGAATTAAAGCTGGCAAGTGACCGAGCAGAAAGTATATTATTGGGACATGATAAGCGTAGGCCAGAATAAGCTATTGAGGAATGTGGATCTTTAGCCCAAAGGAATGCTCCAGAGGGTCCACAGTACAGCTGTGCATATACACTTACACATTACAAATTTAGTATACAGTATAGAGGAAAAGAGAAACCACAACATTGTTCCATGTGTTGTGGCTCCCCTCTCTTGATCATGACACAATCCACAATACATGCCAATACCAGCAAGCAGATGTGACTGCAATTTATGGTTGAGTGTAGTAATGCAGTTCCCTGGGGTCTTAGATAGGCATGACTTGAGGTTGGAGGAGAAGACAATGTCCTAACTGTTAAAATGCATGTGCACTGCTCTGTTCTACTACTACCTCTACCAGGAGGAAGAGCATCCTAAACAGACCTGCTGCTCATTCACTAAGCTCTTACAATACAGATAACTGTACCTCCTTAGAAGGCTGCAGCAGCAAGACATCCATGGAAGAGTGTTAGGCTTGACTCATAACCGTCGCGAAGGCGATGTAACATCGGGGATTTCTCTTTGACCCCAACAGAGGTGCGAGGAGAAATATGCGATGTTGAGGTACCGTAGTGCATGAAAATGTGTGTAGCCGCAATGTTCGGAACATTGCGGCTAATTGAATATGTCCCTAATTGTTTTACAGCTACACCATATGATGATAACATATATAATAATAAAATATCTATCATAATAATTTACAAAGAGATGCTCTAAAGTCCATTAAGTAAGAGCCTTTAGTGATACTTTGCTCAGCTAAGTAAGAGATGTAAAAAAACTTAGTTACGTATCTAAGCGCTATGCAAATTAGCTACCCTAAGTAATTTCTCTTTCTTAAACCCTAAGTAACGATTGAGCTTTTACTTAACAAGCTTTACACATGCGCAGTATCCATGGCGATGTGATGTTTTAAGTTGGTTCCTCTCATTCTGTTATGTCAACTCATGTCCCAGAAGCAAGAACAGCTATGGCCGGTCCTGCAAACACATTAAGGGTCGGATTTAGAAATGGATGCAAGTACAATTCCCAGCTGCAAAAATTATCTTATGAGGTCTCACATAGGTCCCGCTTTTCGGAATGGCCAAATAAACCTGGGTCTAAGACAACAGGAGTCAAGCGTCACAGGTGCAGGAATTCATTACCATTATTGTGAAGTAGGATTGATAGATAGTCAGATAGGTAGATAGATACTGTATATAAATATTGAATGGATGGATATTAGGAGGCTGGATACATGGATGGATATGAGATAGATAAAAAAACTAAACTGTAAAAAGTCAAAGTTATTATCTAAAAGTAATAAGAGACAAAGTACCAAAAAAACAATATAGCTATATCCACACTAAATGACGTTACTGAGTAATCAAAAGGGACGGAGGCTATCTCAAAATGAAAGAACAAGGTCTGAAAAGAATGATTTGCAAGAATATAAAGAAAGATGTATTGAAATGTAGTCTTAATACAATGAAAACATCACAAGAAATAATATGAGATAGGATAATATAAAAATAGATTTCTAGAACTGCAAGTAAATGACCCTTCTCCAGCAATGTGTTATATAGCACATGTTGTAAAGACTGTTGAAGACTGTTCAAAGAGATTGTATTTGAAAAACTATAATACGTCATATACTCCAGCGGAGGAGATCAAAGATGAGATCCCAGGCAATATTTCATATTTCCATCCAACCTAAAGAGATAATAGAAATCAAATGGGAAAAATAAACATTGCTGCTGACAATTTTAGGCCACTTATATCCAAGAAATTTAAAATGTAAATGATACGTTGAAGATGATGTGGAAGCTGGAAACATCACATGGGTCTAGGTCTTTTTTAAGGATTGGCATTTCAAAAAGAGGTATCAATGCCAGGATATAGAGAATAGTGGGTAAGTACAATGATAAGGTCAGAAGCTAAGGGCTGGACTCAGTGTGAGGAGATTTACTCAAGAGCACAAATAGTTCATGGAGTACAGTAGTGAAAATCATAAACATTTGCTTCAGTCACAGGGGAGAAAGAGTCAGAAGTGGATGTTGAGGTTTTAGGCACGGATTAAAGCAGTGATCGGCTGCGTGGGCGACACAGTAAACTTAAAAAGAGCCACATATTACCCTTAATCTCACTAATAAGTTAAATCAATACATTTCATCAAGTAAAGAGACACCTGTCTGTAATGGCATACATGGATGCATTTAAATGTAAGATAAATAAGTCTCACAAGCTATAACGAACAAATCTGCCAATAAATTTGGTGGAGCTGAAGAATGCTCTGAAGGCTGCATGTGGCCCTAGTAAATTGGGACAAAGTTGAAATGGGTATTATTATTAATGAGCGTTTTATAGAAGAACAGCTTTGCTTCAGTCAAGGTGGAATAACATGAAGTAGAAAAGGGGTTTAAAGTGGAGGAAACTGGAATGTATGTGCAACTTCAACAATCAAATAACACAGCAAACATAGAAATGTAGGTTCTGAGTTGGGAGCGTAGTCATCTGATGGATAATCATCATGGCAGTGAACAATTGTAAAAGGAAAGAATTATGTGAGTACACTAAAATGCTGGTAAGACAAATAGGTGCAGGAACAAAGAGAAGCTGTCACACCATATCAATGAAGTTGCAGATAGGTCAACCTGAAGGAAGAGTGGGGTTAGAAAATAAGGTGCTCATAGCAACTGAGATAACGTGGTAGGTAGTAAATTTGAAGTGCATGGCAAAACAGATGTACAGCTTAAGATTAGGCTTGTAGAGTTCTTTAGATTGGCTCCACATGTGCAGTGGTAACAGATGATTTATATGACCATCTCACCTTCCTCCACTGCTCAGGAGACCATTGCTCTTTGCACTGCTGAATTTGAAAGGGTAAAAAGTGGTTTAAGCAACGCAACCTAACTATGCTCTGTGGAATTCACATTAGACTGTTTTTGATTAAATTAGTTTCTCAGGCCACACATTGAAATTTGCAGGCAATTGATCAGCAGTTGCTTGCCAGGTTTGCACTTAAAATGAATGTATGGATATTATGATGCTGGAGTACACATTTTCACCCACTGTTGTCCTTTGTTGATGATGTTTTTCCTGCAGAGTTCTATGATGACATCACTTTTGACTCAATTGCTTGTGAAACATTAGCAAATTGAGCTGGAGCATTCATCAAACATCCATCTTCCAAAGTGTGGTAACATGTACTTAATTCCAGGCTGCACCTTTAACAGTACCCCTTCCCCTTAGAGCAGAACATGCTCATCTGTGCTTGGCAGGTCTTGTGCATGTAGTAGCACAGGTTTATTATAAGGTAGGTAATTCAAATTACATAAGCCCTCCCTGCCATTTAAACCAATGAGGACCAATCAGAAAACTTCATAGGAGACAAGCTCCCCACAGTAATAAGTGACTGCAGTCACATGACTCCAATCCCAACACAGAGCGTTCCAGCTAAAGAGCAGATAGCTGAGATGGAAGAGGCAGAACAGCGCTCCGGCTGCTAGAGAACAGCTGGGACACAAGAGACAGTGTGAGCTGCCACGAATAGCACGGGAGTTGCATAGTGGAAGGTAAATATATTAGTGTGAGCCGTCGCGATTAGCAAAATCCAAACTATGCACCTATAATGGACAGAGAGAAGAACAGCAACTTGCTGGGTGTTAGCAGCCAGTCAAAATTAGAGATGCTCAAGCTCTGTTCCCTAAGAACCGAATATACCTGAACTTAGCAGATCCGAGTACCGAGCCGTGTGATTTTAGCATATTTTAGGATTTTTTCTATAAAAAACCCAATCCAAAACCAAAACAGACGAGGGCGGTTTTGCCAAAACCAAAACCAAGACCGAAACACGAAGCTAATCCGGATCCAAAACCCAAAACCAGTTTACGGGGGTCAGTGAGCATCTCTAGTCAAAATACTCCCTAGGAGCCAAGCCTCTGCAGTCGGATTCGACTCTACCAACCACTCTTGACACAGTCACTGAAATCTCCTCTGGCAGCCATACTGGCCACAGTTATAAGAAAGGCCAGTCCAGTATTTTTATATATGACACAAAACATGGTGAGATATTATATGCTTAATTAATGTGTAAGCCACACCTGTGCTTTGAATATACTTGGCGTCCCTCATTTTCCAGATATTTAAAAATGTTGCCCACTACCTCTACATTAACATCACGTGTGTATTAGAAACAAATCTAATAAAAAGCCACAATAATCACAGTTTAGTTGTATGGGGTTTACATAGGTAATATGTGCTATATTATAAGGTTAATGAGCACACACAGAAAAGCAAACACAAACATATATTATAAGGAAATGGGGATTTTTTTATTTAATGTTCTTTTTAATACAGAGAAAGATTTCACTATTCCGTTACTTTGACAGTAGATTGGAATTTCCTTTAAGCTGATTGAGGAGCAGATGGGTTGCAGAGCTGAAATAATCCTGGACACATTTCTTACCTACTGTGTGTGTCTTGGAAACTGTGCAGATTGCTGAATTGCTATAGATACAGTATTTTTTCATAGCTTCACACCTAATATTAGCAGAAAAAAAAACCAGTTAACATGGTTGATGGAAGACATGTAATGGCAAATTAACATGTAACATTACATACTCGTTGTACTTATATTTACAAGGTAATAGAGGCCTTCCATTTTCTTGTGTAGAGAAATAAAAATAAATAAACAGAAACCTTAACGAAAGATTAGTTCAAAAGGGTATAATAACAACTATAAATGGTATCATTGTACAGAGACGGGTCGGCCATGGTGTCCTAATTTGCATCATCAGGACTAACAAGACGAGGGCTGGTGATGCAAATTGGCATCATCAAAGCCCCTACCTCTTTACAAGAACGAGAGGAAGGGTGGTCTACTCTGCCAGAGTAAGGGGGGGCTCCCTGAAATTTGAGAGTCTTCTGGATGTTCCAGGAGAATGGGTAGGTATGATAAATATACATATATATATATATATATATATATATATATATAAAAGGCTGTGTATTAATAAGCTGAATAATATAAATGAAATAGCTGGAGTGTTTATACTTAACTGAATATACCTAGAATGCTCTACTTCTCTCCCATGCAGCAGTTTACCATGTTAGGAAGGATGTGCTTCTCTAACTTAGCAGCCAGAGTCTGAGTGACAGCTTTTCGGACTTGTATTTTGTGTATTTTTTGGTTCCTGCACTGATCATTTAAAGTAAATGTAAGAAATTTGCACCAAAAAGAGGCTACTATTTCTAAAACTGACAAATCAAAATACAGAAGAGCACCGGTTATGGTGAAAAAGGTAACTCTTATATTTATTAAAAAACTATTTAAATTTTATATATATATATATATATATATATATATATATGTATATATAAATCACATAAAAGTGATAAAATAAAATGAAATAAACACGGTAGTTATGGCAAATAAAGTGCAATTGCGAACAAATCCAGACTCCTCTCAATAACTGATATTCAGCTGGCTCCAATTAATTAGTCACTCCTATAAGCACACATACTTGGAACCACAAGTTTTTAATAAATGGTCCAGATATCCAACAACAGTTCCTTTTTTGTAACCAAGCCAATATAGTGCTTTGGCTTGTTATGTGGTCAGATTACATTGTTAAAAAACATATCTACATAAAATTTAATTCAATAGTTAATCGAACATCTACAAATGTATTCAATTAGTATTTAGGTAGCGATCCACTGTTTATATCTTAGGTGAAAAGGTCACACCAATGAAAAATTACAACAGGATCAATCCATTAGGCAAAAATTTTAAGCCAGAAAAAATTCCACTGTCAACAGATGTATTCAATATCGTACCTTAATTTTAAAAGAGCGCTCCAAATCTGTGTGATTTAAAAGGGGATCCAATGCCAGAAGGTCCACTTTAATGTTGAGAATTGAGAAGCTGGAAAGTTCAATCCGTTTGCCACTAGTATCACCTGACGCGTTTCTCTGTCTCCGTCTTTCATCAGAGGTTGATGTATAAGCCATATGGGCATCCTTAAATACCATTCAGTGCATTATATGGACCAATCATAATCAGTCTCACATTAATTCAATTTAAATAAATCATTATAATAAATCAATATAAAAAAATGCTATATGAAACTTCTTTATTCTATAGTTCCTCTCATGAGCAGGGCCCTCTTTCCTTGTGGGCTCCTTCTACTATTCCATAACCTTCTGTACCTCTTGGCCTGCTTCGCTAGCCCTGTTTCCCTGTTTTCTTAAGCTTCTGCCTTCTTCTCTCTGATTTCTACCATCCCTTTCACTATCTGTCCCAGAAATAATCTGATTTGCTTTACCCTGTCACCTGGTGTTTGTATATATTTTTGTATTGCTTCTGTTTTCTGTATATATAATGTACGGCGCTGCGGACCCTTTGTGGCACCTTATAAGTCAAAGATAATAATAATAATAATAATAATAGTTCCGAAATACACACTCATAATACAGAAACTTACCTTAAATTATTCGACTCAGACATAATGAAATTATCACTCCATTTAGTGTTTCCTGTTTCCGCCAAAAAGAGTCTACTATTTCTAAAATACTTCTATATATTCCTCTCTATAGTTCATCATTTCATAGGGGGAGCTCTCCCAGACTCATACCATATATATTGGACCAAAAAAAGAAAAGAAGAGTTCTGATCTTGGAGGCACTACTCATATGCCAATAGGTAGACTCATTCTTAAGCTTGGAACCTTGCTGTTAGTACATTAAAAGTTATAGATTTTATTTCAAACAATTAAAACTAATAGAATATGGCAATATTTAATTGATGTTGCGAAATATAAAGTAAAATCTGTGAATAAGTAAGAAAAGTGGGATAGGTTACAAATAATCCAATAAAACCTAAGGGAAAAACACAAAATGTTGTCCCCTAAATGATCCTATGTGTTCTCTCTTCACGGTGCCTTCACATTTATTTGCATTGATTGTCTTGTGTTAATCAATTTTAATACTTATGTTACAATATCTAATGATAAATTAATATTATGGCTAATTGCTATAGTAATTGGAATATAAATTATTCGGCCAGTGGGAAACAATGAGTTTCAATTTATCAAAGTTAATTAGTATAATAAACTACTGGATTGATCAAATTTGTAATGAAATAATTTATAGATGTATATAATTCCTCTTGTTCCTATGTTGCCAGTAGTTTGCAGCATAGTAGTAATTAGCTGCTAACTATACTCAGTCACTGTCCATAGAGCTTATAGTTTTTAAATAAATATTCACTACAGGGGCAAACACAGGATTTGTAGATGGGGGTTTCCACACCATGCCACCAGTGGGTGTGACCAGCATGCATGGGGGCATGGCTATAATATTAGACAGTGCTTGGCTGCTCTCCAACTCTTCATATCCCTATAATATACATGGGCAATGCTGCATGCACTACTGTTAGGTGCATGCGGCTCTCCCTTTTCAAGCAGAGCTGTGTGAAGCGGGGGCAGGGTCCAGCCACCTCAATTATACAGTGCCTCAGGCTTGGAGGGGGGATTCCAGGCACTAGGAAACCCCCTCCTCGGTTTGCCTATGCACTAGTCTCAACCAGCACCATTCCTGCACTGGGCCATTGTTGTCACAGTAACTCAAATGCCTGCAGAATTCGCCAAGTAGAGTCTAATCTGTGTGGAGTTTGTATGTTCTCCCCATGATTGCGTGGGTTTCCTCCGGGTGCTCCGGTTTCCTACCACACTCCAAAAACATACAAGTAGGTTTATTGGCTGCCATCAAATTGATCCTAGCCTTTGTGTGTGTATGTTAGGGAATTTAGACTGTAAGCTCCAATGGGGCAGGGGCTGATGTGAGTGAGTTCTCTGCACAGCGCTGCGACTATATAAATAGATGATGATAATGATGATGATGATGAAGAAGTAGAGAGTTAATATATTTTAACATGGCTGCAGTGGAAATTCAGAGAAACACTGAATATTTTTTTTACCTCCATGGTTCATAGCTAAAAAATTAAATTTGGGGGTTTAGTGTACTTTAAATGAACTGAGCATAGGGTATATTTAGGAACAAGCTATAATCCTGCAGGGGATGAATTTGTAGGATAAAGCAGTTATATTCTGAGCTGTGACAAGATCGGGTATTGGTGTGTGAAAAGCCGCAGCTTTTCAATAGTTTACAAAAAATACTTTTGTAAGCTAGTACTTGTATGATGTATATGAGGAGAATACAAACTAGACACTGTCTTCTCTACACGGGAGGCACAGATCGAACTGAACTCATTTTAGATGGGAATTTATGATTAAATAAATGTACTATAGGAGCTGTAAAGTATGAATTTTTTAGCTGCAGGCCCATGATCTCTCTTCAGGACACCAAAAAAGTAACTAGTGGTGCTAATAAATAAAAGAGCAAAAGCTGCTAGGTCGACAGGAGGATGTCCAACCCCAAATATTATTCATTATAGGGGAACGGAAAAAAACCTGACTTGTAAGAGATTTAAACAACATACAAATTTATTAAATGTAAGGATGCATATATAAAGAGCACAAATAAACTGATAATCATGAAATACCTAATTGAGTTCTCAGTAGCTAAAATAAATACAATATAATAGGTATATAAATAAATATATAAAATATATATTACTTAATAATAAGCATACAGCTGCTAATCAAGTCTATTTGAATAGCTGTGTTAGGCCATGTTGCAAAGGTGTCACCTGAATTTATCATCAGTATCAAATTATCATTTAGACTATGGGAGCCTTGCTCTTTACTAATACTAAATAGTAAGTGAATTCCTTCCTGTATACTTCTGTCACCTTGATGTAATATGCACTGATACATTTTAGAAGCAGCAGCATGATTACAAACCATCATGCACAATAGTCATCGGAATGGTGCATCTCACTTTCAACTCCCCAGAAAACTATCAACAAATGTCCAGAATGTTGCAGCCTCCTTTAAATCTTTGTGACTATCTGAAATTTCATATGTGGTATAATCTTTAGTGGCAGCAATATGTCAACTGCAGATTACAGGGATCTTTTTAACAAGGGAGTTTTTAATGGCGGTTTTATAAGCAGAAATTCAGGCACACAACTCCTATGTCATTTAATTAAGGATGTTGACTCATTTGGCTCAGAAATGATCCATTCTTTGTCCAGTGTCAATAATCAGGTTATAGGGTCACAACTGCCTATGATCACTGCAATGCTGTTGGCAAGAGAGCAAATACCTCACAAGGACTCATGGTTATCGCAATCTATTTTACTCTCAGGAATAGTCTGTGATTACTATCCAGCCACCAACACTTGCATGACCAGGGAAAGGATTGACAAGGATAAGACAATTTATTGGAGATGGAAGATAATAAACCAGAAAGGAAGATGGTGCAAAGTACTTGAACAAGGTAGGGTTACAGGGAGGATCAGTATTTCCTGTTCCACCAGAAGGTTTTTTTTTATATATATATATATATATATATATATATATATATATATATATATATATACAGTGTTTGTTTTGTAAGAAAAAAGGTGCCGGAACTCACATCACGTAGTCAGTCACTGTGCACACACCCACACACGTCAGTTGTGTAACGAAACATAACGGTCGCCGCCCGCAGTATGTTCTCAGCGCGCGACCACTCGACCAATCAGAAGCTGAGCAGAGCCACAAGCCGAGCAGTGCCATCACAACCAGCGCGGACGAAGTACGCATGCACCGGACTCAACACACAAGCAGCCCACATGCACCGTGTTAATGAATTTGCCGCCGACCTGCTACGCTCGACAGGGCGATTCAAGTTCACGTGGATGAAACATCAAATGTTCAAAAGTTACTATTAAAACTTGTAAACTCCGTTCTATGACAAAAAAAGCACTAAGGGAAGAAGGTAAGCTATGGAGGCAGTGTGATGCTCTGGACAATGCTCTGCTGGGAAACCTTGGGTCCTGGCATTCATGTGGATGTTACTTTGCCATGTACCACTTACATAAACATTATTGCAGACCCAGTCCACCCGTTCATGTCAACGGTATTCCCTGTATTCCCTGATGGTAGTGGCCTCTTGCAGCTGGATAATGTGGCTGTCACACTGCAATAATTGTTCAGGAATGGTTTGAGGAGCATGACAAAGAGTTCAAGGTGTTGACTGACCTCTAAAGTCCCATGCTGTCAATCCAATCGAGCATCTGTGGGATGTGCTGGAAAAACAAATCCAAGCCATGGAGGCCCCAACTAGCAAATTACAGGAAAGAATCTGCTTCTAACGTTTTGGTGCCAGATACCACAGGACACCTTCAGAGGTCGTGGGAAGTCCATGCCTTGTGGCGGCACAAGCGGGACCTAGACAATATTAGACAGGTGGTTTGAATGTTGTGGGTGATAAGTGTATGCTGATGGGCCCAATAACTTAGATAGTCTACTTTATTCATTAGCTGGTCTTTTTGCAGAAAAAATGATTGGTTAAGCCAATGGGTTTTAAGTAGTGTTTATTTATTCTATTGGCGAAAGTTAGTTCAGCTAGTAATTTGTATTGTATTACTATTGTATCAGTATAGTGTAGTTTGTATATAGCTATGGTTGTATAGTTTATTGATTATCAAAAATAAAATAAAGAAAATATATTTAAAAAAATGTTTTACTGCATGGGTTTTGTGTTTAATATATAAAATATGTGCATGCAAATTATGAAAAAGACTGTTCCTTTTATTTCTAAAATAAAATGTTGTATTCTGCTCTACTTTACTTTGATTTCCTGTTTAATACCTATATTATTTTGTCAGGCAAGAAACTTAGTACAGTGGAACTTTTGCCTTTTTATTAGCTGAGCAAAATACTCTCTAGAACATAATCTCTCTTTTTAGAAAGGTGTTGCTCTAGAGTTTTTCTGTAAATGATGTACTACATAAACTGATCAGCTGACAACCCAGAATGGCCGACCTAAACCTACTCACTTTCTGTCCCCAGTTTCCATGGACTCAATCAGGGGTGGATTGGGAACATAAAGTGGCCCTGGAAAAAAATCTGGAAGTGGCCTCATGTGGGCGGGACCAAATCAACTGTAGGCAGGGCAAACACAAAAGTAGGCGGGATTAGTACAAAGTTGACTATGCTACCAGAGGGCTGTAAAGTGCTAGACTGCCCATTACATACCACCCTTCCCCCAACATTCCCTCTCATGGGACAGAGCTCTAAATCAGGACTATCCCGCTGAAATTGGGATGTATGATTATTGGTTCACCCACATTATGGCTGCCTCCTCTGTGTACAAGTGATGGGTACATTAATACATAGAAAGTAGGACAAAATGAGCAACTAAATGTAGCAGTATCAACCCAGTAACAGAAAATGTCATCACAATATACATATTTGTGTTTATTTAATAACATGGTGCAGAGGAACTCCCAATATAGAAAAATACAGTTGGCAGACTGTCCTACTCTCTCCTACCTGTTCTTGTTGCTTTCCCTACCTGTGGCTGCTGGTGTCTCTTGATCAGTTGCTGCTTGTCTGGATCCTGGAATGCTGGGAGCCCTATTTGGGTAAAAAAATTAGTACATGAAATTCAGAAAACTCCAATGAGCTCCAGTGTTAAATCAATAGCACCCACATTTAATAAATTGGCTTCCCTCTAGCCCCAACATTAAAATACTAGTTTTCACATTTAATAAATAAACCTATTTCCCTCCCTCCAATCATCCCCAGCAATAAATAAATAGCATTTACGTTTAATAAATATAGCCATTTCTCACAACCATGCCTGCATTAAATAATTAATATTCACATTTAATATATAGCCCTGTTTCTCAACCTCAGCCAGCCCCACATTCAATTAATAACCCCAAACTACCCCATCTTAAAGTAATAGGCCCCGCTATTAAACACCTACCTCACACCCATATTACATTGCCACGAGCCCCCTTCTGCCATCAAACACACATTACATTGCCACAAGCCCCCTTTGCCCTCACACACGCAACATTGCCAATGGTCCCCCACTGCTGCCCTCACACACACACATCATTGCCATCATCCCCCCCACTGCCCTCACACACTCACATAGCCAACAGGCCCCCCCAGCTGCTCTCACACACAGCCAACAGGCCCCCCCAGCTGCTCTCACACACACAGCCAAGAGGCCCCCCCAGCTGCTCTCACACACACAGCCAACAGGCCCCCCCAGCTGCTCTCACACACACAGCCAACAGGCCCCCCAGCTGCTCTCACACACACAGCCAACAGGCCCCCCAGCTGCTCACACACACACACAGCCAACAGGCCCCCCCAGCTGCTCTCACACACACAACCAACAGGCCCCCCCAGCTGCTCTCTCACACACACACACACACACACACACACACAGCCAACAGGCCCCCCCAGCTGCTCTTACACACACAGCCACCAGGCCCCCTCTGCTGCTCTCACACACACAGCCAACAGCCCCCCCAGCTGCTCACACACACATAGCCAACAGGCCCCACCAGCTGCTCACACACACACACACACACATAGCCAACAGGCCCCACCAGCTGCTCACACACACACACACACACATAGCCAACAGGCCCCACCAGCTGCTCACACACACGCACACACACACACACACACACACACACACACACACACAGCCAACAGGCCCCCCAGCTGCTCTCACACACACACATAGCCAACAGCCCCCCCAGCTGCTCTCTCACACACACATAGACAACAGACCCCCCCAGCTGCTCTCTCTCACACACACATAGACAACAGCCCCCCAGCTGCTCTCTCTCACACACACACATAGACAACAGACCGCCCCAGCTGCTCTCTCTCACACACACATAGACAACAGACCCCCACAGCTGCTCTCTCTCTCACACACACATAGACAACAGACCCCCCCAGCTGCTCTCTCTCACACACACATAGACAACAGACCCCCACCGCTGCGAACACGCACACAAACACACATACAAAAACACATAGCCTATACTCACCTTTCAGCAGCTTCAGCGGCGCTTCTCTGCTCACATGGGACGGCACCTGTCACATGGTGCGCGTCCCATGTGATATCTAAACCTCCTGTGATAGGCCACACATATGGAGGAGGGACCGCAGATCCGCGGCCACTTGCAGGAAGTTGGCTGGTTTCGGCGAAGGGGACCAGTCACCTTCATTGTTGAGAAAAAAAATTCAATAAAAAAAAAAAAAAAGAACCATCAGGCGGCCTCATTAGGTTGCCGGCCTACCGGGAAAATTCCCGGTAAAGCCTATGACCAATCCGCCCCTGGACTCAATGTAACAAAATCTAGTGGCAGCAAAGTTCAGAAGATCTTTATAAGTTGAGTAAAAAGGGCAATGGTATAGGTGGAGACAGAGGCACATGTATGGCATTTTAGTTTGGGTGTTGGACATAAAGGATTAACAAAAAATGCTGCAGCATTATGAGTTTGGATTGGTAAACACACAGGTGCGACCATGAAAATTAACAACATTTCTTAAGTGTTTGGTCACAATGGACAAACGGGCCTCTTGAAGAGTTGGATGCTATTTCCGTCTAAAACGCAGATGTAAATTGCATCTGAAAATGCACATTTTACACAGGTATGTTGAGCCGGACGCATCTAAACTAATCATCATCAGTTTGTAACTTACACCACTAGTCGAGCACCCGCAAGTTTCCCGTCTCCTGACAGCTGCATGTGCTCCTGAATCTCAACCTACATAATTCGATATTTGCTCCAACACATCCTTACATGCCTCCTTCTTCCCTTAAATGCCTGTTCAATCGTAAGAGACCGCAAATAGCCATGAATGCACATCATTTTACATATGGCCACCAACTAGAGCTTTGTGGGTATGCACAAAAGTTAAAAAGTGTATAATATGCCAAAAACACAATTTGCATTCAACTCAACATGACCCTCAATGATTTTTCTTGTCGGGTGTCAGGAAAGTGAGAGGGTGGGTGGATGGAACTAACTTTGCTATGGATTATACCGCTATAGTTTTGTGATGATTGAAATTGAAAGTCTCCCCTTAATAATCAACCATACCCTAGATTTAAACCGAAAAAACTGATACAACTTGGAGATATTTTTGATCTTTATAAACATAGAACAATAAGTATTTGTGTGTGTAAATTTGTAGACATTAATGTATATATACCTATACAGTACATATAATGATACTGTTTAACAAGCTTTTTGGTTTTGAAATATATGCACGTCCAATTTTTTCTGACTGTGGATGAATTACAAAAATAATCTTGGAAATATTCAGTGCAAATAACTTTGCATATCAATTTCATTTTTAGCAATGAACACATTTCTATGTTTCACATACTACAAATGTGAATGCATATTTAAAATGTATCATAAGTATTATGCAAAGATATACATGCCGTGTTTTGCATGTACAGAATTGTAGGCATTACAAATAACATGTTTAATGCCGACCGGAATACAGAAAATGTGAATGCAGATGAGTTGTGTTGATTTGTAAATTACCTTCAGAATGTTGCATGTCTTCAATTACTATTCAGAAAATCTATTACTTTTTATGCTTACTATGACGATTATGTAGCATATATATACAATGACTGATGTTATTTTCTGTTCAATTCATGTATGACAATGTATATTGTATTGAACCTTGTAATGTAATATCAATGTGTGCTTTGCTAGATGACATGAGTCTGAATTGCAAGTGTCAATAATCTGTTGAAATTAGCCAGACCAGGGAGAGATAGGCATCTCTGAGAAGTTTGAAGCAGTAATGTTGTAAACCCTCTAGCCAAGCAGAACAAGCAAAGGTGGGAAATCAGGTCCTGTGAGCATTCTGATCTCAGGACAACCCTAGCTCACTTCAAAAGCCCTGTGACATTTGGGAAACCAATCTGTCCTTATTGACAGCTAAACTCCAAAGGTGGGGAGGTGAGAGCTATGTGGAAAAAGGTTTAAAATCTTCTGTCTTAGACAATGATGTGTTCATTTTCACGAGGGGGCCTATCAATACTGAAATGTCCCATATTTCTCAATTGTGTTTCCTCACACATCAAGTCTTACCTAGTAAGTAGTGACTCTAGTTTTATTTCCTATTTTATTTCTGACACTTATTTGTGCAATTTATTATATGTATTGACATTAACGTTTTTGTAACTAAGACTTGGCAGCATTTTTCAGATTAAATCAATTTAATCTAGTGTGTTCTCCATGATTCTTTGTGAATTACAAAGCCCAGGGAGGCTCATACTACATGTGTGTGTGATTTAAGTGTGAAACATTAATAAGTGGTTTTGGTGAACCTAAGGACACCATAATTAACCCTTTGTGGTGGCAGAAAAGGTGTATTGTTCCTAATAGGTTGCTGAGCTGAGTCTTGCTCCCCTGGTCATTCGTTACCGACCCTCCCCCTAGGATGGCCCAAAGGAGAGATGCCTTAGGACCGCCCAAGGGAGGGGCTTCCCCAAGCAGGAACAGGAATGACCCCCAAATCCCCACCCCCAATTTTACATATTTACATGGGCCACATGACTTTAGGAGATGATCCCATGATTCTCCAAGACTCACATCCTGAAGTTTGAGCTGCTGCTGTTGGAGGTTATCAGTGCAAGTAAGCAGAATTAATATCCTCCATCTGCAGCAATTTATATCCAGCGTCAAAGCTGTGAGCCCAGGATAATCATGTCATTCCATGAGCTGCTGGACCCTGGGCATGTGGGGAAAAGAGCTCATTACTAGATAAAATATTTTACATGGTTCCTCTTTAAATATAAATGTATTAACGATTTTAGCAGTTTACTTATATCTTTATGCATTAATAACATTATTAGCAAGTCCAAAAGTAGCAAAAATGAATGTCCCTGATTCATATAGGTGCATAAATAGCAATACCTTGTGTACAGTGCACACAATTACTCTGCGCATGCCCACAACTGGACTATACGCCACAGACTGTAGCAGTTACCAATTCATTTTCAAGCGCAACGGACAATTAAAACAGTTTATGATTTCAGGAGTGGAATGGGAAGGGGAATGGGCGGATATGCGTAGTCAATGTACAGTTAGGGCATGCCAAGCTCGAGCGCACACAGCAGAGTCAGATTCAAGCTATAGACATCTCTAAGGTACATGATTTTCAGTCGTATCACTTGCACCAGCTATATGTCTGGTGTAAGTACCAATTACTAGTGATGACAGCTGTGCACGCATGCTAGAACATGTATTTGCAATCAGGAATAAGGGTAAATATTTATTTTATGTACAGTAGACATTAAGAACATCCTAATAAGTGTATTTTATAGGGAAAAAACTGTGCATTCTTTATTTACTTCATATTCTACATTTGTATTGGATGTACCCTGCAGTGTCTTGTCTGTTAGATCTGGGCTGACCTAAACCCATATTCACCAACAGACGTTTCTTCAAATCTGCTCCTTGCTGATTGAAGAATACAGATCTGCATACACCCAATGACCATGCAGTTTTTTAAAAACAAAAACAAAACACATTACACTCGTTTTGTTTTTGTAAATGAATGAAGCCCAACATGTGTCCATGAGAAAACATTATATTCACTAAATCCTAGAGTGTGGTTCGTCAGGAAAGCAACATTTCCCCTTTGATTACATTTTTAGTGGAAATGCATGTAAAATGATTTCAGTGATTTCGTGATAAACATTCGCTAGAATAACTCAAACAGGAAAACACATTTCGGGGATATCACGTCATATTTAATCCATCGTCTAATCTGGGCAAATACTGTTATAGAAACCTCAGATGTTGCATAATCTGGAGCGCATAGTACGTGTCAGCCTTCGTTGACCTTATTTCTAGGGCTGGCCTGAAGATGGCACCAAACTACCTTCCACTCTGCACTGCTGTCCAGGGTCCTGAAACATAGTCAGAAACATTAGACCAGCAGCAAGTGTCAATAAATAGCCGATGTGAACATATGGACATGAATCTGACCCAACAACATGACCTATAATCTAATGAGAAATAAATACGTGGTTTTAATTACCGAATGTACAATCATAGTTTATGTAAATAATTTTGTAAATGTTTATAAAGGGATAAAGCATGTACAATAAACTGTCATGGGTATATTTTCTGCTGAGCATGGCTACAGATTGTTACCATCATCCTTTGCATTGAACAGGTTAATATATAACATACTGTACATTCTAAAGAACGGAAAGAAAACTTTTATTATAATAGTAGGTAGGTGTGATTAGAAATAACGCGAGCATGTTAAGTGCTACTGACACTGGGGGGTTAGTTGTGTCTGTCGCTGACACAGTAAAAGAGATCAGGATATGTAAGCTTATACCAAAACCGATCTTATGTGGAGAGTGAACACACCAGCGCAAAACTACGGTGCCAATCTCAAGAGCTCCGCCCGCTTTCCTTATGAAAGGAACCTCCATAAAATACAATACAAGCACAGCGATGGGGAAATACTCCCACAGTACGCTGCTGTACATTATTTAGTGGCAAGATAGTGATTGAATTGCTTTTCATTCCTCTTTTGAGCTATCAGCTGCACAGAGTGCGCAGGGGGGGACCAAAGGAGAGAGATGGATTTTATCTGGTAGAGGTTCTTGGATGAATGTGTCCAATGTCCAGCTCACCCTATAAGCGCTGACGTACTCTCTTCTCCTACACACTGTGGTATTCAACTCTTCATCAGTCGCCAATGATTCGCCGAACCAAGAAACGCAGACTGGAGTGGTATCCATCACCTCTGAAACTATGCCTGATTTAAAGAAGCGGAAAGCTGGAGTGGAGGCGTCCCTTTCACAAAAAGTGAATTAGTACAGGACGTCCTACAGCGGCCACTTCTACCTGGACCTGTCCTAAGGTTTGTGATGGATGCTTTTAATAACACTACCTCTTCGGACTACTCTTCAGAGAAGGGGAACGGTACGAAGTTCGAGGAGGTCGCCCTCAGCTACCAAATTATCACTTCTCTCTTTCTGGGGACTCTGATACTATGTGCGATTTTTGGCAATGCCTGTGTGGTTGCAGCCATAGCATTGGAAAGGAATCTTCAGACAGTGGCCAATTATCTCATTGGCTCCCTTGCAGTCACCGACTTGATGGTCTCCGTTTTGGTATTACCCATGGCAGCACTTTACCAAGTATTGAACAAGTGGACCCTTGGGCAGGTAACCTGTGACATTTTTATTTCTTTAGACGTTTTGTGTTGTACCTCTTCCATTCTTCATTTGTGCGCTATAGCTTTGGACAGATACTGGGCTATAACAGACCCAATAGACTACGTGAACAAGCGGACACCTAGACGAGCTGCTATTCTTATTAGTCTGACATGGGTAGTGGGGTTTTCAATATCCATCCCACCCATGCTGGGCTGGAGGACACATGAAGACCGGTCTGATCCTGATGCTTGCAAAATAAGCGAAGACCCTGGTTACACCATTTATTCCACTTTTGGTGCGTTCTATATTCCATTAATTCTAATGTTGATATTATATGGTAGGATATTTAAAGCAGCCCGATTCAGGATTCGCAAGACTGTTAAAAAGCCTGAGAAAAAGAAAGTGGCAGATACCTGTCTGACAGTCTCCCCGGCAACCATACAGCGGAAAAGCAACGGGGAACCCAGCAAGAACTGGAAAAGGAGTATAGAGCCTAAGCCCAGCGCTTGTGTGAATGGGGCAGTGAGGCACGGGGAGGATGGCGCTGTCTTGGAGATCATTGAGGTCCATCATCATATTAACTCTAAAAACCACCTGGCTCTACCAAACCACTCGAGTGACCCCACATCTCCTACCTGCTTCGAGAAAAAGAACGACAAAAGCACAGATGCAAAAAGGAAGGTGGCTTTAGCCAGGGAGAGGAAAACAGTTAAAACTTTAGGTATTATAATGGGCACCTTTATTTTTTGCTGGTTACCATTTTTCATCGTTGCCCTCGTTTTGCCGTTTTGTGAATCCTGCCACATGCCACGCTTGTTGTACGACGTTATCAACTGGCTAGGGTACTCAAACTCCCTCCTTAACCCTATCATATATGCTTATTTTAATAAAGATTTCCAAAGTGCTTTTAAGAAAATCATCAAGTGCAAATTCTGTAGACAGTGAAGGAGATCCTGTTTGTTTGCCTGCCTTGTTCTCATTATAAAGCCCATTTTCCATGCTTGTGTCCTTGAAAGCCTTGAGTAAACTTTCATTCAAAGAGTTAATTATACATCCGTTGGGCTCTGTGGCACTTGATGGACCCAGACTTACATTGTGTTGATCTAAATGAAACCTATGTTCAATGGCTGCCATTATTTCAATGTGAAATATTAGATACTGTATTTATATATTCGATATTTTTTTTTTCATGGCCACTGATGACAGTGGAATAATTTTCAAATTGTCTTCTGAAACTATTTGCACAGACCAAGGGGCTGACGATCTGTTGCTTATTGTTATTCAATGTGAACTAAAAAAAGAAAGACGGCGGTTGAGTAACTATTGTACTGATACACGACTGCCATTATGTAACAACTTTTTATCTTCTCCCCATGAATTGCGTTTTGAGGGAGCGATGGGCTCTGCTTGTAGTCTCTGCAATTCCCATCGCCCATCTCAATGTAAGAAAATAATTCATCCTATGCATAAAGTCAACTGTCTATAATAACTTAAATGGAATAAGATTGTCTAATAAAAGAGAAACATTAAATCAGTCAGTATTGTATGTAGACATGTAATTATGGCCTGAATGTACAGTATTAAATCGCAATATTCGCTGGTGATAATACAATTCGCAAGTTTATTGCAAATAAACTTTGCCTTGCAGTGCAATCACGTAATTTGTCTTTGTGTAATGAAGAAACTAATACATTTGTCCAAACTCAGTGAAATCCTTTACAGGAGCAGACGTTTCAATGGAGAATAGCTGTTTGTAGAATGTACTGTACTAAGTGATAGTGTTATGCAGAACATCGGTGCCTTTGTTGACAATAATGCCCCATATGAATCGATAACTAGTTGGTACAGTAACATCACTTACTGTAGATCAGATAAACACAAACCGCCGGTCTCTCACTGTATGTGGAACTACAAGTCCCAGCATGCCAGGGGAGTCGAAGTCGACAGGGTATTTTGGGGTTTGTAGTTCTATAACAACTGGTAAGTCGCATTTGATCTTAACAGAGTCACAAGATTGTATTAACCCTTTAGTGCCGCTGCTGTGTTCTGCATGATGCTTCTCATCCTCATAAAAGTATTGCTGTTTACTGAATATCATGGTTCATCTTATAAAGAACGCTACAGGTGGAAACATCATAATCTTCAAGAACAGTAAATGGTTTGTGACACTCATAGTACGTGACCATTAAACAGGTAGTATGTGATATATTGTTATTAATGCCTTTTGAATGCTGACACGATCTATATACTACTGAGATATGTTGCTTTGCATATGACAGTTCTTGCCGTTTGTATTCCCTTTTCAAAATGTAATAATGTGCTAGTGAGGATGACAGAATGGTCTATGATGTTAACATTATCTAAATGATCTTACATTAGCCAAGTATCCTTGGATAATGTTAAATATAAGACATCATAAAAGAAAAACTTTGAGTGAAGTTTTCAGATATATATATCTGCAGCTGACATTTAAAGTGTAACTGTGAAAGTTTGGGATAAGTGAGTCTAAGGTAAGTACAATAATGTAACCTGGTTTGTCTCAGTGTTTTGGTTCCTGTTGCATTGCAGACCAGGATAACTAAACTAGCTCAAGGCTGTACCCTGCCACATTGTTTTTGCTAACTAGAAAGTATAAAAAAGTAAAACAGTTAAGTTTTATTTTTAAAATATGTAATAGAACATATGCACCAAAGTACTGTCTGTAACCATAGGCATTTGTTAATTAATGGAAATTATTGAATAGAGATGGGGAGATGTACATGGTGATGCAATGCACATTTTAATAACCTAGACAATGAAGTTATCAATATAAAGGCAATGCACTGGGTCTGTAATGTAGTAACATGGGAGAAGAGAACAGGGTGGACTTGGTAAGGATCTCAGCACTCTCCGCCCTATTCCTCCTCATTCTCTTTGTATTTCCAGCTCTCTCCCTCGCTTTCACCTCTCTCTTCACCCATTCTCTCACTCTTTCTGTCTTCATCTCTTTCTCCCTTTCTCTTTCTTTGTTACTCTTTCTATCTCCCTCTCTGTCTCTTTCTCTCTTTCAACTATCCCAGTCCCCTCTCTCTCTCTCCTCTCTCACATTCTCCCATTATCTCTCTATCTCTCTTTCCCCCATTTTCTCTCTCCCTCTGTTCCTTTCTGTCTGTTTCTCCATCCCTCGCTCTCCCTCCTTCAACCACCTCTTCCACTCTGCCTCCTTTTCTCCCCCTCTTTTTACTCTCTCTAATTCACCCATCTCCCTTTCTCTCCATCACCCCCCCTCTCTCTCTCTCTCTCCATCTCATCCTTCCTATGTGATGATTTCTGCATCACCCCCTCTCTCTCTCTCTCTCTCTCTCTCTCTCTCTCTCTCTCTCTGTTCGTCTCATCCTTCCTATGTGATGATTTCTGCATCTCCCCCTGCCCTCTCTGTCCATAACCCTGTCTGTCTTTCTCTTCCCTCTCTTTTGCTCTCTCCACCACTTCTATCTGCCTCTGCTTTTCTCTAACCTACTCTTGCTCTCACACAGTCTAATTTCTATTTTCTCCACTTGACTGATTACTTTAGTCACCCAACTGTACAGAATTAAACCAGGGAAAAAGTCTTCCTCAGGTCTTATGAAAACTAAAATGTTTTCCCCTGCTGCTCTCGGCTCACTCTCTCAAAAGTAATCAATAGTTTTCTTGTAAGTTGAAAGAACCAGCAGATTGTATAAGTCAAGTGACTCAATGATTTTTTTTCCTAGTTACTCTGCTAGTTCATAACTCACCCTCACACTAGACTGAACAGTCCAACATTCCACTGATAAAGAGCAGAAGGGAACAATCTAACAATAGAAGGAGCTGCACATGGAACGTGACATTTATGCATGTTGAAAAGTGTCACTTGTTTTAGATGGTGGGATGATGGGTTTATTGATGCTGATCATTGTTGGTTTATTATCCTCTCAGTTGACTTAAAATAATCTTCAGCATTCTGATATAAACCACCCACGAGTTTTGCATATATTATTTATGATTGTTTGCCACATGTATCAGATCTTTGTTCTTGTTGCTTCTATCTGTCAGATTTCTCAATAAAACATGCATAGTTCTCAGGTAAGATGCAATTAGTGCATTGTATTGTATACATAGGGATCCTAGATGATGTGAGCATTACTGCCACCAAGGGCCTCATTTAGAGGTAGAACTACACAGCAATTAAGAGGAGCAAATTTGTTTCTGGACAAACCATGTTGCTGTGCAAGGGGTGCAAATGCATTTTTTTTTCTTTTGCATGCAGGGAAAATAATGACTGATGTTGCATGTTGCAGACAAGCACTGGACAGCTTTATTTTAACACTGATTTAGGGTTGAGCTGGGACACACCCCCTCCCAACTCTAAATATATCCTCACATTTTAAATTGAACCCCCCCTGCAGTGCAACATGGTTTTGCCAAGGTGCAAGTTTTTTCCCTTTGTTTGATTTGCCCCTAGCACAAAATAATAATTTTGAAGGCATTTTTAGCACTTGTGTCTTTATATCAGAGCTCAATTTTGTTTGATTGCCTTTATCTGTGATCCCAGCTTCCCTAGAACTCTAAATGATATGTCCTTTAAAATGTTTCCTACTTGAACATATTATCATAACATCCTCCTTTAGGAGTAAATTTTAGTCTCTGAAACAGCAGAAGTTATTCAGTGGATAGTGTATAGTGCTTACTTATTAAGGGGTATATTTACTAAACGGCAGTTTGAAAAAGTGGAGGTGTTGCCTATAGCAACCAATCAGATTCTAGCTGTCATTTATTTAGTGCATTCTACAGAATGGCAGCTAGAATCTGACTGGTTGCTATAGGCAACATCTCCACTTTTTCAAACCTGCCATTTAGTAAATCTAGCCCTAAGTGTCTGGAGGATCTGTGACCCTGAAAGTTTGAGAATATCTGTTGAACATTGATTTACACAGGTTGAAGTATATAGTAACAGCATCACTGGGAACATATATGCTCAAGTCCAGTCAGTGTGTGCATGGAAGGAATTTTCTCATGTTAAATATGATAGGGAATTTATAAAGGATGGTACTCTGTAATTGTTGTAGTTTTCTCAGCATATTTAAATTGGTTTGAATGAAGATTGTCTTTAAACCTTAGTTTGGTTGACATTATTAAAGAATGCTTGGTCTCAATGAAACAATTTAAAGCTTGAGAGAGATCTGTACATTTTTTGGCGGAAATGGCAGATTCCTATACTTTACAGCGAAGGAGGCCAGGAGATATTTAAAAACAGTGGCATGTTCTGTGCCATGAAGGGAGTCATGAGATTGGAATCATGAGTGAGAATGTGTCATTTGATTGGCTTCAATTTATGCTCTACTATCTCTGGTTAAGAATACGCCATTATTGGAGCAGACAGAAAAGTCTGTTCAACACTTTACATTACTCGCTAGTGATATTATTTTTACAAAGATTGCAGGAGCAATCACCATTTACATGGCAGTTTATTAGAGGATTTACATGGCAGTTCATTAGAGGCTTAATAACTGAGTATTCAGTCCCACAGTCTGTTTCGGTAGCGCTTCATATGCTAAGCAAAATACCTACAGATGCAGCAAACTTTAAATTGACATTTATGCATAACATGCCATTCCTTTCAATATAATGTGATGCATTAGATGTCAGTTAATGAATTAAATAAAGTTTGCTACATCTGTACGCTACTGAGCCACAAAAATGATGACTGTGGTCTGCCTGTGGTCCGGGATTCTGCAGTGGTCTACCTATAGGTGGGATTCTGCAGTGGTCTACCTATAGTGGGATTCTGCAGTGGTCTACCTATAGGTGGGATTCTGCAGTGGTCTACCTATAGGTGGGATTCTGCAGTGGTCTACCTATAGCGGGATTCTGCAGTGGTCTACCTATAGGTGGGATTCTGCAGTGGTCTACCTATAGGTGGGATTCTGCAGTGGTCTACCTATAGGTGGGATTCTGCAGTGGTCTACCTATAGTGGGATTCTGCAGCAGCCCTCGCCTATTTCATCCTTTAAATACTCAGTGGGTTAAGCATTTATTCAAAGAAATGGCATGTGAATGGTGTTGCTAATGTATTCCTGGCCAATTTAAGGTGGTCACATACTGATTTCTTTGTAGAATTTCACATAAGGTTTCAATCCTCGCAGATTCATCTCTGTTTGGAACCGTGCAAGTCTTTTATAAGAAGTGAACATCAATCCTAGCCACAGTAAAAGTAACATATCCTTTTTAATGCTATATATATATATATATATATATATATATATATATATATATATATAAATATATATACATTGATAAGTTTCTCATTAAGCAGATTTATTATATTTTAGATATTTAGGATATTTGGAAAACATATTAATTTTCTATTATAAATAAGTGATTACTGTGTTTCCTGTGCATAGGTAGCTGATGTAACACATATACTCAGAAACCTTTCTGAATGCCTATTACAGTAATATAATATAATTCTGAAAATTATTTAAACAGTGCAATTGTTAGCTACAGGTAAAGTTGACATTTTGATATGCTGGTCAATATGTTTCATCGTAGCCTGAATTACTGCAGTATTTTACTAAATTAAAAAGTAGGCATTTTTACATTTGCATTCTGTATTTGAATGGAAACGAGGAGCTTGGATCTATACTGCATTTTGTGATGTGTCAATCATGCAGTGCATGGCTTGATACAATAACTCAGGTCACATCTGCATGTTGAATTAATTAAAGTCAGATTAAGCTCAATCCCACTCTAAATTCTTGCTTGGGTCAGCAAATCAATGCTTAATGCAGTCTATTATTCTTTAGACAGTGTGCTCATTATAGAGAGGGACTAGAATTCATCATAAAATACAATTTTGTTTTGAAGATACACTAAGGTCATAGGGCCTGATTCCTTAAGGATCTTAAATGAAGAGGTATCTTATTTCAGTCTCCTGGACAAAACCCTATTACAATGCAAGGGGTGCAAACTAGTTTTCTGTTTTGCACAAGTTAAATACTGACTGTTTTTTCATGTAACACACAAATATCAACTTTAAACTTCAGTGTACAAATAAGCTATCAAGTATTTGTGTGCTACATGAAAAAACAGTCAGTATTTAACTTATGTGCAAAATAGAAAACTAGTTTGCACCCCTTGCATTGTAACATGGTTTTGTCCAGGAGACTGAAATAAGATACCTCTTCATTTAAGATCCTTAATGAATCAGGTCCATAGTTACAATGGTAGTAACATATCTGAGTCATTAGGATGGTTCTGTACATGGCTGTTTGGTAGTCCAATTCCCCAACTCACAGGGCCTGATTCATTAAGGAAAGTAAGGCAAATAAAGTGAGTATGTTTCTCCTGGACAAAACCATGTGACAATGCAAGGGGTGTAAAATAGTTCATTATTTTGCACAAAAAGAAAATACTGGCTGTTTTTCCAGGTAGGATGCAAATACTCAATAGCTTTGTTTTTACACTGACATTAAAAGTTGACCTAGGACATGCCCTATCCCAATTGCAAATCTGTCCTCACATTTTAAATTTATCTCCCCCTCCAATGCAACATGGTTTTGCCAAGATCCAATGTTACTCCTTTGTTTTGTTTGCGTTACTTTCTTTAATGAATCAGGCCCATAGACTGCAGGATGTCCATCTATGTATTCTCTCTCTCTGTCTCTCTCTCTCTCTCTCTCTCTCTGTCTCTCTTTCTCTCTCTCTCTCTCTCTCTCTCTCTTTCTCTCTTCCAACTTTCCCTCTATACCCGGGGAAGATTTATCAAAGAGCAAAAAACAGTATTCAGTATTGGCAAATAAAAAAAATCGCTCTATTCTCAGCATAATGCATTTTTATTTTTAATATTGTTTAAATATATTTTTTAAAATAAATTTAATCTATTTTTATACAGTTTTTTGTCTTTCTTTTCTAGTGATTCTGAAGCCCACGTCTGGGTTTTCATTCCCTGTGTACATGTGTGAGCCAGCTTGAGAGATACAGGGACTGGCCTGGTGCAGTGGTAAGTCCTTACCGCTTTGGGCCAGTATCACCTGGGCAGTTAAGTATCACTCATAATCCTACTTGTCACCAGGATCGGGGATTTAGTAATAAATATGCCCCCTTATTCTCTACTTCGGAGCTGCAATCTTCAGTCTTGTAGCTAGGACCTAGTTAAAAAAATATTTGCCTTCTATATAAGGAAGAATATGGATTTTCTTAGATGACACGTAGATAATGTGAAATAATGAACTGTCCTGTAAGTTGATATTTTGTCTGCACGTTTTTATAGCAATCAAAAAAGTCTATTTCAGAATGTTTAACAGCTATTTTATTTATAAGAAAGTAAAGAACAACGCTGCTACTGTGACATATGCTATTAATTAAGTTCAAGTCAACTGGTCTTGAAGATCCCCAAGCAGTCTAGTTAGCCAATGAATGTCCTCACAGACATGGTCATCAGTCAAACAGATTTCCAGTTCTGTCCAACTAAATCTGATAACAGTTTAGTTTTGGCAGATCCAATCACATCTAGCTCACACGTGGTTTTGTATCAGTTTGGTGTTTAACTACTGAATTTGACAATAATATCCTCACATGGGCCATAGTAAGTGAATACTAGCATCGGTTCCAATGTGAAACATATGCGCTGTCTTTTACTTTCCATTTTATGTGTTCAATATTTATTATTTAATGAACTGTTCAGCATATAAAATGCTATGATGTAATATTTTTGTGTTTCAGAAGGTTCAACACACACTCTGGACCTAGTTGGTGCCAACATAATACACTTAACTCCATTTTTAATTAAATATCTAGAAGAAAAAAGTGACAAATAGCTGCAACACCAAGGGGTATATTTACTGAACTGCGAGTTTGAAAAAGTGGAGATGTTGCCTATAGCAACCAATAAGATTCTAGTTAGCATTTATTTAGTACATTCTACAAAATGACAGCTAGAATCTGATTGGTTGCTATAGGCAACATCTTCACTTTTTCAAACCCGCAGTTTAGTGAATATACCCTCAAGTATTTTAGACACGCTCTTTCCTTTTTGCACAGTATGGTGTGATTATATAGGCCTGAACTTGAGCAGTAATGTCATATGCTGAAATTCATCTTATACAAATGCTGAAGGTCCGCAATTGAGTAGGTATTGGCACAGATAAGCTTTTAATTTAGTATTATTTTCCCTTTAACTAATAAACTAAGCCTAGACTGACATTTTATTTAATTTAAAATGCTTTTAGCTTTTCTTTTTTATTGCTGTGTCCAGCGTTCTTTAAAGAAACCCACTCAATCGCACTCGGGAGTGTTTTTCATTAGAATTTCATTCAAGTGAATGGAGACATATTTTAGATGATGAAGTGCCGCAAATGTGCTATAACAACCTGGATGAAGACTGGGTAGGTGAATATAATTTGTAGCATAGAAGACCCCTCCACCCAAAAAATAAAATACCCTGCTTTTAAATTTCCAACTAAATTTACTAGTGAAATTACTTGTGCTGAATTTATGTGAATTTATGAGGGGGCTTATACCAATACGTTAATTAAGCACAGGTAACTACAATACTAAATAAGTGGTAAGTTTGGGAGCAGAACATTTTGAAAAGGGTGGTGTAAGAGAGTCTATCACAGTATTTTTTTTATTACTTTGAAAATGAATACGATAATATTAATAATGCTAGTGGGGCGGATAGGCTTGGCAGATTGATAGCCTTTGTTTGATTGTAGCCCTTGCTCTGTTTTACCCCTTGTCCTTGTTTACACAACTAAGCAGTTATGTTTGTTGTACATTGTATATATACATTACTGTAAACGTCTTATTAATTCTATCAGACAATGAGATATGGCATTCTTTTGACATATTGTAAACAATAAAATGTGATTTGCCATGTTATTTTGAGTAATTGTTAGTGAATGTCATCTATTGGAAACAGTAGTAACAAAGACTCGTTTGAAAGGAAATGGAAGTTGGGACAGTTTGTTAAAAAGGCCTCGAGCAGACTATAGAGGCCGACTGTCAGACATGATCAGATCTCTTTCTGTACAGTTTGTAGAAATATTTGTTATATTTTGGCAATAGCACATTTTGTCACTAAAATTATTGCAAAAATATTTTGTTTCTGATTCAAAGAGGGAAAAAAATTATTTAAAAAGATATTTTGAGTTTAAAGACCTTTGCTTATAATCTAAATGTATTATTTGTGTCTGACATAATTTGTCATTCAAAACAACATATTACATGACAATTTATAGCAAATCTACATATATAATAATATCCCATGAACAAAGTTTCTGTTATTTGTTACATAAGTTTGTTCAGGACCATCGATATGACTAAACCGTAATTAAGTGTTTTACACATCTTTGCTTTCTGTAATAGTCTACTGGGGCCTCGGTTTAATGGAAGTTTAGGTATTCTATAAATGTGGAGGAATATAATTAGTGAACTACTAGTGTTACCAACCCTAATGATACAGATATTTTACGATAAATTGCAGGAGCTTGAAAGTCAGACTTACTTTACTGATCTAAAGATATCCAACAAAAAAATGGCTTATATCTCCTGGTAATTGAAGGAATCCATTCTGCTTTCAACGTGTTCTTTGTTTTTTGTTTTTTTGTTATTTGTTTTTATGCAGGAATATGGTTAAACTTTTAGGGGCATATTCAATTGTTGGCGTTACAGCCAAAAGTACGGTTATAGGGCAGCGCGGTGGCTAAGTGGTTAGCACTTCTGCCTCACAGCACTAGGGTCATGAGTTCAATTCCCGACCATGGCCTTATCTGTGAGGAGCTTGTATGTTCTCCCCGTGTTTCTGTGGGTTTCCTCCGAGTGCTTCGGTTTCCTCCGACACTCCAAAAACATACTGGTAGGTTAATTGGCTGCTATCAAATTTGACCCTAGTCTCTCCCTCTCAGTCTGTGTGTACATGCTAGGGAATTTAGACTGTAAGCTCCAATGGGGCAGGGACTGATGTGAATGAGTTCTCTGTACAGCGCTGCGGAATCAGTGGTGCTATTTAAATAAATGGTGATGATGATGCGGTAATAGTGCGCGTAAATACCGGTATTTACGGTACTTTTACCGCTGGATTTCAGCTCAGGGAGCTGCGAGCTGAAATCCGGCTTACTATTACCGTAATACCGGTAATAGTTTTTCTGCAGCGGAAACCGCAGACAATTGAATATGCCCCTTACAGTCTAAAAAAGAATAGGGGAAGAATAACATCCAAGTATAATATTGCTGTTTAATAAAACTTCAATACAAAGGTTGCTTCCACAAAGTCACCATCACACCAAACACATTAAACACTGACATCGTAAGTGTAAACTGCACCCTGTAATTTACACAGAATTCCAAGCCCCACAGATCTTTAGATGTAGCAAACATTAAAGTACTATGCAAACTGCACAAACACACCTCTTTATCTGCCTTATGGGCCGGTGTGCTTGTCACACTTAAGTGTATCAGTCACGGCGGCCCTGCAAAACAGATAAATTAATAAATTATTTAATGTAAAAAATAAAAAAAAATACATGCTCCCTCCCAAACAGCACTAGGGTTGGTCAAGCTGTTTGGGAGAGGGTAGACATCTTTTTTTTAATAGAATATTTTTATTTTTCTCATTTCTTTCTTAAAAATAGCATGGTCTGTTGCACCAGGAGATAGCACCCGCAAAAGATACATCTCCTTGCGTTGAGACCCATTTACGTCTGCTTTCAACTCAGCATAGTTTGTAAAGAGTGAGACGGGTCTCCTCCTTTCACCTCCCTGCGCAAGAGAGGTGGAACAGGGAAGTTAGTGGACAAGCCTAGCCTTTACATGGTTAGGCTTGTCCACTATCTTCCCTGTTCCACCTCTCTTGCGCAGGGAGGTGAAAGGAGGAGATCCGTCTCAGTCAGGGTGTAAACTGAGACGGATCCTTAACTTTAAGGGCGGCCCTAAGTTTGCGCTTCTGAAATCCATACGATGCCACTTGTAGTTTAATTTAATATACAAATGGATAGCTAGACAGATGGAGTGAGTTTTGTCCTCTTTCGTTAGGCAACTGTTTTATTTCCAGTGTTTTTTTTAATCCCCAACTTGTCTAGCACATTGGATAGAGGTCCTATGTTTAAGTGGTTAGAGCAGGTGGGTAGGAGGGGGAAGCTGAACAGAAAGTACACACATAACTAAATGGCAAGGTATAAGCTGCACCCACCAGCTTAAGCCTTGCACTAAAGTCATACAACCAATATCAATACCATATTGCAACCAAGTGATGTTGCAGAAAACCAGCATCTCCGGGCCAAGAAAAGTTATTGGCAGTTACCATACAGTTAGTTAAGCCATCCTCCAAGCCAGTTATTATTATTGTTATTTTTATTTATTTTTAAATCAAGGAAATTGCAGATATTTATTCTTAAAGGCATCGTAGCTTAAGCAGAGTTATGTGCAACTAGATAGTGTTCAACTTGGAGTGCTTTGAAGAAGAGAAGCACCCAGTGCCTATAGGGAGGCATTTCATTGGCTTTGAGATGATCATAAACATCTTGGGCACTTCCCTCTTCAATCCCTCTTCATATCAGTTCCAATCAAAAGTTGTCAATCCTGCAGGAGAGGGTGCGATTTAATGCCGCTTAGGTATACATCCCCTTTCATAATTTTATAATGCACTTGAGATAACTAATAACTCGGCAGATCCCACTTGTGATTGTTTTCCATTATGAAAACCTGCATGATTTTTCCAGGAAGGATAATTTTCAGTTGGACTCTATAAATATTTTTGCAAATAATTACCCAAAGAACATTTATAATGTTTGTAACAAGACAGCCTGTTAGGGGACAATTCAATTCCCCTCGAAGTAGCGCAGCGTTAAACCTGTTACCGTTATCACAGCAAATTTAACTCTGCGTTAAATCTACCGTGATAACGGTATTTAAGTGCACTTACCGTATTAACAATAATAACCGTAATAATTAGTGCACAGGCCGCGTTACTTTTTACAGTAACGCGGACAATTGAATTCCCCCCTTAGAGTTTAATGGTTTATTTAATTTAAAAGGGCATAATCCTATCTGACACATGGGAAGGGACATATATGAGAACTTATAGAGACATTATAACAGAGACATTCACCCAGGAATATAATGAGCTTCAGGACACACCTCCAATAAGTCTGTTATTACTGCAGTGTAAAGCTGGGTACACACTACATGGTTTTCGTCCAATATTCGGCTCAATCAGCCGACATACGACTGCTCATTCAAAAGTTGGGTCAGTGTGTGTTGTGACACGATGGTCGAAAGTCTGCCCAAATGGACGATTGTCGCCTCATTTGATTGGTCGTAACGTTAAATATTTTCATTCCAATCTCGTTTCCGTTGTGTAGTGTGTATAAACTTCCGACCGATCCACAGCAGTGAGTACGAAATTACAATCATTGCTCACGACAACATGGCTGTAAAAAGTCGCTAAAGGGACGTCCGCTCTTCCCTTTATCGTCCTAAACAAGGCTAGTGTGTATGCAGTCCATGGACCGAGCAATCGGACCATCGATCGCATGTAAAATCGCTCGGCATAAAAAGTTGGTGGAAAATTCTGTAGTGTGTACCTAGCTTAATTGTGTGGCTGCGGTCATATCAGTTACTTTACAGATGAACGAGCCACCCTGTGTTGTGGTTGTGATTTTGTTTCCACAATCTTACTCATGTTTTGGTGTTTGCTTTGGTTTTGGAAAAGTCAGCCTGTTGATTTGCTTTTGGGTTTGGATTTCACCAAAAATATAGCTTTGATTAAAAATGCTAAACAAAACGCATGGAATCATGTAATGTTGAGCTGTTTTATTCCTAAATTAGTATTTATATAATTACATGCATTTATACAAATGTAGTTCATTTATAATGTAATGTGTTTATTTATAGATTATTTTTTTGTGCCAACACAATTTCTTGCATTATACTCTGCTTTGTTGATATAAGCATTCAGCCAGTATAATATAGTCACACAATATATACATTTGTGTCTCTGTTTATGTCTATGTATAATCTTTTCCTATCTTTTCTCATCATCTCTTCTCATCAACAGAAATATTGTAATAATTAGTAGTACATAAGCACAGGTATTTCAAATCAAATGACAACATCATTAAATTAATGCAGAATGAATTCCAATATAGTTAAACCCCAGAATTGTATAGGTCAACAACTCCATGACCAACCTTACACACAGAACAAGGTCATCATCACCATAATATTTTACTTATATTGGACCACATGGATTCACAGCGCTGCACAATAGACGAAAAATAAACATAAAAAATACAGATATGTAAGGGACAAGATAAACAATAGAATGAAAAATAAATAAAACAACAGACTAAAGAGGAAGGAACTACATAAGAAGACAGAATTAGAACAAAGGAAAAATTACAAAGAGGATTAGGAGATTGGAGGTAGAAAGGGCCAAACTTGTGAGAGTTAACATTCAAGAGTATTAGGGTACTAAGGACATAGCAAACCATACAAAAAAAACCCCAGACAATCAAACACAAATTGGCAAAAATTGCTTAATGTATCCTACAGGCTTCAGATACTGGACTGGCTACATCATGTGATGCTCTGGTTCTTGGCAGGTACCCACCCGATGTCTGACCACCAGTGCCAACAACTGTCTCTTTATGATGAGTCCAGTATCTATTGCTCACTGATTGGTCTAATAATACCATGTGGCCTTTGCATGGGCTTCTGTGAGTTGTAGCTGTGCTTCTGATATCTAATATATAAATGTCTAGTGGCGTGTGTTAGTCTGTCTGTCTGTGTGTGTGTGGAAAAAATAAAACCACGCTGCAGCGCCACCTGCTGGGCGGAGTTATACACTGACCTACTAAATTCTTAGTGTGTGTGGAAAAAAAATTCAGAAAGGGCTGAAGTTTGGTATACTAAGATGTTTTTAATTTGTTAATTTAATTTGTTAATTGTTAAAAGTGTTTATAAAGATTTAAAATATATATATATATTTCTTGAAGGAGATGTGACAGTTGGGAGTGGTTGGTGGTTGCCGGGGGTGACAGTGGGGAGTGGTTGGTGTTTGGGCTGTGGCCCAAATGCATGACAAGAACCTTTTTAACACCTTAAGTAGCTTGATTTGACTAGAATGCATGAGTATCATGCACGGGTTAACTTGTAATATTATACACAGAGACTTGAGCAGGGCTACAACTCCAAGAAAGTCAGAAGCCTGGGCTGGCGGCAACCACAGCTGACAAGATCCAAGTTTTTGCCTCACTTTCAGAGGAGCACATGCAATTTTGAGTCAGTCCGAGGTTTGATTTGGATATTTAAAAACTCAGATTGCTTGGATTAACTTGTATGGGAACCGATCATCTATATTTTCAATGTGGCTTCAAACCGGACCACAGAAACATTGCACTGCTAACAATATACTGCAGCGCAAGTCATACCTGAATATCAGGACCGATATGACATTTGCCCTCCAGCAACATAAAAAATGTTCAAAGGTAAAAATAAGAAGGATGATGGCGGTGGTGGGGCATTGGACATACTGGTGAGGAAAATGAGTAAGCAGGGAAAAGTGGGTGTACATTTGGGCTGGATCCAATCACTATCATAATATGCCTGGTCCTTGTAACCTAATGAAATGTTACAACTTGTTTGCAAACATGTGTTTGTCAGTGACTGTGCTACCTAAAAATGCAGAACAATGGTGCCGTGTCTTTCAGTAAAATGCTTTGGAAAGGTGAAAGTCACTGGGTGAAGGATTATTAATTTATTGGTATTCTATATTTGAAATTTGTGAACTTTTTGGGGATCCCAAACCAGACCAAGGAATAAATTTATAAACTGCTATCATTATGTATTAAATAAATGATAACTAGAATCTGATTGGTTGCTATAGGCAACATCTCCACTTTTTCAAACCCTCAGTTTAGTAAGTATATCAAAATGCAGATGTCATTTACCAGAATATTTAATTCATCTGTTTGCCAGTGTTCATTAATCAGAACATCTTATAGTTGTATATATATCATATTCTATTAAAAAGTATTTCTTTAGAATGTAAAAACTTTTTTTTAGCCTTTAAAATTTTTTTTTCCATGATTTGTTCTTTTTTTTAGTGTGGACTGATGATTTGGTTGGAATCATGTAAAAAAACAACTACATAATGTGCATTTTCTAAAATATATTTTATTGTGGCAAAAACTAAACGTTGGCCAGCTTTTGCTCATTTGCCCAGGAAGAAAATGGCAATATAACAGTTTAGAAAACATGGAATACAAATTAGGACATTTTTTAAGATGAAGTGAAGGCTCAATTTCCAATCCTCATTTTGTGTAGAATATTGTCTATAAAATTGTGTGTCCTAAAAATTTCCTACTAATCTGCAAATTACAATACATTTACAATGGCTTGTTTATTATTTTGTTTCTTTAGTGTTTTATCATTTTAGTTTTAAGTTAGTATTAGTAAGACAAAGTTATTACCCTGCCGATGTTCTGGCAAGTTTATACGACCATACTATAGTTTTCAGACCAGTCCACTTGAGAAATCGTGTGAGATCTCCGATTTCTATGTGAGCTATAGAGAAGCTCTTTGAATTGAAACATCTAGGGGCCTGATTCATTAAGGATCTTAACTTAAGAAACTTCTTATTTCAGTCTCCTGGACAAAACCATGTTACAATGCAAGGGGTGCAAATTAGTATTCTGTTTTGCACATAAGTTAAATACTGACTGTTTTTTCATGTAGTACACAAATATCAACTTTAAATTTCAATGTACAAATAAGCTATCAAGTATTTGTGTGCTACATGAAAAAACAGTCATTATTTAACATGTGCAAAACAGAATACTAATTTGCACCCCTTGCATTGTAACATGGTTTTGTCCAGGAGACTGAAATAAAAAGTTTCTTAAGTTAAGATCCTTAATGAATCAGGCCCCTACAATGTATCCTGTCATAGCAATGTATAATCTATTTATTTTGACTGTGAGGACAATAGACCGACAGTATTATTATAAGATAGTATCACTATTTTTTGGAGTGCGAAGAAAATATAGGTCGTTACAGAAGTTTATGTTGGGAGTTTTATCCTATGTGGTTGAAGAGCCCTGAGGAATAATACTGTTTTGATGTTCATTGCAAAAACCATGAGCTGTCACCAGCTGACCTTCCCTATCCAACTCTAATGATAAATGACTTCTCTAGGCCACAGGACCTGCGGAGGAATGAGGTGGTTCTCTCTTTTTCTTAAGCTGGCAGGAATTCCTGTGAATGCTTCTGACTGGCTAGATCTATGATCATACATCAGCAATTCAGTTTGTGATGACTTGTGATGTTCCACTGTGTGTTGTCATGCGTCATCAAACACCCAAAACTATAAAGCTGAATGTTTTCTGGCTGAATACGCGATCATAGAGTGAAGGTGTCTGGAAGAGATAGAGTTCAAGCTGCCAAGAAATTGAGATGTGATAGATGTACGAGAGATGGAATGAATTATAATAATGAAGAATTCCCAAGGTTGGTAAAGAAGGCAGACTTATGGATGATATCCGGAGAACAATAATATGTAGTAGTGGTAGGAACAATATAATTTGCTGGGATAAAAAGATGATGACATTGGAGAATTAAATAATTTACATATTTCATAGGGGTGGTATATTATCATTTGAGTGGCATACGATTCAAACTTTATTTTCACGAAAGCTAGATATATATTAGTTAAGTAATACAATTAAATTACATTTTGTACTTGGATTGAAGGAAAGTTAATTTCATGGCATTGTATTTACCATCTATCTGAAGAAATATAGTAGTCTTCCAAATGTCTTAGTTTTACACCAGTGCACCTATATGGACACCAAGGAGCATATCTAGATATCTACCCTCTGCTTTCGGCAGATGTCTTTGAACAGTATATAAGAAGAGAAACAAAAGGTCAGTTAAGCCTAGGTATGACTTAAATGAATCATAAGAGTGAGAGAACATCAGGGGGTATATTTACTAGACTGCGAGTTTGAAAAAGTGGAGATGTTGCCCATAGCAACCAATCAGATTCTAGCTGTCATTTTGTAGAATGTACTAAATAAATGATAACTGGTTGCTATAGGCAACATCTCCACTTTCTCCATCCCGCAGTTTAGTAAATATACCTACAGGACTCTTTTATTATGGACCACATGACCCTTACTTTTCTGGTTGCTCTCTAATGGCATGAAATGCTTCCTGCAGCAAAGTTGTTACGTTCCATTTTCCGAACTGACGTTTTTGTCTTAATAAGGGTGAAACATCTCTCTGCAACTTGTCTGATTTAAAGCAATGACCAAAACTTAGAGAAGAGCCTCGTTATGATTCCAGATGCAGAGGAAACGGTGGTAACCATTTCAAACATCTCCCTTGTATGAAGTCTGTGCAAAAGAACAAGCTGTATTTAGGCTAAAGTTATGATAAGGGTGAAACATCTCTCTGCAACTTGTCTGATTTAAAGCAATGACCAAAACTTAGAGAAGAGCCTCGTTATGATTCCAGATGCAGAGGAAACGGTGGTAACCATTTCAAACATCTCCCTTGTATGAAGTCTGTGCAAAAGAACAAGCTGTATTTAGGCTAAAGTTATGATAAGGGTGAAACATCTCTCTGCAACTTGTCTGATTTCAAGCAATGACCAAAACTTAGAGAAGAGCCTCGTTATGATTCCAGATGCAGAGGAAACGGTGGTAACCATTTCAAACATCTCCCTTGTATGAAGTCTGTGCAAAAGAACAAGCTGTATTTAGGCTAAAGTTATGATAAGGGTGAAACATCTCTCTGCAACTTGTCTGATTTAAAGCAATGACCAAAACTTAGAGAAGAGCCTCGTTATGATTCCAGATGCAGAGGAAACGGTGGTAACCATTTCAAACATCTCCCTTGTATGAAGTCTGTGCAAAAGAACAAGCTGTATTTAGGCTAAAGTTATGATAAGTCTATAAGCCCCACTGAATACTATATAAATGCATTTTATTTTTATTGCTATAGTAGTTTTAACATTTTCATTAACATATGAATTGTCATGGTGCTATAAGCACATACTTTTTTCATTCATATAGGGTCCCAATGGAATTCTCCCCTCGTCTAATACTGTACCTGGGTTCCCCTCAACCCCCATACATGGGGGGGTGGGAGGAAAATAAAGTATTCCACCGGTAACTAAAAGTGTATTATTTGTGGAGTTCACTCAAATAAAAGTTTTACTTAACTTTGGTGCAGTGTTACCCTGATACGATATTTACATCCAAAAGCTCAAATGGTTCTACAATGTAATTATCTCTGCTGCTGCCATTAATGAATCAGTTAGCAGAGTTGTCAATGCCACTCGTCTATAAAAGTCATATTATTTTGCTATGCTGACCCTCCCTCGGCATCACCTTTACATATTTCACTGTCTAGCAGTATTTTGATAGCATAACAATATTTAAAATATTAGTGATGTAATAAAAAAATGCAGACCTCTATAAATAATTTTTTTCTGTCTCCCCAAAATTTACATTAATTTAAAGAATGGGTTGTGTTCTATAATGTATTTTAATGTATTGTTTTCAGTGGTCAGCCTCATATATATACATTGAGTATAATCTGATCTCACTACATATGTATGATAAAGCCAGTGTCAGATCTATAGGGGCTATTAGTGCTTTTGTTTCCCCTAGTGTTGCCTGCTTCACATAGCAACAAGGTGCATTGCTCTGAAATGCCTTTCACTGCTAAGAAAGCAGAATCTATGTTCCTGGTAATTAAAGGGATTTCGAGTAATAGGTGAGCTGGGTCTTGTGACTGATTGGCGTTGGAGGAGATTGGATTCCCTGCGCTGCAGCAGTGATAGTGAAAAGAAGCGGGTTCAGCATGGAGAAGAAATGAAGCAGGTAAGTGAGACAAGGAGCAAGGCAGGACGACAGTATGAGAGAGAGAGAGAATGACAGACAGACAGTCAGACAGACAGACAGACGTATGAGGAAGACTGAGGAGGGAATAAAGAAGAGAATGACACAGAAGGTGGAAATTTATAATGTTATGTAGTAGTTCACTGGCTCTACTTTTATTTCCAAATATTTTTGTCAAACAAAAGTATATTTATTATGAATTTAATATTATAGGTAAGAACAAACAGAACATATATACAATTCTAAGGTGATATCTATAATGTGACCATAAATATAAATTATGATCATGCCCCTTATTCTCGTCCATTACCCTCCAGACAACCATTCATTCTCACGCCCCCCAGTGGCAGGTGCGCGCAACACATGTTCACCACTACTCTGCTTATGCAGAGCTGCGGAGAGTGAGACATCTCTTCCAACCTCACAGCCGCGTGACAAGCATGACCACAGGCAGGATGGATGGACAGAACCCTAAAACTAAGACTGTCTAGCCTACATTAGGACATTTAGTAGCAGGGCCATCTTTTCCATTGGACACGATGGGCAGCTGCCCGGGGGCCCCACAGGCAAGGGCCCCCATAGGGACAGCTCTTAATGAGAATAAATAATCCTGCAAAAGAAAAAAAACCTGCAAAAAAAACCTTCAATGGTCACTGAGCAAGTACATCTATCTATCTCTATCTCTATATATCTATATCTATATCTGTATCTGTATATATCTATATATCTATTTCTATATATATATATATATCTAGGGGCCCCGGTGCACTGCTTTGCCCAGGGGCCCATAATGTTGTTAAGATGGCCCTGTTTAGGAGGTATCTCCTCAGTGTAGGAGGCCATAGCACACACAGTATTCCTAAGGTGGTAATCTTGTGGGTCCACATATGTATATTTGTTTTGGTCTGTTTAACTTTATGATTGGCAGTAAGAGTAAATGGTCCTCTAGATTACATGCTGAAAATATAATCACTTTCTCAGATAAGTTGTGGGAGGTAAGCTGCAAGAGATCTGGCCTAGACATAATCACAGTATCATACATTTTATTTAAAGATGGAACACATGTATGGTCATTGCTAACTACAGGAACACTCTTGACCCTAGAGGCCGAGATAGAAGATATGCCTCAAGCATATCTGCAGGAATCAATGGAAGAACAACTCTAGCCATACTCAGAAGAGCCACAGATAAAATATTGGTAACACTGATGTTGTCACATACTGGCTTCTTACTATGATTATTTTGTCACATGTTTCACTACTAGTATTAAGTATGCGGTTAAACTGTGCAAAATGGATTTCCAACAAGTTTATAATCATGTTTATAATTTGTGACCTGTAATCTGATGTTCCCCTGTGCAAGGATTCATACCCTGATGTGTGACCATAGGGCCACAAACATTTTAACACACATTTTTAAAGTATAAGCACTTTTTTTTAAAGGTTTGTACATGTGTCTGGAAAAAATGTTTTTAGAATAAATTAAATGACACCAAATTACGTCTTTCACAAACATATTTCCGTGTGCTGGCAGTTGTCAAAAGAACAGCTGCTTTATTTTTTACTGTCAGCCTTCAACAGAGATAACATAATATATATAAAATCACGGCCATCCCTTATATATCACACCCATTTGCAGTAAGGTCATAACACTTTTCATGCAGGCCACACCCCTTTTTTAAATGAAAAAATCTGGACTGTTTGGAGATATACATATATGTTCATGCATTACATACAAACCCCCCTAAAACTTATATATTTCAATTTTGTAAGCTAAACTTTCTCAAGAATTGTGTCAAACCAATTAAATTATTAGAGAGTCTGTCAATTTTAGTTCTTTTATTGCTTTTCATAATTTTAATTCTAAGATTTAGATAACATTTTTAACTCTGGTTTAGGGAATTCTCCCAAACAGATTGAGCAAGACTCACTGGAGCAAACTTCTGAAATGTGATGAATGAGCTGCATTCTATCTCAGCCAAGCTGCCCGCTTCATAGTTTTACTGTGTATGGCACAGTAAGAGGTGGGCAGAACAGTCTACGTACTGAGTGACAGACTCTCAATCACATTGTCCCAATATGTCTTCAGTATTCAAATGTATCTTCTTACCAATGAGAGCATACTTTTACTATGTATTCACTAATTAGTCATTAATAACTTCCTCTTTGTTACAAAGAACTGTTAATCATAATAATAAGCTCTCCATTTTATCATGTATTATATTATAATGTGTGTCATTTGGAAATATTATGGTATATAATGTCAGGTCCCAAATGATTATTTTTCCAGTCTGGAGAAGTTAATGATACATGTCAGTCTTCAGTCATCTGACAGCATGAGGTTAGTTGGCTGGATGCATGAACTGTTAGACACAACAGGAGACATGGCAGGGAAAGGGAAGGCTGTCAAAATTAGTCACTTACAAACATGCCAACTGAAACTGAATACTTACCAGATGCTCTGCAAAAATGTTGTAATAACCACACGAAAAAGTATAACATTTACATGCAACGATTTCTATGGTGTTAGCTTTTTTGATTTTTATTGAGCTTTTAGATGCATGAAATACATATTTTATAAATAGTCTCATGCCAAATCCTATTACAAAGTGTTCTGCTAAATACCAAACTGAATCATAATTTGCATACTTAAATTAAAATAAATATATATTTGTTTTTTTTATTTTTTGCACCAGAGAAAAGTTATTTATGTGTCCTATGCAATAAATCAGTGGAGCATTTATAATATAGACAAGAGGTAGGATGAACTTGGGGTAAGGGGCTAAATGAACTTGGGAAGCGATTTATTGCAAAAAATGGGTAATATCAGCAGGGGCAGTTGATCCTTTTCACTTGTCACATTGACCATTGTCACACCGACCCTTGTTATACCGACCATTGTTACACCGACCTTTGTTACACCGACCCTTGTCACACTGACCCTTGTTACACCGATCCTTGTTATACCAACCATTGTCACACTGACCCTTGTTGCATCCACCCTTGTCACACTGACCCTTGTTACACTGACCCTTGTCACACTGACCCTTGTTACACCGACCCTTGTCACATTGACCCTTGTTACACTGACCCTTGTCACATTGACCCTTGTTACACCGACCCTTGTCACACTGACCCTTGTTACACCGACCCTTGTCACATTGACCCTTGTTACACCAACCCTTGTCACATTGACCCTTGTTACACCAACCCTTGTTACACTGACCCTTGTCACACTGACCCTTGTCACATCTACCCTTGTCACACTGACCCTTGTCACATCTACCCTTGTCACACTGACCCTTGTTGCACCTACCATGGTCACACTGACGCTTGTCACATCTACCCTTGTCACACTGACCCTTATCGCACCGAGCCTTGTCAAACCAACCCTTGTCACGCTGACCCTTGTCACATCTACCCTTGTCACACTGACCCTTGTCGCACCGACCATTGTCACTCACTGCAGGAGTGAGTGTAGTGACATCAGTGCTTTTTTTCCCATTGAACGCTGGGAACGGCGTTCCGGCACCTTTTTTTTGAAACTTTATTTTTTACTTTTTTTTTTTCTCTGCGGTGCTGCTACAGTGCAGCACCGCATCTGTGTGTGTGTGTGTGTGTGTGTGTGTCCTGCTTCCGTTGGCCGGAAGCAGGGCAGCGGGAGGAGCAGCGATTGAACTAAGGAGAGTGAAAAGAAGGTAAGTAATACTGACTACAGAAAGGGGGAAGGGGCGAAAGTAGAAGAGGGCTACAGAAAAACAAAGGGCGAGCAGAAAGAAGGCTACAGAATAAAGGGGGAGCAGAAAGAAGGCTACAGAATAGAGGGGGAGCAGAAAGAAGGCTACAGAATAGAGGGGGAGCAGAAAGAAGGCTACAGAATAAAGGGGGACCAGAAAGAAGGCTACAGAATAGAGGGGGAGCAGAAAGAAGACTACAGAATAGAGGGGGAGCAGAAAGAAGGCTACAGAATAGAGGGGGAGCAGAAAGAAGACTACAGAATAGAGGGGGAGCAGAAAGAAGGCTACAGAATAGAGGGGGAGCAGAAAGAGGGCTACAGAATAGAGGGGGAGCAGAAAGAAGGCTACAGAATAAAGGGCGAGCAGAAAGAAGGCTACAGAATAGAGGGGGAGCAGAAAGAAGGCTACAGAATAGAGGGGGAGCAGAAAGAAGGCTACAGAATAGAGGGGGAGCAGAAAGAAGGCTACAGAATAAAGGGCGAGCAGAAAGAAGGCTACAGAATAAAGGGGGAGCAGAAAGAAGGCTACAGAATAGAGGGGGAGCAAAAAGAAGGCTACAGAAAAGAGTGGGAGCAGAAAGAAGGCTACAGAATAGAGGGGGAGCAGAAAGAAGGCTACAGAATAGAGGGGGAGCAGAAAGAAGGCTACAGAATAAAGGGGGAGCAGAAAGAAGGCTACAGAATAAAGGGGGAGCAAAAAGAAGGCTACAGAATAAAGGGGGAGCAGAAAGAAGGCTACAGAATAAAGGGGGAGCAGAAAGAGGGCTACAGAATAAAGAAAGGGAGCAGAAAGAGGGCTACAGAAAAAGGAGGGAGGTGGAAAAAGAGGTCCACAAAAAATCCAGGTTGCAGAATAGGGGTGAGAATAGCTAGCGGTCATATGTGAGAAAAGTTGGTAGGCAGCCGCAGCAGGGGACATGTCAGTGTGTAACAGGTGAGTGATGTCCAGTTGTTATGTTTGTTTTATTAAATTAACATATGGGGCCTCCCCTCTAGATATCCTGCGTTTACTCCATCAGTCATCTGGACTGCAGCCTTGCCAGCCAACCAGGTAGGAGTTATTATTTTTATTTTACAATTGTCAAGTGTGTGAGGGGCAAGGAAGGGAGTAAATTATGTGTGTATATATATATATATATATAAATATATATATATATATATATATATATAATTGTTTCTTTTTTTTCATAAAAGATTAATAAGATGTGAGTTCCGGCACCTTTTTTTTTACAAAAAAAGCACTGAGTGACATACATGGTGAATGGAGTAGGAGCAGGAAAGGAAGAGTTATTTCCTGTTCCTGCCCCTCTCACGCTATTAGTCACTGTATTACACTGATTGTAAGATGTAGCAAAATAGACTTCTGTCGCCCGGTCCATCTTTTGACACAAATGATTGTGACTGAGTGGTCAGTGGCCACAGTGCTGGGTGTGGTGGGTGGTGAGAGGCATTTTAGGGACCTGGAGGCATAGTAAGAACCTTAGGGGCTGATTAAATTCGGCCACGTTGTTCGAGGAATAATGCACCGCTAATAGTATTACCAGATTTTTTTCCCCGAGGGCCTAGCAAAAATCAGCATTAAAATTACTGTACTAACGGTAATACTGTGCACTTTTACTGTAGTAATGGTAATAGTGCGCAGACCGTTATTTCTAGAATTACGCGGCCGAATTGAACTGGCCCCTTAAAGTAATAATTTGTCCCATCCGCACCAAGTATTCAACAACCTCTGGAATTCTCCAATAACTGTATCTACCCAGGATATCTAATTATTCTATACCCTGGGAGGTGCACGCATACACATGTAAGTATACATAATCCTTAAAATATTCATAAATCCTGATTATTTGGATGGTAGTGAACAATATAAACTATTGTGAACTAATAATGTGTAATAAAGTGAATTAAAATACCAGTCTAAAACTGCTCTGTTTTGCTGTCTGTGTCTATATTTTTTTAAATAAACACTTATTTGTGTACCAATAATGGCTCCATATAATTATTCACCTAAGTATTTGGTGTGATTAAATGACAATACCACTTTATTCCCCTGTTAAGAGACTGATGCATAATGAAAAGACAATGGTAATGGCCCACTCTGAGTGAGTAAGCTATATCTATATACTTGATTTAGAAGTTGCACTTATATTAAAGTTGAGTTGCAATTCAGACTTAAACTATATGGACAAAAGTATTTGGCCACACTTGTTAATTATTGAATAGAGGTGTTTCAATCAGACCAGTTGTCAGATGTGTATAAAATCAAGCACCTAGCCATGCAGTCTCCATTTACAAACATTTGTGATACAAAATGGGTCATTCTGAAGAGCTCAGTGACTTCAAGCGTGGTACTGTGATAGGAAGTCACCTGTGCAATAAGGCGGTTTGAGAAATTTCATCCCTGCTGTATATTTAACGATCAACTGTAAGTGATATTATTAGAAGTGGGAGCGTTTAGGAACAACAGCAACTCAGCCACAAAGGGGAAGACCACGGATCACAGAGCGGGGTCAACGACTGCTAAGGCGCATGGTGTATAAAAGTTGCCAATGCTCGTCTGATTCCATAGCTGAAGAGTTCCGAACTTCCACTGGCATTAATGTAAGCACAAAAACTGTGTGGCGGGAGCTTAATGGAATGGGTTGCTATGGCTGAGCAGCTGCATGCAAGCCTCACATCACCAAGACCAATGCCAAGCATCAGATGGAGTGGTGCAAAGCACACCGACACTGGACTATGGAGCAGTGGAAACATGTTCTGGGGACTAACTCCACATTAAAGTATATGTATTCGAATACAATGTCGTTATAGTCCCAGTTGGTTCAATGGTCCCAATTGTAAAGAGCTACGTAATTTGCTGGCGCTATATAAATAAATGTTGATGATGATGATGAATGGTCAAGCGTCCGAATAGTTTTGTCTATATAGTGGATCATAAGGAGGGGTGTTGCTAGGTATTAAATAGTGCCACCCCCTCATCCAGTTTAATGCTAGATACCCTATTGTAAAATCCCAGTATATAATCTTGGGATACTACTAATATCAAACAGTGTTGATAGACAAAATTAATTCACTATAAATAGCATATATATCCATTTAGTTAGCTTAATAGCTACAAAGTCATTAGGATACAATCTCACATTCACACTTGTTATGATAGAAATATTTTAGGTTGTTGCACTTTTCAGGCTGATGCATGACCATTAGTTTAGTCTGATAATAAGGAAACAGTTATAACTTCCCTAATTTGTTTTAGTAGAGAAATATAGAATATCATATCATGCCAACATCTATATAAAAGTGTGTCATACTCATTTAGTCAGTGTGATAACTGCACTATTCACATTTGTACTTATTGATAACGGAGTGTGTTGTAAGAACATGCATCCACGCAATGGTCATCAATGCAGCAGTCACACAAATAGTCAGTGCTATTTAACTCTATAGCCCCTGTATCTAGTGATAATTCCCACCCTCTAACGTTTCAATGTATTCAATGTCAAAATTTGCATAATACATTGCAACTTGGAACGTACAGACAACAAATCCGAAACGTCAACATGCTTTTTGCTACAATAGCTTTTTCAAGACAGCTGAGAGGTCGTTTGGATTGGCTTTATATAGTCTCAGCCAAGCCTGTTGTAGTGACACCCGCCAAAGAACCACCTGGGCCCAATTGTTTTAATCTACCAATAATTTCAGCCAAACCTGAAACTTGACAAAATATTTTATGATTTGGCTAAATCCTGTACTGAATACCAAACTGAAACACCATTCTTTTTTTTTTATAAAAAATTAGGCAAGAGGCATTTATAAATAAAGTTAATGGTGAATATATGGTTTTTCTCAAAGTTTATTGCATTTGGACTATAATACTTAATTAATGTAAGAGCATTTAAAAGTAGTGTTGGCACTAATACGAATACTGCTGTGATAATAAAAATGACATTAAATGTGATTAGATGGTAAGGCACATTTAGTTAATTGGAAAATAGAAAATATTTTGATGAATGTCAAATGAAAAGATTTGTACATATGAAATATAGCTTTATGAAACATTTTGCTTAAGACGGTTAAAGACAAAGAAATGTTCCCTGCTGCTTTTATGCGTACTGTTATGTTATGTGAAGCACTAATTGGGCGCATCCAAGAGAAAAATAAGTTAGGTATACCTTATGTATTTTTAGCATTGGTCCACTAATTACTTCATGGAACACATTCTAAAATGAGTGAAGTCATTTGAGCGGATGGGATTTTTTTACAAATATAAAGTGCATTTTTATTTTCTAACGTAGCTGACTCCAACCTTAAAGTCAAACTAAACGGCAAGAGGAGGACACTTAAAAATGTTTAAATATCATCTATGAAAATATTCAGACATGCAATAGATTTATTTTTGCCCAAATGCACCTATGTTTCTAATTCTATTACTTTATAAAGATACATTTATAGGGTTGCTTTAACTGCGTATAAATAACAACTGGCAAAATGATGGTTACGTGTATTTTTGCCATCTACAGATTGGGTGAACTTAATGTAGACTAAGGTGTGATCAAGTGACTGCTTCTCCAGTTGTACCAAACACTTCTACCTGCTTCACATGCAGATAGTGGTTGTCCTTATCAGGCAGGGCTAGTGGGGCTTGATCCAGCACTTCCTCTTCAAACTAGAAGTAAATCAGTACTCAGTATCTTTTTCAAATGTAAGTATATTTTTTCTTACTTTATTTACATTACCTATATGTCTGCACTATGCATTTGGCACTTTCATTAACTGAAGCCAATAGATTCACCACCACCAGCAGGAATGGGATACACTCGAGTCAAGACATTGAAAGTTCCTTTTATTGCTGACAGTACCCGGGTACACGGTAAGTGTATTCTCTTACCCTTTTCCTGTAGAACTGTCTGAGTTCACATTAAAAGCAGAGGCTGGATTGCTGTGAGAACATGTCTTTACTGTGTATTATATATTGAGAACTGAAGATGGCTGCCAGGAATTTCCTGTCAGCCAGCACTTCCTGAATGGTAAGGGGATGGCAGCATAGTTGCTAATTCAGCTTATAACAAGCGGAATTGGGCTTCTTTTTTTCCAGAGTTGCGGGTTTTTTTAAGCTGCCGCTTGTTGCTTCTTTTTGGGCTTGGACACACTGCCCACACATGGTCTCCTCAGACTGCATATTTTTTCTTCTTCTGTGGTCTGTTTACATTTAGTGATTGGGGCAATCACATGTTTTGTTTTATGTTTTATGGGCAGGTGCAGCGATATTCCTCCAATAAAGTGGCATTTTTGTTTGTTTGTGGGCGGAGTCAGAGAAGGACGATGAATAAATCACAGGAAGATGGATCTGCAACAACTTGCTGAAATAAGTGTTGTGTCTGTACTATTGCTGCACTTATAGCAGGTAACACTGCTATATACCACCCCAAACCCCCCTCCCATTCAGTAGCTGCTCATGTCATGTGACTGCTTTCAGAGCCCTATTTTTATACTGTTATATCATGGGGCTGGCTGGTACAGACATACCAGTGTCCTTGCATACATTATACTCAGTTCACGTATGTTGTGGATCTTGCCTTTTTTACTTGCCGGGCGATGCTGTGGTTAATAAGAATCTCTGTGTATTTAGGGATGATTATTGAATCTGCAGCCATGTCAGTTTCCCCCATTTCAAAAGGGTAATTTACTGCATTTGCTTCTTGTTTTCCCATATCAATGTGTCTTCTTGTGTTTATAAAGGTTTACTAAATGGAGATTGAGTGTAGAAATTAGTGTTCTAGAAAAGGATGGTCCCTTGTAAGTTGGGCTTTTTAGGATTAGTTTGGGATTGTTTTGGGCTTGTTTTCCACTAACCGGTTGCTTGTTTTTCATTTCAGAGTTGGCAACCCTGGATGGCAGTGATATCACTTCCACCAAACACACATAGCATACATCTATATTTCCTTCCTATAGTAACATGATTATACCTTATCTCTCAGTGCTGCTATCTTACAAATATCTTTATTTAGGCTCAAGCACCTTCAGTGCATTAACAGAATGATGCTGAACCACACAAATGCTGCTGCAAAGTTAATCTATTATTATTATTGTAGCTCTGCAGCACCGTACAATAGGGGAAACAGGACATACATAAAACAAGGACATACAAGGTAGACAAAATAAATGCAGACATGAAAATAAAGTGTATGAAAGACCCTGCTCATTAGAGAGCTTACATTCTAAGTGGAAGAGGGCACAGCTGAAACAAGAGTTCACAGTGGAGATTGGGACAGTTGTGAGGGTGTATCATTGGAGATAAGGTCACTTCTAAAAAAAGAGATGGATTTTCATAGAGCGTTTAAAGATTTGGAGGCTGTGGGAAAGCTTGGTTGGGCATGGTAGGGAATTCCATAAGTGGGGAGCAGCACGGGAGAAGTCTTATAAGCGGGAGTTTAAATCTGCAGTTTTTTCTATTTACAAGAGATCTCTTCATATTACACATATCCTCTTTAATTTTATTCCCCTTCTATATTGGACATTCATTACTCCCTCACCCCATGCCCCACGTAACACTGACTGTAAGTTAAAATACATTGAAAGTCATTGGTTATTTAAAAACTACAAGGCTTCACTTTTTAATACATTTTTTGCTCAGTGCACACATTTTCTTGCATTTTAATAAAATATCTAATAACTATATAAATAGCAATGATTGCCAAGGGTTATTATTGAATCCTTAAGGATGTAATTGTAAAAAATCAGAATATAATTTAAATTAAGATCTAGATGACAAAATTCTGTTTTTCAACTTTTTTTCTTACCTTTGGAGAAGTCCATTCTATGTGATAACTTTTAATTACAAAGGGTGTTATATTTTTTACTTACATTTATGTTACAGGCAGCTATTCGGCTATGTTTCTTTATTTCCATTAAGTTTACTGTCAATTAGCAACCATAAGATTAAGGTGTTAATTATGTGAATGATAGATAAATAACCTTACTGTAGTGAGTATTGTTATACTGCTGACATCCCATACAGGAAAAAAGTGTTTCTTACTATGGGACTAATATTGTTTGTCTGAATTTCCTTTTTGGACCTATCCAATTTATCCCATTGAGCCCAACAGTGATCTTAGAAAAGATGTATGATGCTGGTGCACCCAGGAAGGAGGAAGATTTAACCTATGTAAGCTCCGGACACTGAGATGAACAGGTCATCAGTGTCATTCAAATCCCACAATAAGTATTAAATTGATGAAAACTTTGAAGTGCTTCTGCATGTGTGCATGTTGGTAATATTGTATTGCATTACAGGTAGGTAAGAGAGGTGTTGGTATGTATGTTCTGTGTTTCTGGTAGTTGGGTAAGAATGTTACATAGTACATATTATATACCAGTAAAGGGAAGGTTATGCATGACCTGCAGATGTGATGAGGATGATGATGGAATATGTTTAACCTATATTGTTATTAAATGTACACCTCTACTGCTGTATTTTTGAATCACCTCTATTTGCTTTGGTGGGTGGGGGGTGCTGCTTATGTTAATGGTTATTGTCCAACAGTGGACAGTCCCTTTAATAAGGGAGACACATATAGGGCCTTATTTGGAGTTATCAATAAACCCAGCTGGAAGGTGCAATTTTGCGCATTAACTAAACCATATTATGTTGCAGTGGAGGTAGATTCAGAGTTGGGAAAGGAGTGTGTTCTAGGTCAACTAGACAAAATAAAGCTGTCCAGTATTTGGGTGCTACATGCAAGCATGCCAGTATTTATCCTGCATGCAAAAAAATAAATAAAAAGCATTTGAACCCTCGCTTCAAGTGCAAATCTGCACCCTTTAGTAAGATTTACTCATAAATCTAAATGAGTCCCATAATTTACACAGGGTCTGTAACTGGCTGATTGGGCCAGGTAAGATGGTTAGAAGCAGACATGAGCTAATTGTCTCACTTAGTCTAATCAGCCAGCCACAGAATCTGTGTAATTTATATAAATCACAAAATGCATCAAACCAAATGAGGACCAAAATGTCAAGTATGTCAAGTTCTGTAAAGGTACAGCCTATTTTACATATATTTGAATATATACCTGAATGTTATTTGTAGCCCTTTTACATAAGGTAACTTGTATCCTAGGTTTAGTGGTCTCTTAAAAAAATAGGATCACACCACAGCTATGTAGACCAAACTATGATTGTGTGTTGAATTATAATGCTCTTATTATAGTTCTATGGTAATGCTTCTAAGACTGTTAATACTCTTGATTTAATTGCTGTGGACTGGAGCAGGTGGAATGAAGAGAGCTGTTGGAGCCTCTGACAGACTACAGGCAGGGCCGGACTGGGACTAAAAATCAGCCCTGGCATTTCAAGCATACAGGCCCATCTCTGTTGATGAGCATGAAAAAACTGTGTGCCGCTGCGCAGCAGTGGTGCCGCCAAGGGCGTGGTCACATTATGTTGGGGGCGTGGTCAACATGGGGCATTGATACATACATTATAATAAAATATTACATTTATCAGGCCCTCCCTATCATGCCACCCCCCCACCCCAGAAACACATTACAACACCCCCAGTCCACTGTACTTATCTATTCTTCTAAAGCTGTGGAAATCCATCAGAGTGGGAACGTCCTGTAGAGTGAGCAGGGAAAGTCTTAGTTTCACAAGATTAATAAATCTCATGAGACTTAGAGCTCCTCGGCTTGCTCTGCAGGCTGTGTACTATCCAGGGACTGGGAGTAGCTATCCGCTCCCTCCTGCTAACCAGAGCTGGATTTAGGCTCAGGGGGCCCTAGGCACTTAAGACAGGGGGCTCCTATGATGTAATATGGTTATTAGACACATTTTCAGCAAATACTGAGGCAATACTGTGAGCACTACTGTTAGGTGCACACAGTTCTGCCTTCACAAGCAGTACAATGTGAAGTAGGACTTATCTCCCAACTGTCCTTGCAGTCAGACCAATTCCTGACTAAGTGGGACAGTCACCCCCCCAAATTCAGGACAGTTGGCAGACTGTCCTGCTCTCTCTTACCTGTCTTGTCATTGTTACAACTTGTGGCTGCTGGTGTCTTTAGATCAGTTGCTGCTTGTCTGGATCCTGGAATGTTGGGGGCCCTATTTTGAAAAAAAAAAAATGGGTACATGAAAGTTAGAAAACTTCAAACGGCACCAGGGTTAACTCAATATAGCACCCACGTTATAAAATTAGGCCTCACTCCAGCCCCAACATTAAAATAATAGTATTCCCATTTAATAAATAAATCTATTTCCCTCCCTCCAGACAACCTCAGCAAGAAATTAAATAGCATTTATGTTTAATAAAAATAACCATTTCCCACAACCATCCCAGGCATTAAATAATTCATAATCACATTTAATAATCTGCCCCCCCTCCCTGCACACATATTCCGTTTATCTGTCCCCCGTCCCTGCACACATATTCCGTTTATCTGCCCCCCTCCCTGCACACATATTCCGTTTATCTGCCCCCCCCTCCCTGCACACATATTCCGTTTATCTGCCCCCCCCGTCCCTGCACACATATTCGGTTTATCTGCCCCCCCCCTCCCTGCACACATATTCCGTTTATCTGCCCCCCCTCCCTGCACACATATTCCGTTTATCTGCTCCCCCTCCCTGCACACATATTCCGTTTTTCTACACTTACCTCAGCACTGACAGCAGCCTCTACTGCAGCTAGTCCTATACGGACGGGAACTTGAAGTGCGGGGGCCGGGCCAGCGCACAGAGCCGTCATGACGTGTGACGTCATGACGGCTACACAGAAAAAAAAAAATAATATTTATTTTTTTATTTAATCAGGTGATCGCAGGGAACCGGACCGGCCCACACTGCCATCGGCCCTTCTGGCATTTGCCAGAAGTGCCAGATGGCCAGTCCAGCCCTGACTACAGGTGATATGGAGAGAGCTGTTGGAACCTCTGACACAATACAGGTGGTATGGAAAGAGCTGTTGGAGCCTCTGACACACTACAGGTGGTATGGAGAGAGCTGTTGGAGCCTCTGACAGACTACAGGTGGTATGGAGAGAGCTGTTGGAGCCTCTGACAGACTACAGGTGATATGGAGAGAGCTGTTGGAGCCTCTGACAGACTACAGGTGGTATGGAGAGAGCTGTTGGAGCCTCTGACACAATACAGGTGGTATGGAGAGAGCTGTTGGAGCCTCTGACAGACTACAGGTGGAATGGAGAAAGCTGTTGGAGCCTCTGACACACTACAGGTGGTATGGAGAGAGCTGTTGGAGCCTCTGACAGACTACAGGTGGTATGGAGAGAGCTGTTGGAGCCTCTGACACAATACAGGTGGTATGGAGAGAGCTGTTGGAGCCTCTGACACACTACAGGTGGTATGGAGAGAGCTGTTGGAGCCTCTGACAGACTACAGGTCGTATGGAGAGAGAGCTGTTGGAGCCTCTGACACACTACAGGTGATATGGAGAGAGCTGTTGGAGCCTCTGACAGACTACAGGTGGTATGGAGAGAGCTGTTGGAGCCTCTGACAGACTACAGGTGATATGGAGAGAGCTGTTGGAGTCTCTGACACACTACAGGTGGTATGGAGAGAGCTGTTGGAGCCTCTGACAGACTACAGGTGGAATGGAGAAAGCTGTTGGAGCCTCTGACACACTACAGGTGGTATGGAGAGAGCTGTTGGAGCCTCTGACAGATTACAGGTGGAATGGAGAAAGCTGTTGGAGCCTCTGACACACTACAGGTGGTATGGAGAGAGCTGTTGGAGCCTCTGACACACTACAGGTGCTATGGAGAGAGCTGTTGGAGCCTCTGACAGACTACGGGTGGAATGGAGAGAGCTGTTAAAGCCTCTGACAGACTACGGGTGGAATGGAGAGAGCTGTTAAAGCCTCTGACAGACTACAGGTGGTATGGAGAGAGCTGTTGGAGCCTCTGACACAATACAGGTGGTATGGAGAGATTTGTTGGAGCCTCTGACACACTACAGGTGGTATGGAGAGAGCTGTTGGAGCCTCTGACAGACTACAGGTCGTATGGAGAGAGAGCTGTTGGAGCCTCTGACAGACTACAGGTGATATGGAGAGAGCTGTTGGAGCCTCTGACAGACTACAGGTGATATGGAGAGAGCTGTTGGAGCCTCTGACAGACTACAGGTGGAATGGAGAAAGCTGTTGGAGCCTCTGACACAATACAGGTGGTATGGAGAGAGCTGTTGGAGCCTCTGACACACTACAGGTGGTATGGAGAGAGCTGTTGGAGCCTCTGACAGACTACAGGTGGAATGGAGAGAGCTGTTGGAGCCTCTGACAGACTACAGGTGGTATGGAGAGAGCTGTTGGAGCCTCTGACACAATACAGGTGGTATGGAGAGATTTGTTGGAGCCTCTGACACACTACAGGTGGTATGGAGAGAGCTGTTGGAGCCTCTGACAGACTACAGGTGGTATGGAGAGAGCTGTTGGAGCCTCTGACACAATACAGGTGGTATGGAGAGATTTGTTGGAGCCTCTGACACACTACAGGTGGTATGGAGAGAGCTGTTGGAGCCTCTGACAGACTACAGGTGATATGGAGAGAGCTGTTGGAGCCTCTGACACAATACAGGTGGTATGGAGAGATTTGTTGGAGCCTCTGACACAATACAGGTGGTATGGAGAGATTTGTTGGAGCCTCTGACAGACTACAGGTCGTATGGAGAGAGAGCTGTTGGAGCCTCTGACAGACTACAGGTGATATGGAGAGAGCTGTTGGAGCCTCTGACAGACTACAGGTGATATGGAGAGAGCTGTTGGAGCCTCTGACAGACTACAGGTGGAATGGAGAAAGCTGTTGGAGCCTCTGACACAATACAGGTGGTATGGAGAGAGCTGTTGGAGCCTCTGACACACTACAGGTGGTATGGAGAGAGCTGTTGGAGCCTCTGACAGACTACAGGTGGAATGGAGAGAGCTGTTGAAGCCTCTGACAGACTACAGGTGGTATGGAGAGAGCTGTTGTAGCCTCTGGCTCACAGCAGGATCTACTGCTAATATACCTCCTTGTCTCATTGCAACCAAAATCACAAGTGTCAGGAACCATCAGTGTGACTCACACCAGTGAACAGGTTGATGTACAGCTTCTTAATAATGAGAGAAACAGCAGCATTTCTTTCCTGCGAATCTGGACTCTCAAAAATGATACAGACACAGGATTTTCGAGATTATCTTGCTCATTATCATTGATCTGGACTCAATATATTTCTGAGTATGACTCATCACATACAGATGTACTTTATTTTAACATTAGAAATAGGGGTTCCATATTGCATAAGACAAGCAACTGAAATATATCGGCAATGTTATGTTTCCATCTACAGGATTTTTCATTTACCCTGACACTGTTTTTAATCTTTGGATAAAGGAGTATTTTATAATTAAGGGTTCCTTTCATTATTCCAGTGATTACTATATATGGGCAATATTTGCTTTTAGACATCGGGGGCCTCATTCATTAAAGAACACAAAGCAAACGCAATTTGCGGTTTTTAAAACAGACGGATTATGCGGTAGGTACATCTGTATTCAATAAGAAGAGGTCCTGAAGAAATGTTTCTAGTTTCTAGTACGCCATGTAATATGCTTTACACAAAGATTTATTTCACAATGGCATATATAATTATGCGCTTACATTAATTAAGAACAAATAAAGCTTATCTGTGTTTCATATACACTGGATGTGCTGCTCCTAGTGGATTTTCCCAAGTATGGATATCCTTCAAGACCTCCACACAAAAAGTCAGATAAGGACTCCACAATGGCCAAATGGACCAGGATACAACACTCCACCATAGATTAGCAAGTAGGTCACCCTCAACGCCTTTCGTTTCAATAGAAACTTCATGAGGAGGAGAAAAATAGTAACTGCACTTTTAGCATGCGCAGTCGCGTTTCCGCGTATCTTTGCATGCATTATCTATACAAGAGGGCAATATCAGCCTGGCACAATCAAAGCATGTTGTTAGCATGTATATATCTGTTTTAGGACCAGTATTTCCCAATAAAGTATTAGAACACTATTATCCCTCATTGTCAAGTGTTCATGGTAGAATAACCTGATCTGATATAGAAAATCTAGTGGCCATCTTGGATGAGGGCAACTGCCAGTTAGTACATATTAAAGCTCAATAAGCATTAGGCAGCAATAGATAACTATTATATAAAGTGCTACAGTGCATCATATGGATAATACCAGATATATAAATATTGCATATAATATGCTATATATATATTAAAATCAATAAGAGAATTAATAGTTAATAGAATAAGTATACAAAGTATAAAATGTTAAAATATTTAGAAGTATTAAAAATATAAAAAAAATATGTATAGAACCACAAGAACATACATATACCAACAAGACATGAACAATATAAACAATAGATACTGTATATCATAAAAACATATTTCAGAAGCAAAATATTTATAAATGCACATATGATACCACTTAATTAGCAACAAATAAAATAACCATAACATTTATACAAATGGGTAAAAATATATATAAATATAGATAATATATTAAATAGTCACTAGAAAAGTTTATATATATATATATATATATATATATATATATATATATATATAAACTGATGAAGTCCTTTAATCACATGGACGAAACGCGTTGAGGATTATTGGTATCTACAATTGGTTATCGTGGTATCATCACAGCAGGGCTGCTGTGGAAACTGATTGTGAACTGACTGTCACATGTCCCGCGAGGAAAAACACATGCTGGATGAGTACCATAAAGATACCTTTATGTGCATTATATGCTTGGTTTTATGTAAGTTTGATACTTACTTTTAAATATTAAATCTGTATTATACAGTATTATACTATTTTTGGCTTTTTTTGTTGTGCCTATGGTTCTGAGGTTCCAGCTGTATCCAGTGAATCCCTTTCTGATGAGGAGTGGTGGCATTGGAGATATTCAGCAGTGTTGGAGACACCTTCAGTCACACAGATAAACCTAAAAGGTTTTATATCTGGTACGCAGACACATTACTAGTGGTGATCTCATGTGGGATTGGATGCAGCATATTTATATGAGTGCTTTCTCTAACTACTATCTTGGTTTTTATTGTGAGAGTCACTAAATATATTCTCAGTGTGAATCTGATTTACCACACTCCATTTTCTCTCACATTGTGGTTCAATATATATTGTGGTAATACACTATGTGGCGCCCTGTTCCTTTTATTTTCTTTTATATATATATATATATATATATGTGCTAACTAATAGTAGTATAAACCTGCAGACAACATTTTGTTTTATGTCAATTTATACACTATATATAGTTAATACCTTTAGGACTCTAATGGCTGTTCTCTTTCCAGTCCTTGGTTGAAAATAGTACAGGCTCTGCAATAAAGGTTGTTCAAGTATCTGGTCCAAAGAGCCAGGTCATACAGGGAGAGCAAATTAAATTCATTGGAAAGAATGTAACAGAACTGAGAAAGCAGTCACTAAATTGCAAGATGCTTTTAAGCATTTGTTCTCTCTTATATGCCTGGTGGGTGATTTTGTACAGCTCTAGATTGGGATATAAAGTCTGTTCAGGGCCTGATTATCCAATAGACTGACTAGCCTACAGCCTATAGCGCAAGGATATTAAAGGAGAGCAAAATTTTAGGGGGGTGCAAAATTGTGACAGGGAGAAGTCTAAACTGAAATTAATTTTAAAATATAAGAGAATAGTCGTTTTCCAAAGTAAAAAGGGCAGGTGGTAACGGATAAGCGAATAGGAGACAAGAATGATGCCGACCACCTTCCCCACCACATCTTCACCCGCAGTAGAACTCGTTCATGCCCCCATTCCACTATGCAACTCTGATATTTTCAGAACTGATAAACTCCTGCACATGCTTTTGTTATTTGAGAATTTAAAGGGACCCAAAACACACCTTCTGCTGCATGTCATTAATATACACATGAAAAAAATAACAATTGCTCACAGCGCTTATCGAGGGTAATTAAGGTGAGGTTTAAAAACCAATCTTCTTGTCACATTTTAGCCTTTATTAGTAAGGTGCAGCACGGTGGCTAAGTGGTTAGCACTTCTGCCTCACAGTTTGTCTGTGTGTATGTTAGGGAATTTAGACTGTGAGCTCCAATAGAGCAGGGACTGATGCGAGCGAGTTCTCTGTACAGCGCTGCTGGATCAGTGGCGCTAAATAAATAAATGGTGATGATGAGGTGAGTGATTGTAACTACATTTCAGTGATATACATAAACAATACAAACAAACCTGTACTGGAAGACAATAATCTAAGGGCAGAGTATTCTGTCCTATTCTGCTCTTCAGCAGAATGGAGAAACAGTGCTCAATTTTGCCTACCAACAACATGCTCAAAATTCTAGATTAATTATGCTTTCACTCTTTCCCTCAGGGATTTGAAGTGCTATAACGGAGGGAGTAGAAGGACGTCATGTTGGCCTGCTCCAGCGATGCAATGACGCGCATGTGTGTATAAAATGCACAGTGAGGAAGCTCATAGTGTTTACCATAATACCTCTAAACCAATAACGACACGGACACCAGAATAACGTTGGAATTAAAATATATTTATTAATATTTATTAAATGGATATATTAAACTAAAGGGGCTGAAGGCGGACGAGAGCAGGGCAGAAGGCAAAAACAAAACCAATAACGGTGGAAAGGTCAGACCATTGAACCACCAACCCAGGATTTACCTTATCTATTGGCCGGTGCGAAATATATGTCCAACGGCAAGACTACACCCCCCTATATAAACCACCAGAGATAATCAACATACTGGCCCAGAGTCCCATTCACTGGACCCAACACACGTGATGACAACACCATACGAAAGGGGGGATAGTGACCTATGACATATAAACGAAGCACCATATGAAAACTTACCAACTGCACTGCTCTCCCACCCACGCTGCAGAGATGCTATAAATGCAGCCCGCCAACCACAGCCCTAAAAATAGGCCTAAGTTTCCAAAATAACCTATCAATAAAAAAGATAATGCCCAAATCCGAAAGATGAACCCCGTCCAATCTAAATAAATGAATATATTCGGCTTTCAACAAAAGATGGGAAATAGAAAAACCTCCAGACTGACGAAAAATCTTACTGGCCACCTGATTCGCTTTACGTACCACAGATGAAATAGCCGTGGGAGGCAAATCAGACCTCCATGTCCTACGGGGAACAATGTAGGACCAACAAAACTTTATAGACGGCCAATACTCAGAGGCCGTTAAAATGTCATCACGGATATTTATGATGAGTTCCAGTGATTTCATTTGACCAATGTCATTACCGCCTAGGTGAACCACAAGGATATCGGGGACTCCGCGAACAGCAATCTCACAGGATAAAACCGACAAGAACTGCCTCCATCTCATACCACGATGACCTATCCAAATGATATCCGAATTCTCCGGGACCCACGGACAACAACCCGCAAACTGATGTATACCGGCCCAGAAGATAAAGGAATGTCCGAAAAACCACACCGATATTGTTCTGGCATCCACCCCTACGAGAATAACAACTTAATAACCAAAATGTAAATGTCACAAATACATAAACAACTGAAAACTAATGAAACTACTAACCAAAAAATCGGGAAGAAAACGACCCTAAACTAACCATAAGGGTGATTTTACTTCCAACATTAAATAGAACGGAAAGGAAAGGCAGCGACCCAGGTGAAGGTGAAAACCCGGTGGGAAAAAGCCCTTCACGCACCCGCAAAAAGCGGCGAGCAGCTAGCCCCTGGGTCTACCACCTGAGAAAGAAAAGCGAAGAAAAAGAAGACTGCGTACAAGGGAAGAAAACAATTGTTAAACATCAGGTCTAATGTACCTCTTGTAACAGCTAGATTTCCATCTGCCTAATGCCTGTATAGCTAAAGTAGAAGCCCCATCTGCTGCTGCCTCTGTCGCTGCGCCAATACGAAAGGAATGTGTTCCGAATTCAGAGAGGGGAAAGCCCAGGTCCTGTAGAGCCTTGGACATAATGGAGTGGAACTGAAATTTGGTCAGTGGGGAACTGTCTTTATGAACTAACCAAACTTCCGCCTGCGGGCGTGATTCTGATAATTGATGACATAACCTAACCGGACAAATCCTATCATTGACCTGCTTTGAAAGGGTTAACCAATGACCGACTCCCAATTGATCTGTTTTAGACCGGGCAATCCTAATTTTAACGGAATCCAAATTTATAATGACATTAGCTGCTAAAATAGCTGACCCTAATTGATTTTTTGACTGAGCAACTAGTTCCCCTACTCTCAAAGCCCCATGAAAGGCCATGGAAAAAGCAGTACTAAAAAGAGAAACTTCGAAAGCATCTATCAAAACCCCAGGCAGTGCATCTATCAAACGGGCCAATAAACGAGCGTCAATGGGCCGTCTGTGATCTCTTGGAACAGGGTGTAACCTAGCCCATCCTTTAAGGGCTTTCCTAACCAGAAAGGATTTCGTAGGATCCGATAACCCCTGAACTCTAGACATGAAAGATATTCCTGCTAAAGTGGAAGACATAGACGCCTTGCTAAAACCTTCCTGATAACACCGCAACATGAACTCCTCTATGTCTGAACCATTGGCCAACAATCGCCTACCAGAAATTACCAAATAATTCTCCCAGCGTTGCCACGCCAACCGGTAAGTCTTCAGCGTAGAGGGAGCTAGGGCCGCTTCAGCCAAAAATCTTAATCCGGACCGATCATCTGCCAAATATAAAATGGACAATCTATACCCACAGGATTAGCTCTCGGGGCCAGTGATCTAAACCGCACCCAGTCAAAGCGAGAAAGAGAGTCAGCAATCCCATTTTCAATACCCGGGACATGTTTAGCACGAAAATTAATGTCGTAGTCCAAGCAATGAAGAACCAAAACCCACAATAAATTCACTGCTGGTTTAGAGGATGCACTCTGGCGATTAATTGCCTGGACCACTCCCAAATTATCGCACCAAAAAGAAACATTATGGCCTTTGAGCTGAGAAGCCCACAACTCCAGGGACACTATAATGGGGAATAACTCCAATACCAGTAAGTTTTTTATCAAATCGCTGTCAACCCACTCCTGAGGCGAGGGAGCTGCGCACCATTCGCCCTGAAAGTATGCTCCAAAACCTTTAGACCCGGATGCATCCGTGAACAACTCTAAATCCCTGGTGGAAATAGGGGGGGAGGCCAGATTCTAATGCCATTAAATCTTCCCAGAAAAGATGTCCAAATCAACAAATCCTGTCTAATCTCCTCTTTGAGTTTGATCAACGCATGTGGCCTGTTCATACCCGCCGTAGAAAGCTGTAGTTTTCTACAAAAAATCCTACCCATTGGAATAACCCTGCAAGCAAAGTTAAAAAGCCCTAACAGGGACTGAACTTCTTTCAATTTAAGAGAGGGGGAAGACAAAGCATTATCTATCAATCCTTTCAGCTTCATGATTTTGTCAGCTGGCAACCTACAGCAGCCCGCCATTGTGTCTATCTCAATTCCCAAAAAGGCCAGACATGTAAGTGGACCTTCGGTTTTGTCCTGTGCTACTGGCACACCCATGACTGAGAACAGGGCCTGTGCTGAGAACAATAGATCTTTACACGTTGAGGACTCGGCCGGGCCCACAAATAAAAAATCATCAAGATAGTGAGCGATGCCCTCTTGTCCTGTCCCTGCCTGAATTGCCCAATGAAGAAAGGAACTAAAAGCTTCGAAATAGGCACATGACAGAGAACAACCCATGGGCAGACATCTATCCACGTAAAACCCTCCCTTAATTTGGAACCCCATATATTTAAAGGAATCTGGGTGAAGGGGAAGTAACCTAAAAGCGGATTCAATATCTAGTTTCGCCATGAGAGCTCCCGCGATAAGGCCTCTTCAAATGATTGATAAACTACCGAGCTTATATCTTGATCAATAGCGTCGTTAACCGACTCGCCTACTGGGTGCGACAGATGTTGAATTAGACGGAATTTACCCGGAACTTTTTTTGGAACAATCCCCACTGGAGAAATGACTAAATCTGATAAGGGGGGTGAGGTAAAAGGGCCGACCATGCGTCCTAGGCTAATTTCCCCGCGAATCTTTTCCTCCAGGACCTCCGGAAAAATATAAGCTGATTTTAAATTTCTCGCCGCCCTAGCTTTGACCGCTATCCTAATTGGCAACCGGAACCCGTAACGAAAACCCTCCCGGAGAAAAGAAGCCTGTTCTGCATATGGATATAATCTAAGCCATTGTTCTAAATAATCTATACGAATAGGAGAGGGGCCCTTAACCCATATTTCCGTCACTGCCGCGGCCTCTGCCGAGACCGGGGGCACTCCTCGGACACTCCTTGGCAGAATGCGGTCCGCGGCAATACGTACAACTGTGTCGATACCTACAAGTTTCCCCCCGCCCACAGGACGTATTGTTAAAGGCGAAACATCTGTTCTTAACAAACTGGGGAGCACTACGTCTCCCCCCTTGTGGAAACCGATTCCCTTGTGTCCCTGGACCAAACGCTAAACTAGCCCGATTAAGTTGCATCCAAATCTCGACATCCTTTACCCCCAGTGGCATGTTAACGCGACCGTCCACCCTCTCTCGAAATAACTCATCATATTTAAGCCAGGTTCCAGGTCGGTCATTAACAAGCCTCTGTCTCCTGTTCCGAGGTGCCAGCCCCTGTCTCCCGTTCCGAGGTGCCAGCCCCTGTCTCCCGTTCCGAGGTGCCAGCCCCTGTCTCCCGTTCCGAGGTGCCAGCCCCTGTCTCCTGTTCCGAGGTGCCAGCCCCTGTCTCCCGTTCCGAGGTGCCAGCCCCTGTCTCCCGTTCCGAGGTGCCAGCCCCTGTCTCCCGTTCCGAGGTGCCAGCCCCTGTCTCCCGTTCCGAGGTGCCAGCCCCTGTCTCCCGTTCTGAGGTCACATCATCTGCCTCCAGCTCTGAGGTCACATCATCTGCCTCCAGCTCTGAGGTCACATCATCTGCCTCCAGCTCTGAGGTCACATCATCTGCCTCCAGCTTGGAGCCTGCTGCCACTGTGTCCGGTCCTGAGTCTCCTGCTGCAGCTGTTGCACCCGAGTCTCCTGCCACTGTGCTGCCCGGTTCCGAGTCTTCAGCCGCGGCCTCCAGTTCCGAGTCACAAGCTGCTGTCGTTGTTCCTGAGCTACAGCCGGCTCCAGAGGGGGCGCTGCCCTTCCAGTCCGCTCCAGAGGGGGCGCTGCCCTTCCAGTCCGCTCCAGAGGGGGCGCTGCCCTTCCAGTCCGCTCCAGAGGGGGCGCTGCCCTTCCAATCCGCTCCAGAGGGGGCGCTGCCCTTCCAGTCCGCTCCAGAGGGGGCGCTGCCCTTCCAGCCCGCTCCAGAGGGGGCGCTGCCCTTCCAGTCCGCTCCAGAGGGGGCGCTGCCCTTCCAGTCCGCTCCAGAGGGGGCGCTGCCCTTCCAGTCCGCTCCAGAGGGAGCCCTGTCCCTCCAGTCTGCTCCAGAGAGGGCCCTGTCCCTCCAGTCCGCTCCAGAGAGGGCCCTGTCCCTCCAGTCCGCTCCAGAGAGGGCCCTGTCCCTCCAGTCCGCTCCAGAGAGGGCCCTGTCCCTCCAGTCCGCTCCAGAGAGGGCCCTGTCCCTCCAGTCCGCTCCAGAGAGGGCCCTGTCCCTCCAGTCCGCTCCAGAGAGGGCCCGGGTCCATGCGGTTCAGCCCGAGTTGCCAGTCCATGCGGTTCAGCCCGAGTTGCCAGTGCATGCGGTTCAGCCCGAGTTGCCAGTGCATGCGGTTCAGCCCGAGTTGCCAGTGCATGCGGTTCAGCCCGAGTTGCCAGTGCATGCGGTTCAGCCCGAGTTGCCAGTGCATGCGGTTCAGCCCGAGTTGCCAGTGCATGTGGGTCAGCCCGAGTTATCACTTGGTGCTGTCTGCTCTGCGGCTCCTCACAGTGCTGTCTGCTCTGCGGCTCCTCACAGTGCTGTCTGCTCTGCGGCTCCTCACAGTGCTGTCTGCTCTGCGCGCTCCTCACAGTGCTGTCTGCTCTGCGCGCTCCTCACAGTGCTGTCTGCTCTGCGCGCTCCTCACAGTGCTGTCTGCTCTGCGGCTCCCCATAGTGCTGTCCAGTCCGAGTGGTGTGCTCAGTTTGGGCAATCCATCCAATGTGCCCAGCTTGCCGTCCCAGTGGGGGACTCATGCTCTGCCGTCCCAGTGGGGGACTCATGCTCTGCCGTCCCAGTGGGGGACTCCTGCTCTGACGTCCCAGTGGGGGACTCCTGCTCTGACGTCCCAGTCGGGGACTTATGCTCTGCCATCCCAGTGAGGGATTCTCCAGAGACTGCTGCTCAAGTTGAAGACTCCCCAGAGTTTCCTAGTGAGCCAGAATGCCCAGATGCCTCTCCTGAGTTATCAGATCCTCCTCCAGTCTTCTTTGATGGAGACATCAAACAGTTTATTTCGGTTCTTCAGCTTACCATGAAACTGTTTCAAGACTCGCCAGATTACTTTGCCAGCCAATTTAACCAAGTGGGTTTTATGATCATGAATTTTAGAGGGGAGCCACAGACCTGGGCCTTCTCCCTTTTAAATTCCGATAACCCCATTATCCATAATACCATGGACTTTGTTAACGCTGTGTGCAAGAAGTACTCTCCATCAACAGTTGAGTTTCCTGGTCATAGTTCTTCTGTTTCCATTCCAGCCTGTGTTTCTGCACCTAAGCTTATTCACAAGTCATCAATGTCTGTTGCTTCCATTGGTCAGCCTATATCTTCAAAAAATAAAAAGAACAATTACAAACAACAAACCTTGGTTACCGGCTTCATGGGCATTTCACCATCTTTTCATAAAATTAACAGTTCTGTTCCGACTCTAGGCTAGGACTCAGACTCTGAAAGCGAATTTTTGGAGGATACTAGAGTGTTAGTGGACGAACTTGCCAATTCTTCTGCTTCTGAAGAATGGGGTTTTCTCTGTACTCCATTAGAGAAGAGCCCAATTGTGTCTCCAGGGAGATCTTATAAAAAGAAAAAGAAGAGGAGAAAAACCTGAAAGGAGCATGTATGGAGCGTCTGGAATCCGCTCCTTAAAGGGGGGGCTATGTTATGATCTGCCCTGTTTCTTTGTGTGCATTTTGCCCTGTGTTATTATTTGCCTTGTTTTCCTGTGTGCATATTACCCTGCTGTTATGATCTGCCTTGTATCGTTGTGTGCATTTTGCCCTGTGTTATTATTTGCCTAGTTTCCCTGTGTGCATATTACCCTGCAGTGCCTATGATTCTCCTGGGGTACTGCTGTTCAGCCTTTCCGGTCAGGGGTTAACTTGCACTGCTAGTTAATCACTCCACACCTGTCTGTGGCCTATATGTGCCTGCTGATTCCTGTATCCTTTGCTGGTCATTGAAGTTTTCTTGCCTGTTCATGTGATGTTCCTAGCCTGCTCATGTGTCTCTGTTCCTGGATTACCTGCATGTTTCTGGCTGCTACTACAAACTGGTTTCAGTTAAGTCATCTGCTGCATTTCTTTATTATTTACTGCTTGTTTGCCAAGATCTGGAAATCCATTGTTCCATTCAGCCTGAACTGTTACTGTTTATTTTTGCCTTACCTGGACTTTACTTTACTGCAATAAACAGTTTAAACGTTTATATCACGTGTCTGGCTCCATGGCTGTAATTAAGGAAGTGGTTGTGAACAGAACCCTAACAACATAGGCTCTAGAATTGCAAAAAGCAAGAGTGGAATTTGATTTTCCACTGAACCACAACAATCAGATACTTGTTTTCATTGTCTAACAGGGATGTATTTGACAGTCAAAATGTTGACATGTAAAATGTCTACAGGGTTGTAAAGTCAACAGTCAAAATCTGACACAAACCTTTAGATTTAAAACAGCAAAGCATGAAAAAAACAACACAGCATTGAATGTTAAAAAAAATAAATGTTGTGCCCCTCCCCCATCCAAACAGCTTAACCAACCCTAGTGCTACCAGCCTAGGTTGGTACTAGCAAAAATCAGGGGGATCAACAAGCGTGTGGTTCTGGCTGTTTTCATATTACCAGCACTAGCCTTTGCCAGCCGGGCTGGTGACAATAAAGCAGGGATACCCGCAGGATGGGGTCCCCCTGCTATAATGCCAAACCAGTCCCAGGCTGGTCAGCACGGGGCTGGATTCCCTAGGGAGATTGGATTCACAAAAAAAAATGTTTAACCAGCCCCACGCTGATAGGACTAGGGTTCTTCCTACAACCCTGGGGTGGTAAGTGTGGGGTAATATTCATTGTTTAATTGTAACTGGTGCACTATAGGTCTCAGCAAGCTCAGGCTGTCATTACGTGCTTGGGCATGCTGGCGCTTGTATCATTACAACCCATGGTTGCCAGGGCATTCTGGCACTTGGGGAACCACAAGTGCCCGCATGCCCTGGCACCCAGGGCCCACTGGGACCTGTAGTGCAACCAAGAAAAATGTAAATAAAACACAGACACAAGTGTAAAAAATACTTTTATTGAAATAAAAACACCCCTACACTACCCTTATTCACCATCTTTATTGCTCACCCAGATCCAGGGTTTTCATTTGTAGTAAACCCTTATATGCGATGCAATACTAGCTCCTAAAAGCTCCTGGAGCAAAAGAACTCTTACAGCAGTTCAGTCATATTTATAACATGGGGACTTCCCATGGCTTAAACTCTGGGTTCATACGGTGGGAAATCCCCATGTTATACACACCGATCAGCTACAGTATTAAAACCACTAGCCAATTATTGTGTAGGTCCTCCTCGTGCTGCCATAACAGCTATGACCCATCAAGGCATGGACTCCACAAGACCATTGAAGATTTCCTGTGGTATCTGGCTCCAAGATGTTAGCAGCAGATACTTTAACTCCTGTAAGTTGCGAGGTGGGGCCTCCATGGCTCTGACTTGTTTTTCCAGCACATCCCAGAGATGCTATATTGGATTGAGATCTGGGGAATTTGGAGGCCAACACCTTGAACTCTTTGTCATATGCCTCAAACCATTCCTGAACAAATTTTGCATGGCAGGGAATATTAATCTGCTGAAAAAGGCTGCTCCCATCAGGGAATAGGTGTTGCCATGAAGAGGTGTACTTGGTCTGCAACAATGTTTAGGTAGGTTGTACATATCAATGTAATGTCCTTATGAATGCCTCTGCCAACTTGCCTTCTTCCCTTCTTCCCATAGTACATCCAAGTATCCCCTCTTCCCCAGGTAAATGACACACGCTTCCAGCCATCCATATAATGTAAAAGAAAACGTGATTCATCATACCAGGCCACCTTCTTCCATTGCTCCATGCTTCACTCCTGGTGCCCACATGTTCACTGTAGGTGGACAAGAGTCAGCATAGGTACTCTGACCAGTCTGAGGAGATGCAGCCCCATACGCAATCAAGTTGCGATGCACTGTTTGTTCTGACACAGCATTAAATTTAGCAGCAATTTGTGTTACAGTAGCTTGTCTGTGGGACTGGACCAGACAGGCTAGCCTTCACTCCCCACATGCATCAAGCCTTGGGTACCCATCACCCTGTCACTGGTTCATCGGTACTGACCACTGCAAACCTGGAAAACTCCACAAGACCTGCCTTTTGGAGATGCTCTGGCACAGTCATCTAGCCATCACAACTTGACCTGATCAAAGTTGCTCAGATCCTTATGCTTGCCCATTTTTCCTGGTTCCAACGCATCAACTTCAAGAATTATTATTATTATTATCCTTTATTTATTAGACGCCACAAGAGTTCCGCAGCGCCGTCCACAGCACAAACAGTAGACTAAACAAGGTGACACATTACAAACAGTTAACAAAAAAATACCAAAACTTCAGAGACTCCAGGCAGGCTAATGCAGTAAAGACGGAGCAGAAGAGCAGGTATGGAGAACAGAGGGAAGAGGGCCCTGCTCAAATGAGCTTGCATCCTAAGGGAGGGTAGACAGATCTCAGGCACACAGGGAGCAAGTTGAAGTAAGTGGGGAGAGAACAGGGGGGCGGGAGGAGAGAGAGGGGAAGAACAGGTGGAGGAGAGGTTAGGTGGAAGGTTGGTAAGCCTTTAGGAACAGGTAAGTTTTGAGTGCTCTCTTTAAGGAGGACAGATTGGGAGAAAGACGGATGGAGCGAGGGAGGTCGTTCCAGTGAAGGGGGGCAGCACGGGAGAAGTCATGGATTCTGGAGTGGGAAGAGGTGATCAGAGTGGAGGAGAGGCGACGGTCATTGGCCGAGCGCAGGGAGCAGGCAGGGGTGTGAATGGAGAGGAGGTTAGGGATATAGGGAGCAGTAGACTGGGAGAGAGCCTTGTAAGTGACGGTCAGGAGTTTGAAAAGGATTCTGTAAGGAATGGGGAGCCAGTGTAGGGCAAGGCAGAGAGGGGAGGCAGACGAGGAGCGGCGAGAAAGGAAGATGAGTCTTGCAGCCGCATTGAGTATAGAGCGGAGGGGGGCGAGATGGGAATGGGGGAGGACGGTAAAAAGGAGGTTGCAATAATCAAGGCGGGAGATGATGAGTGCGTGGATGATAGTTTTGGTGGCATCCTGGGAGAGGAAGGGCCGGATGCGGGCAATGTTGCGTAGCTGATAGCGACAGGCTTGGGCGAGGGATTGGATGTGGGGGGCGAAGAAGAGAGAGGAGTCGAGGATAACGCACAGGCAGCGGAGTTGGGTGACAGAGGAGATGGTGGTATTGTTAACAGTGAAAGAGAGGATGTGGTGGGCGGGGAGTCTAGGGGGAGGAAAGACAATCAGTTCAGTTTTGGAGATGTTAATTTTGAGAGCGCGATGACATCCAGGAGGAAATGGCAGAGAGGCAGTCAGATACACGAGAGAGGAGGGAGGAGGAGAGATCAGGCGAGGAGATGTAGAGTTGGATTTCGTCAGCGTAAAGGTGATACTGAAGACCGAATGAGGAGATGAGAGCCCCCAGGGAGGAGGTGTAGAGCGAAAAGAGTAGAGGGCCAAGAACAGAGCCCTGACGGACACCAACAGGGAGAGGGAAGGGGGTGGAAGAGGAGCCAGACGTGGATACTGAGAAGGAGCGGTTAGCGAGGTTTGAGGTGAACCAGGCAAGGACAGATCCAGAGAGGCCAAGAGAGAGAAGTGTTTGTAGCAGGAGGGGGTGGTCCACGGTGTCGAACGCCGCAGAGAGGTCAAGGAGGATGAGCAGGGAGAAGTGACCCTTAGATTTGGCTAAAAGTAGATCATTAGTAACTTTGGCCAGGGCAGTTTCGGTGGAGTGGAGGGGGCGGTAACCGGATTGGAGAGGGTCGAGAAGGGAATTGTCCGAGAGGTGTCTAGTGAGACGGCAACAGACAATCCTCTCAAGTAATTTGGAGGCAAAGGGGAAAAGTGAGATAGGGCGATAGTTTGCAAGAGAGGTGGGGTCAAGATTAGGTTTTTTGAGGATGGGAGAGATAAGAGCGTGTTTAAATAAAGAGGGGAATACACCAGAGGAGAGTGATAGGTTGAAAAGGTGAGCAAGGTAAGAGCAGGCAGTGGGAGAGAGAGAGCGAAGGAGGTTAGAGGGGATAGGGTCGAGAGGACAGGTGGAGGGTGGAGAGGAAAGAATGAGGGAGCGAACTTCATCACCCGAAGTGGGGCAGAAGGAGCACCAGAGTAGGTTGTTGGAGAGAGAAAGGATGAGGAAATGTTCAGTCGGATGGTCTCAATTTTAGAAGAGAAAAAAGTGGCAAAGTCAGAAGCGGAGAGGGAAGGCGGGACAGGAGGGGGAGGGGGAGAGAGAAGGGAGTTGAAGGTGGCAAAGAGGCGGCGGGGATTGGAGGACTGAGAGGAAATCAGGGACTTGAAGAAGGATTGTTTAGCCAGGGAGAGGGCAGAGCAGAACGAGGTGAGTATAAATTTGAAGTGAAGGAAGTCAGCCAGAGAGCGAGATTTCCTCCAGAGGCGTTCAGCAGTGCGAGAGCACCTTTGGTGGAAGCGAGTGAGTTTGGAGTGCCAAGGTTGGGGAATGAGGCGGCGCTGGCGGATAGAAGAGGCTGGGGCGACAGCGTCTAGGGCAGTAGTGAGGGAGAGGTTGTAGAGAGAGGATGCCTGGTCAGGGCAGACCAGGAAGGGAAGCGGTGATAGGAGAGTATCAAGAGAGGAGGAGAAGGAGATGGGGTCGATAGCCTCAAGGTTGCGCCTAGTGAAGGTAGCTTTAGGCCAGGTGGGAGCAGGGGAGGAGGACAGAGTGAAGGAGAGGAGATGGTGGTCAGAGAGTGGGAAGGGAGAGTTGGAGAATTCAGTGAGATCGCAGAGATGAGAGAAGACAAGGTCCAGGGAGTGACCAAGACAGTGGGTGGGGGAGGAGGTCCACTGAGTGAGGCCTAGGGAGCTGGAAATGGCGAGAAGTTTGATGGTGGCAGGGTCAGAGGAGTTATCAAGAACTGACTGTTCACTTCCTGCCTAATATATCCCACCCCTTGCCAACTGTAATGAGACAATCAAAGTTATTCACATCATTTGGAAGAGTTTTTAATGTTGTGGCTGATTGTTGTATATGACTGATCCACCATAAAAGCTCATTTGCGCCAGGAGCTCTTAGGAGTCAGTATTTTATCGGGTATGAGGGTTTTTTCTTATTTTGCCAAGCCAAGGATCCCTGGTATTGTTACAAATGAAAACCCTGGATCTAGGTGAGCGATAAAGAGGGTGAATGAGTGTAGTGTTTGGGTGTTTTATTATTTCAATTAAATAATGACATTTGTGTGTCTATTTTATATACATTTTTCCTTGGTGCACTACAGGTCCCAGCAGGTCTTTGTAGTACTACAAGCGTCTGCATGTGCAAACATGACAGGCTGGGCATGCTGGACCTGTAGAGCTCCAGGGACAGAAAAGGATTTAACTATCAATAGTATTATTACCTCACAACCACCGCCCTGAGGGGTGTTGGAAGAGCCTTAGTGCTATCACTACAGGTTTGGTTAAACCTGGGAGGTGCATATATTTATTTTGTGGATCCGATCTCCCGAGAGAATCCTGCCACATGCTGACTAGCTTGGGGCTGGTTTGGCATTATTGCCTGGGGACCCCACGCTGCTGGTTTCCCTGATTTTGCTAGTACCAGCTGGCAGCACTAGGGTTGGTTAAGCTCTTTGGGATGGGGGGCACATAGATTTATTTTTTTTAAACATTTCTTGCCCTTTTTTTTTCACGTATTGCCATTTTAAATCTAGTGATTTTAAATGTTGACATTTCAGACCCATCTGGTCTAATATACTATTGCATCAGGCAAAACTTACCTGTTCCATGTTCCTGCTCCACAGTCCTGTGCTGCTGACTCCTGTGCCTCTGTGTACAGGTCAGCACATCCTGGTTCGGGCGATCACATGATCACTGCTGGGAAGCGGCATATACAATCTGCCAGGGCCATCTTTCTGCATGGACACACTGGGCAACGGACAAGGGGCCCCATGGGTATAGGGTATCCCGTAGACAGGGCCTGGAAGAAATAATATTTTTATTTTTTAATCTCCAGCGCCTTCCCTCCTCCCTGCTCCACTTGTTGCCCTGCCTCCTCCCCTCCTCCCTGCTCCGATCTTCGCCTTGCCTCCTCCCCTCCTCCCTGCTCTGATCCTCGCCTTGCCTCCTCCCCTCCTCCCTGCTCCGCTTGTCACCCTGCCACCTCCCCTCCTCCCTGCTCCGCTCTTTGCCCTGCCTCCTCCCCTCCTCCCAGCTGAGCTTGCATCACTCCCAACTTTTTCTGTAAAGAGCACAGAGAGAGGAGCTGTGACGGCGACAAGTAAAGACAGAAGAACAGACAGAAGAGAAGAATTCAATGCATGGGACATTTAGTTAGGTTTGATGATATGTGGAGTGGTGTGATGGGTATGTCAGCCATTTATGATTTTTTTTTATCCCCACTTCAACAGTTTCCTCTACAGCAATTGTGAAGTACTGTGAAGAGACTATATGTAGACTACTCTGCTCTCTGTGCTCCAGTGTATCCAACCAAGCTATCCACACTGACTGCTCTGCTGTCTGTGCTCCAGTGTATCCAACCAGGCTATCCATACTGACTGCTCTGTTGTCTGTGCTCCAGAGTATCCAACCAGGCTAGTCATACTGACTACTCTGCTGTCTGTGCTCCAGTGTATCCAACCAGGCTATCTATACTGACTGCTCTGCTATCTGTGCTCCAGAGTATCCAACCAGGCTAGTCATACTGACTACTCTGCTGTCTGTGCTCCAGTGTATCCGACCTGGCTATCCATACTGACTACTCTGCTGTCTGTGCTCCAGTGCATCCGACCCGGCGATTGTCCTGTGTGCTGGGTTTCTTCAGTGTATCTGACCTAGTGTTTCACTGATTACGGCTTTCTGTGTGTTCTGTACTACTTCAGCTAACTAAATCCTGCTTTGCCTCGCTGTACCAACCGTCTATCACCTATCCCGTCAGTGGGCTAACCAAAGGGCAACGATCTGCGGACCTCTGGCAGCAAAATCGTACCCACCTTGCGTCAGTTCTTGGTGAATACCAGGGGGTTCACTAGACTTCACGCCTTGGGAAGACCACCGCTAACAGTGACTGATAGAAATCTCCTGAGAGGCGTAACAACTGGTTGGTGTTGTCCAGCCAAAATAGTACACCTTAATGCTATGTTTGCAAATAAGCACTACAGTGCTAGTCCGTTTGGTCGACCATATTTGCATCTGTTGGTTCAGGATTAAACACAAAGAAATGTCATATTGGAATATAAGTATGACCTCCATAAGCAAAAAAACAATAAAATAGCTTTTATACTAAGCAAACTGTCTTTCCTGACTGTGTAACATCAAAAATTATACAGAGAATTAAAAACTTTATGTTTCGAGGCACACGCATAAAATGAAAGTATTTAGTCTTAAATAATTATTGGCATTGGAAAGCAATGCATTTTTGCAAATGTTATGCTAGAGCAAATATTAAGCTGTACTAAGCCAACATTTAATGATTTCAAATTAATTATTTCTCAAGTGAAATCTATACCACGATTGTATCAAATAGCTGGTTCTGCTTTAATTCCTACCAGCATGTAATTGCATACAAGTTGTGAAATGATGGTGTAATATTGGCTGCGGAGAACATCCTTCACTGAATCAAGTTGAAATACTTAACAATTGTCTATGAAGGAGAAACATGCTGGATTGTGGAAATAACCACAGGAGACTATATTTGGTATAACTGGCCAGAGACACACACAAGTGATCCCAAGGAGAGCCTTACTATGCTTGTAGTGTTTAGTCAGCAGTACAGGATGTTCTCTGCAAGGTTAATACAAAAACATACAAGTGATATAAGTTTGATTACAAGGACAGGATCTCTGGAATGATGATTGAACATAAAATAATACTGTGGTTATATGATTTCAAAATGAAAATGACATTCAGCAGACTATGACACCTTATGCTCAATGAAATGGTCTTTTAGCAGTGTGGTCTGATTCTTAGGTAAAGCAACACTGATCTGTGAATGAAAGAATTTTACATATTTGATGCCTTTCAATAGTATACAATCACTTAATCAGTTTTATGTGAGTTACTGAGCTATGAAAATACAGGGGGCTAAAGAAGGTAGTCTCACAGTATTCCCTATTAAGATCTCATGAGAGCTTAATTCATACTTGCCAACTTTTACTCGTTGGCTTTAGGGAGATCCCGGGGGAGGTGAGCATGCGGGGGCGGGGCTTGATGAATTGCGTCATTTTAGCACCGCCCCCTAAACGATTGACACAATTTTGGACAATTACAGCAGGGGTCAGAGCTATGATGACGCAATATTTGTGTCATTAAGCCCCGCCTCCCATCTATTGCGAGGGTGAGAACCGGGAGGTTGCCCTGCTCTCCCGGGAGCCCGGGAGGTCTTCCAGAAATGCGGGAGTCTCCCGGACATTCCGGGAATGTAGGCAACAATGCGTTAAAGAAAAGCAGCTAATGAATCTCTACAGACTGAAGTGTCTTTTACATTTCTGTCTCCATTACTGAAGTCATGTTGTCTTACCTGTCAGTCTTTGATTAAATCTTGGTCTCCATGAAAATGGCCACCTCCATCGGTATCAATACATGGACACAGGACACAATTTCTGAACTGTGTCATCCTGCCACAGATGGCGAAGCCAACCACGTCTTGTACTGGCTCAACATCAGGGAGAATACCAGACTCTTTAGGGAGTGAGGGAGATCACCCCTATTTCAGGGAGTCTCTCTGTGTGCCTCTATCACTACTGATTGATAGTGGTATACAAAATAAGGCATTACAGTTTTTTACATTTACAGTATCTGCTTTAAAACAATATTCACAAGGGCTCAGCCTATGAAATCACTAGGAGCTAATAACAATGTTTTAAACCAGCAGTCTAGGAATTCAGCTCAAAAAATCTCAAAGTGCCACCACACAGTAATCAAAATAACCAAAAAAGGAGCTATAGATATTTACATATTCAAACAGCCAAGTGAAATAACTATAAATGTGTGAAATACACATGAAAATACTCAAAAAAAAGACTTCCTTAAATATGTGATAATTAATGAATTTATAAAAAACATAATTAATAAATAGTGCCCTCTTTTTCACAATGTGTCATAATCAATTTTTGAAATGTTGCATTAAAAGTAAGAAATCCCACTCCGAGACACTGCACACTGTTGTAATTGTACTCACAGTTAGAAGACTTGTAGCCTGTATCACAAATCATGGTGGTCACAGTTTCTGCATACCAAACGATCATCCGTTCTTTCCACTTCACAAAAGTTGTCATTAGCAGATGAAGTTCGATAGCTACAAACAAATGGTGCAGATCTTATAGACCGAAACACCTGGATGCAGCTTGATTTCACATTTTCTGCCACTCTGTGTAAAGCACCTTTAACAGACAATCTAGATCGCAAGATAAGTAAGCATCATAAAAAAAAGAATAAAACATATATAAAGAGGCCCCCTACCAAATACCAGTAGATTGTTCGCTCTTCAAACCCCACATGATTATAAATGAAAACCCGGGATAAACACCATTGTGAAGTAGGAAGTGATGTCCCTAGTTCCTATTGAAATAATAGGTGGAAGATTGATTCAGCCAACACAATGTTCCACTGTCTGCTTTCACCTTTTCCTAAGTTCCTTTACATTTCTTCTTTTCTTCTTCCTTCCAGCCTTCCTTCTTCCGATTTTCATTTTCCCCCACCATGTTTTACTTTCCCATTAGACATGAAGTACAAGTGTATAAGACCTGTATTTACACCTTGGTAACAGACATTCCACTTCCATCATCACTGCTGCTCTATATTGCATATGAGCTATCATTAGAATCTATGTGACCTTGTGTTTGATCCTGTAGCTGATATAAAGGAACACTTCACATTATAATGAGAGCATTGAATGCTTGTTCTCATCAAACTTAATGAGGTGGAACTATGAACTTCGTTTCATATATAAGCATGTTTAACACATATAGTTCTATTGCAGATGGTTCTGTTAATGACACCAGATTTGAATGAAGTAGCATGAAAAACTTTTGTACTGCTCAGTTAATACCTGATACCATTGTGGTCTGATATAGTGGAAGTGTTTGGCCATAGATTTTGGACACTCTATGGTCGGCTCCCAATAGAAGCAGAAGCTTCAGGGCAGATGTCATATACACACTGCTACTATACACTATGTAACAGGTGCTTACAGAGAGAGTAGGTAATATTATTAAATATATTTAAAGGGGGTGATGTAGCAACAGGCAATTTTGATCTGAAGCTAAAATCGCTGTACATAAATTGTTAATTTATTTCCCAAACTAATCTATTAAAATTGAATTTATTACAATTCAGAATTATTGTAGAACTGCTCATGCTGGCAATTGTAGTTCCACAAGGCAGCCAGGGCTTGCTGTGACTTTTAATTATTAATTACTTACATATTTATTTATGGCAATGCATTTCTTTGCTCTTTCTGCACCCAGTGAAATGCTTTGTTCAATAAAATGAATGGGAAATCTCACTCATCTCTTTGGTTTTCAGACAATTCAAGCGGCTAAAACCAGTGAGATTATCTTTGGAGATTTTTTTTGATGGCAATTTTGCAAATCACCCTGTGCTAGATTCCCACTGCTCTACTTTTCAAAATGCACAAATTGATTATATTTGTGATTGTAAGATATATTATTGTTATTTTTATTTTATAATTTTTGGGAGGTTGGAAAAAGTGGAGATTACATAGCATTTCGACTTTCTTAGAATAGGTTAACTGCAATTCACCATGTAAATCACTGAAAAATAGGAGATTTGAGCAAAATTACAAATTAATAGATATCAATTTTTCAGTTTTGGAACTTAGAACCTAATAGACAAACTTCACAAATGTAGAGTTAGGGCAGATTCAGTTCAGCGCGACGTGACGCTGAACATTGCCACAGTGTTCAGATGCACCTAATTATGGTAAGAAATTTCAGCTTATTTTTCTGCGCTGCTCTATGGGACGCGAGGAAAAATTAGTGGAATTCACTGTAGAAAAAACTAAGCGATGTATCTCCACAGACTGCTCCGGAGACAAATTTTGTCACCTTGCACTCCGAATTGAATATGCCCCTTAGTCTTTACAATTTGTGTTATGAAAATTATAATGTTCTGATTGGCTGATTCTAGCTCTGCCCACTTCAACGTTACTTAAACAGTGACTCAACTAGAAGAAAATAATAAAACAAAAAGCACTAAAAATACAAACTGTAAACCTGTTCAATGAGCTTCAGCTGTTGTGAATGAAATTATTATATGCATTGGAATGTTTGTTTTGGATTTTTATCCACACTTTAAAGCTAAGACGAAAAATAAAAATGTCACTGCCCTGACAGAGCTGAGCTGGAAGAGACAATTAAAAGAGTTTGTACATATATATATATATATATATATATATATATATATATATATATATATATATTGTGGCAAGAGCCCGCTACTGCAGAAGCACACGCGTACAACTTCTTCCTTTTTATGGTTCTTTATTGTCAGGGTGGTAATAATGTTTTGACACCGTATACTTGCACAGCAATTATGGAGACCCTCAACGCTTACTATACATAGTCCTGCTCTTTGTGCAGATCAGCCAGCTAGCCAAGCGTTGATCTCCCTGAACAATGAAACAAGCAGGGTTTTATACCTGACACTCCTCCCACAAGCCTAGCTTGATGGACAGGTGACACACCCACCTTCTCTTTAAAAGGAAACGCCCATCCCTGGCTCTGTTTAGACTATCAGACCCACCCTGTCTGTTTGCTGAGAGGAAGCAGCTTTTAAATCATGTAAGTAAACCAATTTTAAACTACACATATGTTTTTACCTGGTTTAATCTCCACCTAGGTACATAACTGTGCCAATGTTTTACTCTACTTCCCTGCTTTCTCTGCATATTGCCAGCTAAATGCCTCCTTTTGTTACATATCCCTCCCCCTAGCGTCTCCAAGTAGGGGGACGCGGACTTCGCGAGGAGCGCATATTTTCGTGACAACGCATCTGCATTTTTGTGTAGAATCCCATGCCTATGTTCTACTGAAAACTTGAAAGGTTGTAGTGCCAAGAACCAGCGGCATTTACCTCCCAGTTGTTCTGCATCCATCTTAATGGTGCATGGTCTGTTATTAGGGTGAACTCTCTGCCTAGGAGATGATAGCGCAGAGCTTCTGTAGCCCATTTTATGGCGAGACATTCTTTTTCCACAATGGCATATTTTTGTTCCCTTGGAAGCAACTTACGACTTAGGTACAGGACAGGATTTTCTACTCCATTCTTCTCCTGTGACAAGACTGCACCTAAGCCAACACCAGAAGCATCAGTTTAGAGGAAGAACCTCCGGGTAAAATCTGGTGCTTGTAGAACTGGAGAGGAACAAAGAGCTAACCGAAGATCAGACCAGGCGGTTTCTGCAGAGTCAGACCAGGTTAATCTATCTGGACAACTTTTTTTTAACATGTCTGTAAGTGGAGCAGCTCTAGTGGCGAAGTGGCTTACAGACCGCCTGTAGTAACCTACTAAGCCTAAAAAGGTTCTTAACTGTGACTTTTTCTCTGGTCTTGTCCAATTTTTTTCTGCCTCCACTTTGTCTAGCTGGGGTTTTACATGCCCTCGACCAACAATGTACCCCAAATATTTGGCTTCTCTCATGGCTATGGCACATTTCTCTGGGTTAGCTGTTAACCCTGCGGACCGCAATGAAGCTAAGACCGCCTCAACTTTGGCTACATGTCATCCCCAGTCTTGGGTATAAATCACTATATCGTCCAAGTAAGCAGCTGCATAAGCTGTGTGAGGTCGTAGCAATTTATTCATAGCCCTTTGGAAGGTGGCAGGTGCCCCATGCTACCCCAAAGGGTAGAACTTTATATTGATAGAGACCATCAGGGCTGGAAAATGCAGTCTTTGGCTTGGCCATGGAAGTCAGGGGAACTTGCCAATAACCCTTTGTAAGATCAAGGGTTGTTAAATAGTTGCTACCAGCAAGATTTTCCACTAGTTCATCCACACGTGGCATCAGATAGGCATCAAACTGCGACATACTGTTTAGGCGCCTAAAGTCATTGCAGAACCTAATTGTCCCATTGGGTTTCAGGACAAGCACAATGGGACTATTCCATTCACTAGTGGACTCTTCAATTACATCTAACTGGAGAATCTTCTCGACCTCCTTTCTCACGTCCACCCGTCTGGCTTCTGGAATACGATATGGCTTCTGCTTGACAATGACTCCTGGCGCAGTGACAATGTCGTGTTCGATTAAGGTAGTGCGCCCAGGAATGGAAGAGAAGACATCCCTGTTCCGGCGAATCATTTCTTCAGTCTGTTGTCTCTGCTTAATGGACAAGGCTGGCTCTATAGGCACTTAAGACTTTTCAATGGCAGTACTCACTACCTGAGGAGAGATTTCCTCATCATGCCAGGGTTTAAGGAGGTTCACATGATATATTTGCTCCTCCCTTCTCCTACCTAACTGGTGGACTCTGTAATTGACAGGACCGACAGCCTCTAGAACTTCATATGGACCCTGCCGATGGGTGAAAAGTTTGCTTTCCTGGGTAGGAACCAGGACTAGGACCTTGTCCACAGGCTTGAAAGATCGAACAACAGCACTTTTGTCATAACTTTTCTTCTGTCGTTCCTGAGCCTCTTTTACATGTTGCTGCACAATGGGCCCTATCTTTCCTAGCCTCTCATACATTTGGGACACAAATTGTACCAGATTTGGCTCCCTGGGACCTTGCTGCTACCACCCTTCTTTTAACATATCCAAGATACCCCTGGGCTGTCTCCCAAACAATAACTCAAAGGGACTAAACCATGTTGAAGCTTGAGGTACCTCACGGATGGCAAACATCAAATAGGGAATAAGAGTGTCCCAATATTTTTTCTCTTGAGCCACTGCTTTCCTGAGCATGTGCTTTAATGTGCGGTTAAAGCGTTCCACCAAGCCATCTGTTTGTGGATGGTATACAGAGGTGTGAAGCGCCGTAACCCTGGCACGTGTCCTTCATCAGTTTGGACATGAATGGAGTACCCTGATCTGTGAGAATTTCTTTGGGTATTCCCAAGCGTGTAAACATCAATACAAGTTCTTTAGCTATGGTGCTGGACTTTATGTTTCGTAGGGGAATTGCCTCTGGATACCTGGTTGCATAGTCAAGCACCACTAGTATATATTGGTGCCCACGTGCGGATTTTTCCAGGGGCCCCACAAGGTCCATAGCTATCCGTTCAAAGGGAACTTGTATTATTGGTATATTGGTATTGGAATGAGAGGTGCCCTGTACATGGGTTTGGGACAGGTTCTGTAACGAGCCGCGGCGGCTTCAGGCACCACCGCGACTCGCTTCCTCTGGTGCCCTCTCGTCCCGGCCGTCGTCACTTCCGCTATGTCCCGGCCGTTGCCAAGGCAACGGTCGAGACGCTCTTTGGCTGTAGCACCGCGTCCCGGCACCTAGGTCAGCCGGGCGCGTGCGCAAAAGAATATTGTAGTTATTGCCCAGCTGGGCCCTGTTCTCCTGTCCGCCCAGGGAGGATTTCCTATTGGTCCACACTAGTATTTAAGGCAGGAAGGGGCAAGCCCTCCCTGCTGGTTATAGTCCCTGCTTCCCAGTTTACTACCCTGCTCGTTCTCTGGATATCCTCTGATCTGGTTTTTGTTGCTGACCTTTTGCCTGGAATTGTCTACGCTTTTGCCTGTGACCTTTTGACCTCTTGCTTGGAATTTGACCTCGTTTGCTCGCCTGTGACCCCTAATCTTTGGCCTGGATACGGACTCTGCTAGTTTGCCTATGACCTATTTGACCCTTTTCTGGACCTCACTTCATTGTCCTGGGGTTCCCCCCAGTCAGTACGCAATTTACGACCCTCTGTAGTCTGCAGCCAAGTCTGTTCCCACCACTAGGGGCTCCAGCGAACACCAGGCTACAGAGTAGACTCCGGGTTTTGTGGTGCTGGCTGTTGGGGTTCCTAACATTATAACCGGCCCAAAAATTCTTTTGAAGTGAGTGAAGTGTCTGACACCAGTCCTATGGAACCAAGCCCGGCTCAAGTGTTGGCGGGACAGATCCAGACCCTGTCTCAAATGGTCCAGGAGTTGTCCCAGCGACAGGCTGCCCAGGAACAGGCGTCCAGAGTCTCACAAGCTGCTCAGCCTTCTGTTGTGGAACCCAAGATGCATCTTCCAGACCGGTTTACGGGAGATCGCAGGCACTTCTGTAATTTTCGTGAAAGTTGTAAACTTTACTTTAAGTTGAGACCACTGTCGCCTGGCTCTCCCCAGCAAAGAGTGGGGATAATTATTTCTCTTCTTCAGGTAGATCCTCAATCTTGGGCGTTTAGCCTTGAGCCCAATTGTCCTCAGTTGCAGTCCATAGATGCCTTTTTCGAAGCGCTTGGGTTAATTTATGATGATCCGGACCGAGTGGCTTCTGCTGAGGCACAGCTTCGATCATTAAAACAAGGACGACGTTCCGCTGAAGAGTACTGTTCCAACTTCAGGCGGTGGTCCTCAGACTGTGCATGGAATGACCCAGCTCTTCGCAGTCAATTCCGCTTGGGTCTTCTGATCAAATTAAAGACTCCCTAGTCCAGTATCCCGTTGCGGAGTCCCTTGAGGAACTCATGAAATTAGCTATTCGGATTGACAGGAGATATAAAGAAAGGAAAGCTGAGAAGGAAGACTCTTCATCTTGTTCTCCTGTGCCTCCTCAAGTCGCCCCCATGGATCAGGTTGAACCTATGCAACTGGGAGCGTATCGACTGTCATCTGAGGAACGTACCCGAAGGTGTACCTTGGGTCTCTGATTATTGTCACGGGCACTAGGAGTCTTTGCCCAGGATATCACCAGATGCAGTCTTACCAGAGTAGTGTATGCACACAGTGGTCTTCTGGTAGCAGGGTGACTAGCGGAACAGGAGAATCAGCAGATGGTGAGAGGATGCTAGAGGAAAGTCTATGACTAGCAGCAACAGGTTATGGGTTAAACAATATGAACACGAGGATCTTGATGGACGTGAAGACGTGAGGAAAGTCAGTGGTCTGCGTACAGCAAGTTGTACCACTGCTATAGTGAGAGGAATGTCCAGGGATAGATAGGAGGTAGTGAAGTCAGTGGTCTGCGTACAGCAAGTTGTACCACTGCTTGTAGTGATGGGACTGGTTCCAGGTGCAAGTAGGTAACGGGGAAGTCAGTGGTCTGCGTATAGCAAGTTGTACCACTGCATATATAGGTGAGGATAGGCACTAGGGTAGATGAGTGGAGCATCAAAGGTAACACGGAGAGCACAAGGAACTTGATTCCAATGGTATATATAATACAATAGCAAATGACTAGCGCTGCTTGAAGATACAAAGTCACTACTGAGATCAAGGTCATATGAGACAAAGTCAATAGCATCTATAACTTCGTGAGATAGAGGACTCCGTAGATGTGCAGAACACAGTCCAAGCGGATATGCAATAAACTGGTAAAGTCAATAAAAGATAAGCATACAGCGATTCAGTTGAGCAGGCTGTCACGAGAGAAACACAGGGATAGCTGAGCGGCTGAACGCCGAAACGAGTAGAGGCCACAGGAGAGTGGTAGCGGTAATCCGTGTCTGTGAAGCACACAGACAGAGAACATAACACGAGTGGAGCAATGATGATTCTTGCGGAGGTCAGCAGGAATAGTAGACACGAAGAAACACAGGAGAGTTGAAGCGGTCTGGCAACCGGCAATGCAGTAGTCAGGAATCAGCTAGGACTGAAGACACGATGAACACAGGAGAGTTGAAGCGGTCTGGAAACCGGCAGTGCAGTAGCGAGGATTCTGCTGGGACTGAAGACACGATGAAACCCAGGAGAGTTGAAGCGGTCTGGAAACCGGCAGTGCAGTAGCGAGGAATCAGCTGGAGCTGAAGACACGATGAAACACAGGAGAGTTGAAGCGGTCTGGAAACCGGCAGTGCAGTAGCGAGGAATCAGCTGGAGCTGAAGACACGATAAAACACAGGAGAGTTGAAGCGGTCTGGAAACCGGCAGTGCAGTAGCGAGGAATCAGCTGGAGCTGAAGACACAATGAAACGCAGGAGAGTTGAAGCGGTCTGGAAACCGGCAGTGCAGTAGCGAGGAATCAGCTGGAGCTGAAGACACGATGAAACACAGGAGAGTTGAAGCGGTCTGGAAACCGGCAGTGCAGTAGCGAGGAATCAGCTGGAGCTGAAGACACGATAAAACACAGGAGAGTTGAAGCGGTCTGGAAACCGGCAGTGCAGTAGCGAGGAATCAGCTGGAGCTGAAGACACAATGAAACGCAGGAGAGTTGAAGCGGTCTGGAAACCGGCAGTGCAGTAGCGAGGAATCAGCTGGAGCAGAAGACACGATGAAACACAGGAACACCTTCAGAGACTCACAGGGAATGAGACTCCAAGATCAGGCCACGAGGTAATGACCACAGGTGCTTTAAATAGGGAGTGTTGCCTGATCAGCCAATTAACTAAAAGCAACAGGTCTGAAGGGTTCATAGAGGCTGCGCATGCGCAGACCATCAGGATGGCGGGCGGCCACGGTTCCTAACAACGGGAGAAGAGGCACTCACAGTCCGGTGAGTGACACTTATACTGTGGAGCAAAAGGCCATTTGCTTCGTACTTGTCCCGTTACACCGGGAAAAGATCTGGCCAAGTGAACATGGAGGGAGTACACTTAGGCCTGCAAGCCATCTCTTCAACAAATTCTTTACAAATACCTGCCCAACTCACATATGGAGATCAAGTCATTTCAGTTCCAGCATTCGTGGACAGTGGAGTCGCTGGGAATTTTTTAGAATTAACCTTTGCTCATTCCTTGGGGTTCTCAGCTGTTCCCCTAGATTCCATAATTTCCGTATGCGGATTGGATGGGAATCGTCTCAACCACGGAGAAATTCATCATCGTTCTCCTCCTCTGCAGTTGAAGATTGGCATTCTTCACTCCGAAATAATCTCATTGTACTTAATTCATTGTCCTTCAGGTCCTTTGATCTTGGGTCATCCCTGGCTAGCTCTGCATAATCCTCATATTGATTGGATTTGGGGCGAGATAATTCAATGGGGTCCTAAATGCTCTTCTTCTTGCTTGTCCCTGCCAATTAGGATTACCCATACTAGTTCTGAGTTTCTGCCTCCCCCGTACCGTGAGTTCCGGGACGTTTTTTCTAAAAAAAGAAGCTGACACTCTTCCCCCTCACCGGGAGTACGATTGTGCAATTGACATCATCTAGATTACTAAAGGAAAGACTGTACGCATTATCTCTTCCAGAGACCCAAGCCATGGAGTCATATGTAGAAGAAAATCTACGAAAAGGTTTCATCAGACCTTCCAAGTCGCCCGCTGGAGCAGGATTCTTCTTTGTGGCCAAGAAGGATGGTGGGTTAAGGCCTTGTATTGATTACAGAGGGTTAAATAACATAACCATAAAAAACATGTATCCCTTGCCACTCATCTCAGTCATCTTTGACCAACTTAAATGAGCAAAAATTTACTCTAAAATTGATCTACGTGGAGCTTATAATCTGATACGAATCCGGAGTGGCGACGAATGGAAAACGGCCTTTAATACTCAGACAGGCCATTATGAATATCTCGTAATGCCCTTCGGCCTCAGCAATGCTCCCGCTGTCTTTCAAGATTTGATCAATGACGTTCTTCGTGAGTTCTTGGGCTCCTTTGTAGTGGTCTATTTGGATGACATATTAATTTTCTCCCATTCATTAAAACAGCATCGAGTTCATGTTCGGCAAGTTCTTACGAAACTACGTCATCATCATCTATCCGCCAAGTTAAAGAAATGTGAGTTCGAAGTTACTAAAGTCACTTTCCAGGGATATGTGATCTCCCCAGAAGGCTTCGCTATGGATCCAACAAAGGTACAAGCAATCCTAGACTGGGTATTGCCCTCGAATCTTAAAGCCATCCAGAGATTCCTAGGATTTGCAAACTATTATAGGAAATTCATCAGTTCCTTTTCCATTCTCGTTGCTCCCATCACTGCTCTGACTCGCAAGGGTGCTGATCCAAAAATCTGGCCACCTGCCGCAGTGTCTGCCTTTAAAGCTTTGAAACAAGCTTTTGTGTCTGCCCCTGTGTTGAGACATCCTAACCTAGACCTTCCATTTATTGTTGAAGTGGATGCCTCAGAGGTAGGAGTCGTGCTGTCACAAAAGGACCCAAAAAATCATAGCCTTCATCCTTGTGCCTACTTATCTCGAAAGTTTTCTTCCGCTGAAGAGCATTATGACGTAGGCAATCGAGAGTTACTAGCCATTAAATGGGCATTGGAAGAGTGGCGCCATTGGCTTGAAGGAGCAAAACATCTCATCACCATTTACACAGACCATAAAAACCTATCTTACGTCCAATCAGCCAAAAGGTTGAACTCCAGACAGGCGCGGTGGTCCCTTTTCTTCTACCGGTTCCGTTTTATTATAACGTTTCGGCCTGACTCGAAGAACCCTAGGGCAGATGCCTTAGCCCGTAGTTTCATTTCGTGTCAGACTCCTACCACTGAGCCGTGTCCGATTGTTCCTGCCTCATCGGTTTTGATTGCTTTCACTCAGGATTTGAGGAAAATTCTATCACAAGCTCAATCGCAAGCAACTCCTAAAACCCCTACAGACAAACTGTTTGTGCCTATCCACCTCAGGAAAACAGTTTTTTCTGAATGTCACGACAACCAGTCTTCTGGACACCCTGGAATTGCCAAGACCACTGAAATCTTATCCCGGGCGGTATGGTGGCCATAAATGTCTGTGGATATTAAAGAATACATACTATCTTGTGATCTGTGCTCAAAAACAAGGTTCCTCGGAAATCACCTACCGGGCTATTGTTACCATTGCCCATTCCAGTCAGACCGTGGACTCACATATCCATGGATTTTATTGTCCACTTACCTCCTTCCTCCGAGTGCAACACCATATGGGTTACTGTAGATAGGTTCAGTAAAATGGCCCACTTCATTCCGTTGTGTAAATTACCTTCAGCACGCAACCTAGCATCATTATTCATTAAACACGTATTCCAAATCCATGGTCTCCCTGAAAATATAGTATCGGACCGAGGCTCTCAGTTCATTGCAGCCTTCTGGAGGTCATTTTGCTCCCTGCTGGGTATTAATCTTAGTTTGTCATCTGCTTACCATCCACAGTCTAACGGACAGACTGAGAGAGTGAACCAATCTTTGGAGCAATACCTACGATTATATATTTCTAAAAGCCACGACAACTGGGTGGACCTTCTTCCATGGGCTGAATTCGCCTACAACAATGCATGCCATTCGTCATCCCAACATTCTCCATTCTACTGCAATTTCGGATATCACCCCAGATCCAAGTCATTGTCTTTCTTGCCTACCGATAAGTCTTGTGAACCTAGGTCTACGGCCACCCGGCTTAGAAGAATCTGGAAGTTGGTACATCAATCCTTACTCCGAGCCTCTTTTAAGTCCAAAGCTTTTGCCGATCTTCACCATTCCGCCTGTTCCTTTAAGGTTGGGGACTTTGTATGGTTATCATCCCGAAACATCAAACTCCGCCAACCATGCAAAAAGTTAGGACCTAAGATTATTGGTCCTTTTCCCATCCTGAAACAAATTAACCCAGTATCTTTTAAGCTGAAGCTTCCGGAATCATTAAAGATACCCAACACATTCCACTGCTCCTTGTTGAAACCCGTTCGCTCCTCTATGAAGTTCAGACATCAACGATCTTCTAAACCTCAGCCTCTGTCCATTGATGGACAGCAAGAATATGAAGTTGAGAAAATTTTGGTCTCAAAAAAGGTCCAAGGACAAACTCATTTTCTTGTTCATTGGAAGGGGTATGGCCCTGAGGAGCGGTCCTGGGTGCCGCATAGGAGTCTACATGCTGACAAGCTACTTTTTGAATTCTTCAAAAAATTCCCGGGAAAACCTGGTTGTCGGGGTTCCTCAACCCGTCTTCAAGGGGGGGGGTACTGTAACGAGCCGCGGCGGCTTCAGGCACCGCCGTGACTCGCTTCCTCTGGTGCCCTCTCGTCCCGGCCGTCATCATGACAACCGGGACGTCACTTCCGCTATGTCCCGGCCATTGCCAAGGCAATGGTCGAGACGCTCTTTGGCTGTAGCGCCGCGTCCCGGCACCTAGGTCAGCTGGGCGCGTGCGCAAAAGATAATTGTAATTATTGCCCAGCTGGGCCCTGTTCTCCTGTCCTCCCAGGGAAGATTTCCTATTGGTCCACACTAGTATTTAAGGCAGGAAGGGGCAAGCCCTCCCTGCCGGTTATAGTCCCTGCTTTCCAGTATACTACCCTGCTCGTTCTCTGGATATCCTCTGATCTGATTTTTGTTGCTGACCTTTTGCCTGGAATTGTCTACGCTTTTGCCTGTGACCTTTTGACCTCTTGCTTGGATTTTGACCTCGTTTGCTCGCCTGTGACCCCTGATCTTTTGCCTGGATACGGACTCTGCTAGTTTGCCTATGACCTATTTGACCCTTTTCTGGACCTCACTTCATTGTCCTGGGGTTCCCCCCAGTCAGTACGCAATTCACGACCCTCTGTAGTCTGCAGCCAAGTCTGTCCCCACCACTAGGGGCTCCAGCAAACACCAGGCTACAGAGTAGACTCTGGGTTTTGTGGTGCTGGCTGTTGGGGTTCCTAACAGGTTCTCTGACAAATGGGACAGGACCGGCAATACTTTTTCACTGCCATGTGTACACCGGGCCAGTAAAACCTAAGCAGAACTCGTTCCTGTGTTTTATCCTCCCCTAGGTGTCCCCCACAGACATGTGTATGTGCTGCTTTTAACACTAGGGTTACATGGACCTGAGGAACCATTAATTGTTCTACTTTTTCCCCCTGTACATTAGCAACTCTATACAGGAAATTATTTTTAACAATAAAATATGGTATACCTTCTGCAGACTGGGCGGCTTTAGCTACCCCATTTACCTCAGTCACACTTTTAAAGGCATGTTCCAAAGCGGCATCATTAAGTTGGTCTCGAGCAAAGTCCCGCAAAGGAAACAAAATTGGTATTGCGGACCAGTCCGTATCCTCACTGACAGGCGGGGTGGGCACATCTGCGACATCACCGACCAATGCTAGTTTGGACTGTCCATGTTTCCCCACAGTTGGATGCTTTTGTGGAACTCCTGCTGTGACTTCCAGGATGGCATTCCGGTTTGGCGGTTCCCAAAGATCGATGTCCAGATGTTGTGGATTCTTAGGCGGTTCCTGTAAGACCGGGCTTCCGACCATTGCATCAGTTGCCGGCATGTCCGGCCGGATCTGCTCACCGAGGAGATCATTAAACAGTGGGAAGTCTCGCCCCAAAATGAGTGGATATGGGAGTTTAGGTGCTATGGCAGCTACCACCATAACAGTTTTGTCTTTGAGTGTGACTGGTAGTATTGTTCTCTCATACTCCTCTGTTGTGCCATGTATGCAAAGAACTTTCAGTTTGGGCAACCGAGAAGCTATGGTTTCGGGTAAAGAAGAGCTGGAAACCAATGAGAGTTCACTCCCCAGGTCAACCAAGGCCAGAACAAGGTTTTGGTTGATTAGCACAGTCACCCGGAACAAACAAGGACTTCCTGATGTGAGACTCATGGTAAAACAGCTTGGAAATGCAGGTCCAATATGTGCTACAGAACAGTCCATGGGTTCCTGTAGTTTAGGACATTCTGCCTTAAAGTGGCCTGGCTCACCACATTCAAAACACTTCAGATTAGACAGCTTTGCACCTGGCCCTCATGTCCGTAGCAGTTTTGCCATTGGGCCCTGTGGCAAGGATTATCAAACCTGGCTTTTGGCGTGGCAGCGGCTTTGACACAAATGCAGGTTCTTTAGTCATTTGCTGTAGCGCACAAAACCTTTCTACCACGGTGGAAAGCTCTTCATAAGTTTGTGGGTCTGATTGCAGCACCCACCTTTGCAAATCGCGGTTCAGCGCCCGGAGGCAGTGATCTATCGCCAGAACTTCAATAATCTGAGAAGGCGAATTCTGCTCGGGCTGCAGCCACTTCTTTAAAATTTTAGAAAGCTCAGCCACTTGCGCTTTTTTCTTTATCATAGCGCCATTGGTGATAGCGCTGGGCTCTGCCTGGCCTGGAAACTCCAATGCGAGCCAATATCTCAGACTTTAGACACAGATAATCAGAGGCCCGTTCCTCATCTAGATCCATATAAGCTCGCTGAGCTTCACCAGTCAGGTATGGCGCCAGTCTCTCAGCCCTATCTTTAGAAGGCCATTTTGCCCTTTTTGCAAGTCTCTCGAAAGACACCAGATATGCTTCTATGTCATCAGCTGGTGACATTTTCTGGAGAAAAGGACCAGGTGGTTCATTTCTGTCATGCTTCACCTGGCTTAACTCTTCTCTTAAAAGCCTTGTGTTTTCCACCTGTGCCTCAGCGACTTGTAGCATCTGAGCTTGCTGCTGTTGCTGCGCAGCGGCCACATTCACGAGGGTTCGCAGTACTTCCTCCATGTTGACGTCTGCACGGGTTGGGTAGCGGAAACTTGCTTCCCGGAGCATCCCACTCCTGACACCACTTGTGGCAAGAGCCCGCTACTGCAGAAGCACACGCGTACAACTTCTTCCTTTTTATGGTTCTTCATTGTCAGGATGGTAATAATGTTTTGACACCGTATACTTGCACTGCAATTATGGAGACCCTCAACGCTTACTATACATAGTCCAGCTCTCTGTCCAGATCAGCCAGCTAGCCCAGCGTTGATCTCCCTGAACAATGAAACAAGCAGGGTTTTATACCTGACACTCCTCCCACAGGCCTAGCTTGATGGACAGGTGACACACCCACCTTCTCTTTAAAAGGAAACGCCCATCCCTGGCTCTGTTTAGACTATCAGACCCACCCTGTCTGTTTGCTGAGAGGAAGCAGCTTTTAAATCTTGTAAGTAAACCAATTTTAAACTACACATATGTTTTTACCTGGTTTAATCTCCACCTAGGTACATAACTGTGCCAATGTTTTACTCTACTTCCCTGCTTTCTCTGCATATTGCCAGCTAAATGCCTCCTTTTGTTACAATATATATATATATATGAACATCAATGGATGCCCAATTGAAAATGGAAAATGTTTGTTTCTCTTTCTGAAACAGCTTTGCACAATACATTTCTCCATTTAGCATGGAAGTTTCCTGTTATAACCAGTACTTTCAATACATTGCTCAGAACTAACACATTATCATTATCAGCAGCAGTCAAGGTCCCTGGACACATGGGGTTAATTCCAAGCCACTTTTGACCCAGAGCCCTAATGTTATGCCGCTAATTATGGGACAATTAGGAAAAATGTTGTTCAGCAGGAAAAGGTGATATAATTCCAACATCTTTTAGTTTGTGTTATAGCATCTTTGTCCCTGTGATCAGTTTTCATACATTTATTTTTGTAGATATAAAATGTTATTTGCGAACATGTAAAAAAGCAGAGATACAGCACAGATGGGCGTATTGAGGTTTCTTTCTGAATGTGGGCTAACCGTAGTAATAAGCCTAAGGGTTTGTTTAATGGGATGATATACAGTGAACCTTAAGGGATGAAGACTGTGTATTTAGGGAGACATTACTTGCTTGAAAGGTGACCACAGCCTTTTTGGGCACACAAATCATCCTGATCTTTGTCTATCCCCAAGTTGGTGATGATCGAGCACCTTCTTTCAGTGGGATGTCTTTTGTACCATTTGGTGCATTATATAGGAAAGATCGTTTATAGGTACACTAAAACATGTACAAATGTGCTGTTAGGGATTCCCAGTATGAATACTATGGAGAGTTGTGGTAGTGAAAACAGAATGTCTTTATTATTGAACAAGGATCGCACAGGTGTAACTAGGTGCAGGTAATCGTTAAACAGCTAGCAATTTCGCAATTGCAGCATCCTTGGGTCATCATTGGCACAGATTAGTCAGCATAAGCAGGTTTGCTGGGAAGCTGGAGCAGGAAAGACTGATGTCCAGGTATAACAGATGAAGCAGGATACCAGGATTACAAGATTTAGCAGATGAAGCAGGATACCAGGATTACTAGGTTTGACAGATGAAGCAGGATACCAGGATAACCAGGTTTAGCAGGAAAGCTGGAGATGCTGGATATCATGCATGACAGGTTAACTGCAGGTACAGGATCAGACAGAAGAAAGGTCAGGCAAATGAGGGGTCAGAAGCCAGAAGAACCACAACAAATCCAGGGAACAGACAGGAGCAAGGTCAAATGTAGCCGGGGCCTGGTTCACAAAGTGGTACAGGACGGTGGAACAAAACAGGAGTCAGATGCCAGAGAGAAGTAAGGAGCCAAAAAGAGGTTTCACAGAGACACCAGCAGCTGCAAAGAGAAAACGAACTAACACTAGTCCGTTGGAAAAGTAAGTCTAATAAAGGCCAGACACAGGTGATCACGATCCTGATCAGAAGATGAGGGTTTAACCCCTTGCAGGCAAAGAGAAACTGTCCAGGTATCTCTGGTAGCACAGAGGTACTGCAGGCCTAATTCAAAATAAAGGCAAAGTCTTAACATGTCCACATTGAAATAAAAACTGCTCAAATGTCTATTATCATTACTTCTTAAAGACAAAAATGATGCTCATATAAGCAGTATTTTAAGAGATAAAGGGGAACATTGTTACTAATGAAAGGGGGTATTACAAAAATGATAGTAGATGCTGTTACACTTGCTGGTAAGCATATTCCTTTGATGTAAACCAATTCTGGAAATGTTTGTATAAAGCATCTACACCAATAGATTTCAATATGCAGATTGGAGGAGAGCATCTGTGTTAGCACTTCACAGACAAATTGGTGCATTTGCGCTTCAGATATTTGCTCTGAGTTTGTTAATATTCCTATATGGATAATTAGTTCTCAGATCCATTGTTGATAACTGAGAGTGAAAAGTTTCAAGTTACATATATTTGCCTTGAACCATGAGTTATGACCATATATCAGTCAGTGTTTTTTTGTGTATACTTAATTTGTGGAGTGTGGGTATTTGTGTAAATGTAATCAGTTGAAAGTAAAAGCCATCTGAGGATCTAGGCACAGTAATTTGAATAAAGTAGATTTATTTACATAAATTTGAGAATGTTATATTTTCTGAAAGTTAATATACTGCCAAAATCTATTTTATCCACTACTGTTTATGATTTTGTTTGGATTAAGTTGAGGGGGAAAACACAAAATATATATATATTTCTAATTGGTCAAAAGTCTTAAGTGGAGTACCTCAAGGTTCCGTGCTGGGACCACTCCTTTTTAATATATTTATTAATGACCTTGGTGATGGTTTAGAGAGTAAAGTTTCTATTTTTGCAGATGACACTAAACTCTGTAAGGTAATAAAATCAGAGCAAGATGTAGCTTCTCTACAGAGGGACTTAAATAAACTGGAGGATTGGGCGGCCAAATGGAATATGAGGTTTAACACAGATAAATGTAAGGTTATGCATTCAGGGATTAAAAACAAGAACGCAATCTATAAATTAAATGGAATTAATTTAGGAGAATCTATAATGGAAAAGGATTTGGGAGTGCTCGTAGACAGTAGACTTAGCAATAGTGCTCAATGTCAAGCAGCAGCTGCAAGGGCAAACAAAGTATTGGCATGCATAAAAAGGGGCATAGATGCAAGGGAAGACAGTGTAATTTTGCCACTGTATAAATCGTTGGTAAGACCTCATCTTGAATATGCAGTACAGTTCTGGGCACCACTCTATAAAAAAGATAATTTGGAACTAGAAAGGGTTCAGAGAAGGGCGGCAAAATTGATAAAGGGTATGGAGTCATTAAGTTATGAGGAAAGGTTAGCCAGTTTAGGCATGTTTACTTTAGAAAAGAGGCGTCTAAGGGGAGATATGATTACTATGTACAAATACATTAGGGGTCAATACGGAGAGCTTTCATGGGAACTTTTTACCCCAAGGACCATACACAGGACACGTGGTCATTCCCTAAGGCTACAGGAGAGGAAATTTCACAACCAGCAAAGGAAGGGGTTCTTTACAGTAAGGGCAGTCAAGATATGGAATTCATTGCCAGGGAAGGTTGTGATGGCAGATTCAATAGATATGTTTAAGAAAGGGTTAGACAAATTTTTAGCGGAAAGGTGTATCCAGGGATACGACCGTTAATTTAAAATAAAGGATAGTAGTGGATATAGAGTAAAAATTGGATTGCAATATTGAGTCTGGGGGATTTTCAACAGATTGGCGGTTGCTTACTCTGGATTAAATTCAAATATAAGTGCAGGATCGCAGAAGATCCAAAATAGGTTGAACTTGATGGACTGGTGTCTTTTTTCAACCTCATCAACTATGTACTATGTATGTTTTTGCACCCAACCCCATTCCCGAGTGCCGCCACTGGTGTAAGCAAGATTATTTTCTTGTGACAGTAAGTATTAGTAATTATAATTAGTATTAATATTAATAATTATCTATATAATAGTATTACAGATTTACATAAGAAATTATTAATAACTAGTAATTATTATTTTCTTGTGCATGCAACTTGAGGTTGCATGCACATGCCTCTATTGACCAATCTAACTGGTTGGGCAATTTAGGAACTTTATTTGTATGTTATGGCCACTAGTGCATCATAAACTTGTAGAACTAGCGGAAGAGGTCTTCACCTTTAGCAGCCGCCTTTCCCGTAGAGACTGGTTATCCTCACAGGTACTCGGATGCCCCCAGGTCTTATACTCAGTGTAGTAAAAGTTTATGGTCACACAGCAGCACACAGAATTGGGAGGTAATACACAAAGTAGTGACAGGCCAGAGGTCTGTGGTCTGGAACAGAGATGGTAATGTCTGACTGGCCTAACAGAGCACAGGTGAAAACGTCACATACAAACAGGGTCAGGGCCACAGGCAAATATGCAAATCTGGGTAACAGGCAGGAGGTCAGGGCAACAAGCGATGGTTCAAGTCCAGGTAACAAGGCAGAAGGTCAGGGCAACAAGCGATGGTTCAAAGTCCAGGTAGCAGGCAGAAGGTCAGGGCAACAAGCGATGGTTCAAGGTCTAGGTAACAGGCAGAGGTCATACACAGAAGTCAATCCAAAGGTTTTCACCAAACACAGCAGAGGAGTAGGTCAGCAAACTGGTAACAGAAAGCTATAACCGGCAGGGAGGCTAAGCCCTCCCTGTCTTAAATACTGAAGGAAGCCAATCAGGGCTTAACCCTGAAAATATCCCCAGGACCTGCCTAATAAATTCAAGAGTAATTAATTAGCCCGCAGGCTATTTCTTTTACTTTGCGCACGCGTCCGGCTGTCAGCGTTGCCGGGACGCGGCGCTGTATCAGAAAGCGTCCTGACCATCTCCTTGGCAACGGTCGGGACAAGGGGAACCGGAAATGACGTCCCGGCTGTTGCCATAGCAGCCGGGACGCTGGAGGAGAAAGTGAGCCACGGATTCCCGCAGCTCCTGACATGGTATATATATTCTTTACAACTCAATACAGCATATTGTATAGAGAGTTTAATTGCATTAAATTCTAAAAATCAAGACCGAATTTTTCCTCAATGTTTGTACAACTACCTGTAAAGGTTTTAAGGATATCCGATCTTGAGTACAGGTGACTTAATTCGTGCCTCAATTATTCTGATTCCCCACATTAATAACATTTTTTTTTTTTAATTATATTATTTTAAAATGACAACATGCACTTATTCTTGAGAGTACATTACCGGTCTCTTTGGGTGGTGGGAATAAGGGGCCTAAGGTTGACAGAAAATCGGATTATGGTGCAAGCTTGTGAGAGGGAGTGGTTACAATTGATATTGACCTTCACATTGTAACACTCATTTAGGCTAGGTAATACCATAAGATATGCCCATTAGGGGGTTACAAGTAATACCGCCTCAAGGGGTGGGGCGAGAGGTGAGTGAACTTCAATGAAGGAGGTTGGATCTTAGACATGGTGATGAGCTCAAGGTAAGCATTGAGAGAAGCTTGGGATACTCCTGTGAGGGGAAAGGGTAATGATTTGAGAGAGATCCCAGGAGTGTTGTGGAGATCTGCAGTTGCAAAATCAAAACTGGCAGAGAGTGGTGAGAGTGTAACCTATGTTTTAAACTCATGAACAAACCTTGGAACAGCTAATCAGAGATATGAGCTGAAGAGAGCTGATGATCTGTGCTCAGTCGGTAGACTCCCCAAAAAGTGCCGGCAAGAAATTAAGAGAATTTTAATAGGAGCCATAGAGACTATTACCAAAAACTATTCCTGGGACAGCTGAGTGATACCCAGTTGCCATAGTTATATATATATATATATATATATATATTAACTATAAACAGGTCAGTTGCTACAGATAGGTGCATGGCTCACATATGCACAGTGAAACTAGAAATCCAAGATTTTTCCTTTCAGTTTCACTAATATAAAAAAACCTCAATATATATATATATATATATATATATACTGCACCAAGTGCCCAAAAATAGTTAGCTTTTACCCATTGGAAGCTGCAAAATAATCCGCTATACACAGCTATAAAGTGGTGGAGTGACCCAATGGCTGTTTCAAGGCTGTATGAGCACCTTTCTCAAGGGCTTCCACAGCTAGTTGAATAACTCAAGCTAACTAAATAGTAAAACTGGCAACAACCACTGTTGTAGTCTCAATCCCCTCTCTGTGATCAATACACTGGCGCAATGATACAAACTGATGTATCATGATACAAGGCCACCACATACAAGTCCCAGCTATGCATCGCTACAATGATTACATACATCGAAAAGAGGGATTACAATGTAAAAGGTGTTTAAAGTTTATAATCCTTTAGGGGAGAAACTAATAAAAGTTAGAGCTGGATGCTTTCAAAGGCATTTTAGTAAGTCTGTAATATATAAGTTCAAAATATACTGGCAATCCAAAATATTCAGTGAGAAGTTACTGCACTGTGAATGCTCAGTTTTACAATACAGCTCCACTTCAGGTAATAGACCCTACAGAACACTACAGTACAGATATAAAGCAAGAAAAGAAACCTATTGGCATTCGCTGTATTATATTTTTAAAAAAAACAAGTCATGCATTTCAAAATGAAAGACAGTTCAATTATAGTTAATTTTATGCAGCATATTAAAAGTTCTTGATCATTTCCTTGAATATACACTGTGTTTTTAAAGACCTGCATTAAACAGACATTAAGCAGACCAAGAATACACTACAGGGATATTGCAATTTTATGGCGCCATATGCCTAGATGAAATAATCACGCTCAATTATATATGACACGTATAATTTTGGCTAACATGCAGTAATGTATGCAAAAAAAAAAGAAACTGGAAAAAAAATCGTTTTTCATCTTCTCTCCCACTGATAACCTGTAATTGTCACTTGATTGGAATTCTTTCTTTCCTGTTCAGTATTGTTTGACCCAAGAACTCCGGTCATTCATTCCATAGGTAAAAAAAAAAGCTATCTCAATCAACAGTATGTGTTCTGCCAGCTAAGAACTCTTCAGTTATCTTAAATCTGCAGATGAATGGAACTGCCTGCATCTCATTAGACTTTTTAAGATTAAGCAGTTTTTTTTTAAAACACTAGAGAACCAGATAAAACTACACACCCTCAGAATATATTTATAAAGGCCAAGTCAAAACGTGTTGGTGGTTAGACAAGTGACAGGTTACCTGCTGAAAAGACGAAATTACCGCATATAACCACAGAGAAGTGTTCCCAGACTATTCCATATAACACTGTGAATTATGGTGCGCTGTCAGACTTGCTTCGGGTAGGAGACTTGCTAGACCTCTTGGGCTTATTTTATTGATGTTTTAAGGCCATTGCAGTTATTATGTTTGTAACTGGAATGTATGATGTTTTATTTATTCTTACAAAATTAAAGATAATGCACTGGGGAATCTCCTTGGTCTATCTCCTTGTTTCTCACTGCAGGGAACTAAGTAGGAAAGAAAATAACTATCAAGGTTTCAATAGGTCCTAGAACGCTATAGATTATTCAAGAAATCATATTCTTAAAGGGCCAGTGATGCACACTGAATATGTTAATTCAATCTTATTTTCTATTTCTATGTCCATCCACTCAATTTTTGATTTCTTTCCATGCACACGGAGAACAACATTTAATGAAAGACATTTTTCTCTTGAAATATGTTGCTGTAATATGTTGCTGTAAGTTTGCATGAGGCTGAAATGGATGTGTATTGGTTTATTGATTATTCCATAGTTGGTTTGTACCACAATTGCATGTTTTATATGGATAGACACTGGGGGGTATATTTACTAAACTGCGGGTTTGAAAAAGTGGAGATGTTGCCTATAGCAACCAATCAGATTATAGCTTTCATTTATTTAGTACATTTTACAAAATGACAGCTAGAATCTGATTGGTTTCTATAGGCAACATCTCCACTTTTTTAAACCTGCAGTTTAGTAAATCTAACCCTAGATGTTCAATGGAAGAAAAAAAACTGCATGATGATATTAGAAGTAGGTTTATTAATCCCTTTTTTTCTGTTTGCTTTTGGTGGGTGAGCAGAGAAGAAGGAACTTACCTATTTGTTGCCCCGAAACGAACACAGTTGATATATGACGGACCCACAAATTCCAATAATAACATATAAAGTTATTTTTGGATATTTTGGCCTATGTACGTATATGCACATTATTTGAAATGCATAAAGCTTATTGTTTACATCCAATTTGAGTTGTTATAATACAAGCGCCATTGCCTAGCCTTTGTATATTGTTTAGTATTTAAAAACATATTGGAGATAATTTACAAAAAGCACCTGATGAGCAGCTTACAACACGTGGAATTTGTCCTGAAGCTCCTTGATGGTAAACACAGAGGCCTTCAATCTGCACAACTATCCTTTTATCCTGAGAGTAGCCTCCGTAATGTAGAAGTTCGATTAGTTTTACTGAGCGATATGAAATTCTTAACATGCGATCTGTTCAAAAACTGTAAGGTCCCATCAATGTCCAACGCCTTATCATCATTAATACCATCCATTTCAATAAAATAAATGCTTCTAATTTTCACATAAACTACTACTAGGTTTAGGGGTATATTTCCTAAACTGCGGGTTTGAAAAAGTAGAGATGTTGCCTATAGCAACCAATCAGATTATAGCTATCATTTATTTAATACATTCTACAAAATGACAGCTAGAATCTGATTGGTTGCTATAGACAACATCTCCACTTTTTCAAACCCGCAGTTTAGTAAATATACTCCTTAGTCTTGTTCATGGCTTACATTAATCATAAGAAGGAAAGCATATGGGAACTGTCTTTACTAGATGTAGGAATTGTGTGTGTTGAACTTTTTAATGCATTAATTGGCGTGGGTCTAGAAATGTGTATCTCTGCTGAAGTGCAACATGAATCTTATTCAAAGTATAGTCCCAAAAAGCACCAGCTCTGAGCTGGTGCATCACTGAAGTCCTTTTGCGGAATATAAATTGACATTACAAAAAACACACCCTTGACACTCCTTTATCTAGTTACACTAATCTCACCCCAAAAAATGAAATCTTACTTCTTCAGTCCTCCGCAAATTGAGGTGCAATGGTGCGCCTACTCATGCTCCCCTCTGTCTTTGCAAATTTCTGTTCCTCCACAAATTCGGCTACCTCACTTCATAGATCTTTCCGCCATGGTGGAAATCTAGGGGCACTTGCACAAATTGAGGAGTAAGCCAGGTTCAAACCTGCTCTTGCCCTTTTTACACTTCATAAATGTCCTGTACTTTGTTTTACCTGAAGTATGTTTTTGGCTTTGCCTTTATGACCTATTGATTGTTATACATTTTTTGGCCTGTCCCATGTTTTAAAAATTCAATGGCAGGATTCATTTATTCCTATGTAATCGAATCAGGATAAGCCATATAGTGAATTAAATAATTGCTAATGTAAATTTTTTATATGAATTAGCATATACCTTTTATGGTTTTGTTAACAAGACAAGGAAATCGGAATTTAATTTACTCAGTTCAAGAAGCAAGAAAAGTTGCTACCAAATGTTTCCTTTCAAAGTTAGTGAGATAAGGAAGCAGCAGGGTGGCCGTCCTGGGTCAAATAAAAAAGAAAGACTACTGTAAACCCTATAAAACTTAGGCATTTGGGATGCTGGCTGCTGCCCCTCATTGTCAGTGGATAGTGCTCAGTGTGTGGGTGCCATGGGGAAAATAAAAACAATGAATGAGTGACCAAATTCATGGTTAGAAGTCTAAGTTTGCAGCTCAAAGATAAAGTTAAATATGCTGCCGGTTCACTGTATAAAAACCTAGCAAAATTCAAGACCTTTCAGACATGTTTGAGCTTAAATGCCGACATTTCATAGTATTTTCAATGTTTTTGAACAGTCAACATTATTGTGTTTGAGTTTGGAATTAAAGTTCAATTTTGAAGTTCGAGTTAGACTTTGCTTGAAAAACCTTTAAAAATACTATACAATGGAGAATTAGATACAAAACAGCTAAAGCCAAATTTCTTGTGCACTTTTTGATATCAGAGCAAATATAACTAAAATATTGTAAGTCAAGATTGTTGAATCGAATTGTTAATCTTGTATTTTTATATGCACAAAAAACTGTTATATATTTTGTATGTATGACTTCAAGAAACAATAAAAATAGATTATAAAAAAAAAATACTATACAATGTAGCAATTTAAGCTCAAACATATTTGAACTAGATATAATTCTTAAGATTATCTAAAGTTAGAGAACTTGATTCAGCGAAGACTTGAAACACATTTAAGTATCTCTAATTGCTAGCCCTTAGTTTCCGAGTTCTAAATATCTGACTATATGGACGTTTTCAAGACAATAGACCAACGCCAAGGCTGGGTATACCCTACAGGTTTTTCAGTTGAATATCCGGCCAATCACATGATAAATGACTGTTCGACCCGATATTGCATTAGTGTGTACACTCCAACGTTGAATGTTTATTGTTAAAAAAAAAGCACATCTATCTTTCGATTTCATTTTTAAACCGGACTAAAAGCCTCGTTCAACAATGTTGTTCCAATTCTGCAGTGTCTATGGATTCACAACCGGCAGTGTCCATAGATCTCTATGGATTCTCAAACAGTTTACAGAGTCACATTCTTTTCAGCCGATGGTTATGACAGATGAAGAGCACAGATCTGAAGGTAAATCTTGTAAAACGTGTTTAGTGTGTACACATATATCAGCTGCTGATCAAGACTTTTTTTAATCTTCTTTTTTTTTTCTTTCAGTTGTTGGTAAAATCGCATCAGGAAAAATTTTCTGTAGTGTGTACCCAGCCTAACGCCCAGTCCACTAAAGTGTCTTTTCCTGAGCCATTGCAAATAGTCACAATTATGACTAATGGTTTTGTTTATCCAGGAGATGTATCAGAACTTAAGTGCAGGTTCTTCAGGAGATCAAAATCACTGAGGACATGTTTTGTACATCATAAAAAACAATAAGGTTCTTCTGTGGTGTAACCTAAGCATGAATGTGATAAAGTAATTGATTCTCATTACATAGCAGAAAAGGAAGCACTTTGACAGTGAAATCACTATGACAGGGGAAAGGTGTTGAATATTCACTTCCATATCATGCTGAGCGTCTGTTAATGTATCCATGGTTTAGAACACTGCGTTTCCTGGTCAGAAAATAATAGAGCTCTACAACTTCGCAATGACCTTGTAGTTAGGGTAATCACACAGTAAAAGTTACCATTTGGGGCAAGTTTTAATGTCTGTCTTTCCCTGTGCATGATTATCTATGTAAAGCTGTAAAACACTCATGTTGAGCTAAAAAAAATTAGGTGGACACCTAGAAACTACACTGATTATAATGGAAGAGAAGCGATTAAACGCTACATTTCTTTAGCTACAAAAGTCTGGAGTTTGATAGCTCTTTTTGACTTATTTATAGGGATATGTCACAAGAGAACTTATTTCTGCAGCATTTTTTCCTCCAGCATTTTAAAAGGTATTATGTTATGCACAGAGGGTGTTACATTCAACAGATTATTATTATTATCTTTTATTTATAAGGCACCACAAAAGGTCTGCACCATTGCATATGAAATTCATAGTTGTATGCAATATACAGACAGCACCAATCCATAACATATTACATAACACGTAAAAACAAAATATTACAAAGTTCAGACATCTGCTATTTAACAAATGATATACGCACAGATCAAGTTCTTTATGGGGCAGTGAGTAAGAGTGATGGTAATGTCCAACGTGAAGTAGGCCTGGGCTCAAGGAAGGGGGGCTAGGGGGACAGAGTAGAAGGAGAATACCGGTAAAGAGGGCCCTGCCTGTGTAAGCTTACGTCCTAAATTCGAGGGAAAGACATAAAAACGGTGGGGGAGTGGAGGTGATCGCCGAAGCAACGGAGTTAAGAGGAGGGTTTGAGTAATGAAATGAGTTTTATGGGCACGCTTGAAGTCTTGGTGAGTTGAGACTAATTTGATAGTGCGTGGGGTATCAATCCACCAGTGAGTGTGCCTTGCCCATACAGTGTGGTTAGCGCTGTCACGGCTATGGATATTTTATGGATCCCCAACCTCTACCCGGATGATAAAAGCAGAGGATGGTGGAGACAGAACCCGCTGGGGTTGATAGTTCAACTTGAGAGCAGCACAAGGAAGAATACACAGACGATGATATAGTGTTGCAATTTAGTATATTAATTTGATGATGCAGCAACAGTAGATAACAGATGTATATATAAAACTCAGCTGGGTTGAGTACACGGCAGTTCATAAAACAATACAATCAGGCAAGTACTTCAGATAGTAACCATTAGCAACGGCATGAAGATTGGCAGTGACAGTTCAATGCTGAGATGGTGATAAAGAACACTTGTAACCATCACAACACACACACAGCAATAAAGGAGAATCACTGACACAGCTAAAAGTCCAATATGAATAGTAGATAGACTTGGCTGATGCAGATGGAATATGATTCACTTTAGCAGATGGTTTACAGGTAACATAATGGTTCAAACAGCGGAACAGGAGATGTTAATGCAGTTCAAGAACTTGGGTAATCTGGAAACATGCAATGGAATGTTGCTTAGAAGTACAGCGTGGAAATAACAGTCCAACCGTGCATAGCACTAGGAGTCACATATAATCCAACTTCACCAAGAGGCGTGAGTTCATTACTAAACAGGATACAGCTGATAACGCACACAACTTAAATAACGGAACTGGCTACTAGCTCGGCAATATATTCTTGAGAACAGTCCACCAACTAATAATCAGCAGAGTAGTAATATAGCCGTGCCAGACATAGAACCATCAATGACAAGATAACTTGATTGTAGTTCAAATAAAGAATATAGGCAGCCGAGCAGAGAGGTAGTTGAGTCAAATATGAGCGCAGATGTATAAGCAACTCACGAGACAGTTCAGTGTGCAGATGGAAATCAACGGATAGTTTCAGCTTGTAGATGACCACGAACTGGTATACAGCGGAGCCGATGAGAGCAGTGATGACAAGCAATCTCGGCAACCGATAACATCCAGGAGATAGTCAAAGAGTCAGGTATGCAGCCAGAACCCACGGCAGTGTGAGTAACATGAAGATCAGGCAATGAGTCCCTGATCACAGGAGGTTGAAATAGTCTTCAGGAACCAATAAGCTTCGGAAGGAGGTCCCAATTAGGATAACATAAAACAGCCATGAAAAGGTAGAGACTCTGAAACAAAAGACAAGCACCAACATAGTTCTTTAAAGGGCAAGTCACACGCTAGCACCTAGCTATGGGACCGGCGATTGACAAGCGCATTGAAACTGCAGAATCACCACCCTAACCCCTCACTGGACACTGTCCATTGTGTTTTTGTGGCTTCTTACAGATCCTTGCAAAGAGTTCCAATGGGTTCACAGTACTTTCCATGGAGCCACTCACTCAATATATAATAAGTCTGAGAGAGGTGATAGTGAAGATTAACTAAAATGTCTAAAAAGAAAAAGTGGAGGTGTTGCATATAGCAACCAATTATATTCTTGCTATCATTTTCTAGAATGTACTAGATGATAGCTAGATTCTGATTGGGTGCTATGGACAGCACCTCCACTTTTTCTTTTTAGAAATGTTAGTAAATCTAGTCTAGCCATGGAGCCCCAATGAGTCCTGTGTGCACATTGTGCACAGCACTGCTGTTTATGTGTATGCTGTGCAACACAGCACTCACAATGACAGTACATGGATCACTCTAAGTTGAGGCAGGGTGGTGAGGATTTGCAGGTGTAGATAAGCAGGTTGCTAGTATAAACATCATCAACATTATGGGCCTGATTCGAAAAGACATGCAAAACAAATGTACACAACATTTTTTTTTTATAAAACACTGGTAATTCGGCCATACATCGGTCTGTATTCAACTACAAGTGGATCTGAAGAACATCTCTTGTTGAATATGGGTCTAGATCCAGTCTGCTCTAACAGACACAATACACTGCAGGATACGTCCAGTACATATGTGGAAAATAAAGTCCCAGCAGAATGCACAGAAAAAAAGTATTCAATGATTTTCTCCACTTAATAATCTAGGGCCTGATTCATTAAGGAACTTAAATTAAGAAATTTCTTATTTAAGTCTCCTGGACAAAACTATGTTACAATGCAAGGGGTGAAAATTAGTTTTCTGTTTTGCACATAAGTTAAATACTGACTGTTTTTTCATGTAGCACACAAATATCAACTTTAAATTTCAGTGTGCAAATAAGCTATCAAGTATTTGTGTGCTACATGAAAAAACAGTCAGTATTTAACTTATGTGCAAAACAGAAAACTAATTTTCACCCCTTGCATTTAACATGGTTTTGTCCAGGAGACTTAAATAAGAAACTTCTTAATTTAAGTTCCTTAATGAATCAGGCCCCTAGTCATGAATGAAGAAACATAAAAAATACTTTTCTTCATTCCCCCCATGCAATACATTTATCATGATGTTTTTAATGTCTACTGTACAGAAAATAATTTTTTTACAGTTGCTCTTGATTGAAAACACATGTTATAGCATGCATACACATCCATTATCACCCTATAGCTGCAAGTGATATGACAGAAGAACACGTACCTTAGAGACGCCCAAAGATTGAATCGGGAGCAGCTATGTGCACTTGAGCTTGACACACCCTTACTGTACATTGACTATATGCACACGCCTCTTCCCCACCTAGATTCACCTCTAAAATCAGTAGGCTGTTGTAAGTCTCCTTTGCAATAAAATATGAATTGTTTGTTCTTGTTTTCACTTGCATATAGTTTGTTTCTGGGCAAGCGCAGAGAGATTTTATGAAAAATACAGCAGGTATCAACATTTACCTTTCTTAATGATGCAGGCCCCATATTGTTAGGAGTTGTTGGAATATTCAGACTAGTGGCTCATACTGCAGAGAGCCATCACCATCTTAATCCTCCCAGCTGAATACCTTTGCTAAGGAGCACTAGACGCAGCCTCCTCTGACTCCTGGTGGTCACATGAGTGCACCTCACTGGGGCTATCCAGTGGCACATTTTTAAACTACCTCCTGATTGGCTCCCTGCCTTATAAAGAGATGTTTTCCCTCACTGCCAGTGATAAGTAGAGATGCTCGGGTGCGTTTTTCTGAAAACTGAGCACACCCGAACTTAGGGAATCCCGGTAGGCTCGCAAGCCGGCTCACTACTTTCCCGCGTCCTCAGATCTGAATCGAGGCAAAACATGATCGTTTGTTGTCGGATCTCTCGGGTTTTGGATTCCATAAGTACCTCCCTCCCCAGGAGATCCAGCACCATTGCTCACACAGAAACAGGGGTAGCAGTGTTCTTGTCACTCTCCAGTCTCCAGTGCCATTGCTCAGTGCCATTGCTCATACAGAAACAGGAGGCATAGCAGTGTTCTTGTCACTCTCCAGTCTCCAGTGCCATTGCTCAGTGCCATTGCTCATACAAAAACAGGAGGGGTAGCAGTGTTCTTGTCACTTGACAAAAATGTACTGGAAATTACTGGAAATTAATGTTATTGAGGTTAATAATAATGTAGGAATAAAAAAAGGGCCCAATTATGTGATTTTATGGAAAAAATAGGGATTTTAGGGAATAAATAGGAATCCAAAACCAAAACAAAAACACGAGAGGGTGGTTTTGCCAAAACCAAAACATGAAGTTAATCTAGATCCAAAACCAAAACACAGGGGTCAGTGAACATATCTAGTGATACATGATAGCATTGTGCTGCTGATCCTGCTGTTCATCTATGTTATATTTCCTGGTTTCTGATTACTGGCCAGGGGCTGGCTGGCAGACTGTTGCCCGGGGGCAAAGCACATAGCACTGGCCCATAAGTACCGTCCCGTCCTTAAAGGGTGGATTTTGGTAGAATATATATTTATCAATATAAAAAGAGGCTATTTTAGTGTTGCTTATTCCAGCGATATCATACTATTATAAATGATAAATCTTAAATAATGAAAACAAATAATGCAACAAAAAAACAAACCTCTCTTTATTTTGCATTTTATTTTATATATTCTTTCTCCCCACAGCACTTTTTTTTTAACGTACCTGGCTGATTATAATGTAGTATAAATCACATTTTAGTAATAGATTACATAATAATGTTCAATTAAAGTACTGAACACAGGGGGTGATTTACCAAAATGCACTAAGCCCTTTTGCTTTAAAAACCTGATATTTTTGCCAGCAAAAGGGCTTGTCTTTGCTTTGCACTATATACTGATAGGGTTATTATTTGTTTTAGGATTAACCTAAAACAAATAATATGAGGGGTGCTACTGGGAGGAGGAGCAGAGCACTAGGGAGGAGGAGCAGAGCACTAGTTGTCAATCTGACACCCTGGTCCAGAGCTGGATTAAGGCTCTGGGGGTCCCAGGGCACTTTAGATAGGGGGTTATCATTTTAGACAAATACACTGGCAATACTGTGTGCACTATTGTTATGTGCATGCAGTTCTGCCTTCACGAGCAGTACGGTATGAAGCAAGACATACCTCCCAACTGTCCTTTCAGTCAGTCCAAATCCTGACTAAGCAAGACAGTCACCCAAACTCGGGACTGCTCCAACAGATTCAGAACCGTTGGTAGACTGTCTTGCTCTCTCCTACCTGTTCTTGTCACATTCACCACCTGTGGCTGCTAGTGTCTTTAGATCAGTTGTTGCTTGTCTAGATCCTGGAATGTTGGGGGCCCTATTATGGGAAAAATTGGGTACATGAAATTTAGAAAAACTCCAACCAGCCCCGACATAAAGTCAGTATAGCACCCACTTTTTATAATTAGGCCTCCCTCCAGCTCCAAAATTAAAGTACCGTATATACTCGAGTATAAGTCGACCCGAATATAAGCCGAGGCACCTAATTTTACCACAAAAAACTGGGAAAACTTATTGACTCAAGTATAAGCCTAGAGTGGGAAATTACTTGCTTCTTTTAATAAACTCAGGCTCCCAAAATGGCTCCAAATGTACCAAAAAATCAGCAACCATATTAGTAAGGTGTATATATTGTGTGTATATATAGTGTATATAGCATTCACATGGGATAGCAAATGCCACAATTTGGAAAATATTGGAGAGGATATGTTTGTCATTAATAATTACTAGATAAACTGCTCACCCCAGGTACTGCGCCCGTCTCTTACTAGGCTGTCTTTAGTACAGTACACACATCTTGCATCTCTTTCTCATTGACGAGGAGCTCTGGATATGTCCCCCTGTATTTACTATTCTCTGTGCCTGGTAGGGAGGGAGGGATTTTCTTTAGCCCTTAACTTCCACTGCGGAAGATAAGAGCTGAGGGACCGGAGAACAGGCACTCACTCGAGTATAAGCCGAGGGGGGCTTTTTCAGCATAAAAAATGTGCTGAAAAAGTAGGCTTATACTCGAGTATATACAGTAATAGTATTCACATTTGATAAATACATATTTTCCCTCTAACTAGCCTGACATTAAATTAAATTAATAGCATACACATATAATTAACAAACCTATTTTCCTCCATCCAAACAGCTCCAGCAAGAAATGAAATAGCATTTACGTTTAATAAATATAACAATTTCCCACAACCATACCAGGTGTTAAATAATTAATATTCACATTTAATAAATAGGCCTAATTTTCCCCAAATAGTCCCATGTTCAATTAATAGCTCCCAAACCACCTCAGCATTCGATTAAAGGTCCAATCACCCCATTTTAAAGTCATAGGCCCCACTATTAAATTAAATTAAATTGCCCCACCAACACCCCACAAATAAAATAGCACCCAATAATTATCCCCTACCTGCACTCCACTATTAAATTAATAACTACCTCCCACATTATATTAAAACCCCCATCCCTCACACACATATATTAAATATACTGGCCCTTTCACACACACACAATATGCTGGCCCCCTCACAAAGTACTGACACCCCCACACACACAAACACAATATGCTGGCCCCCTCACAAAATACTGTTACACACTATACTGCAACACACTATACTGACACACAATATGGTGCTCCCCTCACAAAGTAGTGCCACACACACACTATACTGACACACACACACAGACAACCAATATGCCGGCCCCCTCACAAAGTACTGCCACACAAACACTATACTGACAAACACTATACTGACACACACACACACACACACACACACACACAATATGTTGGCCCCCTCGCAAAGTACTGACACACACACACACTATACTGACACACACTGTACTGACACACAATATGTTGGCCCCCTCACAAAGTACTGCTACACACACACTATACTAACACACACTATACTGACACACACACACACACACACACACAATATGCTGCCCCCCACACAAAGTACTGCCACACACACTATACTGACACACACACAATATGTTGGCCCCCTTAGAAAGTACTGCCACACAAACACTATACTGACACACACTATACTGAGACACACACACACAATATGTTGGTGTCCTCACAAAGTACTGCCACACACACACTATACTGACACACACAATATACCTCCCCCGCACTTACCTGGTTCCATTCGCATTGTGCGCTGTATAGTCTTCACACATGGGACGGGCACTTGTCACGTTGTGTGCGTCCCATGTGACAGCAAAAGGAGATGGCCACACACAGTGGAATGGAGGGAGGGGGGGTGGACCGTAGCCAATGGGAGAAGATGGCTGGTCCCGGAGGAGGGGCCAGCCACCAATAGAGCCTAGGGAGTGACCGGCCCAAAATAGTCTTTTTTGGGTCGGCTCAGTGGGCATATGCCCCCCTGTCCCCCGACTCAGCCCGCCCCTGTTTCTGGCTATGTTTAATAGAACTTTTAGTAGAACTTCTCTTTCCAATGCCCATCCTGACCTTTGACTAATGTCTCCTATACTTTCACGCAAAGGTGACAATAAAATAAGATGCTAATACTCCGAGATAAATCCTGGGATCATCCAAGTACCAGAGAGCACATTGAGGTCCAATGAAATAATCATCATCATCATTTATTTATATAGCGCCAGCAAATTCCGCAACGCTTTACAATTGGGGACAAACAGTAATAAACAATACTGGGTAAAACATACAAAGAGGTAACAGGGCCCTGCTCACAATCTATAGGTCATTGGGAGTCAGATACATGAGGTTAAATGTACATACTGCATATTGGTCCAGCCAGGTTGCAAAGGATAAAAAGTGATTTGTATGCTATGTGATCCAGTCACAAAGAAATGAACAAGATTAGAACTCTTGGACTGGCAAATTTACTTTGCCATCTCAGTGGTTCCAACTAGAGATGCTCACTGACCCCCGTGTTTTGGTTTTGGTTTTGGATCTATATTACCTCCGGGTTTTGGTTTTGGTTTTGCCAAAACCGCCCTAGCGTGTTTTAGTTTTGGTTTTGTTTTGCTATTGTTTACAAAATTAAATTTTTTGGGCTAAAATCACATAATTTAGGTATTATTTTGTACCTACATTATTATTTACCTAACACTAATTTCCAGTCATTTCCATTCAATTTTTACCATCTCACAGGTCACAATGTGCTTTTCATACACTTTCAGCCAAATACTGCAGTGAGCTGGCTGGATGTTAAGTGACAGAGCAATGACACAAACATAGTGCAGTTTATATCACATCTAGAAAACATTTCCACACACCAGTGTCACAAACTTACAATAGAAAAGTAATACAAGATGGAATTTTCCTTGTGACCTCCCACCCACCCTTATGTTGGATCTTACAAAGGACATTCACACTTTAACAAACCAAGTACTTCAGCGACAAGGGCTGCCACTTTTGTGGCTGAAGTGCTTGGTTTGATTGGGCCCCAACTAAACCAGCTATCAATGCCCTAAAGGCAGAATAGACCAACAATGCTGTCAAATGAATTCTACACTGTCAAGATGTTGTCATCATCATCTTCAGCCTCATCATCACCCTCATCAGTGTGTACATCATCATCACAGACTATTAATTCATCTCCAATGGAATCCGCCATTACAGAAATGTCATTACTTGGATGTATATACCGGTAAAGGCCTTCCTCGTGATAGATGTAATTCATTTTGATGAGAATCATCTTTTCCACATTTATAGGAAGTAACCTCCTACGTCGATCACTGACAAGGTTCCCGACTGTGCTGAAAACTCTTTCTGAGTACACACTGAAGGGTGGGCAGCTTAGGTATTGCAAAGCAAGTTTGTATATGGATTTCCAAATTGATTGTTTTTCCTCCCAGTATGGAAAGGGACTGTCTGCCATGTTGATTTCAATGAACTCTTGAAAATAATCCTCCACCATCCTTTGCATGTTAATAGTAGGATCGGATGGAGTTATAGCCGAGGTCACCCTTTTTTTGCTAAATTCTTTCAAACCAGACCAGGGGGTAAATGTATTAACATGCGGGTTCTTCAACACCCGCGAGTTCAGCGTCTTCGGCGATTAAATTTAAAGCGGCGCTGCATTGTAAAGGGAAACTTCCCTTTACAATGCAGCGCCGCTTTAAATTTAATCGCCGAAGACGCTGAACTCGCGGGTGTTGAAGAACCCGCATGTTAATACATTTACCCCCAGATATCAAACTGATGTGGTCTGCCACCTGCGTCATCCCTGCTTCTCTTTGGAAAGTGCAATTTCTTGCTAGCAGCAGCTGCCTGAGAGATAGAAGGAGGAGACACCGTCAAGCCACAGACCACTTGAGGGGTCAACTTGCTGACCAGGACCTCCTTGCATCTATTCAGATCTCGGTCAGTTTAAAGCAAAGAATCTATGTAGGTCTTAAACGTAGGGTCAAGCATAGTGATCCGACTTCAAGATTTTATTAACTCTTGGGTCACGGCGAAGCGAATTAAGTACTTGATCTAAAAGGTCAACATACTTTGCGGAATTGATTTCTTTCATCTCCTCCTTCAGTTTCTCAGGCTTCTTTTCCAAAAGTCGAATTAAGGGAATGACTTGGCTCAAGCTAACAGTGTCTGAACTCACTTCACACGTCACAACTTCAAATGGTTTCAGCACCTTGCACAACACAGAAAGGATTCTCCACTGTGCAAGACTGGAATACATTCCTCCTCCTTTCCCAATATCATGGCTTGTGCAATACTGTCGAAGTCGTATAATTGGATGAACGAAAGTATATTGGTTAATATTGTTTTATTGTGCTACTCGTGGCATACTGCGATCGCACGGTAAAATGCACGCACACACTCGCATTACAACATTTAGTTATTTATATGATTCATATTCATATGGATTCCATTCCACAGTGATTTATGAGCAGATAGTATTTAGTTTATTATTAGTTTATATATTATGATTATATGTACACTTCAGTGTTATTTAAGGTTCAGGTTATAGGAAATGTGTCATGTCTGATATCATTTTAATCCCCTATTCATCAGCAGCTGTCCGGTTTATTCGCCGAAGAGATCGCATATTTGCATACTCTAGTTATTGATGTTAGGGAATAAATAGTCACAATGATACCAAACTGTAAAATGCTAATGGACTAGTTGTAACAGGTTTCTGGGTGGGAGAATCATCTGGAATGTTGACCCTCAGCCTTTGAGGGGGTTGTTTGAACTAGCCTATGACCTGCAGCACTCTGGACCTTCCTGATACCTGGACCTATAGAAGCAAGCCACGTCATCTGCATTGTTGTCTCTGTAACACTGAGTCTATATAATATAGCTGTGCTCCCACTGGCTTCAGTCTACATTGATCACAGTATTCTAGAGTGAAATACTGTCCACTGGTACCCGTGGGAGCGCATGCGAGTGTGGTATGTATTTATCTTTTGGTATTGGCTGTACTGTATAATAATCATGTATTGAACTGTTAAATTATTACATCTGCTAAAATAAATTACTTTGTGCCTTGGAAACACAATACAATCGCTTGGGCAATGCTTATTTGAAAACAATAGAATTACTTTAATAAGTTGGGGGCTCGAAGGTGAGGTAACATTATCGGACGATACGCAATGCATACGGATTTTGGTTCCTCAACAAAGGGTGGATGGATGTGTCACATACGGGAAAGAACGCACTGTGTTCAAAACCTGTTGTTCACTCTGTGTTGCGAAACCGAATGTCCGCAGTTGCGTAATCTGAAGGAATGCTAACTTGAATCTAGGGTCAAGAAAGAAAAATGTTTCTTTTTATTGTTGTTTTGCATTTTAAAAGGTATTGCATTGCATAGGGTATGTGTATTTCCTACTTAGCGTATGTTAACTTCCGGTATTGTTGCCACGTGTTTAAACAATCATGTTCATAGTCTGTTATACATGTACAGTATAATTACTTGGTAAAACCTCTGAAAAAGATATTACTTTTGGTTGGGAAAGTTATTTTCTGCGCAGAAAACTAAGATGTATGTGTTTGTTCATTTTGAAGTGAAAGTTGATTTACTGTTAAAAGGACAGGGATATCGGTTGCTGTCTGACGAGGCGGGCTGGACAACCGAGGTTAAGTATACACGGCAGGTATACTGGATGCAAAAGCTCTGTTAAAAGAGACTTTTGAAACTTTCTTCCCAATAATAATCGCAAAGTTTAGCATTAATTAGTATCGCTAAGCGGTGCGATCGGGCCGCATAGTTTATTGTGCAACCGTGCTTGTGACTTTGGTTGAACGGCTGGAGGAAATTACTCTGGTAAGGCGGGTAAACTCCGATGCTACCAGTTCAGTAGCATCAGATTTTGTGGTAGAGCCAGGGTATCGAGGAGCTGATAGCCCTGTGGCCCACAGTGATATTTCTGGGTTAGGAGGTGTGTGTGGGCGTAGCCTGTGAAACCGTCCACAAAGTAATAAAAAATCTCTAGTCGGTTCTGTTTGAAAGGAGAACAGGTAAAAAAGCCCTGTTTGCATAGCGTTGAGAAATAGGTTGTTTTCACAATGGGTGCGACGCAAACGCTAGAGATGGTTGATGTTGTGCTGCCTAAGGAAGGGTCAATTGGTTTTGCGAGGTTCCGTATGTTTAAACAGTATGGTACATACGCAACAGCGAATTGCGACAAATGGGTCAAGATGACCCGGGAGTGTGTGAAACCTTTCCCAAAATAGGTAGTTTCGAGTCAGAGATGTTCAATAATGTTAGAGATAAAGTGCGGTTGATTAAGTCAACAAAAACGAGAATTAAACATGATAGTTGTTTAAAATTGTGGCAACAGGAAGGGTACACGTGGCAAGGAAGCGCGTGCTCAGCGGAAGTAAGCGTACCGGAAATAAGCTTCCGGAAGCGTGCGTTGCAAAGCGTGGAGAACTGAGCGCTAGCGTGCCCCCGACAAATGTGGTCGGGGCGGTGAGTACAGCCGATACCAAAAATGTAAAAACTGTAACTAGTAACTTGTGTGTTGTTTTAAGTAATGTTAAAAGTAATGTTTCAAGACAAAGAAAAGGAACAATCCCACCAGCAGGGGCAGCGGCTGAAAGTGGTGAGAATAATGAAAAGGTTAACAAAGGGGGAGACATCCATTGTACTGCAACAGCAATTCCAACAACTAGTTCCGAACATAGTGATTTGGTAGGCTTACATCCTGTTCGCACAACAGCAGTTCCCAATGGGAAGGCAGACAAAGATGGTGAAGTTTATTAGGAGATTGCTAGAAGTTAGGCATACAGATATGCATCTCTGTGTAGAACATTGGAGTAGGGTTTTTGCCACAAGATACGACATAATGTGAAACCCTAGAAAATGTAGAATTTTCGTGTTTTATATTTTTTTCACTGTTAGACAGACATGTACTGGGTACTGTTATATTTGAAGAAAGTGTTATAGATATAGACTCCTTTGCCTTTCTCACTTAGTCAAGTAGTTGAATGTGGGATAATGAAAATGGCATGTGAGTTGGCAGAGGGAAAATCGATTAATATACATTGGTCTTCAGCATTTTTCTAGTCTAGGGGGCGACGTTGAGTTGACTGAAAAATCTTTTATAGCAATACCAGCACATGAGTAGGACACTATATAGAGGACTTTACACAGTGACACAGTTACCAACTGAAGTAGCAGCTAGTAAAATCCACACTTACACACACGACTATACATGGCTGTCACACCAGGGTGAACATAGCTGTCAAATAGACAGCATGGTTTTATGTGACAGCTGACAAATTTATGTTTTGTTTTGTTTTTTCGTTATATTGTTTCAAAATATGAACACACACACACACACACATCCACACATACACATATTAGTTAATATATGAAGATTTGGGTTACGTGAAGAATTTCTCCAGGTGAAACAAATCCACGTCATCCAATTACCACCTTGCAGGATTCTCAAGTATACACTGGTGTACCAATGAAATATGTCTGGGTAAAGGTGTATTGAAATGTGTCTAATGTATTACTGTGTCATACTCAAGGCTTTTGTTATTCAATGTGATAGCCCTAGAGTTATAATAGGTGATAGGAATATTCATGTTATTTATAATAAATGTATAATGTATGAGTAGTGGTAATTGGTGATTAGATTAACCACTGACTCAACATTTTTTGTTTATTTCTGCATATTTACTCCATTAATCCACCGGAGGAAAAACATCAAGTATTACATCATCAGAGATGTTTTAATATGTACTATTAAGAGATATCTACTGGAAGAAATTCCTACACTCCAGTTTTTGATGGAACATTTAAAAAGGAAGATTTACACTCTAGTTGTCGGAAATGTGGTTATTGTTTAATGCGCCTTTTGTACTTTATTGTTTTTAGCAAATTACAAGCATTTTAAAAACACTGGCTGCTTGCAACTGGAAGAGGGGGAAGTCTTGGGAGTCCTTGCTTTTGTCATTTTGCTCTGGTCAGCGTCCGTTTCTAGCAGAAATATCTTGCTAATTATGATCAGTTTCAGAATTCTAATAAATAACAGGATAAGACAGCTCTCCATTTTTCCAAACAAATTCTGCATCTTTAATTTCAAAATATATTTTTTGGAATTGTTAATAGATTTTCTCTTTCCCTAGAAGGGAGTATTGATGACAGATGGCTAAGCTCCATTATGACATTTGTTTTCACTGACATGAAGATGACATTAAACACCAGTGGTCATGTATGAAGCGCCAATCAGCTGAGGCAAAGCGGAAAACCTAACTTTGGTCCTGCTGACTATTTTGCTTGATTACCCAGCCACACTCTAGTACTGGGACCATCACTAAAAACTCAGGCTTATTTAACTAGTAAGCAAATTCTGCAATAATATTACATTCTCTTTTCTTTAAAATAAGCCCTATATACTTCAGAGCTATAACACAAATATTTCTTTAACTATGTCTCTCTCTTTCTCTCTCTCTCTCTCTCTCTCTTTCTATATATATATATATATATATATATATATATATATTAAGCATGTTAACTAGAATGTTTACGAATGTCTCTTTTAGATCTCTCAAACACAGTCTTTGTTTCATCAATCATGTCAGACCTTTCCTGGAAGACAGTCTGTTCGCTGATTTTAACACAAGTATCCATGTCAGTTGAAGGATATTCAGACATTTTGTCTTTTTGATGAATCGGTTGAGGTCTAAAATCTTTCCAATTCCTTCTAACTTCAGTTACTCTTGGTGTTACTTGTGCTTGCATCGTGACTTTCTGAATCCAAATGTTGTTATCATAATCTCTGAGATGGACTTGAACTCCTGGGGGTATATTTACTAAATTGCGGGTTTGAAAAAGTGGAGATGTTGCCTATAGCAACCAATCAGATTCTAGTTGTCATTTTATAGAATGTGCTAAATAAATGGTAGCTAGAATCTGATTGGTTGCTATAAGTAACATCTCCACTTTTTCAAGCCTGCAGTTTAGTAAATATACCCCCTGATCTAAGAACAGACAGACTCTTTGCCCTTTTATCATGGAATATATTTTGTTTCACCTGTTGTCTTTCCTAACTGAGTTTGATTAATGTTGAATCATGCATTTTTCAAGCAGTTCTTCACGTATTGGAAAATTTGCTCTATTCCTCCTTCCCATTAACATTTGCGCTGGAGAAAGCCCATTCTGCAAAGGTGCATTAGGATAAATTAAGATACTTTTGTAAAAATCTTCTTTACCACCCTGTGCTTTCTTCATAAGGATCTTTACAGTTATTACTGAACCTTCTGCCAGTCCAGTTGATCTGGGATACTCGGTACTTGATCTATTGTGTACAAATTCCCATTCTATTAGAAACTGCTTAAATTCAGCACTGAAAAACTGAGAACCATTGTGTTCCCACTTCGATGGGAACACCATGTCTTGCAAAAACTGACTTCATGCAATTGATCACAGATCTAATAGTTGTTGTTTGTGATGTTTTCACCTCAGGGTAACTAGAAAAATAATCAGTAGTGGCAATGTACGTCTTTCCATTACAATCAAATAAGTCTGTTCCTACTTTCTGGTATGGTCTCTCTGGCACTGCAGGAGACCTCAGCGGCTCGACTTGTTGGTTTGGCCCATATGTAAGACACAATTTGCATGTTCTTTGCGCTTGGTTCATTCTTAGCCAGTACTTCACCTCTCTTGCTCTTCTCTTACATTTCTCTTCACCCTTGTATATCTTGCACAACATGCTTTTTCTGATTCGTGCAGGTATGACAAATCTATTTCCTTTGTAAATTATCTCATTAACTACAGTAAGGTCCCTCCGGTACATCCAATAATCATGAATAGACGGTGGACAAGCATTTTTTTCTGCTGATCATCAGAATGACTCCTTTTAGCATTGCCATTGTTTCATCGGGCATTTTTTCTCTTTTAATCTGTTTCTATCTTGCAAGCGACACTGGAAGAGAAGCTACAACCATGTTAACATATATTTCAATCTCATTGTCCATCTGACTTATAGAACTTTCACGTTTGTCCACAGCATGTGAAAGCGTGTCAGCATTGTACATGTATTACCCAGGACAGTACAGCAATTGTACATCATACTTTTGCAATCTGATAAGCAGTCGTTGAATTCTCATATATCATCCTGTAAAGATTTGACCGTGGTAGCTACCAATGGCTTGTGATCAGTTTCTACTGTAGACACTTCACTATACACATGGTGATGAAATCTTTAACATGCATAAGTGATTGCTAGTAACTCTTTTTCTATTTGGACATATCTTGTTTCAGCACTTGTCAATGCTGTGGATGCAAATGTAACAGGCTGTCTCATCATATTCTTGCAACAACACTGAAATTAGTCCAAATTGTGAAGCACCTTCCGACAGCCTTATTCTTTTTGTAGAATCAAAATAAGTTAGAACCAGTTGCTCTGCAATTTCTTGTTTAAGCTTCTACAAACTTTATTCTTGTTCATGTGACCATATCCACTCATTATCTTTGTCTATCAACCATCTCAGTGGAACTGACTGTTCTGAGAGTTGAGAGATAAACTTTCCTAAGTAAGTGATCATCCCTAGAAATCATCCCTAGGAATCTTCTGATGTCATCTTTGTCATTGGGACCCTCTATATTCACAATGGCTGATATTTTTCTTGGGTGAGGTTTTACACCTTGATCTGAGATAACATTGCCCATAAAAGTAAGTGTTTTCACTGCAAACTCAGATTTGTCTTTGTTGAACCTTAACTTCACTTTCCTAGTGAGTTCCATAACTTGTTTCCCTCTGGAGTATTGTTCTTCATTCATAGAACCTCAAATGATGATGTCATCCATTATTGTTTCAACACCTGGAATATGTTCAAATATCACGTGTATTAATTTGTGGTACACTTCAGGAGCAGACAATATTCCATATGTCAACCTCAGGAATCTGTATCGACCTTCTGGCGTATTAAATGTACATTGCTTTGTACTGGCTTCATCTAACTTTATTTGCCAGAACCCTGATAATGCGTCTAATTTACTGAACCATTTTGCTCCAGCAAACTGCGACATGATTTCATCTCTGGTTGGTAGTTTGAAATGTTCTCTTTTAATGGCTTTAAGTGTCTTGTAACCAGACATATTCTGAGCTGTCCATATTTCTTTTGTAATATTACTAATGAGCTTACCCAATCTGTAGGCTCATCAATTTTCTCTGCCATGCCTAGGGCTACCATGTGGCTTAGTTCATTTTTTAGTTTTTCTCTCATTGCAAATGTCAATTTTCTCCAGTGGGGTATTACAGGAGGAACCTGTTCATCTATGTTTATCTTATGCTCACCAAGCAAACGTCATAAACCCTTAAATACGTTACCGTACTCAGTAAACCATGACTTGCACTCATGGTTTCCTTGTGATGTCATCATAAAGACTTTCTTTATTAAGTTAAGCTTCTTGCAGGAACTTAAACCTAAAATTGGCTGCACATTCTTTTCCACAATCAGTAAAGATGCTTTGAACCATTTACTTTTGTACTTCAAAGTGACTGTGCAGGTGCCTTTTATTGGAATGTTCTCCCCACTATAACCTGTAACTTTCAACTTGGCTGGATGCATCTCACAGTCATGCATAGATGTCATATTCATTTGCACACCCATATCAAGCTTAATCGGAATAACAGTCTCATTCACAGTTAAAGGTACAATCCATTCCTTCTTATCTGCAGAGCAAAGGTCAATGGAATCTACAAAATCTTTTCCATATCATCCTGTTTCCCACTATGCTTCTTGTTTGCATTTAGCAAAATGATTATTTCTACCATATGCCATGCCAGATTGGCCATAAGATGGGCAATTTCTAGGACTATGACTACTCACACATCTGCTACACATTTTTCTATTAAGCTACATTTTATTTTGTTTCATTTTAGCAAATGGCGGTCAGTTTTATTCACTATGTGTACTGCGCCATCATTTTCATTAAGCAGTTTCTTTGCCTGTAATCTAGTAGTTTCTGCGGCTTTACACATTTTCACTGCTTTGTCTAATGTGAAATCTTGTTCGCTTTGTGATCTGTATCTGAGTCCTTTATCTGACATTCCACAAACAATCAACGATCTCTAATCAGCAATTCCTTTACATCCCCAAACTCACAGGTTTTGCTGAGTGATCGCAGTTCTGTCACATATTGATCAAAACTATCTGATTTCTTCTGACCACAAGTGAAAAGCTTATATCTTTCATATGTCACATTCTTTCTTGGGACAAAGTATTCTTCAAACTTTTGCATTATAGAGGATAAGACCCTATTTTGTCCCTCAGCAAACTGAAAACTATTATAAATGTCCAGCATATCCTCTCCTATTTCATGGAGTAAAACTGATGCTTTTGACTTATCGTCCTCCTGGTCTGCACCACGGGCAGTAAGGTATACATTATTATTATTATTATTATTATTATTATTATTAATTTTTATTTATAGGGCGCCACTAGGTGTCCGTAGCGCCATACAGGGACAAACAAGTACAATACAAGGTGGGACGGCACGGTACAGTAAACAGTAAGCACAGTAACTCAGTAAGCTCAAAGCACAGCTAGAGAGAGGGGGAGGGAAGACCAGCAAGCGCTGGAGCCCAAGAGGAAGGGCGCGGATGACGGGGAGACCCCCAGGGGGGTGGGGGGAAAGGTAGCTGGAGAGCAGAGTTAGAAGTGTAGGAAACAGGAGGAGAGATGGCCCTGCTCAAGGGAGCGTACAATCTAAGGGGAGGGGTAGACAGACAGAGAGACACAGGGATGAAAGGGAGAGAAGGGGGAACGGGGGCAGAGTCAGGGGAGGGGGAAGAGGGGGGGAGGCAGAAAAAGGTAGGAAGTTAAGTGGAAAACTGGAAGGCTTTGAGAAAGAGGTGGGTTTTTAGAGCCCGTTTGAAACTGGACAGATTAGGGGATGTTCTGATGGAGGGAGGGAGCTTGTTCCAGTGGAGGGGGGCAGCGCGGGAGAAGTCTTGGACACGCGCATGGGAGGAGGTGATCAGAGGGGAGGAGAGGCGACGGTCATTGGCAGATCGGAGAGGGCGGGATGGAGCATGAATAGAGATGAGGTTGGAGATGTAGGGAGCAGTAGAGTTGGCGAGGGCCTTGTATGTGAGAGTGAGGAGCTTGAACAGAATTCTGTAGGGGAAGGGGAGCCAGTGAAAAGCTAGGTAGAGGGGGGAGACAGAAGAGGAGCGGCGAGAAAGGAAGATAAGCCTAGCGGCTGCGGTAAGAACAGAACGAAGGGGAGCGAGATGAGAGTGGGGGAGGCCAGTGAGGAGAAGGTTGCAGTAGTCCAAGCAGGAGATGATCAGGGAGTGGATAAGACATTTGGTGGCATCTTGGGAGAGGAAGGGCCGAATGCGTGCGATGTTACACAGCTGGAAGCGGCAGGATTTAGCAAGAGAGAGAATGTAAGGGGCAAAGGAGAGAGAGGAGTCGAGGATGACACAGTGGCAGCGAAGTTGGGGGACAGGGGAGATAGAGGAGGAGCAGACAGTGATAGAGAGGTCAGAGGGGGAGGAAATATGAGGGGGAGGAAAGACAATGAGTTCGGTTTTGGCGAGGTTGAGTTTGAGGAATCTAGAGGACATCCAGGAGGAGATGGCAGAGAGGCAGGTGGACACCCTAGAGAGGAGGGAGGGAGAGAGATCAGGAGAGGAGATAGAGTTGAGTGTCATCAGCATAAAGGTGGTACTTGAGGCCGTAGGAGCTGATGAGTTCACCCAGGGAAGAGGTGTATAGAGAGAAGAGTAAGGGTCCAAGAACAGAGCCCTGTGGGACCCCGACTGAAAGGGTGGAAGGGGGGGAGAGAGACCCAGAGGTGGTGACAGAGAAAGAACGGTCAGCCAGGTTTGAGGTGAAAAGGACAGGACAGGGCCGGAGAGGCCAAAGGACTGGAGGGTGTGGAGCAGGAGGGGGTGGTCGACGGTGTCGAAAGCTGCAGAAAGATCAAGGAGGATAAGAAGGGAGAAGTGGCCCCTGGCTTTAGCAGAGAGGAGGTCATTGGTAACTTTAGCCAGGGCAGTTTCGGTGGAGTGAAGGGGGCGGAAACCAGACTGGAGAGGATCAAGGAGGGAGTGAACAGAAAGGTAGGAGGTGAGATACATTAAACCTTTGTTTAAATCTTTTCCAATTCTCAGACAGATTACCATGTGCATGCCTTTTGGAGCGGTCAGTCTATCCATTGCTTATGCACAGTTGCTATGTGACAAGTTTTGTTCGGAGCAGATTTTTACTCACTGTTCAACACAGACAAACCACCTGCAGGATCTCTGCACACTAGTCCTTGTAAACCTCTTCTGACACCATGTCTGCTTGTGCTTCTTTTGGATTATAGAACACTAGAGCATGGGTAACACTATGTGCTATATTTATTCAGCCATTACAGAACTACAAGATCACATTAAAGCCAGCCACACCTTGTCCTGAGACCATCACTAAAGACTTATTTAACTAATAAGGGAATTAGGGAATGTCAACAAATATTATGCATATATGAATTCTGCAGTAACATCACACTGACTACCTTGTTTTACTTGAATGTGTATGTGTTTGATGAGGAACAGAAGTTTGCACAATCATTTACCCATTTTTGCCTGTAAAGTTTTGACAAATACACCAGTAGATATCACATACTTGCCTACTTTCGGCAAGTGTAGTCCGGGAGAAGGGCGTGACTAGAGGGCGGGAGGGGGCGAGGCGCGGCCAAATGCGTTATTTTGACCCAACCCCCCCCCCCCCACGAAAATGCCGTTTTGTTGCGTGGACGGGGCCAAAATTACGCGATTCGCCGCAAATCGCATCATTTAGGCTAGGCCGTTGCGGGATGCGGGAGACTTGCTTGTGCTCCCAGGAATCCGTGAGACCGACCCGGATTTCGGGAGTCTCCCGGACATTCCGGGAGAGTTGGCAAGTATGAGGTATCACCATTGACTGGTTACTGTACAGCTTATGGTACCAATAATATGGACCAAACTACATTTTTTTGCCAGTCAGTGCATTTTACCAAATACACCAGTGATTTGCGGGTGTCTTTCTATACCCAGATATCCAATGGCCTTCCAGACAAGTACAAATTGTGCTTTCCAGCAGCCAGGACATACAAAATTATTAATAGTAGTAGTAATACTATTTTTATTATTATCATTATAATACTTTATTTATAAAGCTCCAACATATTAAGCAGTGCTGTGTATAGAGGGGACTTTAATAATAATAAAAAAAAATCCAATGCCCTGAAAAAGCAGGTAAAGATGGCCCTGCCCAAATTAACTTACAATCAAAGAGATTTGGGCAGCATTTAATATATAAAGTAGCAGAATAACAATAGTAGCTGTTGGGGAAAGTGTGGGCGATTAGAGTAAGGCTGGTATTTGTGCAGCCCCATATAGTGCGGTATGAGTGTACTTTGTAATGTGATAGAAAAAAGTAAAATAGAAATCAGACTGTACTGTTTACACAGCTAAATCTAGTGCACATACAAGTGCACACGGTCACAGAGAGCTTTCTACAGACATATAATATAATATATAATCCAGAAAGAACGAGTGTTTGAGGGTCTGTATTGTAAGCTCTCTTTTATGAGGCTCTAGGCATGAGAAATTTGTTGCAGGTTCATTATGTTTCGTAAACAGTGATTGGCCTGATTATTTATTTAGCAATTTATTAAAGTTAGGATAAATAATGATAAATTACAAAAGAACACCCCTAAAATCCACAGACACGATTTACATATAACATTTATTATGAAACTTGGGGGCCAATTCAATTCAAAGAAATGTGCCACCAGACATCACCGGCTGCGTACATTAACAAGATCGCATATTTTACTGCACACCTCTATAGGATACATCTGTAATGTTGCATTGACGCAGAGCGCCTTTGTGACCATTTCAGAAGCACTCCGTGGTGCATCGCTTTGAATTGAATGAGATCGTAGTGACATTTGTAATAAAGGTTCATATTAGGTATCCCTATAAGCGTTACTAGCCATAGAATATTATTGGCAATATATTTGTAGGGTTACAATAAATTAAAAACAACAAGCAGTGAAATCATGGCATATTTGCTATATCAAAATACAATAAATATACTTATTCCAATATGCCACCAAAAGGGAGAGCAATTCGTATCCAATCTACTATAAAACCCACGTGGCTAGAATACAAAATATAAAAAATTGTTAATCAAAGTAAAAGTGACTTATGGAGAAAATTCAAAAATTGTTCTGGTCATATGGGCCAAAATACATGTGGCTCTGAAGCTGTTAGGAGTCGGGATAGTGCTCCGTATCATCCGAAAATTGAGCAATATATTTTGCTAATCCAGTACTTGGTTCAGGATGTTAATATTAACATGTAGGCCTGAAAAAGTAAAACAAATCAAATTGACAAAGCTAATTCTGCTGCAACAAAAACGTTCACATTCACAAAAAAAACACTTAGTAAGCGTGTCTAGTAGTGTGTCATTTTATCGTTTCCCAAAATAGTAGATGCTACTCTAATTTTTCTCTTTTCTGCTTGAAGTTGGTAAGATGAAGAAATCAGAATGGTATGCCATGATATGATTCCTTTTGACAAGACATGACTATCTTCCCTGTGGGAAAATGGACTTCCGGTTGATACAAGCTGACACAAAATCTTACAGGGCTTTGTGTAGCACATCACATCAGCTCTTAAAGTTCATGAGTCATAGTATCCAATTAAGGACGTACCATATACACACATTTTAAAAGTATCAAATGAATATATGTTCATGGTATTAAGTCATTTCATGTAATGCATGATATTAATTTATAAGCAGCATATTAATTTGATTGTACAAATATAAGGGCTTACATTTTAAAGAAATACAAGTAAAATGTATGAACTTCATTGTATTTACTGGTTTCTTTGACAACTGGTTTCTTTGACATCACAATCTTCTGCATGAGTTTAAAAAGGAGCCTCACATCACTTCTCTGTGCTGTTAAGGTATCCTGATCCTTCCACTAATAAACTATCAGTCTTTGGCTTTCTGCCTGCTTTGAATTACCTCTTTAAACTATGATGCTTATCTGTCACTTGCAATCCTGCATGCAATTAATTGAAGGACGTTAGTGGACAAGTCACTGCTTCCCACAAGATCAGCACAATCATCTCCTGAAATAATCTGTGCTGCTGTCTTCCTTCTGGGGATTTGGGGCCTGATTCATTAAGGATCTTAAATGCAGAGGATCCTTATTTCAGTCTCCTGGACAAAACCATGTTACAATGGAAGGGGTGCAAATGAGTGTTCTGTTTTGCACATAAGTTAAATACTGACTGTTTTTTCATGTAACACACAAATATCAACTTTAAATTTCAGTGTACAAATAAGTTATCAAGTATTTGTGTGCTACATGAAAAAACAGTCAGTATTTAACTTATGTGCAAAACAGAATACTAATTTGCACCCCTTGCATTGTAACATGGTTTTGTCCAGGAGACTGAAATAAGGATCCTCTGCATTTAAGATCTTTAATGAATCAGGCCACTGATTACTACAAGATGCTGTATCCTCATCTACTTCAAAACAAGATACACATGAACATATAGGGCCTGATTCATCAAGGCCCGCATACTGAGTGCAACCTGTGTTTAGTATTATTTAGGCTTTGCGCACTTGCAGATTCATCAAGGCACGGATCTCAATATACATGCGCTGTTGAAATCAGTGTAGGTCTGCTGTGCTCTACTACACAAGAAGCTGCAGGATACGTCTCATACCTTTGTGGACTATAAATTTGCAAAAGAACGCGCAGAAATAAAAATATGGAGTTATTGTCACCTGTTCATAATATAAGCATTAATGATAAAACAGTTAAAGTAAAAAACAAGTGTTTTTTTTAAAAAAATTCATTATTTGGCTATTCTCAATGTCTGCTGAGCATATGATACATTTTTACAGTTACTCATGATTGCAAACACATGTTATAGCATGCATACGAGACTGTCATCACTACTGATCAGGACTTAGGGGTATATTTACTAAACTGCGAGTTTGAAAAAGTGGAGATGTTGCCTATAGAAACCAATCAGGTTCTAGATTTCATTTACTTAGTGCATTCTACAAAATGACAGCTAGAATCTGATCGGTTGCTATCGGCAACATCTCCACTTTTTCAATCCCGCAGTTTAGTAAATATAACTCTTAGACTAGCCCTGTAGCTGGAGCAAGAGATATGGCAGAACAACAAGTAACTTTGAGATGGTCAGAGCTGGATTTGGACGTGGCTGCATGTGCTTGAGATTGGCCCTTACTGTACAGTGACTATGACAAAATGCCCCTTCCCCGCCCCATTCACTCCCCAAAATTGTAGGCTGTAGTATGTGTCCTTTGCATTCAAAGACAGAGTGGTCGGGGCTCCATATGTCCCAGATCTGGGACTGAGAGAATTTGTGTACGAAGCGCAGCATTAAAGAATAATAAATAATAGGTGATTTGACTGTAGTCAAACACACTTTAACAGGGGGATAAACTAATTGTAACATAATATAACAAATATAAAGTCCATACCACAGAAATTCTAATATAGTGTAATAATTCATTACTGTAGTTAAACTGTGTCAAATGTTTTCAAATAAGATATTTACAGTTAATGCTCTGCTTTGTTTTTCAGCTGAGGACTGCAAGTCCAAAGACACAGTTTGCTGGTAAACGCCGGTAGAAATGTGAAGGGAATGGAGGCCCATGGGCCCCCACCCCCGTGTCGCCGGAGCTGCACGCGCCGCCCCCCCCCCCCCCGCCATGATCGGTGCTGCCCGCGCCCCACCCCCCCCCCCCGGCACTTACCCTCTTCTCCGGCGCGCTGTACTCTCTTTACTGAGGAGATCTCGTGAGAGTGAGACTCACGAGATCTCCTCAGTAAGGAGACTACAGCGCGCCGGAGAAGGACTGCAGTAAAAGTGCTCAGCAGCACTGATCGCGCCGGGGGCGCCCCCGCCCCCGAACGATCAATACTGCTGCTGAGCACTTTCAAGGGCCCCCTGGATGCCATAGGCCCCTGAGCTGTAGCCCAGTTAGCCCTATGGTTAATCCGGCCCTGACTGCAAGTCACTGTCTTTTTGCACCAGTGCACCTAGATGGTCCACCCAGCACAGCTTCTCTCCATTCTAGAGCGATGTCTCCACAAGCTGGAAGGTTTAAGTAGGAAATAAAATCTAATGCACTATGCAAAAGTGTCATATCAAAGTCCAACCTCCAACCTATTAGTAGAACCACCTCTTTCATTTAATAAGATGTTTATATTTGTCTCCTAAAAAAATACTCTGCTTAGATTCATGTGTTACTTCAATTAATCACAAGAGTAAAGGTACATTAGATTTGTCTTTATTACATTTAGTATTTTTAAGTGTTTGAAGCTTTTTTTTATATCAAAAATGCACCTAGGAATGGGCTTCTCCGGCAAGAAGTAAATGCTCAGTGTCTCATTTTTTTGCGGGTACAGAAAACAAGTATGTTTAGTTGTGGTCAGTGTGTTGCAGTTACGGTTTACTAGCTGTAAAATATAGAGAGAATATATAAATCAGGCAGGCAATGCTGCAATAATGTTTACACAGAACAATCATGGCCAATAGTTTTGAGAATGACACAAGTATTGGTTTTCACAAAGTTTGCTGCTTCAGTATTTTTAGACCTTTTTGTCAGATGTTGCTATGGTATACTGAAGTAAAATTACAAGCATTACAAGTGTCAAAGGCTTTTATTGACAATTGCATTAAGTTTAGGCAAAGAGTCAATATTTGCAGTGTTGGTCTGGGGAGTTTCCTGGCCACGGACCCAAAATATCGATGTTTTGATCCCCGAGCCACTTAGTTATCACTTTTGCCTTATGGCAAGGTGCTCCATCATGCTGGAAAAAGCATTGTTCGTCACCAAACTGTTCTTGGACGGTTGGGAGAAGTTGCTCTTGGAGGATGTTTTGGTACCATTCTTTATTCATGGCTGTGTTCTTAGGCAAAATTGTGAGTGAGCCCACACCCTTGGCTGAGAAGCAACCCCACACATGAATGGTCTCAGGATGCTTTACTGTTGGCATGACACAGAACTGATGGTAGCGCTCACCTTTCCTTCTTCGGACAAGCATTTTTTCAGAAGCCCCAAACAATCTGAAAGTTGATACATCAGAAAATGACTTCACCCCAGTCCTCAGCAGTCCAATCGCTTCACCTCACTCAGGGCCTGATCAACCAATAGGCTGATCAGGCTGCAGCCTGGGGCGCTGGGACCTGGAGGGGCGCAACATCGGCAGCATTTAAGATTTTCTTTTACATTTATTTTATGTACTATTGATTTTCGTGCACACAAAGCCGGCTCTCCCCATTCTCCAGCCTGTCGCTCCTTCCTCCCCTCTCCTCCTACCCACTCCTCTCCCCTCCCTCCTCACTCACTGCCTGTCGGTGTGATGTCATCACCAGGTCCCGACTGTGTCAGTGAGGAGCTGTATTGAGAGGAGTTGACTGCCGGTGGAAAAGAAGAAGACAGGTAAGTATATTTGTGTTTATGCAGGAGGACAGAGTGTGTCTGCAGAAAAGGGGACAGAATGTGGGCAGAAAGGGGGACAGAGTGTGTGTGCAGAAAGGGGGACAGAGTGTGTGTGCAGAAAGGGGGACAGAGTGTGTGCAGAAAGGGGGACAGAGTCTGTGCAGAAAGGGGGGCATAGTGTGTGCAGAAAGGGGGGCAGAGTGTGTGCAGAAATGAGGACAGAGTGTGTGCAGAAAGGGGGGCATCGTGTGTGCAGAAAGGAGGACAGAGTGTGTGCAGAAAGGGGGGCATAGTGTGCGCAGAAAGGGGGGCAGAGTGTGTGCAGAAAGGGGGACAGAGTGTGTGCAGAAAGTGGGGCATAGTGCGTGCAGAAAGGGGGACAGAGTGTGTGATTTGAAGGAGGACAGAGGGTGTGTTTTGAAGGGGTACATAGTGTGTTCTGAGGGGGGCAACGTGCAGGGGAGTCATGAATTGGCTGCTACGTGTGATGAAATGGCTGGGGGGTCATCTCTGTATTGTGTGGTGTTCATGACGATGTTCTCTAAAGAGCCTAATCATTGAGGGTTTGTAATTTTTGTACATTTACAAAACAGGTCCACAACTTTCCAGAAAATAGCTAAACGACAATAAAGCTGTAACAACAAGCAAGAAAGAACAGCAAGAACAGGTAAAAGAATCTGTCTAATTTTGTTTGCTGGAAAGTACTCCTGAATATTCCTTTAATGAGTTTGGGGGGGTATTAGCCTAGGGCGGCCAGAACCCTTAATCAGGCCCTGACCTCACTGTGCATGCAGATGCACTCACACCTGCCTGCTGCCATTCCTGTGCAAGCTCTACACGGTTGGTGCCCCAATTCCGCAGCTGAATCAACTTTAAAAGACGGCCCTGGCACTTGCTGGACATTCTTGGGGCCCCTGAAGCCTTCTTCACAACTAGTGAAGCTCTCTCCTTGAAGTTCTTGATGATCCGATAAATGGTTGATTTAGTTGCAATCTTACTAGTAGCAATAACCTTGCCTGTGAAGCCCTTTTTGTGCAAAGCAATGATGACTGCATGTGTTTCCTTGCAGATAACCATGATTAACAAAGGATGAACAATGATTTCAAGCACCACCCTCCTTTTAAAGCTTCCAGTCTGTTATTCTAACTCAATTGGCATGACATAGTAATCTCCAGCCTTGTCCTCGTCAGCACTCTCACCTGTGTTAACGAGAGAATCACTGACCTGATGTCAGTTGGTCCATCTGTGGCAGGGCTGAAATGCTGTAGAAATGTTGATTTTGGGATAAAGTTCATTGTCATGGCAAAAAGGAACTTAAAATGAATTGCAATTCATCTGAACACTCTTCGTGACATTCTGGAGTATATGCAAATTACCAGCATAAAAACTGATGCAGCAGACTTTGTGAAAAATAATATTTGTGTCAGTCTCAAAACTCTTGGCCATGACTGTACACACTGTACTGTAGCAAATACAGTGCATACATAAGACTGGGCTACTCATAGCCGCATTCATCCTCTCCCCGACATTCTGGGAGAGTGGGCAACTATGACATATGTACATTTGTATGAATTACCAGGTATAGACTCGGGTTTCCCAGGTCCTACACATTGTGCTCTATCAACCAAGCCACAGATAGAAATCACTGCGGCCTATGAAGAGGAGTCTGCTGGCTCTGGATTTTGTCTGTTCGAAGCATGACCAATCATTAGGTATTCTCACTGAACTCATTATCAAAATTTGGCTTCCAAGCAGTCCTTAATATTCAGACAGGAGGTTTCAGTCTGTGTGCTGAAACTGCTATTTGACATAAGGGAGTGATTATAGTTGATGAAGATAGTGATAGTTGCACCATGGGATATCTACCTAGCACCATTGTTCTGGGTATCCAAGTTGCTACAATTGGTGGGCCCAAGAGATGAGCTAAAACTGGGCCACCTACTGTACATTGAAAGGGCACACCCATTTCTTTCATTTAGCAGAAGGGTCACTCTGGTTGCTCAGGTATAAGGAATGTGCCTTTGATGTTGACAGGTGGCTAAGGAATTTTATTCTGATTGAAAAGTCAACATCAAATATTTCTATTATAAACTAATCTTACTATAGATCTATAAGCCATGCAACATGTTTCACACGCTTAAGGTGGTGGTAGTCATTTTTCCGTCGGCAATAAAACCGACAACAGTTACAGCAATGTAAAAAAGCTGATTACTGTAAGCCCGAAAACGATTAAATATGGACTTATAAAGACTGTATAATGTATTTCAGGCAGTGATTCCAGACTTTTCTGCTTTAAAACTGGCAATCTGACTGCCCACTAGAAGTCACGTCATTTGCCCTGGAGACATTTTACAAAGTCGGATTTTACACATGACGGGATCTAAGTGTATAAGAAATGTTGGATGCAACTTATATAGTAAGTCTATATTTCATAATTGTTGGGCTTACAGTTATCGCATTTTTTACGGTGCTCTAAGTGTTGTCGGCTTTATTGCCGATGGACAAATGTCCCCCATCCACTGAAGGCAGGTCACACCATAATGTAAGTTATTTATGCTCTACTTGCCTCAAAATACGGCGCTGCACAGTTCCTGTAGACATTAAAGTTGGTAACATTGGGTCTGATCTCATAGCTGGGGAAAGGACAAGAGCTAAGCCTAGCCTAATCACTAAATATGGGGAGGTTTAGGCTTAGAATCTCTCACCTTCAGTGTTATCAGACAGATGATTATTGGAGACTCAAGATGTGGTTACAAACCATTAAGCAGATAATGAATAACAATGTTTTGGTATAGTCTTGCTAATAAAGTATATTGCTGATTATCCAATTTTTTTTTTCATTAATTCTCCTGGAATTTCACACATCCAATGAAATAGGTTCTTCTGCAGCTTTCAATGGTAAAATGGCAGCATCTATGTTGCACCATTAAGAATAGACAGATAAAGATTAGCTATACATCCTATGAGTCTCTCCACTTGTGTCTAGAAGTCAATTCACTCCTTAAGTTGTCTTTCTAAGGATTCTATTGCCACAGTGTCAGCAGAGTTGAAAAGTGTCATGATTATAGCCTAATCAGGATAATTATGGAAATATTATGTTAATGTTGTCATATCTGAATTGACTTTAGTGAAAATGATTTTCAGCAAGTCATCTATGTATAAGCAAACTGTAAACCCAGATGTCAAAAGTCCTAGAATAAATCACTAGAACCATGCCCCCTTTCACTTAAAGCAGAAGGTTCTTAGTATTACTTAGTTGCCCCAAGCTCTTAGGCACGTAGTAGTGGGGGCTTTTTATGGAACTCTCTCTAGTGCAAGGTATATAGAAGACCATGGTCATGTGACGCTGTGCTATAACAGGAAATATAGACACTCGCACAAACTAGGGGCTGTGTCTGTGTAAAAGTCAGGAAACCTCCAGAGGTCCAAGCAGGCAGTTGAGTCTTAATCACAGAAGATGAGGCCTGGCAAAGAGTAGTCAAGGTTCAAAGCAACGGTTAGAAAATGCAACAATATAGAGAGTGGTCAGGGTACAAAGCAGGGTTGAAAGACAGAACCAGGACTGCAGTGACAGGGAGGCTTCTCACAGGAAAAGCGTGACTGCTTTTATAAAGAGCTGAGATCCATTACATCTGATTTACTACTGTGTGATCACATGATTGCACTGCACAGCCTGCCCAGCTGCTTGGAGATGTCCATTGCAACTGAGCAGCCAGGTAAGGAAGTGGAGGATAGCCAAGGGGTGAGGTTGGGGTTCGTGTCAGCTCATAGAAACATGGGGTTAATGTATTTTGATAAAGGAAATGGACATATTTCAGGGACCTGTTTTTTTGTCAACTTACCCTAACTATTTACTCAGACATGCCCTGTTATGGGAAGCATAATGTATCAAAGCTAAACTTTTCATTACCAGGAATTGAGAAGACCTCTTTATAAATTTGTAACCACTCAGAGTAACAATACAACTTACTGTATGTCAATGATATCTACATGCCCCTAAGGACTATGCTCATAAAAATTCATAAAATGTGTATAGTAATTAATGCCATATTTTGGCATATTTCTATGTTCCAGAGGAGAGTAATTATATATTTTTAGAACCCATTATCAAAACTGTTCTTGAACAAAGGGCATTAAATTGGTTGTTAAACCGTTTAGCAAACCAACAGACTGCTTTTAGTGATGTCACCAATGGGAAGGGGGGGGGGGGTTTCAGCAAAGCGAAATTTATAAAGTAGTAAAATGATTTGAGAAATTGTCATTTTGTGGGGATCAGTCTACTACTGATAAAATTGTCCCTATATCCTAGCCTTCACCAAGCATCAAATTCTGTGAAAAAGTGTGGTTCTTCCATTTCAATTTTTCATTTTATGTATGTCAATTTATTATCGCTATTTTTATTCAATGAGCATTGTCACATTTTGTAAAATTTAAATCTATAGAATTTGACGGCAGATAAGAACCACTTGACCCCTTTAGTCTGCCCATTTTTTAACCTGTGGTAGCCTCAAATCCTGTTCTTCTGTCTTTCCCAAACCTATTTTAAATTGCTCTACTGTATTAGCCTCTACCACCTCTGATGGTAGGCTATTCCACTTATCCACTACCCTTTCTGTGAATTAATTTTTCCTCAGATTTCCTCTGAACCTACTTCTCTCCAGTTTTAGTGCATGTCCTAAAACTTCTCTTCATGTTTCCCTCCTGTACCTTGTTAAAAACCTTGATATATTTGAAAATTTCTATCATGCTCCCCCTTCCCTTGTCTGCTCCAAACTATATATGTGTTACGGTGTCACGGGCACTAGGAGTCTTTACCCAGGGATCACCAGATGGTAGGCTTACCAGAGCAATGTAGATGGTAATAGGGTACTCTGGTAGCTGGGTGATCACGGAACATGAAATGATGACCGATGAGATGCTCAGGAAAGTCTATGACTAGCAACACTGGTAATAATGAGGTAATGATACACAAGGAACTGTATGGACAAGGACACGTGAAGGAAGTCAGTGGTCTGCGATAGCAAGTTGTACCACTGCTATAGTGAGGAGGAATGTCCAACAGAAACAAGGAGGTGATGAGAGTCAGCGGTCTGCGGGTAGCAAGTTGTACCGCTGTCTGAGTGAAGGAATGGAATCCAAGTGGAGGTATCCAGGTAGTCAGTGGTCTGCGGTAGCAAGTTGTACCACTGCTATGTGAGAGGATAATGGAACAGGTGATACCGGAAACAGGGATCAGTGGTCTGACATCAGCAAGTTGTACCACTGAATATATATGTGAGGAGGTGCACGGGGGAAGACTGCAACACAGGATATACACAGGCACCTTATACACGATCCACAGTAATATGCACAATATAGATATATATATATGTAAATGACTGATCAGGTCTGCAATCTAGAAAGTCTCTTGAAGTAGTCCAGCACAATGATAACACAGTCAATGATGGCAATAGACTCAGCGGATAGCAGACTCCAGAGAGAACCAAACACAGTCCAGCAAGATATGCAATACACAGCACAGTCAATGAGAAGTATGCATACCGTGGTTCAGCAGTAGCAGTCAGATGGGATTGCAGCGGTACCTGAGCGGCTGGAGACCGACTGGATAGGAAGTCCCTGGATAGGTGAAGCAGCGGTCTAGCAGGTGCAGCGCACAGGTGAGTAGACCGACAGGGACACGAATCCACAGGAGTCAGCAACACGTGGAACTGGACTCATAGGAAACCCAGGAGAATGGAGATGATCCAGCAGAGGGTAGTAGAAGAGATACAAATCCAATGCTGACAGGAGGGTAGAGACCAGTGGAACACGTGAAGGCGTGGAGAGTGGATCAGCAGGAGATGGACGATAGCGCTGACCACAGCGGCAGGACTCAGCGGCACACGGAGGTAACCAGTAGCAACCACAGGAACCAACAGCGATGGGAAACAGGAGTGCAGCGCAGGGCAGGAGCCGTAGATCACGAAGTGTAGCAGATGGTAATGAAAAGCGGCAGTCTCGAGGAAGTCACAGCAAAGATGAGATGAGAGTGTAGTGCACGGAGGCAGCGGATAGTAGTCAGCTGGCAGTCACGATGTTGAACACAGGCGAGTTGCAAGCAGGAGACTGTAGTGCACAGAGGCAGCGGATAGTAGTCAGCTGGCAGTCACGATGTTGAACACAGGCGAGTTGCAAGCAGGAGACTGTAGCGCACCGAGGCAGCGGATAGAAATCAGCAAACAGACTTGATGAAAAGCAGGTGAGTGAGGTAAAAGCTGGAGTGCACGGAGGCAGCGGATAGCAATGAGCAAACAGTCACATAGATATAAAATAACGTTGAAGTGGTGTAGAAGACTGTAGTGCACGGAGGCAGCGGATAGGAATCAGCAAACAGTCATGATGATACAGTTGATGGTAGAAGTGGTATGGAACCACAGGAATCAGCAGCGCTGAATACACGAGTAATACAGGAACACCTTCAGAGACTCATGAGGAATGAGACTCCAAGATCAGGCAACGTGGTGGTGACCACAGGTGCTTAATATAGGGAGGTTGCCTGATCTGCCAATTAAGTTAAAGGAGTATACACTGAAGTATAGAAAAGGGCTGCGCATGCGCAGACCCTCAGGATGGCGGACGGCCACGGTTCCTAAATGTCCGGGAAGAGGCACTCACGGTCCGGTGAGTGACAGTACCCCCCCTTTTAAAGGTGGGCACAGAACGCCTGGAACCGGGCTTGTCCGGATTTTTGGAGTAAAACTTCTTCAAAAGAGCAGGAGCATTAAGATCTTCAGCTTTGATCCAAGAGCGCTCCTCAGGACCAAAGCCCTTCCAATGAACGAGGAAGTGGAGGACTCCTCGCGAAATTTTTGCATCTAGTACCTCGGTAATCTCAAAATCCTCCTCCTGATGAACTTGAACTGGCTGCGGAGCTGAGGGAGGAGTTGAAAAACGGTTGATAATAAGAGGTTTGAGCAAAGATACATGGAAGGCATTAGAAATCCGAAGACTCTTAGGAAGAAGGAGTTTCACACATACTGGATTGATAACTTGAATGATCCTATATGGACCAATAAAACGAGGGGCGAATTTCATGGATGGAACCTTCAAACGAATATTTTTTGTGGATAACCAGACACGATCTCCAATTTTTAGTGGTGGAATAGCCCGCCTCTTCTTATCAGCGAAAGATTTATATTTGACAGATGTCTTCTTTAAACAGGTTCTGACCTGAGACCAGATATTTTTAAAGGTCTGACAAACCGTTTCCACCGCAGGAACTTGGGTGGGCGGGAGGGCAGGAAATTCCGGAAAAGACGGATGGTGACCGTAGACCACAAAGAATGGAGTTTTGGATGATGACTCATGGTACATGTTGTTATGGGCGAACTCAGCCCAAGGGAGTAACTCTACCCAGTTGTCTTGATTGGCTGATGAAAATATCCTTATAAAAGTCTCAAGATCTTGATTGACACGTTCGGTTTGTCCATTGGATTGTGGATGGTAAGAAGATGAGAGTGCTAATCGTATGCCCAAGGTTTTACAAAGGGCTCGCCAGAATCTGGACACGAATTGTACTCCTCTATCAGACACAATCTCAGATGGACATCCATGGATACGGAAGATCTCTTTAATGAAATATTCAGCCAGGATAGACGAAGAAGGCAAACCAGACAGAGGGATGAAATGAGCCATCTTCGAAAATCTGTCCACTACCACCCAAATAGTGTTATGGTTCTTACTAGGTGGTAAGTCAGTAACGAAATCCATACTAATATGGGTCCATGGTTTGGACGGAATGGGTAGTGGTCGCAGCAACCCTGCTGGGGTTCTGCGGGAGGATTTGAATTGCGAACATAATTCACAGGAAGCAATGAACTCTTTGACGTCTCTCCTCATTGAAGGCCACCAGTAACTTCGAGAGAGGATCTCAAAAGTCTTGTGTTCACCGGCGTGTCCAGAAAAACGAGAGGCATGGAACCACGAAAGGATTTTCCTCCTTAAAGTAGGAGGCACGAGGGTCTTCCCAAATGGTAGCGTTTTGGTGGATGAAGCAGCCAGTGAGATACATTTGGGGTCTAGAATGGTATGGTTGGAAACCTCTTCTATATCAGAGGACGTAACAAAGGCTCTAGATAAGGCATCAGCTTTTTTGTTCTTGGCAGCTGGTTTGAAGGTAATTATTAATTCAAAACGGGAAAAGAAAAGAGACCATCTTGCTTGACGAGGGTTCAAGCATTGGGCAGACTGGAGATATGACAAGTTCTTATGATCCGTGAAGATCGTCACCGGATGGCGAGCTCCCTTTAAACAAGTATCTCCATTCCTCTAATGCGGCTTTGATAGCCAGTAATTCCTTGTCTCCGATGGTATAATTCTTCTCTGCGGGTAGGAGACCCCGAGAATAGAAGGCACAAGGGTGGAATTTTTGCTGTTCTGAGCGTTGGGAGAGAATAGCTCCTAAGCCCACATTAGAGGCATCTACTTCTAGAAAAAAGGGGAGTGTCACATCAGGCTGACGAAGGATTGGAGCCGAAGAGAAGGACTCTTTTAATGTTTGAAAGGCTTGAATAGCCTCAGTAGACCATTGCTTAGGATTAGCCCCTTTTCGAGTCAGGGCCACAATAGGAGATGCAATGGAAGAAAAGTCTTGAATGAAGCGTCTATAGTAATTGGCAAAACCTAAAAAACGCTGGATGGCACGAAGAGTAGTTGGCTGGGGCCAATGTAGTACAGCATTTACTTTGTCAGGATCCATCTTCAGACGAACTCCGGAAACAATATACCCCAAGAATGGAATCTGGGGTAATTCGAATGAACATTTTTCTAATTTACAGAACAATGAATTTTTCCGTAGCCTGGAGAGGACTTCTGCCACATGTTGGTGGTGAGAAGGCAGGTCCTGTGAAAAAATCAATATGTCGTCCAGGTAGACGACGACACATACATATAATAAGTCCCGAAAAATCTCATTGATGAAGCCCTGAAAAACAGCGGGGGCATTACATAGCCCGAAAGGCATTACCAGATATTCGTAATGCCCGTCTCTGGTGTTAAACGCCGTCTTCCATTCGTCACCGGAACGGATTCTGATTAAATTGTAGGCACCACGAAGATCCAACTTAGTAAAAATACGGGCTCCCTTGATGCGGTCAAATAGCTCAGTAATCAACGGAATGGGATACCGATTCTTGATAGTAATGGCATTGAGTCCACGAAAATCTATACAAGGGCGTAATGATCCATCCTTCTTTTTGACAAAGAAGAACCCAGCTCCAGCGGGCGAGGTGGAAGGTCGAATGAACCCACGCTGGAGGTTCTCCCGTATATATTCAGATGTAGCTTGAGTTTCAGGTAACGAGAGTGGATAGACCCGGCCCCTGGGAGGAGTCTTGCCAGGAAGAAGATCAATCGGACAATCCCAAGAACGATGAGGAGGAAGACGTTCAGACTGAGCTTTATCAAAAACATCGGTAAATGAAGCATATTGAGGAGGGAGTCCCGGTGAAATAGCTGAGATGGAAGCTTGCTGTACCTTGAGAGGGATGACTTGGGAAAGGCAATGATGGTGACATTCAGGCCCCCAAGACGTGACTTGAGGGGTGCGCCAGTCAATCTGGGGAGAGTGACACTGAAGCCATGGAAGGCCTAGGACAATCGGACTTGTCGTAACAGGAAGAATTAAAAACGATATCTCTTCATGATGCAGAGCACCAATCTGAAGGGTTACTGGAGACGTACTCTGGGTGATGAGACCGTTGATGAGACGTGATCCATCGATAGCCGTCACAGTAATGGGAGTTTTTAAGGTAATCATTGGTAGAGACCATTGATTAACTAACGATTTGGAAATAAAATTTCCTGCTGCTCCGGAATCAATCAATGCCTGTGACTCAAAGGTCTTGGTAGCAAAGGAAATAGTCACATCAAAAGCGCAGACTTTAGATTTCATAGACGATGGAGAGGACTCCAGGGACCCTAACTTCACCTCTCCAGAACTAGTTAGGGCCTGGCATTTCCCGATCTCTTAGGGCAGGAGCTGAGGACATGAGTGGAATCAGCACAATAGATACAGAGTCTATTCTTGACTCTTCGTTTCCTCTCCTCAGAAGATAACTTGGAACGTCCAATCTCCATGGGAATCACAGCGGGTGACACTGGACGAAATTGAGGGTTAGAGCGAAAAGGTGCTTTAGCAGAAGTCGTTTTCTCAGCCTCTCTTTCACGAAATCTCATATCAACACGATGGCATAGAGAGATCAAATCTTCAAGTGACGAAGGAAGCTCTTGGGTAGTCAGTGCATCTTTAATTCTATCGGAAAGCCCCTGCCAGAAGGCGGCAACTAGGGCTTCAGTGTTCCACTGAAGTTCAGAGGCTAAGATCCTAAATTGAATGACGTACTGGCCTACAGTATGAGATCCTTGTCGCAGACGGAGGATGCTGGAAGCAGCGGAGGTCACACGACCTGGTTCATCGAACACACTTCGGAATGTAGAAATGAATTTGGCACTATCTTGTAATATTGGATCGTTCCTCTCCCACAGAGGGGAGGCCCAAGCCAGGGCTTGTCCTGAAAACAAAGAGATAAGATAGGCCACTCTGGAACGATGGGTAGAAAAATTTTGAGGTTGGAGCTCAAAATGGACTGAACATTGGTTAAGGAAACCCCTACAAGTTTTGGGGTCTCCATCGTACTTTGACGGAGTAGGCAGGTGAAGCGTGGAAGCTATAGACACCTGGGATGGCAATGGGGAAACGGAGGAAAGCACAGGAGCTTCAGTAGTAGCTGTCACAGTCTGTCCAGATGTTCCTTGAGAGGTTAATGACTGATAACACTGAAGTAACAGCTGTTGGCGGGCATCCTGTTGCTCCACACGGCTAACCAGATGTTGCAGCATCTCTTTGGCGGTAGGTTCCACATCTGGGTCTGTCATGGCCTGATCTTACTGTCACGGGCACTAGGAGTCTTTACCCAGGGATCACCAGATGGTAGGCTTACCAGAGCAATGTAGATGGTAATAGGGTACTCTGGTAGCTGGGTGATCACGGAACATGAAATGATGACCGATGAGATGCTCAGGAAAGTCTATGACTAGCAACACTGGTAATAATGAGGTAATGATACACAAGGAACTGTATGGACAAGGACACGTGAAGGAAGTCAGTGGTCTGCGATAGCAAGTTGTACCACTGCTATAGTGAGGAGGAATGTCCAACAGAAACAAGGAGGTGATGAGAGTCAGCGGTCTGCGGGTAGCAAGTTGTACCGCTGTCTGAGTGAAGGAATGGAATCCAAGTGGAGGTATCCAGGTAGTCAGTGGTCTGCGGTAGCAAGTTGTACCACTGCTATGTGAGAGGATAATGGAACAGGTGATACCGGAAACAGGGATCAGTGGTCTGACATCAGCAAGTTGTACCACTGAATATATATGTGAGGAGGTGCACGGGGGAAGACTGCAACACAGGATATACACAGGCACCTTATACACGATCCACAGTAATATGCACAATATAGATATATATATATGTAAATGACTGACCAGGTCTGCAATCTAGAAAGTCTCTTGAAGTAGTCCAGCACAATGATAACACAGTCAATGATGGCAATAGACTCAGCGGATAGCAGACTCCAGAGAGAACCAAACACAGTCCAGCAAGATATGCAATACACAGCACAGTCAATGAGAAGTATGCATACCGTGGTTCAGCAGTAGCAGTCAGATGGGATTGCAGCGGTACCTGAGCGGCTGGAGACCGACTGGATAGGAAGTCCCTGGATAGGTGAAGCAGCGGTCTAGCAGGTGCAGCGCACAGGTGAGTAGACCGACAGGGACACGAATCCACAGGAGTCAGCAACACGTGGAACTGGACTCATAGGAAACCCAGGAGAATGGAGATGATCCAGCAGAGGGTAGTAGAAGAGATACAAATCCAATGCTGACAGGAGGGTAGAGACCAGTGGAACACGTGAAGGCGTGGAGAGTGGATCAGCAGGAGATGGACGATAGCGCTGACCACAGCGGCAGGACTCAGCGGCACACGGAGGTAACCAGTAGCAACCACAGGAACCAACAGCGATGGGAAACAGGAGTGCAGCGCAGGGCAGGAGCCGTAGATCACGAAGTGTAGCAGATGGTAATGAAAAGCGGCAGTCTCGAGGAAGTCACAGCAAAGATGAGATGAGAGTGTAGTGCACGGAGGCAGCGGATAGTAGTCAGCTGGCAGTCACGATGTTGAACACAGGCGAGTTGCAAGCAGGAGACTGTAGTGCACAGAGGCAGCGGATAGTAGTCAGCTGGCAGTCACGATGTTGAACACAGGCGAGTTGCAAGCAGGAGACTGTAGCGCACCGAGGCAGCGGATAGAAATCAGCAAACAGACTTGATGAAAAGCAGGTGAGTGAGGTAAAAGCTGGAGTGCACGGAGGCAGCGGATAGCAATGAGCAAACAGTCACATAGATATAAAATAACGTTGAAGTGGTGTAGAAGACTGTAGTGCACGGAGGCAGCGGATAGGAATCAGCAAACAGTCATGATGATACAGTTGATGGTAGAAGTGGTATGGAACCACAGGAATCAGCAGCGCTGAATACACGAGTAATACAGGAACACCTTCAGAGACTCATGAGGAATGAGACTCCAAGATCAGGCAACGTGGTGGTGACCACAGGTGCTTAATATAGGGAGGTTGCCTGATCTGCCAATTAAGTTAAAGGAGTATACACTGAAGTATAGAAAAGGGCTGCGCATGCGCAGACCCTCAGGATGGCGGACGGCCACGGTTCCTAAATGTCCGGGAAGAGGCACTCACGGTCCGGTGAGTGACATACGGCAACCAGTGCGGCATAAACTTATAGAACTAGTAGCAGAGGTCTTCACCTTTAGCAGCCGCCTTTACTGTAGAGACTGGTTATGCTCACAGGTACTCAGATGCTCCCAGGACTTAAACTCAAAGTAGTATAAGTTTATACTCACACGGCCGCGTACAGGTACAGGAGGTAGCCAAGGAGTGGAGGCAGGCCAGAGATTTGCGGATGGGACGGAGCACCAGAAAAGATGTTAGGTACCAGCAGGGTCACAGGCAACGGTTCAGAATCCGGGTACAGGCAATAAGTCAGGGTCACAGGCAAGGTTCAGAATCCAGGGACAGGCAAAGGTCATACACAGGCAATCAATCTAAGGTTCAGCAGCAAACAATAGCACAGGAGCAGGCAGCAATACTGGAAACAGGACGCTATAACCAGCAATGAGGCTCAGTCCTCAGTGCCTTAAATAGTCCTAAAAGCCAATCAGGGAAGAGCCCTGACAGAATACCCAGGAGTAGCCTAATTAATACACGGCACTACTAACCAATGAGGAAAGAGTGTGCAGCTGCCTAATTAACTCACAGCCATGAGTGACTGGCCCTGCACAGACCTGTGCGCATGCTCCCGGCTATTTGACAGCTGGCCGGGCAGGCGGCAGGAGATCTCCAGCATCCCGGTTGTTGCCAAAGCAACCGGGACGAAGACACCGGAAGTGACGTCCCAGTCGTCATTGCCACGGCCGGGACGCCCGCAGAAGGAAATTAAGAGTCGCGGCTGTGCCCGCGGCCGCCGCAACTGACAATATGTTCAAATCATTTTGTGTTTGTGGGCAAGTTTTGTGATGTAGACCATGCACCATTTTAGTTGCCCTTCTTTATACAGTCTCTAATATATTTATATCCTTCTGGAGATATGGCTTCCAGAATTGAACACACTATTCTAGATGAGACCGTACCAATGACCTTTACAGTAACATTATTACTTTTTTTCTGCTACTGATTCCTCTCCCTATGCAACCAAATATTGCTTACCTGCCTTTAAGACTCCTGAAATAGTGACTCCTAGATCCCTTTCATCTTCATTAGTTTCCATTATAGGGAAGTTAATAATATATTTAGCCTTTGAGACCCAAGTGCATGATTTTGCATTTTATGGCTTTAGACTGTAGTTGCCACACTCTTGACCATCCCTCTAGTCTACCTAGATCATCAATAATTTGTTTTACCTCTCCTGTTGTGTTTGCCCTTTTACATATCTTTGTGTCAACTGCAAAAAGGCATACTTTCCCTTCATTACCATATGCAATCTCACCAATAAAGATATTAAAAAACATTGGTTCAAGTAGAGATCACTGGAGTACGTCACTGGTAACCTTTCCCTCCTGTGAATGCACTCCTTTTACTACAACGCTCTGTTTTCCATCCTGCAACCAAAATCATATCCATTTAATCATCTTAGAATCTAATCCCAAGCTTTCAAGTATATTTAACAGTCTGCAATGTGGGACAGTGTTGAAAGTCTTACTAAAATCTAGATAATCTACAACTACGACCCCCTTGATCTATTACTTTAGTCACATTGGGATCCTGTAAGTTGCTAGATTTTAGATAGTCTACAGCTCTTTCTTTTAAGAGTGTTACCATTAATTTTCCTACTACTGATGTAAGGCTCACTGGTCTGTAGTTGCTTGCCTCTTCCTTGCTTCCACTTTTGTGCAGTGGGACATCATTCGCTTTTTTCAAGTCATCTGAAATTACTCCTGTAGTTAGTGTCTGGTTGAATAATTCTTTTAATTGTGTTACCAGCACCCGTTTAAGCTCTTTCAGTGTCCTTTGATGTATCCCACTTGGCCCCATTGATTGATCCACTTTTAGTTTTGAGAGCTCTGTTAGGACCTTCTCCTCTGTAAATGTACTTTTATCTAACTCATTTTTATGAATATACTTGTAACTTAACTGTTGCCCCTTCCCCTCTCCTTCTGTAGTGCAATCTGAGCAAAAATAATTATTAAGATGATCTGCTATTACCTTGTCCCGTTCAACAAGTTTTTCACTCTCTGTCATTAGTCTTATTATTCCTCCTTTTGTTTTTCTCTTTTCACTTATATGCCTAAAAAAAGTGTTGCTCCTTTTACCTACTGAAACATAGAATCATAGAAATATAGAACTTGATGGCAGATAAGAACCACTTAGCCCATCTAGTCTGCACGTTTTTTGATCTACTGACTGGGCCATCTTCTCTTCAGCTTGTGCCTTTGCACATCTGATTACGTTCTTAGCCTCCTTCTGTCTAACAAGAAACACCACTTTGTTTTCCTTATTCTGAGTCTGCTTATATTTCCTAAAGGCTACTTCTTTTGGAAACTACACTGACTTCCTTTTCCTTGTGCAGTTTCTAACCCTTTTGGTAAAAAAAGGTCTGTTGCTTTTAGTATTGCACTTTTACATTTTTTTCCACCTCTCCTCCACTCCTTTCCAGTTTGTCCACTCTGCCAAGAATCACTTACACATTTCCCCATTTCTACAAATTTATTCTTCCTAAAATCTAACACCTTTGTTTTTGTGTGGTATGAGTTGATCTCTGTCTTTATGCAAAACCATACTGCTTGATTATCACTGGATCCAAATTTTATTTCCGTATTGTCGCTATCAATAAATATTATTCAATGTGACTAATGTGGTTCCAAAGCACAAAAGAGATTTAATAGCAAAATATAGCAGAGCACAATAATAATACAAAACACAGCCGATACATATTCTGCGCATCCCTGGATCCAGGAACAGTCTGTCAATGCTGATGGCTGTTGACAATGAGAGACCATTCTTAATCAGAGGCTGCTTATATGCTGTTAGGTTTAGAAAAAGAAATTGGTCCAGGGTTTACGATGTTCCAGTAGACTGCTGGTCATAGGTCAGTTCATTTTATCTTCTTCCAAAGGAGGCGGTAACTCACGCCAACTGCTGCATACGTGTCTTTCCGCCGAAGAACCAGTTTAAACTGACCCATAAACATAGTTCTTTTGAGTATTAATCTCATATTGTCCATAGATAGCGACCGCTAGGTGTGATTGCTACTCTGTTGAAATCGGGTTTCTGCTGGTAAAATATGGATTAATAGGAGACCAAACGCAATATATTTAAGAGGACCTGAATCATAAATACCTTTACTACAATATTATCTATGTATAAATAATCTTTAATTTATTTATTAAATAATCAAGTGTGGATTGGAACTTTAGAAAATGTGTACTATTTACAAGTGTAAGTGTAAAAGTCAGTGTGTGTGTTATTTATCCATGCGATTGCGTTATTAGACTTGATGTACTAATTGCAATCGAATGGTAACCCAATATTAATTTATTTAGCCGACTTCATCCAATTATTCGACTTCCACACAAGGTTCTCCCTCGGATTTATGTCAGATGTTCTGTCACCATTTAATAACAATCTGTCTTAGGGTTCTTAAAGTATTTTCTTGTCATTGGCCTTTTTAACACTGCATTTATACAGTATCTCTTATTATGTTGTGATGGCAGTTTGGAATAAGTAAGGGCGTAAAAAGTCTTTAAGTGTGTCAGCTCTTGTACTAAATCTTAGTGACGGCAGTATTCGGTTGCTAACAGCGATTGTGCGATATATTTTTGCGAGGTAATTTTTAGACAGACCAGGTGATTTTGCTTTTGATGAACCTATGCCTTTCCAGGTGGGTCTTGTTATAACAAACGTTAATTATTTTCTCACCAGAAATCACTATGAGGAATCCTCATTAAGGGTTAGCTTGTTCCTTTGTTTATGTGAACATGTAATCACATCACTGTGCTATCATAAATGCAGGGGATGCAGGGGCAAACTGAGGATTTGTAGAGGGGGGTTTCCCCACAACGCCACCAGTGTGTGTGACCAGCATGCATGGGGGCGTTGCTATAATTATAGACAGTGCTTGGCTGCTCTCCAACTCTTTCTATCCCCATAATATACATGAGCAATGCTGCATGGACTACTGTTAGGTGCCCGCAGCTCTCCCTTTTCAAGCAGAGCTGTGTGAAGCGAGGGCAGGGTCCAGCCACTTCAATTATACAGTACCCCAGGCTTGGAAGGGGGCTTCCAGGCACTAGAGCCCCCCTCATTTTTCCTATGGGATAATGTACATAGTAGTAGGGCAGGACTGGACAACTCCAAGAAGCCAGGTTTCAATGTGCAAAATAAATCACTGTTAGCACCTACATTTTGTGATGCATAACAGTTGATGCATATCTTCTCTGGCTCCATAAAAGTTGTTGCTTGCTTTTAGAGTTTAATCACTGACTCCTGAATACTACTTTTCATCACTGTGGCCACTGTTTTGTAGGAGGTGGTTTAATATGTGCCCCCATTTGAATGATGAAGGTTTTTGCATGGATAAAAATAGCTCCCATCTGGAACTCGACCAAATATTCATCTCTGCTGAAATTCATTGATGCCATTTCTAATTTACATGGATTAAGAATCTTTCTGAAATATCCTGCAAATCTTATTCACCCATTCCAGTTATATTATTCTGTATGGATAATGTCAATATTGTATCTGACTTCATTCTTGAAATACACTGATTGACACTTAGTAAGGGAACATATAATCTAAAAAAATAATATAGTCAATAGACCTTTCATTTTACTTTGTTACAATTGAGACAAAGGGATCCTCTTAAGTAGATCATACATGTGAAATGGCTTGTTTTTTAATTCCTAATGTGATGATATCAGAGTTTTGTGATTGTTATATGCTATCCTTTGAAGCACTCAGCTTTATTACAATGTGATGAGGGGATTTCTGTGTTTTTTTGTGAGCAGAAGTTAATTGTTTTGATGCAATTGATTTGTATTCATATTACAAAAGCACCATTGTCAGCATTAATGCTATATTATTTTAGGGAGACTTATTTCAATAAACACGACATTTGTAAAGGGACACATCTGTATACACATTTTAATTGAAGATATAGATGGATCTAAAACAAATCGATCAACTCTTACAGTGGTTAAGAAACATTTCTCATATGTTAAATACTGTAATATATGACAACTTTCCATTAATCCCCTAAATTGAAGTCTGCGTTATTCACTTAAAGAAACAATGCTAAATCTTATAACAATAGATACTAATAGGAATATACATAAATAAAAAATATACATAAATAAAAAAGCAATAATACATCTGAATTTAATCCTATCAAAGAATTAGCTTAGTTAATAAATAAATGTTTTAATAAAAATGTCATTCTATGGATATGCTTCTGGGACCAGGTGGTGTGATAAATGTTCTAATTATGTCTCTGAGTCAATATGAGTGAAAATTATAACATTGGTTCCTTTCTTAAAGAAAGTGGCCACCTTATCAAACCTATTAAAAAGGAAAAGTGGAGGTGTTGCCCATAGCAACCAATCAGATTTTAGGTACAATTCTCTAGAATACACTTAAATGATAATTAGAATCTTGTTGCTATGGCAACACATTCACTCATCCTTTTTAGAGGGTTTGATAATCTACCCCTTTATCCCGAAAGCAATGCTTCTTCTACACAGCCAATGCATTTTGTCACTATGCAGAGACTTTATCAAAGGAATAACTTTGCTATATTGCTTTATGTTTACGATGAGTGTTTGGTGTTGTTGATAACAGTTCCTGTTGTGTTTCATACACGGTGTCACATCTTACCTTGCTAAAGTTACAACCATTATGTTTAAAAAAAAAAAAGTAAATTTTTTAATTAAAACATTTATTAAATAAGCCAATTTTTTGACAGTATTAAATTCTGCCATGCAGCATTTTTATTTTAATCAATTTTGTGTGAGGTCTATATGTTATATATGGCCTATATATTTTTATTTAGCACCTAGGTTTCAATTTTTTCTCTACATTGGCTACTTAATGTATCACCTTCTTCTTGGGTCAACTGGATTATTTTTCCCAGTTTGCTAATAGTCTGAGTCTGCTTTTCCCATTTATTTACAATTGCGTTGAATTATTTAAAGGACTGTAACTCTCTATTCATCCCTTTGAATTTGTCTAATGTAAGTGTCAGAGGATATTTTCTATAATGGTGTTAGTTAGACTGCTTGCTAAGTGCACCATTTAGAAGTGCCATAAATTATGTTTTTCCCCCTACCACATTGGTAGGTGAATGTCATGGTCAGCAAGATAATAAGGGTCATATAAAGCATAACAGGTCCATAAGTCATTTTTAGTTACTCGTAGAGCCCCAAGAGCCCCCTAGCATTTAAGAAATAAAATTAAATACTCTTGAGTTCGTAAATAAAGTTTGATTATTTTCTCTCCTACATATTTATCTTATAAATTGGTTTCTTCTGTGCTGTAGCAGCCACTTCCAGGGTTGTATGAATTCCCAAAAATGACCCTGATTTCATAAATGGGGACCTGAGCGACTTTGACAAGCGACAAATTGTAATAGCTAGATGGCTGGAAGAAGGAAGGACAACCTGTGAACCCGTGACAGGGTTATTGGCGGCCAAGTCTCATTGATGAGTGAAGTCTAGCACGTCTGGTCCAATCCCACAGAAGAGCTACTGTAGCACAAATTGCTGAAAAATTTAATGCTGGCTATGCTAGAAAGGTGGAATAGGATTGGCCCTTAGAGCCAATCCTATTCCCTCAACTGGCTCCTCTTGTGCCTGGTCTGTTTAACCCTCCCTTAGGATGTAAGCTCGCTTGAGCAGGGCCCTCTTCCCTCCTGTCTCCTTACCCGTTCTTCTGCTCCGAGTCTATTGCATCTGCCTGCCTGGAGTTTCTGAAGTATTGGTACTTTTGTTTATTGTTCTGTACTGTTATACCCTGTATAGTCTACTGTTTGTACTATGTGCGGCGCTGCGGAAACCTTGTGGCGCCTAACAAATAAATGATAATAATAATAATGATAATAATTTCAGCCTATTGCATTTGGGGCTGCTTAGCCGCAGACCAGTCAGTCTGCCCATCCGCCTACAATGGGTTCATGAGCACCAGAACTGGACCATAGAGCAGTGGAAAAAGGTGGCCTGGTCTGATGAAACACGTTTTCTATTACATCATGTGGCCTTCCAGGTGCATGTGCATTGTTTACTTGGTGAAGAGATGTAACCAGAATGCAGGATTCTGCTGTTAAACCTTGGGCCCTGGCAGTCATGTGGATGTTACTTTGCCACGTACCACCTACCTAAACATTGTTGCAAACCAAGAACACCCCTTCATGACAATGGTATGTCCTGATGGCAGTGGCCTCTTTCAGCAGGATAATGCACTCTGCCACACTGCAAAAATTATTCAGGAATGGTTTGAAGAACATGACAAAAAGTTCAAGGTGTTGACTTGGCCTCAGTCCAACCGAGCATCTGTGGGATGTGCTGGAAAAACAAGTCCGAGCCATGGAGGCCCCACCTTGCAACTTACAGGATTTAAATGATCTGCTGCTGATGTCATGGTGTCAGATACCACAGGACACCTTCAGAGGCAGTGGCGGAACTATCATTGGTGCGGCAGGTGCGGTGCACCTGGGCCCATGGAGATAATGGGGCCCAGGTTCCCTTCTCCGTGCCTCCCTGCACCGGGGCCCATAGTTCACTAGTCCTGCCTCTGTTCAGCGGTCTTGTGGTGTCCATGCCTCGATGGGTTAGAACTTTTTGGCGGCACAAAGGAGACCTATACAATATTAGGCAGGTTGTTTTAATGGTGTGGCTGATTGGTGTGTACTATTTCCCCTTATAAGAAGATAAAACATAAGATAATTTGAAAGAGCACCTTATAACTCGGAAGTTAGTGCCTTCTAAACCCATGTGTCTAACCTGGCATTTAAATTGCCTACTATGTTAATGTCAAGTAAGGAGTTAATAATGTAGGTGCACCAATTGCCTATTTGTAGTAGATTACTTATATTTAATATGTAAGTACATTTAGAAACTACAGCATTGTACTCTTAAACAAAACAAACCCAGATATATCTCTAGTTTGTTTAATTTGCTATTATAAGATTAACTAATAACAATTTGTTTGCTAATACACATACAGTATTATATTCTGACATCAACATTTTCTTTAATGTACATTAATGTATTACAACCTCTCATAATTTTGAATTTAGTGAAATAAAAAGGGTTTTGAAAAAATGAGCAAAATGTATTTTAGAATTAAAAAAATATCTGACTATTGCCCTATTATAATAGTATAAAGTGCAACTTTAATAGAAGGGCTCTGCATTGTCACTGGGTGGTCATAAATTGTACTGCAGATTTTAATATCTAGAACAATCAGCATTATTTCCTTGGTCAAAAATAGACTATAGCTAGATTGTAGACCTTAATCAGTTGTCATTTCTGTATCATGCTGTAAATCAGATACTTCAGTTAAATGTTCGAAAAATAAATATCCTGACCTGTGTAGCGAATGGTTTAAACAATATGAAGGGAAATACACAATTAGCAATCAGCATTTAGCTTCAAAGAAAAATCAATAAATATAAAAGTCAGAAAACAAGGAAAATAGCAGTTATAAAAATAGCTATTCTTGCGGCAACAATTTTTAGAAGTATGCAATTCTTTAAATATTTAGGTTGATTCTCATTCAATGTGACAACTCACTTTAAAATTCAGTCTATTTTAACAGAATAAAAAGGACACAAATCCAGGGCACTTACATTCAATGCACGGCAAAATGTCCCTATTAGGAGATTATTCTTTCACGGTTTATAATTTTACATAATAATAAAAGTATATAGCCCTACATGAATAATATGATACTATCACAATTTTAAAAATTCTCTGCCCATTGACTGCACGCCTACATTGTCTTTCTTTCAGTCACTGTAAACCGTTTAGTTGGGACCGCACTAAAGGGCACAGGTTTCAGCCTGCGCTGAATATACACCTTGCACCCCAGTAACTGTGTTGCGAGATGCAGTGTTATCTGTTTACTGTATTATACTGTTATACCATGTATTGTCTTGATGTTTGCCCTCTGTACTGTGCCACGGAACTCATGTGGTGCCCTATAAATAAAATAAATAAACATTAATACTGAATTTTAAAGTGAGTTGTCACATTGAATGAGAATCAATCTAAATGTGGCCTAGTGGTTAGCACTCCTGCCTTACAGCACTGGGGTCATAAGTTCAATTCTCAACCATGGCCTTATCTGTGTGGAGTTTGTATGTTCTCCCTGTGTTTGCGTGGGTTTCCTCTGGGTGCTCCGGTTTCCTCCCACACTCCAAAAACATACTGGTAGGTTAATTGTCTGCTAAAAAATTGATCCTAGTCTCTGTCTGTCTGTGTCTGTGTGTGAGTATGTGTCTATATTAGGGAATTTAGACTGTAAGCCCCAATGGGGCAGGTACTGATGTGAATAAGTTCTCTGTACAGCGTTGCAGAATTAGTGGCGCTATATAAATAAATGATGATGATGATTAATAATAATAATAATAATAATAATAATAATATTTGTCTCTTTATGTAGTTTCGCTAATCCATGTATCATCATTTGTCTCTTTATGTAGTTTCGCTAATCCATGTATCATCATATGAAACCAAACCATATAGCATACTTGCAAGTAGCCATAGCCTATTGGTAAATGGGTGTGGCATCATCCAGAAAGTGGACCGGATTGCAGTTTGGCCAGATTGGGGTGTGGTTTGTTCAAACCGTGGTGCAAATTCTCCCAATTGGGTGTGTTGACAGGTATAATTTAATCTGACAACACCCACAAGATTCAGTGGTTCTGCATATTGTACCTAATGTTCATCACTCCCATATGTAATAATTTCTTATTGCATATAATATGTAAAATGTACAAAAATACAAATACCTACACATTTTTCTTACAAAGGACACTCACCAGCTGATATTTTTAGAAACAGGAGGAACTAGGAAAAAAAACTAAAAAAAAAAGACAACCAGAAAGAAGGGGTGGAGGAGTGGTACATTTCTATATATATATGATTTACAGGGCACCTCTTCCTGTGACAGCAATAGCATTTGTGCGGGGCACAGAATAACACAATAGGCACACAGTTAGACACTTTGGGCTAGATTTACTAAACTGCGTGTTTGAAAAAGTGGAGATGTTGCCTATAGCAACCAATCAGATTCCAGTTATCACTTATATAGTACATTCTATGAAATGACAACTAGCATCTGATGGGTTGCTATAGGCAACATCTCCACTTTTTCAAACCCGCAGTTTAGTAAATATACCCCATTATATTGAAGCCAGATGTTCCACTTCTCAGCAATCTGTTCAGAAAGGAATTTTTTCGCTTGTCTAAAGTAAAAATATGATCAATTGTAGCTAAAACCTGTGAGGAAAACAGAAGATATAGTTTATCTCAGGCTTGTGTAATTGCTATCCTAGCAGCAATTAGGACTTGATTAATAAAGTAATTTTCTTTGGAAGGGATGTGATCCTGAGGAAGATTAAATAATAGGAAGGCAGGACCTCTGTTAAGTGAGCTCGGAAATCCTTCATTATGAAAGTGGAATACACATTTCCAAAGTGGTTGAACCCAGTGACATTCCCAATAATTGCAATATAGTTGTTAATAAGCTTTATTTATATAACGCTAACATATTATGCAGCAGTTTCAATAGAATAATTAATCATTACCATCAGTCCCTGCTCCAATTGAGCTTACAGCCTTAATTCTCTACCAAACAAGCTCACTAACACATTAATATTACCCTAGCACAGTGTTGGCTAACCTGTGACGCTCCAGGTGTTGTGAAACTACAAGTCCCAGCATACCATTCCAGCAATCAGCTGCTATATATATTGGCAAAGCATGCTGGGACTTGTAGTTTCACAACACTTGGAGTGTCACAGGTTAGCAAACACTGCCCTAGCAGTATGTTTTTGAACTGGGGATTAAACCGGAGTACCTGGTGGAAACATATGCACACATAGAACAACATACAAACTCCAGATAGCTAGTACCATGGAATTGAACCCATTGCCCCTAATGCTGTGGGGGTGCAATGCTAACCACCATGCCACCGTATTGCACAAAAATATACCATAACACCATGCTGCCCACATATAGTTCCATTAATGTTGCAGTTCCTGCATTATATATTGAAATGAGTAGGAAACATTCCATTTGGGAAACGGGGCCATCTATAAATTACTTTACAATCATAATGCTACATTTCTCAAGTTTGGTGGAGACCACTCTATGCATCCTATTCATTAGAACCGATGGGAAATATTGAAGGTTACACTTGTCCAATACATAATAGGTCATAGGGGGGTAATAGATGATCAGATCTGGTCTAGATGATTTAACAAAAGTGGCGTGAGTCCCTCGGACAAATAGTATAGTTTTATCTGAACCAAATTTATAGGACATTTAGGCTGCATACAAAATAGTAAGCCTTAAGGTCTGAGGCTCCTAGACCTCCTAAATCTTTTCATAGTTAACCAAGTAATTTTTTATTATTAAGTTGTTTAATAATTTTTGAGCTATCACAAAAGTATAATTTGAGATGGGCATGGGGATTGTTGTTATTTGATAAACCAATTATGGAACTATGATCATTTTAAGACTATTAATAAAGCTTAAGAGTGAAAGCTCAAAGGATCCATTTATTGAAGGTTTGCTATGTTTATTAATTAGAGCAGAGTAATTTTAATAAGTTTGCAGAGGTAAATGGACCCCTAGATATTTTAACAGAATGGGATAGAAAGACACACATTGAATGGTATGGCTTCTGTTTTAATAAACATGTATTTTATTTGTAAGATAAAACCTCACTGTATTATTTGAAGAGTTTTGTTTAGAGATAGAACAGATGGTACTTGTTGTGTATGGTTAAATATAACATCATCTACAAATAAGCAGGTATTATGGCTTGTTCCAAGAATGGTAATTCCCTTAATAGAATATGTTTCTCTAATAGCCTGTGCTAGTAGCTTGATGGCCAGCAAGAGGATCAGAGAGCAGAGGGTGCAACCAGGAAGTAAGTGTATCAAGCTGCAAGTTTCCAGCTGGTCTGAAAAGTGATGTTGCCTATAGCAACCAAACAGATTCCAGTTATCATTTATTTTGTACATTCCACAGAATGATAGCTGGAATCTGATTGGTTGCAATGTGACCACCAGAATGTTCAAAAAATCCATTTAATATGACTGAATGCCTTTTTAAGGCAAAGCAATAATATTAAAGCTCATGCTTTGGACTCGTGCATTCTTCTAGCATTGCCTGGTGCTGGCTTGTCTGGAATGAAGCCAGATTGTTCTTGAACAAGTGGTGAGATTAAAAGTGAATTAAGTCTAGAGACCAATAAGGAAGCAAACAATTTTAAATTGGTATTGACAATAGCTATTGTTCAATTGTTAGAACATAAAGTTGTGTATCATCATCATCATCATCATCATTTATTTATATAGCGCCAACATATTCCGTAGCGCTTTACAATTGGGGACAAACATAATAAACTAATAAACAAACTGGGTAAAACAGACAAAGAGGTGAGAAGGCCCTGCTCGCAAGCTTACAATCTATGGCTGGTGCTGGAATTGTAATGATCCTGGCCTCTCGCATTTCTTCAAAATTAAAGAGGAACAATGAGTTTTCTTTCTTAAATAATAATAAGAGATGGCTCGCAGTGTACCTTTGACATTTTTATAGCATTAATTAATAAAAAAAACTTCAGGATACATCCTTTTAATTTATAACCTTCTGCATAAACCTTAGATTTGGTCCAGGATGAGTTTAAAAAATCCACATAATTTGGGAAAGCTATGGGAGATGTAGCTTATTTAGAAATGGTGACATCTGAATTTCTGATGGTTGGTCTGAGAATGATCCTTAATGTTGTGTTACTTAAAACAGTAGTCAGCAAATACATTGGCGATATGTTCAGTGTTACAAACTGGATCACCAAAATTATCATGTATATGTGTAATATTAAATGTAGCTTTTTACTGGCTTTGTTTATTGGCCAACATTTTGTTTGCTTTGCTGCCTTTATACTAGGTGCAAACTTCATGGCATTAATTAAATGTGTTGTTTTAAAAAACTGAAATAATTAATGCCAAAGAGATGCCATCAATTTATATTGGTCTTTTGTTGTAAAATGTCTATTAGGTGTTTACAGTCTGTAGATTTCAATTTATATATATTCTATATGTTTTGACGTTTCTTTTCTATTTATGCAGCTAATTAATTAAATCTACCATGTAGTGCAGCTTTCTGGATGTATCATACTATATTACTACTTATATTTTCAGAAATGTTAACTTCAAATTTGTTATAATTTGTTGGGTTGCTAAATGTGCCTGCTTTGATTGCTATAAATTATTTTGTCATTTTAGGTTATTTATTGATATGTGACCATGAAATGACTAATGTATAGTGGTTAGCACTTCTGCCTCACAGCGCTGGGGTCATGAGTTCAATTCCCGACCATGACCTTATCTGTGTGGAGTTTGTATGTTCTCCCCGTGTTTGCGTGGGTTTCCTCTGGGTGCTCTGGTTTCCTCCCACACTCCAAAAACATACTAGTAGGTTAATTGGCTGCTATCAAAATTGACCCTAGTCTCTTTTTGTCTGTCTGTCTGTCTGTGTATGTTAGGGAATATAGACTGTAAGCTCCAATGGGGCAGGGACTGATGTGAGTGAGTTCTCTGTACAGCGCTGCGGAATCAGTGGCGCTATATAAATAAATGGTGATGATGATGAGGATGTATGTCATGGATTTTGGAGGTTAAATTTTTTTTTAACAATCCATTTATCTGTAAAAATAAAGTATGCTCTAGTATATGAATTATGTAGAGGAGAGAAACATGTATAGTTAAGTTCAGATGTGTGTTGAATCTCCATGTACCATATAGACCAAACTCTTTGGTGAGAGTTGACGAGGAATGAACCAATTAATATATTTGTTCTATTACTATGTGAGACATAGATGAATGAGAATTACAGATTTATCCATTGAGAGATTCAGAATAATATTAAAATAATGCAATACAAATAAGGAACCCATGTTACCTGCTGCACTAAAGTTAAAGCAGAACATAGACACTTAGCAGTCTATTTGTCATGGAATGGAAAATATTTTAACAAGCAATTTCTTAAAAAGGTGTCACCGGGACAGATGAGCGGTGCCCAGCTAGCTCCCTGGTGATACTGGCTGGCAGCAGTGTGGCTCCTCGTACCGCTTGCCAAGTCAGTCCAGGGACCCTATACCCAGGCTTGAGCCGACATGCTGGCTCGGGCATGTAACCTGGGACTGGAAGCCTATTCTACTAAAAAATATATTAATGTTTAGAGGGAAAAATAAAATAAAAAATTGAAAGACATTAATAAAAAAACAAACAGAAAAATGATTTATGTTAATAATAAAATATTTTTCCATGTGGGCACCCCCTGCTAACACCATCCTGAGATGGAGTCAGCAATCAGAGGACAACAGTGGGGTACAAGTGCCACTGCTGTCCTTGGTAAATAGGCTTTGCATGGGGAGGCATCACAGGAGGCCCCTAGCGATGGCTACCAATAGCCTTCACCGTCTAGGGGCGTTGGGAAATAGGGAGAAGCCCTAAATCCTGCAAAAAATCCCCTTTTTCACAGGATATAGTTATTATCTATCTTTAATAAATAGACCCCTTAATCTGATAAAAATTGGATAAACATACATCCGCTATTTTAAATATAGCTTTATTAATATGCTATAATAATAATAATAATAATAATAATAATAATAATAATAATAATAGTTACCTTCTACATCATTCACTTCTTTGTGGAGTATATTGTGCATTTATTATGGAAAAGTATAGCTACTTAATTATTACAGGGCCATTACCCATTTATACTGATCTCAAATTCAGTGCAGTAATTTTAGTGTTGTTTTATGCAGTGAAAAATGCCTCTTGAATACCCACTATATCAGCTTTATATTTAGCAAAAGAGTAAATGCATTAGAGCTCTTGAAAACAGAGTTTAGTCCTCTCACATGAAGAGACAGCAGCCTTAGAGACGTTTACACATTATATGGACAAAGCCAGATAGTAGGAGAATGTTAATACGGCATCCTTACACAATCGTTGGGTGTAACTTAGAGGTGGATGTCGGTCAGTATTCTGACTGAACGTGCGACACTGAATTAGGAGGATCCATCGGCGTTTTGAAGGACTTGAGAATGTAAAGACCTTCTGCTTGATCTGTGAATTTATGGAAGTTATCATTATGTGCAATTACCAATTTCACAGGGAAATCACATTTATAATCTATTCTAAGAATGCATGTTAATGAAGCAATTTCTCTCCTATTTAAGTTTAGACGTGCAAGGTCTGAGTAGATTTGTAATTTGGTGCACTGATTATAAGATTAGATTTAAATGCAGCTATCATTTTATTTTATTTTTGTCTAGAAATGGAGGTGTAAGATTACATAAGTGGGCACTTTTTCAGCAGGGTGTGGTGGTTTGGGGAGATTAGGAGATCTGCCAATCATAAGCTTCATATCTGTGGTAGCTTGAAGTGGGTTTTAAACAAATGTTAAAAAGTCAGGATTGTATCACCATCTTCTCTATCCCTCTAATTTTTAGATTGTTGTGATGGGATCTGCTCTCAAGGTCAGTTTTGCGGAATCCCCTTATCTCTGTGTTTAGCTGCATCAATTAAAGAGTTATGATTTTTAATTAGCCCCTCATACATTTTTTTAAGGTATTCTGTGCAGCCTCCCAATTCCATAACATCAACTCTCATCTCCTTCCTGGAGGAGGTAAGTCTATTTATGAATTTAACCTTAAAGACTGAAAAGAGGGATTTCAACTAAAAACAATGACCTGACCATGTATAGAGTTGGTTCCTTTGTCACCTGAGGGCAGCATTGAATCTGCAGTGGCCTCTTTTAAGAAGTAGCGACTCTTTCTGTTTTTTGTTGTTTTGACACCTGCTAGTGTTGTGTGTGTAATTACAAATATGTGCATATATAGGGCCTGATGCGTCAAGGCACGTATCTGCCACTATTTAGTGTATCATCCGCAAAATCACTCTATGCATGGCCAGGGCCATCTTAACAACATTGTGGGCCCCCGGGCAAAGCAGTGCACCGGAGCCAATATATGTGTGCACATATATATATATATATATATATATATATATATACAAGTTAACCCGTGCATGATACTCATGCATTCTAGTCAAATCAAGCTACTTAAGGTCTTAAAAAGCTTCTTGTCATGCATTTGGGCCTAGCCCAGGCCTCCTCAGGGGAAGAGCGTTACTTCTCGACGCAAGCGGCCTTTTTAATGTGTGTTCATGAGGTAAAATTACCTCATGAAAATGAGTTTGAGCCCTAATCTCGTAAATTTAGCCTTTACTACCCCTCTCACGGGGGAAGGGGGATGATGGAAGTTAACTGACTTCACTATTCTAATTTTTTTGTCAAATAATGTCAGTATACCAAATTTCAGGTCAATTGGATGAGCCCTTTCTAAGAAAATAGTTTTTTCCACACACACACACACACACACACACACACACTAACACACGCCGCTAGGCTTTTAGTTTTATATATTAGATAATGCTAAGAATTTAGTAGGTCAGTGTATAACTCCGCCCAGCAGGTAGAGCTGCAGCTTGTTTTTTTTTTTTCACACACAGACTAACACACGCCGCTAGGCTTTTATATTTTATATATATATATATATATATATATATATATATATATATATGTATATATATCACACCTTTTTTTTTACATGTACTAACTCAGCGTTCTCTTAACTTACCTTCCGATCCCCTTCTCTTCTTTTTTCTGAGTCCTCGCTCCGTGCTGCGCTCCTTTATGCTGCACTCGCAGTGAATGTCGGGCGTGATGACTTCATCATACCCGACATTCACTGCGAGCGCAGCACGGAAGAGGCCACCAGGGAGGGAGCCGGGTCACCACATGACCTGACCACCTGACCTGAACGGTCAGGTGACCGCAAAAGGTACGTTTTTTTAATTTATTTTTTGGGTTTAAAAACAGGATTTTTTATTTTCGTCCTGCCTAGGGTCCCCTTTCCCGCTGGGCCCCCGGGCACCTGCCCATCGTGCCTAGTCGGAAAGACGACCCTGTGCATGACCAGAACCAGGCAATATGGCCATAAATGCAGCCTTGTCTGCTGCGTCTCCATACGCAAAGGACACGTATTACAGCCTATGATTTTGGGGAGTGAACGGGTTCGGGGAAGGGGCGCTTTGCCGTGGTGAATTTACAGTAGGAGATCATGCCAAACTCAAGTGCACACAGCCAAGTCTGAATCCAGCTCTGAGAGTCTCAAAGTTGCTTGTTGTCCCCCTGGGTCGCTGCACCTTCCGGCTATCCCTTGTCCAGACTAATACACCAAGATCTTCACTTGTGGAAGAGTTCTGGGAATGTTCACCATCATATGTGCAGAATAACTGTACAAGGAGTAAAGTTGACTGAACATGCATGACACACACAGCAGATTGAGCTACTTGCATTTGCAAGTCAATACTATGAAAGTTATCAAAATCGTACAGGGAAAAGGAACTCTGAATAATACAGTGGCTGATGGCAGAATATTAGATAAAAGAAATGTGTGTATTTGCCTTAAAAGTCACTTTAGCACACAAGGCAGCTAACACGCTTTTATAAATATTTATACCTCAGAAAAAAGAAGCTGGATATTGTTGTATAAGAAGTGAATATTGATATTAGTTTGGCGAATTTATGAATCAGATGTGGAAAGTTTCAATACTAAACTAGAACCAAGCAGATTTTATGGCTTTTGCATTGTAAAAGCTGCTGCTGTGCAAGTTGGTGTTTATAAGACTTTGCTGCATGAATGTGAATAATAGAACGGCACAGTCACACTGTCATAAGGTCACTGATGATGACTGGGAGCAGTGTACATGAGCATTAAAGCTGAAACTGGATGTTTGTAATTTCATTGCATCTGCTTTTAATTTTTTTTTGGTTTGTTAGGTTATGCACTAAAGACAGTATCTATATATGATAGATTAGTGGAGGTAAATGCATCAAATAGCGATTTTTGCAAATCGCGGATAGCCAGCGACTTTGCATGGTAAATTTAAAGTGACTGTTATGAGCGTCTAGTTGCTGTCTAATAACAATTGTCCACTTCTAGTGATGTGGTTCCAAAGCACAATTCGATATATTAGCAAAAAGTAGCAGAGTAACAAGTGAGAATAAAATAAGTACAGCCGTTACTTATCGCAGGCGCTCTGGATCCAGTGTACAGTCATTCAGGTCTGAAGGCTGTGGTGAAGTAGACTGGCTACTGGGTCCCGAGCTCCTGCTTATATACAGTCAGTGAATACAGTAAAACAATATAGATGATGTGGTTTGCTTTCATAGGTCCAGGCTTCAGGAGGGTCCAGTGTAATGCAGGTCATTGGCCAGTTCAAACTAAAATATCCAAAGGTGGGGGTCAGCTCTCCAGGAGATGCATTCCAACTTTCCCGCCAAGAATCCAGTTTAAATTAGTCTATTTACATTACACAGACAATATCATTCTAACCATTTATTCCTTATCATCGATAACTAGAGTATGCAATGTGCAATCCCTTCGGCAAATGAACCGGACAACTGCGGATAAATAGGGGATTAGAATGATACTAAACATGATATGTTTCCTGTAACCTGAACCTTTGATTTCACTAACATGTGTATAACGCATAATATCAACCATAAATAATTGCTACATTTCGACATAAATAACTATGTGTTACAACTACTATTAATGTGTACTAATTACAAATGTGCATGTTCGTGTGTATGTGTAAATGTAAAACTCTAAGGGCTAGATTTACTAATCTGCGGGTTTGAAAAAGTGGGAATGTTGCCTATAGCAACCAATCAGATTCTAGCTTTCATTTGTTTAGTACCTTCTACAAAATGATAGCTAGAATCTGATTGGTTGCTATAGGCAACATCCCCACTTTTTCAAACCCGCAGCTTAGTAAATCTGGCCCTAAGTGTTTTCCACATGTTGTGGCTGAATACCCTCCTCCATGTCATATTGTGCGATACGTATAATTTCGGACAAAGACAATCAAGTTGTTAGATATTAATTGAAATGACTATATCCAATTATCTGACTTTGACACGACTATACCTTTAAAGGCAAGTTCTGCCTTTAAAGCCTTTGCCACTTTAAATTTACCATGCGAAGTCGCTGGATATTGGCGATTTTCAAAAATTGCTATTTGATACATTTACCCCATGGTGTTTGCAAACTAGACTGTGAAGAGGATGGTTAGGGAGCTTCTCTGGCATAATTAGTTATACCCAACTGTAAATATAGTTGCAGTGCAACAGTGCAAAACTAAAGTTGCTGGATTGCAAAGGATCACAAATTGACAATGTTTAGGTTGTCTGTCCACATTGGAGACACACATGTGTAGTACACACAAACCTCAGACCAATACAGTATAAGTGTGCGCTAGGCGGATGCTGTGCACTAGACTGGCACAGTGGTGCATAAAGCAATTTGTGCACTGAATAGGATAAGGCAACTCACATATGTGACATTTTGCAACATAAAGTGCAGAGTATAATAATGTAATATAATAGGGCTGTAATGACATTCATGTCTTCCTGGATTTGTCCGGAAAGGAGAACTCTGTCATTTACCTAAGCACTGAGTTTTTAAACAATATAACCCTGAGGGATCTGAAGACTTTTGGCTTTTGGCAGCTGGGATGCTCAGTCAGGAAATGACAATGTGATATATTGTCATCTTTCTATTTAGTATTCACAAGTAATATTAGAAGACCATGAATTAGTAGCAGTTGGGAACCACTTATTGCATCACACTTAGGTGGATACTAAGGACTACTGTGGTGGACAGAATCCCTCTATGTGGTGGAGGGGTCCAAGGGAAAAACCCTAGGAGGTGCAGAGGGTGCGGAAACTATGGGACTTGTGGGTAAGGGAGGCCCATCCCCTCCTTAGGCACCTGCGCATTGGGAGTATGCTTCGGATCGGCCAGCTGTGGTGATGCCAGAGAGGCGAGAACACCATTACCGAGCTCCAACCCAAACCTTGCCCTGTTTTGCCCCTGAAGGGGGTGAACACACAACCTGTAACATCAAATTATTCACCCTTGCAGTAGGCAAAAGTAACATTTTCCTTTGCTAAATAAGACATTGAAGTCCTGTAGACACTTTAAACATATAGGGGGGAATTCATTTGCCGGCGATGTGCGTGGCACAATTACGGTAAAAATCTCCGCTCATTTTTCCTTGCCCCTTTTATGGGGTGGGGGGAAAATTAAGTGGAGATTTTACAGAAATCTCTGCCGCAAAGTGTCTCTCCGGAAAGTCCATGTGACACTTCGTGGCTAATTGAATTCCGCCCTTAAAGACATTTTGACAACCTGTAACTCTCTGATTATTCTTAAACTACATCTCCCAGAATACTCTATCAGCTCCATCATATTGTGAAATAATAATACCTGAAACCCAAATACCAGCTGATCAGCTGATGGTGAAATAGTTGTTACCTTGTAATATCCAGATATGGGACTTTAGAAAAGGTGCATAATACAAAAAAATATATTTATCCAATATAATTGTTTCTATTTATCTTCAAATCTTAATAAGAATTGTATCTTTTTCATATAATATAAAACATGATGATTTAAAATACTGCTTGTTGTTATTACAATGTATTATTCCTCTTTAACACCACAAGGATGAAAGATATGATATCTACTACAATGATGGAAAAGTTCACACAGAATGATCTCTAAGGGCAAATAGTGTATCAACACCATGGTCCTTTGTGACAAAGCTATGAGAAATGCTTCCCATACATTAACTGTCATTTCAGAATGACTGCACAATGCAATCCCTTAAGCTTCCAATGATATCTTTCTGACAGACTCCTAATCTCCACAAATTGTTGGTAAGAGCTTCATTAAATCAGCCTGTCAGCAATCCTGGCTCTCACTACTGTAATTCAACGAGATTCACTCTGAGTGTGTGATCCCTTGGAAAATGAAATATTTTATTCCTAGTATTACTTCAGATAGAGGCAATGAATTAATAGCTTTTATGTAGCTGGCGACCGGAAAAATCATATTGAGGAACAGGGGGGGAGTGTAAAATGTACAACCTGGTTTAATGAGAGTAGGGGGACAAAACCTAGCCTAACTCTAACATCAGCCACCATGATATTGTTTGTGATTGGTCTGCTCGCTCACACTTGCCCTCTGCCGCCATTTAAATTAATTTGCCATTCCTATATTACAGAACCAACAAGGGCCCCAGAAAGATGGCTGCATGTAACAGCCACAGAGGGCTCCAGCAAAGCCTCTGCATATCAAACATTACTGCTTAAAAATAATGCAATCTCATAGAACACTTTTCATTGCAATTTTTGATATATTTGTACATGTTACACTGCTTATTCATTACAACTGAAGACTCAGTTTTCCATACAAAAAAATAAAATAAGACAAATTATTTTGTAACCATCTCACTGAAGAAAATGTCCAAATGTGCTTACACATGTCAAATAATAGCACATAACGAAACAGATGTAGCAGAAAATATGCAGGAAAATGAAACACGCTGTTAAGTGAGGAAAACATGAAGGAGAGGGTGAGAATAAAACGATCATCATATGTCTAGATGTGAGCAGGTTGCAACGTTGCAGCCTCCTACACATCCAAGTGTTAATATGTAAATACTGTGAACACTTACTGTTCTATGACAGCTCGCACAGAACATCCTGCTAATGAAATAAATATATATCTGACAGACAAAGAAGGATAACAGACCTACTCAAGACTAATATCAGAAGGGAACTTTGCATGTCATTATAATGCAGTCCTTCCCCAAATGACAAACTTCCTGTCATAGGGCCTGATTCATTAAGGAACTTAGGCAAGAATTTGAGTAAGTTTTCTTACTTAAGTTTTCTGGACAAAACCATGTTACAATGCAAGGGGTGTAAATTAGTTTATTATTTTGCACATAAAAAAAATACTGGTTGTTTTTTTCATGTTGCACACAAATACTTGATAGCTTATTTGTACACTGAAATTTAAAGTTGATATTTGTGTGCTACATGGAAAAACAGCCAGTATTTTCCTTATTTGCAAAATATTAAACTAATTTACATCCCTTGCATTGCAACATGGTTTTGTCCAGAAAACTTAAGTAAGAAAACTTACTTAAATTCTTGCCTAAGTTCCTTAATGAATCAGGCCCATAGTGAGGATTTCTTATGAATTTTCTGCCCAAAGGTGCAAAATGTTGAAATGAATGCAATTCAAAGGCTGTGTATAACTGAGTTGAATAATATATAGATGTATATAGTATATATGTATATCATTACCATCCATAGATATGTATTTATTTGTAATAAAGTAGAAAGAAGTAGTATGCTAACCTCTAAACTGGGCCAGCTCTGCCCAGTAACAAACAGCTCTGATGTGGATGAGATGAGTCTGCCTCAAAATGTCTCTCTTGGCTAAACGGAAACAATCTGTTAATTTAAGGAATTACATATATATATATATATATATATATATATATATATTTATTGTACAATTGTGGTTTGGGCCCTCTAATTTTAAATGGAATGTTCGCAATAGTGAGTGTTACAGTGGTGGAATATCTGTGTGTGTTAAATGTGCGCCTCTGTTAGAGTCTGGTGGCTCTCCAAAATCTACAAACTACTTATAGAAAACCTTTTTAGCTCCTTACTCAAATTCACCACTGCTTGGCAGCAAGATCTGGGAGAGCAAGTCCGTGAAGCAGACTGGTTAGCCATTTTTGAGACCACACATGCTTGTTCTGCTAGTGTTTCTATAATAGAAACTCATTACAAGGTTCTAACAAGATGGTATAGGTGCCCAGCCCAACTAGCAAACTTTTGCCAGGGTGTGTCTGACTCCTGTTGGAGATGCCAGAATGCCCGGGGCACTACTATGCATATCTGGTGGGATTGTGAGATACTCAGACCTTTCTGGTCCAAGGTAATGAAGGTCTCTGCTGAAATTTTAGAAGATGTGGTTCCTGATAGTCCCGCCTTCTGGCTTCTCAACAAGATCGACGTCCCAATTTCCAGGTTTAAAAAAAACATTTTACGTTATCTGATTTCGGCTGCGAAAGCAGTGATTCCAACCCATTGGAGATCTTCTAACCCCCCCAACCGTCCGGGAGTGGTTCCAGAGATTGGAGTTTTATAGAGTTATGGATGAGCTTTTACTCTCATCTACTGATAAATTTATTGAATATTACTCCATTTGGAGCCCATGGCTCGAATTCCAGGACTCCGATAAATTACATTTTTTAAACAAACCAGTTATCTCACCTACTCTCCTTGCTAGGACTTGAATTGTTTATTTACATAATCTGTACTAGGAAACATTTCCCCCCCCTTACCTTACCTTCCTTTATCCCCGTCTCTGCCTTTTTCTTTTTGTCTTTTCCTTCTTCTATTATAACATTTATTTGGATGTGTTATTATGGCATTTTGTATTAATGAGGTGGATTTGTTACCCACTTATCTGTTCTCGTGAATCTCTGTTGAAACTGCCTTAAAAACTAAAGATAAATATTATAACAAAACCAAAAAAAAAAAAAAGTCTGGTGATGTCACTTCCTGGCACTCTATCCCCGCCCCCACAGTAGATTCTTTGCTCCTTATATGGTCACTAGCTTGCACATAACCAGAGGTATATAATCTTTTGTCTTGGCCCTGTCTAGCCAGTTATGTTATCACTGCTGATTGTTTACATTATTGCAATAAATAGATAATACTGAATCAAAATCAGGACAATCAATTTCCCACTTTTCCTTGCTTCACCGTAGACATGAAAGGATTATTGCTAGTAATAAATAAATATGCCCCTTAGTCACATCTGTATTGCTCCGAAATAAGAAAAATATACATGTTTACTATATATATGTATACAGGATAACATATAATGTACATTATACCTGCAGACAGCCCTAATTTTCATAGGTCATCCAGAAGAGACATGGTCATGCCCTAAATGTGTATACTTTAGGTTGATTGGAGCATGGTTGAGCAGATCAAGGGGGTGGTGGTGGTGACCTGATTGGTCACTATATAGTATGCATATATGTATGTATGTATGTATGTATGTATGTATGTATGTGCATCATCATCATCACCATTTATTTATATAGCGCCACTGATTCCACAGCGCTGTACTCATTCACATCAGTCCCTGCCCCATTGGAGCTTACAGTCTAAATTCCCTAACATACATACACAGACAGAGAGAGACTAGGGTCAATTTTGATAGCAGCCAATTAGCTTATCAGTATGTTTTTGGAGTGTGGGAGGAAACCGGAGTACCTGGTGGAAACCCACGCAAACACGGGGAGAACATACAAACTCCACACAGGTCATGGTCAGGAATTGAACTCATGACCCCAGCGGTGTGAGGCAGAAGTGCTAACCACTTAGCCACCATGCTGCCACATGTGCATAGGTGTATATCACTTTGTCATTAACATGATTATTAAGGAATGAAGTCTTTATGTCTTTGTTTTTACTCTGCTCTGTGTCTATTAGCTGTTTAGCCGCTGTTTCTGCGTTGTAGAATATTGCGATCATTTGCCTTTCAGTCACTTCCCTGGAAACAACACACTGTCTTCCCTCACACTGTCTACTGTGACTGATGGTCATCCCTGGCTGCTGATTCATTCACATCCACCAGCTGCTTTTGCTAGTGTGAGCCACAGGCCATTGCTGTAGTGCTGCTCGTAATGCACAGACACTGGTTATTCCTATAATCTCCTTAAATACATGTGGCTTGAAATACAAAAAACAATAAAAAAAAACAGCAATGTGATCTGGGAAGAACACAACTCAAAGTGATAGCAGCAAAATGTGCCTGAATTCATGGACAATGACAAGTAAATGAATGTCTGCTTATTAAATAGTTATTGTGTGGACTAGTCAGTGCAAGATTTAAAACGTGTGAAAGAATTTAATAGAAAGAGCCATCTGTTGATGTGTCCCTAAGGATAATGCAGAATTTTCATATGGATGTACCCTAATAAAATAAATGGATGTTATTACTGTAGATACTGTATTTAAAAGCAATACTTGAACATACACTACATTTCCACTATGGATAGTATCAGAATAATGACTAATGGCATTATTATCCTAATCTACATTAGCTATATGTAAAGTGGCCTATCAGGAAGAGCAGGGGTCAGGGAAGTTTTTTACCTTTAACCCCCAAATATATTTAGATACGCCGACAACACTCCCTTGATTTGAAAGGAAGAAAATAATATATTATTAATTATTGGAATTCAAAATTTTATTGAATCTATTCAAAATTTCTTTGAAAAGTTCAACTTCAAAACTTCAGGTTTTGGATAAATGATGTTGCTTCATTTTTGATACGAGGGCATCAATATTGGGGCATTTTGATGTCAGAGCAATTTGGATACAGTCTTCAGCGTCCAATCGATTTCTCTGCTTTGTTTTTATGTTCGTTAGAGTGGAAAATCCTTGTTCGTAAAGGTAGGTTGTTGCAAAAGGCAGCAACTTTTTGACTGCCTCCTCATGTGCAATTGTGAATGCCTTTGCAGCTGTTGACATCCAAAAATATGACAGATCTGCTTTGTTTTCAAATGCAATACGTGCTTCATTATTGCATCAAAGCTCAAGAAGTGCCTCTGCCAACCCTTGAGGCTCTTCTGGTACAACAGCAATTTCACATTTAAAGGGGTCTACATTCCAACTGACAGCATGTAAATCGGCAGCATTACCCCCAGGAATTAAATTTTTACCCCATTTGGGGTAATTTACCCCTGTTCCCTGACCACTGAGGTAGAGGATGGTGTAAAGTTAAAATGCCTCTGTTAATGAATAATGCATATACATTTGCTAATTTAGTTTGTAATTTAGCAAGTTACAATTCCCATCTCACACATTTACTATGCTGTTATTATTGCTGACCATACACGCTGTGATATCGCAGCTGATATCCATCAATTGGCCCAATATTATTTAGAATGAAGTTAATAAAATCATTATCAGGTATGTAGTCAATGTAGTCAGAAGATGAGTGATATGTGTGCAATTATCTGCCCGCACTAACAGGCCCAGTGATGCCAACAGTCATACAGCCATATGAGGCCAAATCGGAGATCGAGTTGCAGGATCAGCACTGTATGGCTAATTTAACAGCGAGCAGCAGAAGTCATCATCATCAACATTTATTTATATAGCGCCAGCAAATTCCGTAGCGCTTTACAATTGGGAACAAACATTAATAAGACAATACTGGGTAATACATACAGACAGAGAGGTAAGAGAACCCTGCTCGAAAGCTTACATTCTAAACATACATAAATTCCCTGGCACCACAAATATAGTAGTAAAACAAATATAATCTTTTCTTAAATTCTTACTGTATTTATTAGATTATTCGCTTAAAACTATTGGGCATATATATATATATATATATATATATATATATATATATATATATATATATATATATTACAGAATAATATAATACTTCTTTCATACAATAGATGTTTGTGTCTTATGTGCTATGATAGTACTAGAATAAAATTTAAAATATAAAATATCCCCATCACTTGGTGTGGCTCTGATAGTCCAGTGTGCTGTAACACTTTATAGCCGTCACACACAGTGTTGTATGAAAAAATATCAACTGTAGTCCAATATACAATGTATAAAAAACAATGTGTGAGTATTTCCGAAAGGGCTCATCAAAGATGATCCGCTGGCGCAAGTAATGGTGCAGTGAAAGTTTAAATCCAATTTCACTATTAGATTGTAGCGGCACCCGGCCGTTCTTAGCTGTTGTTCTGACTTACTGTCAGATGGAACGGATAGTGCGTTTCAAAAGCCGAACTTTCAGTTTTCGGTATAGCTTTGGAACACACGCTGATTTCCGCATTCCACACTTGGGAAATAGTGTTACAGAGTATAAATTGAACATAATTAGCTGTATAACAATCCAGTATTGTGTATCTGGGGTCCACCTACGCGTTTCACCATCAAGGCTTTGTTAGAGATAAGGGCTCCCTCATAATGTCCTTGTTATATAGTCAATCTTATTTGTCTAGCTAATCAGATTGGGGCTTAACTCCGCCCCTAAATCCACGTTCCTCTTAACCATTCATATAGCACTATGCTTAGTATCTTATAATATGTAACACATTTGGCTCTTGCTTGTCTATACATATATTAGAAGTTTTAGCACAAGACCCAACAGAGGAATATAAAAAAAGAACTCAAGTAAATACTCAACAAGAGTTTCGAATTGGGTATTCTGAAGAAAAGGGAAGATGAATATTTGGTCGTAAAATCACAGAGACTGCCTGTCTTCTATTTCCTACCCAAGATAAATAAAGATCTGAAAGAACCCCCAGGAAGACCAATTGTCTGAGGCATTGGGTGACTGACAGCGAATCTATGAATATGTAGAAAAATTCCTTCAACCATTAGCCACAAGACAACAGAGCTATTTGAAAAAAACTACCCAAGTCCTCAATTAACTGGGAGATTGGGTTCCTATTGATGACCTGCAATGTTATGTCGCTTGACACTGTGATAGATCATAAGAAGTCCTGTGAGTCCATCTGACAGGAAATCAGAACAAAAGGTAAGAATGGCCGGGTGCCGCTACAATCTAATAGCGAAATTGGATTTAAACTTTCACTGCACCATTACTTGCGCCAACAGATCATCTTTGATGAGCCCTTCTGGAAAACAATCAGACTTTATGTGAGTACTCACACATTGTTTTTTATACATTGTATATTGGACTACAGGTGATATTTTTTCATACAACAACGACGAGTGTGTGTGTGAAGGCTATTTAGTGTTACAGCACACTGGGCTATCAGAGCCACACCAAGTGATGTGGATATTTTATATTTAAAATTTTATCCTAGTGCTATCATAGCACATAAAACACAAACATATATGAAAGAAGGATTATATTATTCTGCATTATATATATACATGCTCAATAATTTTAAGCGAATAATCTAATAAATACAATAAGAATTTAAGAAAAGATTATATTGTGTTTACTACTATATTTGTGGTGCAAGGAATTTATGTATGTTTATAATTTGTATGACAAGCAGCTTGGATAACTGCCAATCCCCATTGATATTCTCTGAGTGAGAGATTTAGTCTACGTCTCTATGAGAGTACCTAGCGGCTGCCTTAACACAACGTAGGAAAGCGCTACTTTTTAATTCGTGTTTTTGTGTATTTTTATCCTCAAGAAGTCCCATTCTGCCTTTTTGTTAAAATGAAGCCTGAAAAGGTAAGTAAAGGTTGAGAAAATTTGATATTTCCTCATCATCATCATCATAAATATTTATTTATGTAGCGCCAGCAAATTCCGTAGCGCTTTACAATTGGGAACAAACATTAATAAAACAATACTGGTTACTACATACAGACAGAGAGGTAAGAGAACCCTGCTCGTAAGCTTACAATCTATGGGACAATGGGAGTTTGAAACACAAGGACATGTGCTACATCATATTGCACACTGGACCAGCTAGAATGCAAAGGTAAAAGTATTGAGTGGGCTGTGTGATCAGTCGCACAGCAATGTTGGTCAGAGGGTTGTTGTCTTGTGTTAGCAGTGAATATATATGTCTTTAAACATATAGAATGTGTTGCATAAAGCTATTCTGCCATACATATGCATAGCTACGTTTCTCCCAATTAATAAAGTCTCCCAAAGGATTAAAGTTGTGATTTGTTTAATAATACTGTGAACCAGCTAAAACTTTCTTTCATACAGAGGCGTGTTTAAAACCAGTTCAATGGGAGCCTTGTTTATTTATGTCTTCCTCCATGCCTCTATTTCCCTCCTCTAATCTTGACATGAGTGAAAAGGTCACTGACTCCCAACGACCTCGAATCAGCACTCTTATCTCCTCTGGCCGTGAACATTCTAATGATCTGATTGGTTAAAAGTTGTCCTTGCCTACCCACTTCAATGTCCTCCTTCATGTAATTGACAAATGCCAAGAGTGCTGGTTTTACAAACCATTTGTTATACTTATATTTGAAAAGTTATGAAATAGATTTTAGGCTTTGTTAAATAGACCATTTTTCAAATTACTCTTTAAGAAAAACGTTAAACATTCAAGCGTTTTATAAAAATTTTATTTCAGATGGTATTACTGATTTAAACACATTAGCAGCATTACTTGATTATCAGGCATTTAGGAAAAGGTCTCATGTGCTATAGCCGCTGTGATTTCTCAATAGATTTCTCAAATTGCTCTAGTGTCTGGCTCTGATACTAAATATAGAATTGAAAACTGCAGAATTGATAGCCAGAATATATTAAAATATAACACAGGGCTTTTGAAAGGTTTTCTGTTTGCAAGAGTGGCCATTTAAAAAGAACCCTATATTTCACAATGCCCACATCAACATGTAGTTAAAGTTCCCGGTTGGTTCACAGTTCTAATAATTTCTATAATTTCTAGCTCTATAAGCATAATTGAATCTTCAATTCTAATTTTTAAGTTATCAAAATGACAAGTTATTGAAGTAGCGTTATTTTACATTATTAGGGGAGTATTCAATTGACGGCGGGATCGCCGAAAATCCCGCGTTCAAAGAATATTACCGTTAATACAGTAATCCTGTGCGTAAAAACCGTTAATATGGTAATTTACTCGCTGGATTTCAACTCGCAGCTGAGCTGAAATAAATGGTGATGATGATGATGATAATGATGATGACGACATTAAAGGTTTTACGAACTGTCAAACCAATTTTGTAATTTATCTGATAGACTGTGAGTGTGGAGCCCAATATATAGCCTGAACAACTCAAACATTAAATAAAAGATTGGTTGGTTAATGGTTCACACAGCCTAGCAAGACACTTTATTCACAAACATGAAGGCTCCTTGAATGGTTTAAAAATTGCGGCTATTGAATATATTAAACCTACACCTAGAGAAAGGGATATATGTGTCCTTTTATGTAAAAGTGAAGCGTTTTGGAATTTTACCCCTGGTTCTTTATATCCGAAAGGGCTAAATCAGTGTTGTCCAACCCGCGGCCCAGCACGCCTGTAAATGTGGCCCAGAAGGAGTTTTGGTTGTGGCAAGGGGGCAGCGCTGTTAATGGAAAAAAAAACCCCTGCAAAGAAAATAAAATACTTACCTTGCAGTCACGTCAGCTGGTACTCCGGCTCCCTCCCTTGTCTCCTCCTCCGTGCAGTGCTCGCAGTGAATGCCAGGCGTGATGTCATCACGCCCATCATCCATTGCGGAACGCAGCACAGAGGAGTCACCCGCGCGAGAAGAACAATCAGCAGTACAGAATTGGAGAAAAAAAGAGAAGAGGACAGGAGAACAAACCGATTAAAAGGTAAGTTAAGGGGGATTTTTTTTATTATTTCAATTGACGCTGACCAGTGAATAAAAGTCACCTGGTCATGGAGCATCATGGACCTTATCTCCCTGCTACATACTTCTACTTGTAATACTAATGGGGCATTATATATTATTCTCTTTGGCCCATTATAAGTTGTTATCCCTTAACTAACATAGTGGTGTAATTATTAAAACAGGTCACAATTTGGGGTCACAGTGGTGTATATGTCAGGTACTGCAGGCCTGGTCAGGGCACCCTGATATACAATGCCTGGCTTAAATGCACTTTATTGATATTGCATCGAAACAATACAAAAACTGATTATAGTATAATAACTAGAGAGGATTTTTGAACAGGGCGATTGAAAGGTAAGTATAGGGGGATTGGAAAAAAAAGTGATATATATATATATATATATATATATATATATATATATATATATATATATGACTTTTTTCATATATATATGTTAACTATGTTTTCTATGGGTTTTTGGATGATCAGCTATCGTTATTGTTAGTGTATCTTATGTGCGGCCCAAACCAACTCATCGTCTTCCAATGTGGCCCAGGGAAGCTAAAAGGTTGGACAACCCTGGGCTAAATGACTCAGTAGAATTAAATATGTTACATTTTTTGTTAGAATTGACTAGTAAAATATTTGGAGATTTGAGAGAGGTTTTATTTCTTCTTTCAATTTATTGTTTATGAAAAGATTATGATTATTATCTATTATTATTATTTCATTATATTATATTCATTTTGAAATATTGGAAGTATTGAGTTGGATTTGATTTAGATAAATAGAAATTTACATAAAATTGTGGTGAAACCCTAAAGAGTGTTTTAAAAGATATAAAAACAGTCTACTTACTCTTATATGAGAAAATGTATATTGTCTATTATTGTATATAGTCTATTAACACCAATGGCCCAAGTAGATAGGAGACTGTGGTTGAAAAGGTTGGGAGTTTTCTTCCTATATAGGATGAACTCTGAGAAAAAGGTTAAAAAAAACTTTTTTATATGTTATAATAAAGATGGTGTAGTTTAACTGAGTCAATAAGGTTAATAGACTTGTTTTAATAATATTTTTTGAAATTATTTATAAATCACACATGGTACCACCTTAGACTTTGATAGTCATTTATTTACAGATTACATAAAAACACATTTATTTGTCAATCTGTGTAGCTAATTAGTTTGATTGATTTGGCAATGGTTACAATTCTTTGACTGGCTAACATTCATCTAAAAAGAAGTCAGATTGAATCAATTTACTTTGGGCTTTGAAAAAGTCTCAATATAGAGACGAAACGCGTCAGCAAATCTTTATATTATCCTTTGAATATTTTCTGACTGATTTCATGGACCAGGAATATTATGCACACTGAGGGTATATGCATCGGACTAAAGTCGTAAGGAACATACCTATCAATTCAGTTTCTGCCCGGGCAGGTTTGCTTCCTCACTGACTTCACCTTGGAGCATATTTGCAGCCGAGAGTCGCGCAGAAGCGACGACTGGAGATCCACATAACGGGGACCGTTTGTTCATCTATTATATGTTGAAGTACATGTACAGAGGATAGTCGCGGAAAAGCAACGACCGGAGAGCCATAAAAACAGAGAATCACGAGGGAGACCGTGAGTACTAACGGTGTTTATCAATCATCTATCCCTTATTTCCCTGGATAATTAATAGGCTCGTGAATCCTAATATGACCTTATATGATTGAAATTGTTCTTCACTACTACGGTCATCATTATAAGTGAGATCTCAGTACTGATAACATTCAAAAGAGATATTTCATGATGGTGATTCTGGACATTAATTACGCTTTTCATGCTGCATTTTGATACCTGCATGTGCTAATAGGTCCCTTTTTGTCTGAAGGGTTTAACCCTATAGTTAATACCAACATACTGCAGGTTTTTGTATACTGAGCTCATATTACTGATATTGTTTTATATCTTGCAATAAATTGTATCTGTTTTTATTTATATTACTGGTTTCTGCCACGGTTTTTTACTATACAATTTATTATTTTATTGCTTTTTTAGCGCTGTGACTTTCCGAGTTAGATTGAATCAATTTGCTGTCTCTGATGAAACGACAACTGTGGAGAAACGCGTAAGGCAAGCTGAATGAACGAGATCACAGGATTCCACTTGGTCTGTTTGATACAGACTCTGACAGAAGCAGGAATTGAAATTAAAGACCAGGGTCTAGGAAAACACACTCGCACAGAAGGGACAAGCTGATTAAGAACAGCAAATGCTTGGATGCCGTAAGTGCAATACAGGAGGGGAAATTTGTTTACTTTCTGCAGACGGCGGTGTAAAGAACCACTGACGCAGACAGCTGTCAGCTCGATCCTAATATGCTAACTGGAAGCAGACTTTAACTAAATCTTAACAAGAACAGCTTGTTTCCTTTGACTATAGATATATATGCTGGGGGAATTCACATCTCATTCATCACTGAGATATATGACATACGAGTTCTACTATCATACCTTCTGACTGCTGAGACATACTGCATAAGACTTCTAACACTAACATTACAAACAACAAATTGCATTCTTTTTCCCCTTATGTGCACTAGTGGGGAGGAGTTATAAGGAGCCAGTGAAATCTCCTGTATTACAATTGATATAGACTTTTACAATTTTGAATAGTTTTTAAGTTTCCTTTTCTTAATACTAACTATACTTTTATAAACATGATTTTATTTGATTTAATTCATAGGCAATATTAGAAAATATTAAAAGCTAAGTGTGGTCTATGGTGGTATCCAAGTGTTTACAATAGATGGCTGCGCTTCTTGCATTGTCTGTGGCTTTTTGAGATTTGCATGTTTTGGGCAGCCACCTGTTGTTAATTTTGGACTTTTGCAAGTGTGTGATTTATCTAAGCCAATTAGGGACAAAAAAGGTTTAATTTTGCCTTTTGTTTTCAGTTAGTGTTAGTGTTAGTGTTAGTTTTAATTGGATAAGTATTTTGATGTAATAAAACATTACAATGTACAAATGTGACATGGGAAAGACATAAATGAGTCTTCATTGAGCAGTAGTAGAATAAAAGGGAAATCTTGCTGCTAGATGCTACATTGCCCCCCGCAATACTGACTCATACACCAGCAAATTCTGTAGCACTTTACAATTGGGGACAAATACAGTAATAAACAATACTGGATAATACAGACAGACAGAGAGGTAAGAGGGCCCTGCTCACAAGGTTAAATATATGGGACAATGGGAGTTAAGTCTACATATTGCATTTCTGTCCAGCCAGATTGCAAAGGGAAAAAGTGATTAGTATGCTACATGATCCAGTCGTACAGCAATGTTGATCAGGGGGTCAGAGGGTTGTCGTCTTGTGTGAATTGAGAAAAGGGTGGAAATAGGGTAACCTAGTGAGGTGGTTGAAGAATACTGTAAGCTTGCCTGAAGAGGTGGTTTTTCAGAGAATGCTTGAAAGTTTGAAGACCAGAGTAAAGTCTTATTGTGTAAGGGAGGGAAAGCCACAGAGTGGGTGCAACTCAAAAAAAATCTGTAACCGGGAATGGGAGGATATAATGAGAGGGGAAGAGAGACGCAGCTCTTGTGCAGAATGGAGTTGTCGAGTTGGGAGATATTTTGCGACAAGTGAGGAGACGTATGTTGGTGCAGTTTTGTTGATGGCCTTGCAGTTTAGCACAAGTATTTTATATTGAATTCAATATAACACAGGCAACCAATGTAGAGGCAGAGGAAGAACAATTTGCAAAGAAAATCAGTCTGGCCGCTGCATGCAAAATAGATCATAAAGGTGAGAGTCTATTTTGGGGAAGATCAGTGAGAAGGGAATTGAAATAGTCAATGTGGAAGATGATGAGTGCATGAATTAGAGGTTTTGCAGTGTCTTACGTAAGGTATGTGCTCATTCTGGAAATGTTTTTTAGATGTTTATAATATGATTTAAATATAGAGTTGATGTGGGGAACAAAGAATAGTGATTAATATTATTATTATTATCCTTTATTTGTTAGACGCCACAAGAGTTCCGCAGCACCGTACAATGCACAAACAGTAGACCGTACAGGGTAAAACATTACTGAACAGTAAACAAAAAATACTGACACTTTAGGAGCTCCAAGCAGGCTAATACAGTAAAGATGGAGCAGAAGAGCAGGTAAGGACACAAGAGGGAGGAGGGCCCTGCTCAACGAGCTTACATCCTAAGGGAGGGTGAACAAAACTCAGGTACAAATGGAGTGAGTTGGCGTATAAGGGAGGGGAGAAGGGGTTAGGTGGAAGGTGGGTAGGCTTTGAGGAACAGGTGGGTTAAGGATCACACCTAGTCAGCAAGCTTGCGAAGATGGTCATGTCGTCAACAGAAATAGAAATGTCAGGTAGGTAACTTCTTTTGGTGGGTGGAAATATTATTAACTCTGTTTTGAACACTATGCAAGTATCTACACAATACTAGCATGACACACAATCCCTGCTCCCATTCAATGCTATCACATTAGCTAAGCTCCTTCCAAAATACAGACATTTATGCAGTCTTCATATTACTGACACCTGCACTATGCCACAAACCTGAGGCTTTCTCGTGCACCAGTATGCTTAATTATGACTATAGAAGGAGTACACAAATATTTTAAAAATTCAGTTCTGCTAACTATTAGACAGCACATATATAAATAGCACAGCTTTATGTATTATGTTTACCTTTCTGTCACGGGCACTAGGAGTCTTTACCCAGGGATCACCAGATGGTAGGCTTACCAGAGCAATGTAGATGGTAATAGGGTACTCTGGTAGCTGGGTGATCACGGAACATGAAATGATGACCGATGAGATGCTCAGGAAAGTCTATGACTAGCAACACTGGTAATAATGAGGTAATGATACACAAGGAACTGTATAGGCAAGGACACGTGAAGGTAGTCAGTGGTCTGCGATAGCAAGTTGTACCACTGCTATAGTGAGGAGGAATGTCCAACAGAAACAAGGAGGTGATGAGAGTCAGCGGTCTGCGAGTAGCAAGTTGTACCGCTGTCTGAGTGAAGGAATGGAATCCAAGTGGAGGTATCCAGGTAGTCAGTGGTCTGCGGTAGCAAGTTGTACCACTGCTATGTGAGAGGATAATGGAACAGGTGATACCGGAAACAGGGATCAGTGGTCTGACATCAGCAAGTTGTACCACTGAATATATATGTGAGGAGGTGCACGGGGGAAGACTGCAACACAGGATATACACAGGCACCTTATACACGATCCACAGTAATATGCACAATATAGATATATATATATATGTAAATGACTGATCAGGTCTGCAATCTAGAAAGTCTCTTGAAGTAGTCCAGCACAATGATAACACAGTCAATGATGGCAATAGACTCAGCGGATAGCAGACTCCAGAGAGAACCAAACACAGTCCAGCAAGATATGCAATACACAGCACAGTCAATGAGAAGTATGCATACCGTGGTTCAGCAGAAGCAGTCAGATGGGATTGCAGCGGTACCTGAGCGGCTGGAGGCCGATTGGATAGGAAGTCCCTGGATAGGTGAAGCAGCGGTCTAGCAGGTGCAGCGCACAGGTGAGTAGACCGACAGGGACACGAATCCACAGGAGTCAGCAACACGTGGAACTGGACTCATAGGAAACCCAGGAGAATGGAGATGATCCAGCAGAGGGTAGTAGAAGAGATACAAATCCAATGCTGACAGGAGGGTAGAGACCAGTGGAACACGTGAAGGCGTGGAGAGTGGATCAGCAGGAGATGGACGATAGCGCTGACCACAGCGGCAGGACTCAGCGGCACACGGAGGTAACCAGTAGCAACCACAGGAACCAACAGCGATGGGAAACAGGAGTGCAGCGCAGGGCAGCAGCTGTAGATCACGAAGTGTAGCAGATGGTAATGAAAAGCGGCAGTCTCGAGGAAGTCACAGCAAAGATGAGATGAGAGTGTAGTGCACGGAGGCAGCGGATAGTAATCAGCTGGCAGTCACGATGTTGAACACAGGCGAGTTGCAAGCAGGAGACTGTAGTGCACAGAGGCAGCGGATAGTAGTCAGCTGGCAGTCACGATGTTGAACACAGGCGAGTTGCAAGCAGGAGACTGTAGTGCACGGAGGCAGCGGATAGAAATCAGCAAACAGACTTGATGAGAAGCAGGTGAGTGAGGTAAAAGCTGGAGTGCACGGAGGCAGCGGATAGCAATGAGCAAACAGTAATGATGATACAGTTGATGGTAGAAGTGGTATGGAACCACAGTAGTAGAAGTGGTTTGGAAACCACAGGAATCAGCAGCGCTGAATACACGAGTAATACAGGAACACCTTCAGAGACTCATGAGGAATGAGACTCCAAGATCAGGCAACGTGGTGGTGACCACAGGTGCTTAATATAGGGAGGTTGCCTGATCTGCCAATTAAGTTAAAGGAGTATACACTGAAGTATAGAAAAGGGCTGCGCATGCGCAGACCCTCAGGATGGTGGACGGCCACGGTTCCTAAATGTCCGGGAAGAGGCACTCACGGTCCGGTGAGTGACAGTACCCCCCCTTTTAAAGGTGGGCACAGAACGCCTGGAACCGGGCTTGTCCGGATTTTTGGAGTAAAACTTCTTCAAAAGGGCAGGAGCATTAAGATCTTCAGCTTTGATCCAAGAGCGCTCCTCAGGACCAAAGCCCTTCCAATGAACGAGGAAATGGAGGACTCCTCGCGAAATTTTTGCATCTAGTACCTCGGTAATCTCAAAATCCTCCTCCTGATGAACTTGAACTGGCTGCGGAGCTGAGGGAGGAGTTGAAAAACGGTTGATGATAAGAGGTTTGAGCAAAGATACATGGAAGGCATTAGAAATCCGAAGACTCTTAGGAAGAAGGAGTTTCACACATACTGGATTGATAACTTGAATGATCCTATATGGACCAATAAAATGAGGAGCGAATTTCATGGATGGAACCTTCAAACGAATATTTTTTGTGGATAACCAGACACGATCTCCAATTTTTAGTGGTGGAATAGCCCGCCTCTTCTTATCCGCGAAAGATTTATATTTGACAGATGTCTTCTTTAAACAGGTTCTGACCTGAGACCAGATATTTTTAAAGGTCTGACAAACCGTTTCCACCGCAGGAACTTGGGTGGGCGGGAGGGCAGGAAATTCCGGAAAAGACGGATGGTGACCGTAGACCACAAAGAATGGAGTTTTGGATGATGACTCATGGTACATGTTGTTATGGGCGAACTCAGCCCAAGGGAGTAACTCTACCCAGTTGTCTTGATTGGCTGATGAAAATATCCTTATAAAAGTCTCAAGATCTTGATTGACACGTTCGGTTTGTCCATTGGATTGTGGATGGTAAGAAGATGAGAGTGCTAATCGTATGCCCAAGGTTTTACAAAGGGCTCGCCAGAATCTGGACACGAATTGTACTCCTCTATCAGACACAATCTCAGATGGACATCCATGGATACGGAAGATCTCTTTAATGAAATGTTCAGCCAGGATAGACGAGGAAGGCAAACCAGACAGAGGGATGAAATGAGCCATCTTCGAAAATCTGTCCACTACCACCCAAATAGTGTTATGGTTCTTACTAGGTGGTAAGTCAGTAACGAAATCCATACTAATATGGGTCCATGGTTTGGACGGAATGGGTAGTGGTCGCAGCAACCCTGCTGGGGTTCTGCGGGAGGATTTGAATTGCGAACATAATTCACAGGAAGCAATGAACTCTTTGACGTCTCTCCTCATTGAAGGCCACCAGTAACTTCGAGAGAGGATCTCAAAAGTCTTGTGTTCACCGGCGTGTCCAGAAAAACGAGAGGCATGGAACCAAGAAAGGATTTTCCTCCTTAGAGTAGGAGGCACGAGGGTTTTCCCAAATGGTAGCGTTTTGGTGGATGAAGCAGCCAGTGAGATACATTTGGGGTCTAGAATGGTATGGTTGGAAACCTCCTCTATATCAGAGGACGTAACAAAGGCTCTAGATAAGGCATCAGCTTTTTTGTTTTTGGCAGCTGGTTTGAAGGTAATTATTAATTCAAAACGGGAAAAGAAAAGAGACCATCTTGCTTGACGAGGGTTCAAGCATTGGGCAGACTGGAGATATGACAAGTTCTTATGATCCGTGAAGATCGTCACCGGATGGCGAGCTCCCTCCAACAAGTATCTCCATTCCTCTAATGCGGCTTTGATAGCCAGTAATTCCTTGTCTCCGATGGTATAATTCTTCTCTGCGGGTAGGAGACCCCGAGAATAGAAGGCACAAGGGTGGAATTTTTGCTGTTCCGAGCGTTGGGAGAGAATAGCTCCTAAGCCCACATTAGAGGCATCTACTTCTAGAAAAAAAGGGAGTGTCACATCAGGCTGACGAAGGATTGGAGCCGAAGAGAAGGACTCTTTTAATGTTTGAAAGGCTTGAATAGCCTCAGTAGACCATTGCTTAGGATTAGCCCCTTTTCGAGTCAGGGCCACAATAGGAGATGCAATGGAAGAAAAGTCTTGAATGAAGCGTCTATAGTAATTGGCAAAACCTAAAAAACGCTGGATGGCACGAAGAGTAGTTGGCTGGGGCCAATGTAGTACAGCATTTACTTTGTCAGGATCCATCTTCAGACCAACTCCGGAAACAATATACCCCAAGAATGGAATCTGGGGTAATTCGAATGAACATTTTTCTAATTTACAGAACAATGAATTTTTCCGTAGCCTGGAGAGGACTTCTGCCACATGTTGGTGGTGAGAAGGCAGGTCCTGTGAAAAAATCAATATGTCGTCCAGGTAGACGACGACACATACATATAATAAGTCCCGAAAAATCTCATTGATGAAGCCCTGAAAAACAGCGGGGGCATTACATAGCCCGAAAGGCATTACCAGATATTCGTAATGCCCGTCTCTGGTGTTAAACGCCGTCTTCCATTCGTCACCGGAACGAATTCTGATTAAATTGTAGGCACCACGAAGATCCAACTTAGTAAAAATATGGGCTCCCTTGATGCGGTCAAATAGCTCAGTGATCAACGGAATGGGATACCGATTCTTGATAGTAATGGCATTGAGTCCACGAAAATCTATACAAGGGCGTAATGATCCATCCTTCTTTTTGACAAAGAAGAACCCAGCTCCAGCGGGCGAGGTGGAAGGTCGAATGAACCCACGCTGGAGGTTCTCCCGTATATATTCAGATGTAGCTTGAGTTTCAGGTAACGAGAGTGGATAGACCCGGCCCCTGGGAGGAGTCTTGCCAGGAAGAAGATCAATCGGACAATCCCAAGAACGATGAGGAGGAAGACGTTCAGACTGAGCTTTATCAAAAACATCGGTAAATGAAGCATATTGAGGAGGGAGTCCCGGTGAAATAGCTGAGATGGAAGCTTGCTGTACCTTGAGAGGAATGACTTGGGAAAGGCAATGATGGTGACATTCAGGCCCCCAAGACGTGACTTGAGGGGTGCGCCAGTCAATCTGGGGAGAGTGACACTGAAGCCATGGAAGGCCTAGGACAATCGGACTTGTCGTAACAGGAAGAATTAAAAACGATATCTCTTCATGATGCAGAGCACCAATCTGAAGGGTTACTGGAGACGTACTCTGGGTGATGAGACCGTTGATGAGACGTGATCCATCGATAGCCGTCACAGTAATGGGAGTTTTTAAGGTAATCATTGGTAGAGACCATTGATTAACTAACGATTTGGAAATAAAATTTCCTGCTGCTCCGGAATCAATCAATGCCTGTGACTCAAAGGTCTTGGTAGCAAAGGAAATAGTCACATCAAAAGCGCAGACTTTAGATTTCATAGACGATGGAGAGGACTCCAGGGACCCTAACTTCACCTCTCCAGAACTAGTTAGGGCCTGGCATTTCCCGATCTCTTAGGGCAGGAGCTGAGGACATGAGTGGAATCAGCACAATAGATACAGAGTCTATTCTTGACTCTTCGTTTCCTCTCCTCAGAAGATAACTTGGAACGTCCTATCTCCATGGGAATCACAGCGGGTGACACTGGACGAAATTGAGGGTTAGAGCGAAAAGGTGCTTTAGCAGAAGTCGTTTTCTCAGCCTCTCTTTCACGAAATCTCATATCAACACGATGGCATAGAGAGATCAAATCTTCAAGTGACGAAGGAAGCTCTTGGGTAGTCAGTGCATCTTTAATTTTATCGGAAAGCCCCTGCCAGAAGGCGGCAACTAGGGCTTCAGTGTTCCACTGAAGTTCAGAGGCTAAGATCCTAAATTGAATGACGTACTGGCCTACAGTATGAGATCCTTGTCGCAGACGGAGGATGCTGGAAGCAGCGGAGGTCACACGACCTGGTTCATCGAACACACTTCGGAATGTAGAAATGAATTTGGCACTATCTTGTAATATTGGATCGTTCCTCTCCCACAGAGGGGAGGCCCAAGCCAGGGCTTGTCCTGAAAACAAAGAGATAAGATAGGCCACTCTGGAACGATGGGTAGAAAAATTTTGAGGTTGGAGCTCAAAATGGACTGAACATTGGTTAAGGAAACCCCTACAAGTTTTGGGGTCTCCATCGTACTTTGACGGAGTAGGCAGGTGAAGCGTGGAAGCTATAGACACCTGGGATGGCAATGGGGAAACGGATGAAAGCACAGGAGCTTCAGTAGTAGCTGTCACAGTCTGTCCAGATGTTCCTTGGGAGGTTAATGACTGATAACACTGAAGTAACAGCTGTTGGCGGGCATCCTGTTGCTCCACACGGCTAACCAGATGTTGCAGCATCTCTTTGGCGGTAGGTTCCACATCTGGGTCTGTCATGGCCTGATCTTACTGTCACGGGCACTAGGAGTCTTTACCCAGGGATCACCAGATGGTAGGCTTACCAGAGCAATGTAGATGGTAATAGGGTACTCTGGTAGCTGGGTGATCACGGAACATGAAATGATGACCGATGAGATGCTCAGGAAAGTCTATGACTAGCAACACTGGTAATAATGAGGTAATGATACACAAGGAACTGTATAGGCAAGGACACGTGAAGGTAGTCAGTGGTCTGCGATAGCAAGTTGTACCACTGCTATAGTGAGGAGGAATGTCCAACAGAAACAAGGAGGTGATGAGAGTCAGCGGTCTGCGAGTAGCAAGTTGTACCGCTGTCTGAGTGAAGGAATGGAATCCAAGTGGAGGTATCCAGGTAGTCAGTGGTCTGCGGTAGCAAGTTGTACCACTGCTATGTGAGAGGATAATGGAACAGGTGATACCGGAAACAGGGATCAGTGGTCTGACATCAGCAAGTTGTACCACTGAATATATATGTGAGGAGGTGCACGGGGGAAGACTGCAACACAGGATATACACAGGCACCTTATACACGATCCACAGTAATATGCACAATATAGATATATATATATATATGTAAATGACTGATCAGGTCTGCAATCTAGAAAGTCTCTTGAAGTAGTCCAGCACAATGATAACACAGTCAATGATGGCAATAGACTCAGCGGATAGCAGACTCCAGAGAGAACCAAACACAGTCCAGCAAGATATGCAATACACAGCACAGTCAATGAGAAGTATGCATACCGTGGTTCAGCAGAAGCAGTCAGATGGGATTGCAGCGGTACCTGAGCGGCTGGAGGCCGATTGGATAGGAAGTCCCTGGATAGGTGAAGCAGCGGTCTAGCAGGTGCAGCGCACAGGTGAGTAGACCGACAGGGACACGAATCCACAGGAGTCAGCAACACGTGGAACTGGACTCATAGGAAACCCAGGAGAATGGAGATGATCCAGCAGAGGGTAGTAGAAGAGATACAAATCCAATGCTGACAGGAGGGTAGAGACCAGTGGAACACGTGAAGGCGTGGAGAGTGGATCAGCAGGAGATGGACGATAGCGCTGACCACAGCGGCAGGACTCAGCGGCACACGGAGGTAACCAGTAGCAACCACAGGAACCAACAGCGATGGGAAACAGGAGTGCAGCGCAGGGCAGCAGCTGTAGATCACGAAGTGTAGCAGATGGTAATGAAAAGCGGCAGTCTCGAGGAAGTCACAGCAAAGATGAGATGAGAGTGTAGTGCACGGAGGCAGCGGATAGTAATCAGCTGGCAGTCACGATGTTGAACACAGGCGAGTTGCAAGCAGGAGACTGTAGTGCACAGAGGCAGCGGATAGTAGTCAGCTGGCAGTCACGATGTTGAACACAGGCGAGTTGCAAGCAGGAGACTGTAGAGCACGGAGGCAGCGGATAGAAATCAGCAAACAGACTTGATGAGAAGCAGGTGAGTGAGGTAAAAGCTGGAGTGCACGGAGGCAGCGGATAGCAATGAGCAAACAGTAATGATGATACAGTTGATGGTAGAAGTGGTATGGAACCACAGTAGTAGAAGTGGTTTGGAAACCACAGGAATCAGCAGCGCTGAATACACGAGTAATACAGGAACACCTTCAGAGACTCATGAGGAATGAGACTCCAAGATCAGGCAACGTGGTGGTGACCACAGGTGCTTAATATAGGGAGGTTGCCTGATCTGCCAATTAAGTTAAAGGAGTATACACTGAAGTATAGAAAAGGGCTGCGCATGCGCAGACCCTCAGGATGGTGGACGGCCACGGTTCCTAAATGTCCGGGAAGAGGCACTCACGGTCCGGTGAGTGACACTTTCTCTGTTACCAATTCATTTTGGATAAATAGTAATTATGTTTAAGCAAATTGAATCAATATTAATTAAGTTTTGTTTATTTTATATTAATATATTTATTATATATGGGCTGTCATCCACCACACCACTAATATCAGAACAAGGTTCGATTCAGATAACCATATCACTCAGCTGCATACCATTCCATGCCTTGAAAGACTGTAGAATAAATTGTTATTGCAAAATGCGCAGCTAAGTGACATGGTTGTCACTGGGAGGTCTGTGGTGATAGACAGTCAATAGTGTATCAGTGTGATCTTATACATGATTGTAAGTGCAATATTTAACTGTTATTAAGCACACTTTGATCTATTGGGAACCTCTATCTCTTTTGCTGGATGCAGCACCCTCTATGTTTGGAGGGGTGATCAATTTACCTAATATTTGAGTATAAAATCTTGCCTTCATAATAAGATAGATAATATATATACTTACACTGGTGTTAAAATTCTCTGTTTAAAAATGCTTTTCTGTGAAAATAAACATCATTATACCTAATGAGACATATTTTGTATGTGGGCAGAAAGAGATTAAGGACATTTCAGGATGCGACTCTTGAAATGAACAGTAGACTGATTCAATTAGATACAACAAATGTTCAGCATTCCAGTAACACACTTTCTCCGATCTGGCCAGCTTGTTTCTTTTTATGGCTCTTTAAAATTAATCTTAGAAGCTGAGCAACTTTATTTTAAGACATGGAAATGCCTTTATTATAAATCATCTCACTAAAGAGTTACTGAGGGATTTATATTACTATTTAGGTATTTAAGTTCACATTGTAATGCACAGCTTAGGGGTTTTCTGGGAATCTTGGAGATTGATAGGGTGGGAAGAGAATAGTGTACATGGAAGGGGGGGGGGGGGTTATATATGGGAGTGTAGGGGTTTTGTCCAAACGCATATAGAGGGACAACTTCATTGATGGGAGTATATATATATATATATATATATATATATATATATATACCCTGCAGACAGGGTTAAGTTTCCCTAGGTTCCTCTTTGAGCACACACACACACACACACACACACACACACACAGGTGTTCCACATGGGTATGATTGGTTTGTTGTGATTTGTTTGTAGTGCTTGGGGTGGAAGATAAACACACTGTCTGTAGGTGTGGGTGGTACCACCGATGCCTGTAAGTGGCCGGCGAGTAGACAGGGAAGTAATGTCTGGCCAGATGTAGGTGGTGGGGATTTTTGTGTACTGTTACTGGATATGATTGCTGTGCCAGCATTGGAGCTATTTTTTTATCATCCTGACAACTGCTAATAACAGCTAAATGGTTCAGCATACCTGTGTCCGATTCCTGTGAATGGTGTACTTTCTCACAATATATATATATATATATATATATATATATATATATATATATACACAGATTTATTTTTATATATATATATATATATACATATATATATATATATATATATACATATATATATATATATATATATATATATATATATATATATATATATACACACACACACACACACAGTAATCTAGTCTATTCTGTCTATGGTCACCTATGACTTCTCCAAGCCACACTTGGAAAATCACAGAAGGAAGTCTTGCTCCATGTTTGCTCCCTATTGGCACCCTTTACAGTCAAGTGGCTGGGGAGTGAGGAGGGGGAGCAGACAGGAAGCATGACGATAGTATCGGGAAGAGGAGCGATGTAGCGGAGCATGCAGGTCAGCACCTCTCAAAGGATGTATTCCACATCACTGTCAATGAAAAGTAGCTTAGAAAAAGCTGGGGAGGTGAATGGGAGCATAATACAGGTGGGGAGTGGATAGTGGTCATAATACAAATACACTAAACATGTCCCCCGGGACACTATAGAAATGTCCGGATCTGGTGTTATGCTGCTGCTAACACCATGGCAAGAGGTGTAAACTCTGTAGAAACTTTGGAGATCTGTTTAAACTATTACTATGGGGCCACAAAGTTCAGGTTATATACCTAGTCAGGAGTATATTTACTCTGCATATGATCCTTATGCTGAAAAGAGGCAATTCTTCAGATTCTTTACATCCCAGTGCTAATACATTTATATAACTTAATATACAAGTTAGGCAGGGACATCTATTCAATTATAACCCTTTGGATATACTAAGCCTTTAAACCATGTTTTTACTTACTTCAGAAGTTAAGATGTTACATATCTCATAGTATCATAACTATTCTCCCAAAATTGAGTTCCATTTAGTCCCTCAACTTTTTTGTCTACCTGTATTAAGACTACTAGTTACCAACATCTTTTTTTTTTTACTATAATATTGTGTATTTTATCTGGTTTCCTATTCACATATCTTATAGGCTATAGTGTATGCCTATACATAGGCTTTACATTCAGGCTGTAAATACATTAATGGTTAATTTGCCTATTTTAGTAGAAATACTGAAAAGTCAGCCCTATCTCAGTGTACCTTATTTATGATAAACCAATCTGAATCATTGTCATCAATAGCATAGATGAGTGGGCTCCAAAGGAGGAACCCCAATAAATGTTCACTGCAAAGGTGGAATTAGCCTTTAAACTTGTGTTTTGAAATATAGCTATGGATATGTTTTTGCTCTGTGCAGTTCAGGTGTGGTCTTGTCCCTTACTCTCATATTAAAAATGCACCATAACATCATATTAATATTATGAATTATATACTGGGTCATCATATCAGCAAAAGTATGACAAATCCCACAGCACGGTAATGTTTTTAAATGTGCATTTTATGATACTGCTTCTCCGTGGTTACTGTACATTTAACCGTTGCCCTTCTTAGTCAAAAGCAGTAGAGCGCACATAACTATTTTCAGTCAGCTGTGAATGAATTAAAATCACATCTGGCATGTTAGATACCACACATCAGTTTGTGTTTATCTGCCAAGATGTTGCTTCTGCAGCTGGTTTTCATGGGTATGATGTAGACATTTCTTTCACTGTGTTCAAATAATCCCTTATGTGACAATATTTCGGCTACAGCCTCCATATTGACATATTAAGAGTAAAATGTTAGAACTGATTTACAATAAATTTCTGCTTTGGTATAAATATATAGTTCCAGCTCTTCATTTGACATGGTGAAATATGATTACATTGATTTAGTTGAGCCATGTTAACCTTTTTTGAAAGCCACTAAGCATAGGGTGCATGTTTCACACCTATTCACAAAGCTTGCTGCATTTTTAAATGGTGCAAGCAATGTGCACATTTTTTTACTCATTGGAAACTCAAGTTTCTGAATGCTCAAAACTCAACTTGTGTACTACAAATGGTCTTTTGTGACGTCATACATCACAGACTACTGCCCCATATCCTACTTGTATTAATAATTTAAGAGAGAAACACAGACCTGGTCATTGTGTCCTGCTTTGTGAATTGAAGGTATCCCTGGTATTTAAGTAATTTTAAAGAAGAACCACCAAAAAAAAAAAATTAAAAAAGAAAAAAAAAGTTGTTAGGTTTTTGCTTCTGGTATTGGTTTCTCTTGCTGTTTCCTTGTGTGGGAGAGCTGTTTGCTTTCAATTAGCTTAAACTGCAATGTAGGTGTGCCACCTGCATGTCTTCCCCAGTGTATGAGAGCTCTCTGCTTTCATTTAGGCTGAGCTGAATTGGAGATGTGTTACCTCTGTTATCCTGATTTGTTGCTTGAGCTATTTAAGGCCTGTGTTGACACTCAATCTTTGCCAGTGTTAGCGTTTTGCTTCAAGCAGTAGCATCCTGATTCCTGTGCTGTATTATCATGTGTCTGCTTTCTGCTTCTGATCCGTGGCTACGTCTGATTAAGATTATGATTCTGATCCCTTGCTATGTCTGTCTACGATTCTAGCTCTGGCCCGAAGAAAGCTGCGACAGCAGTACTATTATCATTTATACAACCCATTCTGTTTACTGACATCTGGTGCTACATCTCTCTGGTGCTCAGCTACTCCACATCCATTCCAGCCTGCATCCTGACCATCAGTTTTGCAGCTCCACTCATTTCAATTGGAGTGGTAAGAATTTGCATTGCTTCAAATGCTACTGTGGCCGGCTGTTCTGAAGGACTCTGGGTCTGTCTCAGATTACTTTGGATACTCTGGACTTTGTTATACTGCTGATAAGTACACTGTGACATTCCGCTCTACCACGCCTGCTGATTTGGGTTAATGTCCTGCTCTGATATTGGGACTTTCTGTATCCTGCATCTCTGCCTGTTGATAGCAGAGCCATCTGCTTATGATTCTGAACCTGATAGTCTGCATATGAGGCGTTGAAGAACGTATTTATATTCCCTGCTTAGTTACAATGTACAAAACTCTTTCTCCCCACTATACCGAATAAGAGTTGGAGATTGGATCTTTTCCCTATACTTTTAATGTGATACATTTTGCACTATCCAGATGCATTTCTTTGGAAAAATGCATTTTCATGCATACTTCGACCAATCTGATAATAAAACTAACCAAGCAAAAGTTATACCTGTAATTAAGACAGTCTCGACGGAAGCCCCTCGCTCCCTAGTTAATTTAAGACATTGGAGAAAAATGTTGAAGTTTAATTTAATAAGTAGTGGTTATCGGTTGATGTGATATTTTTTATGGTTCCACCTTGTTCATTTTCCAGAGTATCTGCCAAACGTAAATGTAGTTCTGATTTGGTGGGTGTGTTTCTGGAGATGGTGGAGTGGGCGTGCATCTTGTGATTCTCTAGTTGGAGAAGAACTTGTATTTACGCACATAAAGAAGCTTTGCAGATCCACACTTTTGTTGCGTTCATAAAAGTGCCTGAACGAGCAAAATACTGTTTTTATGGGTTAAAATGATCAAAAGGTAAGTCACTCCCCATATTTACTCACACATAAGATATATAAGATATACCATTGATTTAGACAATAAGAAGATGGGTATGGCATAATGGGTAGATGCATTCCCACATCGTCATGATATTTTGAAAATGTATGCAAAGATGAATAAACTGCTGGTGTTCGGTTCATATAAGGAAATTAACTAAACAATCTTACACAGAGCTAATCTTACACTGATATGAAAAATTACTATTGGAAATGCATTGACCAACAACATTGTCTATGGTCGTGCTCTAAGTTAAGCGATTTCTGGAAAGCTGTTCAGGAATTTATTACACACACTCTTAAAATTCCATAAACTATAACCAGTGATTGAATGATCTGGAATATTTATACCCATTAAATGAATTAGTGGTTATCAGAGGGGATTTTTTTCTTCTCTTAATATTAATATTGTTATTATTATTATCATTTATTTGTTGGGCGCCACAAGGTTTCCGCAGCGCCTTACATAGTACAAACAGTAGACCATACAGGGTGAAACATTACAGAACAATAAACACAGAGTACCAATGCTTCAGAAACTCCGGGCAGACATATGGAGTAAATATGGAGCAGAAGATTCGGTATGGAGACAAGGGGGGAGAGGGGCCCTGCTCATGCGAGCTTACATCCTAAGGGAAGGTGGACAAAAAGGCACGAAAGCGAGGCAGTGATACAAGGGAGAAAAAGGGGCCAGGGGAGAGGGGGGAGAACTGCAGAGTAGATGAGGGGTTAAGTGGATGGTTGGAAGGCTTTCAGGAACAGGTGAGTTTTGAGTGCCCGTTTGAAGGAGCATAGATTGGGTGCGAGACGGATGGAGCGAGGGAGGTCATTCCAGTGCTGGGGGGAATTGTTCTTAATATTAGCAGCAGCCGCAAAAAAGGCTATACTGTCCCAATAGAATCACCAAACCCCCTAATGTGAATTTGATGAACAATCAAATTTCTTTTCTTTTTCATATGGATTTGATGGAAGCTACTAGCAATACAGAAAAATTAAACGTTTTTTGAGACATGGATACCTTATGTTCACACATTATCCACACGTATAAAAGATACCCATAAATCTTCTTTTAAGGGTACAACTTGCAAATACTCTCAGACGGACTCCTTTGTCAATACTCTTACCCTCCATGAAATTATTACATTTCTTCTAAACACTGATTTAGTCATAAATTTTAATAGACACTTAACCCTGGAGCAACAGACACATGACAATACATATTCAATATACTTTATTTTATTTCTTATTAGCATGTTAATACAATTTTTATTAATTATTCAGATAACAGGATGTAACACTCTTACCTTTCCTCATTCCAGCGTTGTCTCTTCCGTGCCGCGATCGGCAGTTCAGGGTAGTGGGTCACATGACTCAGCTGTCATGGTGAGTTTTTTTTGAATCTGCCTCTATAAAATCTCGGCACTGACACCTGCTCAGCGTCAGTGCAACTTGGTTGTTGTGCATATGACTCCTCTGTGCTGCTCCGTGTGTGGTGCTTCTGCTGGATCTTCTGTGTACCATTTCGGCCTGTCTGACTACTTGTTGCTGGATCTTCCTGTGTCCCAAACTTGGCCTGTCTGACTTCGCGCTGCTGGATCTTCCTGATCATCCTGTGTACCGAATTTGACCTGTCTGACTAGGCCCTGCTGGATCTTCCTGTGTACCGAACTTGAACTGTCTGACTATGTGCTGCTGGATCTTCCTGTATACCGAATGTGAGGATATCGGGTTTAACGTAACCTTCTGCACCACACAGCTGGCCTACCTGGTACTTACCCAAGGTTCAAAATCACCCAGGCAAATATCCAAAATAATACAAATAAGTTTATTTAACAAAATGGTAGCACAAAACAGCAATAACATATTTAAATAATAACTTGCAACGAATAACACTACAGTCTGGCACAGACAACATACAGGGTATAATGAAAACACCTCACCAGTATCCTTGTCACTTTCAGGGACTGCTGTCTATCAATCCAAGCTTATCCTCCTCTCTCCTTTGAGGCTACCAGCAAAGGTAGCGACCTTGAGTCACTGTCACTCCGATTTCGGTGCACACACAGCTCCCCAAGGCCTGGAGAGGTAGATCAGGGCAATGGCAGTACTCCAGGGACCAATTGTCCCATTCCTGTCAGGGGCAGAGATCTATGTCTCAATGCCAGTCTGACTTCAGTTATCACTTGGTAGTGATTGCCAATTTGCTGTTCACTGGAGCTGGTTTTTAAAGGCAAAAATTACCTCCTTAGTAGTTTAAGGACCTGTCTGATTGGTCCTTTTCTGTGTTTACTTTTACACGTGCAAACATACAGACAAAGGGAAAGCAGATGAGTCACTCCTGATTTAAGTAGGGACAGGTATTATTCTGTGGCTATACAACAGAGTTTGTTTAAACAGGAGAAATCACAATCCAGACACATTTACATTTAAAAACACCATGCAGACCTCTGTAATTAAACATAGAGCTCTGTCTGTGGGCCTTTTCCCTATGTTAGCACAACCAGACCCACAGCTAAACAAAGACAAGAGATCCCCTGGTGGGATGTACATTCATACAAGACTAGTGGACAATAATCCTTTTGCCTCAGCTGAAACAATGGACTAGTCTGCAAGATAACAATACATGCTGGCAGACATTTTAACTACTTTCAAAATAGAATATATACAAGCTTAAATATGACTGACAAATATGGGGAACCAGAGGGCTAGAAAAATTACATGTTTTTATAGTCCGCAGTTTGTGAGAAACGAGGTGCAGAAAGGTTGAGATGATAGTAATACATTGTTTCTCCACACCGAAATTGACCTGTCTTGCGCTGCTGGATCTTCCTGTGTAACGAACTTGACCTTCCTGTGTACTTGACACACAGTAATCAGGGCGGATTACTATGTGTTCCTGACTTCTCTCTAGCAATGGCCTCAGCTTCTCCAGAAATTCACCTGTCTTCCTCCTTGGGCCTTGTATTACATCCTGAAGCAGTGCAGAGGGCCGCAACCTGTGGTTTCCTACCAGCAAAGTCTATCCTGCCTTGCAGTGGTTCTTGGTGAATACCAGGGAATCCATTAGACTCTGCGCCTCTGGTCTGCTAGTGCTAATTGTGATTGACACAGGTACCTTCTGAGTTGCCTACAAGAATAATAATGTACAAAATACAACTTGATGTTTTAAGTTTAATAATTGTGAATGTACAAATGTCATATTGTAATGTAACTTCTAATAAAAAGAATTTTAAAACCTAAAGAAATAAAGAAATAACAATTAGACATTGAATAGAATTATAAGATGGGTAGATGTATCAGTTAGTTCTAGGTTATATGTAGAATAAGATATAAGGATTTACGATGAGGAATCTAGCCAACTTTCTAAAATGCATTGGTTAATATATAGTAAGCTTACTGAAATCTGTTACATTAATACCTTCCTATGTGGAATATTCCCAGGGCAGTTATAAAATCTCCATACATATCATTTACATAAAATGTAATTTAAGAGCATTCTGTAAAGCCACGGTTAATAGTAACATGTGATAAAAGAAAATTCTACTTTAACAGAAGTGCAATATATCTTTTCCTTAATTCAAAACCAAATTATAATGATGCCTGTAATGCCAATCATAGCTAAATTTATCTACAAAAAAGTATATTTTCAGAGCCATTAAATGATAAGGTTAAGGTGTTGAATTAAAAGAGTAGAAATGCAATAAATCATCCATGCAAAGAATGGGATGGCTTTATACTCATATAATATATAATAAAATATTACATTATTCAACATATAGTAATAAATTGTATTACCTGCTCGCAGGGACTTCAGATTAATAGTTTGCATGTTCAGAACGTCCCTTGTTACATCAAGTGAAAGGCAAAAATCAAGGTAATTTAAAAACAATATACATTATTAACCAGTACTAAATATAATGAGCATAAAGTAATAAAAAAAGAATATAGAAACTACAAAAGTTATTTAGACTGGATGAGAAATGTAAAACAGCAATATGGGGGAATGTATCAGTATCCAATGGATTTAAATCCAGTTGCCATTTTGACAGGAAATCTAAAATATTAATTACCAACATACAAAGTCATTTAAAGGCATCAACAATCTTATGCAGAGGTGTGCAAATTTCCAGTGTTTCAGCTTATGCAACAATTTGTGATATTGGGCCAGGAATTCTATTTTCACTGAATAGATTCACAAATTTCTTGTTACTAATTCAAAAAAAGTTATTTAAAAAGTAGCTTTAAAATATGAGATGGAGCACAATGTTAATGGGCATTTGATATGATGTAGTGCCATCTAAACTGTGGAATATGCACACAATTTGGTATCACTAACAACTCCCATTTCATTGTATAAGATCACTAGCTGAAGCACCCAGCGTTGCCCGTGTTTGAATCTTCAAGTTATTAAGTTAACAATTAGTTTGATGTAACTGTCAACATTTTAAAAATAATTAGCAGCTTAGAAACTCTTCCAACAGAGCTATTAGGTGGTTGCCCAGTATCGTTTTTGTTTTTATATTAAATGTTATCCAAATCCATCCAGTGGAAATCCCAGAACAGGCTCCCTGGGTCAAAGTTCTGGTCAGGGTATACCAATGAGAGGTCTGATCGAGACCTCAACCACCTAGTAGGTCTCCTGGGATCCAATGTTACCAGTCTGTGAAGATTTTGTTCAAATCCATCCAGTGGAAGGCTTAGAACAGGCTCTCCGGGTATAGATTTGCCGATCATACACCAATGGGAGGTCTGTCCAGGACCCTAACCCACTTCAAACCTGGCCAGGATCCAACCTCGCATTGGTTTCATCCCAATCGGAGCAGGGGAGACCGAATGCATTGCCGGACAGACAAACAAACCAAACCCATCCAGTAGAAGGCCCAGAACAGGCTCCCCAGGTCAAAATTCTGGCCAGCGTACACTAACAGGAGGTCGGACTGAGACTTATAACCCCTAGTATATCTTCTGCGATCCAATGTTAAAAGTCTTTTGAAATTTTTGTCCAAATCCATCCAATGGAAGGCTCAGAACAGGCTCCGTATGTCAAAGTTCTGACCAGTGTACACCAACTGGAGGTCCCTAAACCCCTTAAAGCCTGGGCAGGATCCAACTGGACCACCTCACATTGGTTTCATCCAAATCGGTGCAGTAGTGTCGAAGATATTCGCCTACAAACAAACAAACTTCTTTTTTTTTAATACGTCATATGTATTAAAATGTAAATTTGCTCAGTTTTTTTAAACATTTTCAATATTTCATATATTTTTTTTTACAAACAATATTTTAGAAAACAATGATGGTTTAGCCTGTCACTGACAGTTTCTCAGGCGAGATCACACTCACATGGATAAGCACACTTGCCATTGCATTTCTTTAACAGCAATATGTCTTCAAATTTCCATTTTGGTGACTGCCTTGGGCTGTCACCAATGAGCGTGCCCACAGTCCTACCAACCCGCGCATTTGTGACATGACCAGTAGCCATATAACTGACATAGGCCTCTTGTAATCCTGGATTTTTTGTTACATTTTTGCATTTGCTTTTGCTTAGTGTTATAATTTTCATTACATTCTCGTGAGCCATCTTAAGTTGTTTCAAGTAAATTATTATGTATAGGTTCATAAGAATTAACTTAAGTTATGGAGAAACAGGCAAATTAACATTTTAAACACTTCAACTTAAATGTATGCAAAATGTTTTCTAGCTGATTCTAATTAAAGACCGTAACGCTCTTAGCTCCATTAGTGTAATACTATGATATTTAACATGTTCATATTGTCAAATGTGTGTGTGTATATTTATATTTATATATATATAGATCAGCGGTTCCCAAATTGTGCGCCGTGGCTCCCAGGGGTGCCATGGCACTGTCACAGGGGTGCTGCGGCCAGGGGACAAAAAAACAACAACTTACTAATTCGGCGGCGCCCGGGACCCAGCATCCTCCTTCCTCCTCGCTTCTCACTGAATGTTGAGCGTGACCTCATCACGCCCGACATATTCAGTGAGAAGCAGCAGGAGAGAGGAGAATGCTGGGTCACAGGCGCCACTGGATTGGTAAGAAAATAGAAGAGAAGTCAGAAGAAATAGAAGAAAGAAGGGCAAGTATGGTAAGTAAAGAAACGGAGGGGAAGGTTAAAGGAAACAGCAATGGAGGGGCAGACAGTGTGTGTGAATGAAGAGGGGCAGACTGTGTGTGGATGAAGAGGCGCACACAGTGTGTGTGGATGAAAAGGCGCACACAGTGTGTGTGTGGATGAAGAGGCGCACACAGTGTGTGTGAATGAAGAGGGGCAAACAGTGTGTGTTGATGAAGAGGCGCAGACAGTGTGTGTGGATGAAGAGGGACAGAAAGTGTGTGGATGAAGAGGCGCAGACAGTGTGTGTAGATGAAAAGGCGCAGACAGTGTGTGTGAATGAAGAGGCGCACACAGTGTGTGTGAATGAAGAGGGGCAAACAGTGTGTGTGGATGAAGAGGCGCAGAAAGTGTGTGTGGATGAAGAGGGGCAGAAAATGTGTGTGGATGAAGAGGCGCAGACAGTGTGTGTGGATGAAGAGGCGCAGACAGTGTGTGAATGAAGAGGCGCACACAGTGTGTGTGAATGAAGAGGGGCAAACAGTGTGTGTGGATGAAGAGGTGCAGAAAGTGTGTGTGGATGAAGAGGAACACACAGTGTGTGCGGATGAAGAGGCGCAAACAGTGTTTGTGAATGAAGAGGGGCAAACAGTGTGTGAGGATAAGAGGTGCAGACAGTGTGTTTGTGAATGAAGAGAGGCAGACAATGTGTGTGGATGAGGAGGGACAGACAGTGTGTGAGGATGAAGAAGCGCAGAGAGTGTGTGTGTGAATGAAGAGGGGCACACAGTGTGTGTGGATGAAGAGGGGCACACAGTGTGTGTGGATGAAGAGGGGCAGACAGTGTGTGTGGATTAAGAGGGGCAGACAGTGTGTGTGGATGAGGAGGGGCAGACAGTGTGTGTGGATGAGGAGGGGCAGACAGTGTGTATGGATAAGGAAGGGCAGACAGTGTGTGTGGATGAAGAGTGGCAGACAGTGTGTGTGGATGAAGAGGGGCACACAGTGTGCGTGAATGAAGAGGGGCAAACAGTGTGTGTGGATGAAGAGGCGCAGACAGTGTGTGTGGATGAGGAGGGGCAGACAGTGTGTGTGGATGAAGAGGGGCAGACAGTGTGTGTGGATGAAGAGGGGCAGACAGTGTGTGTGGATGAGGAGGGGCAGACAGTGTGTATGGATAAGGAAGGGCAGACAGTGTGTGTGGATGAAGAGTGGCAGACAGTGTGTGTGGATGAAGAGTGGCAGACAGTGTGTGTGGATGAAGAGTGGCAGACAGTGTGTGTGGATGAAGAGGGGCAGACAGTGTGTGTGGATGAAGAGGGGCAGACAGTGTGTGGATGAAGAGGGGCAGACAGTGTGTGTGGATGAAGAGGGGCAGACAGTTGTGTGTGATGAAGAGGCGCAGACAGTGTGTGTAGATGAAGAAGGGCAGACAGTGTGTGTGGATGAAGAGGGGCAGACAGTGTGTGTAGATGAAGAAGGGCAGACAGTGTGTGTGGATGAAGAGGGGCAGACAGTTGTGTGTGATGAAGAGGCGCAGACAGTGTGTGTAGATGAAGAAGGGCAGACAGTGTGTGTGGATGAAGAGGGGCAGACAGTGTGTGTAGATGAAGAAGGGCAGACAGTGTGTGTGGATGAAGAGGGGCAGACAGTGTGTGTGTGGATGAAAAGGGGCAGACAGTGTGTATGGATGAGGACGGGCAGACAGTGTGTGTGTGGATGAAGAGGGGCAGACAGTGTGTGTGGATAAAGAAGGGCAGACAGTGTGTGTGGATGAAGAGGCACAGACAGTGTGTATGGATGAGGAGGGGCAGACAGTGTGTGTGTGGATGAAGAGGGGCAGACAGTGTGTGTGTGGATGAAGAGGGGCAGACAGTGTGTGTGGATGAAGAGGGACAGACAGTGTGTGTGGATGAAGAGGTGCAGACAGTGTGTATGGATGAGGAGGGGCAGACAGTGTGTGTGTGTGGATGAAGAGGGGCAGACAGTGTGTGTGTGGATGAAGAAGGGCAGACAGTGTGTGTGGATGAAGGAGGGCAGACAGTATGTGTGGATGAAGGGGCACAGTGTAAAGGTGAAGGGGCACAGTGTAAAGGAGAAGGGGCACAGTGTGATGATTTTGTTACATGTTGTTTTATTTTGTTTGATCTTATTCCTCTTAGTATTAGTTGTAAATTATTCTTTGACAGGAATTTAATTGAAAAAAATATATAAAAACATTATTTTCCCTTGGACTTATGTATATTATTTTTGCAAACAACTTACTAAGTATTTCTGTCCTGACCTAAATACTTATTACATTATTTTGACTCAAATACTTAAAAAACAGGAGTTCTCTGTAATTATTTATGAGGGGTGCCTTGAAAAAATAATGGAGACTCAAAGGGTGCCGCGAACTGAAAAAGTTTGGGAACCACCTATGTAGATCCTGTAAGTTGCAAAGTGAGGCTTCCATGGTTCAGACTTGTTTTTCCAGCACATCCCACAAATGCTTGGTCAGACTGAGATCTGGGGAATCTGGAGACCAAGTCAACAAGTTGAGCTCTTTGTCATGTTCCTCAAACCATTCCTAAACATTTTTTGCAGTGTGGCAGGGCGCATTATCCTGTTGAAAATGGCCACTGCCATAAGGGGACATTGTTGCCATGAAGGGGTGTACTTGGTCTGCAATAATGTTTAGGTAGGTGGCATGAGTCAAAGTAACATCCACATGAATGCCAGGACACAAGTTCTACCAGCAGAACTTTTCCCAGAGCTTCACACTGCCTCTGCTGGCTTGCCTTCTTCCCATGGTTCAGTTCTGGTGCTCACTTTGTCAGTTGTATGCATTTTTGGCTGTGGACAGGGGTCAGCATGGGCACTCTGACTGGTCTGCGATTACACAGCCCCATAGAAGGTGCGACGCACTGGGTGATCTGACACCTTTCTATCATAGTCAGCATTAACTTTTTCAGCAATTTGTGCTACAGTAACTCTTCAGTGGGATTGGACCAGACAGGCTAGCCTTCACTCCCCACATGCATCAATGAGCATTGTACGCCAATCACTGGTTGTCCTTCCTTGGACCACTTTTGGTCGGTACTAACCACTGCATACCTGGAACACTCCACAAAACCTGCCCTTTTGGAGATACTTTGACCCACTCATCTAGCCCTCACAGTTTGGCCCTTCTCAAAATGGCTCAGATCCTTATACTTGTCCATTTTTCCTGCTTCAACACATCAACTTCAGGAGCTGACTGTTCACTTGCTGCCTAATATGTCCCACCCCTTGACATGTGCCATTGTAACAAGATAGTCAATGTTATTCACTGCACTTGTCAGTGGTTTTATTGCTGTGGCTGATCGGTGTATATACAGCACCCTATATAACTGTGCAGTAGTTAGCCTTCAATTATGAATACTGGTTTGCAAGATTCTTGCAAGAGTTGCTCATTGGGAAATCTAGATTCTAGGACCAAATGGCAACATTGAGGTTAACTGACAACATGGTGAGGAGTTTGCTGCTCACTGAGAGGGAACTGGTTGTGGACAGTGTAGAAGGAGATGGAAAAATGGGAGAGCAGGGTCCTGCCCCATTAATTCCTCACCTGTTATAGGTGCAGTGACCTAAAGTTGTAGACTTTCTTCCATATATAGAATCAGCTTGATCTTTCGTTTCATTTACTGGTTTCAGTCATGTGATCCCTGTCACATGACAAATCCTGAATACTCAAAGGATTTTCAATCGCACAGATTACTGAAAGTCTGCCTCTTCCTTAGAGATATCACCTAGTCATCTTATAATAAGAATATGAGGGGTGCTATCTATAACACCAAAATGTAACAGTTTAGAACAAGAAAAAAGGAATGGTGTTTTGGGAAGATGCACTGCGACTTTCGAGTTTCGTAGGAAGTGTTAATTATATACCATATATCCTACATAAAACTTAACCTTTATTATGGCTTATTAAAATAACAAAAAGTAGCGAAATATGAAGTGATTATAGTGCAATAAGTGAATGTGAATTAAAAATCGCTGGAAGTTCCCTTTGTCCAGAGGAGTACCTAATAAGGTAACTATAAGGGTGATCCATATGATAGTGGATCCCCTCTAGCTTACTATTCCCTCCTTAGCTTGGAGGTCCCTATTACAATATATAGTTATCTCAAGAAATAACAGATCTTGTTAGTAAAAGGAGACCAATCCAAAATAAATAGATCAATGGCACAACATTTTAGCATTGGTTTGCAGGTTTGAGATAATTGAATAAAACCTTTGTTTTTGAGATTAACTCTGACATGCCAAGATCCTTAGTCCTTTGCATTACACCTGGATCATACAATGCCAGCAATTGATACTAATTACCTACATGAGTTGCATACAAAGAACAGTGTCACACTGTTCTTAAGTTGTGTTGCTGTAATGTTTGCAGGTTTTCTATGAAATTGACTATGTGCTTTAAGCATGGTAGCCGTTTTAGAGAACGAGTAAAGATAGAGTCATACAAATAGATGAATAATTTAGTAAATATTAAAGTCTTTAAGAACATCTGGAAGATAATGATATGGGAAGCAAATCACTATCTACCAAAAGTGACTTCTAACCTAGTGGGATAATGGGGGCTTACAAAATGTGTGGATCTCGCCCACTCTGTCTTGCAGTATTTACATGTGATGAAAAGAAAATTATAGCTAAAACAAAAGTTATTTCTATGTGAAAGGTCGACTTACAAACAAAACAAAGACATACAGAGGGCAGCGCTATACTGTTCAGTATCAGCAGACTCCATCAGGGAAACTTTTGCATGTTGTAACCAGGGCAAAACTTGCCAATTTTGCTACACTTGGACTTGGGCACTGGTGCCCCTTTTGGCCCCCGTTGGCTTGTAAATGATAGTCTCCTCTCTAAAAAGGAAGATCATCATCACCATCATCATTTATTTATATAGCGCCAGCAAATTCCGTAGCTCTTTACAATTGGGGACAAAAAGTAATTAACAACAACTAATTTGCACCCCTTGCATTGTAACATGGTTTGTCCAGGAGAAAACATACTTCCTTTTTGCCTTACTTTCCTTAATGAATCAAGCCCACTCTCAGCACGTGATGGATGAAGGAAAAGGAGCGCACTGGCTCCTTTGCATTACAGATAAAAGCATTAACGATATTCTTACATTTCAAGGTAGGGGTTTATATCCCATATATAAAAATGTACCATTTAGGGTCATATTCAATTAGCATTCGCGTCCGTGATTACGCTGCATGGGTCCCGATTCCGCAAAATGGCGGATTTCCGTGTGCACCCCATAGGGTTTTCAGGGGAAATACATGATGTTGCGGTACTGTAATAATACTTTACATGCGCAGCCGCACATAATCGCGGGCGCGAGTCCTAATTGAATATGCCCCTTAGGGTCTCGTTTTTTATTAGATAACAGATAACTCTTTTTACTAATAATTGACAGATTATTACTTGCATAATCTTTTTTTGAGATCTGCAAAACATGGCATCATTCCAACTATTATTATTCTTTTGTATAAAAATAACACAGCTACCAACACCTCCTTGAATCTTAAATATGTAAATCACATAGGCATCATACTTGTTGTCGTCTCCGGGACCTCTGCGAGATCATGTAGGACTATGTACCTTATCTTGCCTATATTCACAATGTCAAATTATACATTAATCTCTGTTGTGATTATTTACTATTAGAATAGTTTATATTATTTTGTTTTGCAATGTGCCTGTCACTCATTACCCCTTCTCTTCCCTCCTCCTCCTCTCCTCTCAGTTATATATACGTAGGAAAAAAAAAGGGACACAATACTGTTTGCTGTTGTGAAACATTTATTGTCATTTTTATGTACAAATGTTTCTTCAATAAACACAAACAAACAAACAAAAAAATATTCATCTTAAACTTAAAAGCTAAATAATGTATTTATGTAGATACTTTATTACATAAACATATGTAGTTCTTAAGGGAGCTGTGTTCGTGCAAGTACATTTTTACTGAAATGATGCGCTTCTAATCCTTTTACAAACCAGCATAAGCCTTTGTATTAGTGGAAAGTACAAATATTCTCAGTTAAATCTTTATTAGGTCTTTTAAGGATACAAGTTACATACATACATAAGTTAGTATTCTAAATTGATTTCATATTTTGTTGCCCTCCTAAAGTCTGCCACTTAAGATAACTACCTCAGTTTGCCTCAATATATATATACCACTAATGAGTATTAAAGAAGTTTAAGTTGAAGAATCATACTAAGTAACAATAATCCTTTTTGACATTAAGGGTTATATTCACTAAACTGCGGATTTGAAAAAGTGGAGATGTTGCCTATAGCAACCAATCAAATTTTAGTTTTCATTTATTTAGCACATTCTACAAAATTACAGCTAGGATATGATTGGTTGCTATAGGCAACATCTCCACTTTTTCAAACCTGCAGTTTAGTAAAATACCCTTTAAAGTTAAATACAAGCTCCATAAATGCAGAAATGTTTAGCAAAGGTTACATAGGATGGACTATATATGTATTTTAAGGTATCAAGAGATAAATAGTAGATTGTCTTCGGTAAGATACCTGGTGCTAGTTAATTTTGGAACCCATCAATGTAAGATACAGTACTTCAGTTTTCAATATGTAATAGAAGTTTTTGTCCCTTTGGGGCTTATTACTTTACTGTTCTTTGAATTGCAAATTCATGTTTTATAGTCCACTATGCCAATATTAATATAATAGTACAATTGCAACCCAATTGTTCTCTGTTTGTGAAAATTCATGGTGGTCATATAACCAATTGGAAAGATTAGAGTAAAATTTCTTCAATTTATAATGGCCTGCATGCCAAAATTGCATACGCATATATCCATATATAGCTTTTTGCATATCGTGGGCTAGTTCAGGCTGAGTACAGTAAAGGGATGTTCACGTAATTGCAGCCAGCACAATTATGGGAGGCATATGTCTTGTTGTTGCTGGAGGGATAGTGCAACAATACACAGTTATGATACTATCAGCAGTACCATCTAGTCTCTTTTGATTGGCTAATTACGTATTGTGACAAGAGTGTATGCCTGGGGGTAGGCAGAAAAGATGGACAGTCCTTCAATTAGATTGATCCCCAAAATACGGACAATTTGCCCCTTCCCAACACAGGTTTTTTAAGCAAAATTAAATGGGACGTTCTTCACAGGGGCGTGTTATGTCCCCTCTGTGTCACTATAGTTTTCTCAGAAATGTTCCTAAAGTTTTGACCTTTGGGTAATTCTTCACAGGTATATCCCAGAGACATAACTCCCCCTTTAATAAACCGGTCATAATCTCCTGCACTTTTAAATACCAAACATGATGGAATTATGACAATGTGACATACCTTTTCCAAAGATATGTGATTATAGCTGTTCCCGGATACCGCCAGTACCTGTCATTCACAACCCTGGTGTGATTTCTGTTCCTCAGTATGGAGTGCCACCCAGATTTCCCAAAATATGAACTATGAAGACATTTTCATTTGAAGCCCATATTTCTATATACCTGTATAGGCATTCAAATGTGGCCTTTGTCTCCAAGATTCCCACCTAGGCATATGGCTCTCTCATTTACATCTAGTGGTTTCTTGTGTTTACATTACCTATTGAAAGGAAGTCAATTAGGAAGTGGAATACATGATCAAAAACAATGGATGTCTGTGATCTGCATATCTTAAGCAGGTCTCCTCACAAAAAGTGAGGAGACCTCCTACTGGGCTAATTGACCAAATGTTTTAAAACATTTTGTCAAACATTTATCTGAGTTGAAAATCAGGTTCACTTTTATGTATTAATGCAATATTTTATTTGGGCCCTGACTTTTAATATTCTATTTCATCATATCCGATTTTATGCTCTCATCCTGACAAACCCTGTTAGTGGGTAGCGCCTTTACATGCTTCTTTCGGGATCAGTCTCTTCTGAAACATAAAGTATGGTTACACTATTGTTATGAAAGTCTGGAGTTTCTAAACCTCTCATCCCATCTACACTGCTTCCAATTGAGCTCACATATTAGTTGGAGCACTACGTTCTGAAAGTTGACCCTTTCTTCTTTGGGAGTTGGGCTGGCAATGTTTCTCACAGTTTGCACAGCCAGAACACTATCTGTTTGGGTTAGTAATCAGAAAAGTCTCTCACTGTCTTGAAGCATTATAAGTGCTTGGAACATCAGATCTGTAGGACCTATAGGCGGTAGGACAGTTAATCTGCATGTGCCCCAGGTTTCCTCAGACAAAACGTACAGCCATCAAGAGGTCTTTGATAGCTTCCATGTACTGGGCTTAGAGGGGGCTGGGCTGTGTCTCCAAATGTTGTACTGTTGGCTTTCAGGGCTTATGGGTACTGTAGGCTTGTTGATGATGGTGATAGGCTATAGAGACTGAGCCAACAGCCCATTTTTGCAGATGATGGTAAGCAGCCAAAACGTAACTGCCAAGGCAGCTGCAGCATGAGCAGAGGCTGTTTTTCTATCCACCACCCATTGCTTTACTACTGTGCGCATTTTTTTAATAGAATTGTTCTGTTACCATAAAGTGAATGACTCCTTCCCCTGCTATGATGCCTGTATCCATTTCTGTCTTTCTCTTCAGAAAGGTTACACATTTTTGTTGAGATTCCTGACGTTGGCTGCAGTCCACTGAACTTATTTTAGTTATTCTCATGAGTGATATTTTACCAGCAAAGGATCTAATACTTAACCTCCTCATAATTCCCTTTAAGCTTGGGTACAATAACCCTGTGGGGATCCTAAGTCATCGCCATCCACCCCCTTCTTCTGGGCAATCAAATATTTTACTCATTCTTTGGGTACAGCATGCAAATGGTAATATTTCCCTGTATGTAAAAATCTTAGATTTGTATCCCTTGAATTGCGACAATTTTTGTCCAGGTGCAAATTTATACCCTTTAGCCAGATTTGCGCCTCACTCTAAATGTGGCCCTATATGTGTATCCATTTACTCATTTACTCCTATAAATGTACACATTAACTTAATTGCAAAATGAATTTATTTGTAGGCATTCATATTAGTATAATAAATACTGACAGATTTGCACTTAGAGATATGATATAAGCCACCAGTGCTTTCCTTCGCATAATGAAGCAGATACATTCTTGGTACAAGAACACAAGTGAGTATTGGACTGGAATGAACATTCAGACAATGTGACATTGTAATCCATGACAAATTTCAAAAATATCTTGCAGTCATAAACATTTACTGACAGATCTTGGCAGTCTTCAGAATTTTGACAGATTTGAGATATGTAGACTATATTAAAACTTTTTTTCATATTCCAAAAAAATAAATAAATCAGAAACTTAAAAACACAATGGTGCAATAGTGCAGACTGCTTATAAGAATGGCACCAGTGACCATTTCTAATACTTATATCTGTATTGCTTTTACTGATGATCTCACATGCAGCAGTTTAGTAGGTGATATTGTGCAATTGACCCGATATTGCTCAAAAATGATCATAATGCTTTATAATATTCCAATCTACATGGACAGCATTTACTTTGCTGGGGGCCAACACCTCCTGCAAGTTGTTCTCCAATAAATGTTTAAATGTGCCAGTGGGCTAGTCTCATGGGGCCTAGATAGATACAAAGGGGGGTATTCAATTGTTAGCGTTAACGGGAAAAAAACGAGCGCTCAAAAAATATTACCGTTTATACGGTAATATTGCGCGAGAAAAGCGTTAATACAGTAGCGAGCTGAAATTGAGCGAGTAATTACTGTATTAACGTTAAGATTTTTTGAGCGCTCGTTTTTCCCCGTTAACGCTAACAATTGAATACCCCCCTATGTGTATTGGGTCATTCTCAAACTGGATCTTTTGTTGAAATAATGCCGGGGCTAGTACACACGTGTCACAGCTTTAGTAAACCATGATGTGAGAGAGCATGAAAGACCCAACTGAAATGGATGTGTGATTGATGGACAGGTTGTTGCATTAATGCGTGTCTGCTAGTGGTGCTTCCTCTATATCAAGAAGTGCGCAGCATGCTACTAAGTGAGAAGGATGAACCTGAATCGCAGAGGGAAGATGGTGTGTAATATCTGCATTTGTCTACAACTGTGCCTGCTATATCAATATTTCTGCTGTACTGTCAGTTTGTCTACTTTGTTCATTATAAGGAACAAGTCAATTCATTAGAGAGCAAGATATAGCTGCATGCTGGTTACACAGGCCCTCCCATGAGACTATATTGCAGGGGTTACATACCTTTACAAATAAATTTAACATCATGGTACATTCTTAAACTTTAAAGCGCATTGTAAAAAGAAAGACATGTGCAGTATGTAATACAAATACATAAAAGTGTCATTAGAAAAACCAAAACAGATATATATATTCTGCCTCACAGCACTGTGGTCATGAGTTCAATTCCCGACCATGGCCTTATCTGTGTGGAGTGTGTATGTTGTCCCTGTGTTTGCGTGGGTTTCCTCTGGGTGCTCTGGTTTCTTCCCACACTCCAAAAACATACTGGTAGGTTTATTGACTGCTATCAAATTGACCTTAGTCTCTCTCTGTCTGTGTGTATGTTAGGAAATCTAGACTGTAAGCTCCAATGGGGCAGGGACTGATGTGAATGAGTTCTCTGTATAGTGCTGCGGAATTAGTGGCGCTATATAAATAACTGATGATGATGATAATATCAAGGTACCAGTGAATCATAACTTCTTATGGACACTTGGCAGAACATTTAGTATAGATAACACATCTGTTATATGTATATGTTATGTTCACACACATTTCTATATAGGAAAGACTTTGTATAATTAATCCTTACCATGTAACTAACCATCGCAATCCCTCCTCTTGTGCCTTTTGTAGAACAATGACTAATTACTCTTTACATTTATGAGTTCAATTATTTATTTTATGTAACTAATGTTCCTACTACATAACTAGGCAAATTATAGCTACTTGACTATTAGCGTGTGTCAAAGGTGAATCTTGCTAATTGAATTTTCTTACCCATTATATTTTAGAAGCACTTCAAAAAGGCAACAAGCAGGTAAAATCTAACCAGCCCAGATTACAGCACTGATGAGTGTTACTTATTTATTTTGGGTGGTAACATAATTCTTAAAAATTGTATTTATTTAATAATTTTTAAACAGTAAAGAGCAGCACAGATATCCAAACAAAGGCTTAGGTAACCACCATATAAATACCTCCTATCTTAGCCACATCTCCAGGACAATACAACACTTATGTTTCCCTCCATACTGTACTCCACTAGTACTTGGAAATCCTGCTGCTTTTTCATGAGCAGCCGTTTCTTTTGATTTGTTAGCCCTTTAATTAACCTGTAAAAGAAGAAAGAAGAAGATAACAGAGAATCCTTATGTAAGTAGAAGTCTAATAAGTTGGTGAAGGACAGATGGGGGGAGTATTTATTTTAATTAAAGGACATTTTATAAGGGGTTTGTGTTTTTTTCTGTAATTATCAACCTGCATCTTCTCAGTGTAACCCTCTTTAAACGATCACTGTGTATCCCATTGGCCTGTCACTGTGTGAGCCCCTGATCAGTGTGATCCCCTGTGTTGTTTGTGTGCCCTTCTGTTCTTTGGGCTTGTTCATCTACAAAGCAAGAATCACCCCTAAAAACGTGCCCTCTCCACAACTTTATCTACTTATTTATATAAACTCATTCTGCAAAAATAAATCTTATTTCTGCATTGCTTCAAAAAAAATATGCACAGGCACCCCTATGCCCTCCTTTTCAAGGAGCAACCACACTCCCCCCAACTACTCTGGTCTGTGTAAACGTCTATTCCTCAGCACTTGCTCTAAAGCTCTATGCACCTTTGTGGTAATCTAGGAGCTCATGAGCAAATCAATGTGTGTGGCAGGTCCAACGCTGGTTTTGCACTATAGAGTGGATGTTTTGCACTTTGCAATTTATCTCCAGAGAGTCCACTTATCCTGTCATCAGTCCCATAGTTGGGGATGTCAGAAAGTTGTACTTTCCATATGGAGGAACTCTTGGAGAAATTAACACTCTGAGCCAAAAAAAAAGCCTCATCTCCATATTATATGCTATCAGAACTTCTCAGTAAACACTACAATAGAGAATCTATCACCAAGATAGTGAGACACTATTTCAAGTTATAAAAATAAAATTCTAAAACATAAAATTAAATATATTGTTAAGTAAGTCTTTATTAACTATACCAGAAAATGTATACATTTAAATTATTTGAGGGATATTTATATTTGTTTGGAGCATTGGATGTAATGCTTTCATTTGCTTCTAATATTTAAATGTATAGAGCTGCAGACTTTCGGTTAATGTATTTGTTTTATAGTTTGAATACAGTGTTTACAGTCTATGGTCCTCCCTATCCTTCTGTCCTGGTCCTGCATAGTGACATTTGGCCCTGTCAATCAAAATGTATCCGGTATGCCATTAAATGCAGTTGGAAGAGGTCTATTTTGGCCTCTGTGTGTTGTCATCTTCTGACCACGGTGTTGTCAGAACATTATAGACAAACTGGACAGCGACCCTATTACTAGCTGCTCATGCCAAGCAGCAGCACCAGCCCATGTATGCCCAACTATAGGAACACGTGGAATGGAGCAAAACCTAATAGAATAACCATATGAATTCAACAATGAAGCTGGGTCATTAACTCAGGACATACATACAAATCCAGATTTACATTGTTATCACTGTTTTTTGGTGCTCTCTTCCTAGACCTATCCTCCACCATAGCTCATCATAGTCATGTTGGGGGGAAAAAACACTAAGACATTTAGGGGTATATTTACTAAACTGCGGGTTTTAAAAAGTGGAGATGTTGCCTATAGCAACCAGATTCTAGTTGTCATTTATTTAGTACATTCTACAAAATGACAGTTGGCAACATGTCCACTTTTACAAACCCACTGTTTAGTAAATATAACCCTTAGAATGATCAATTATCAAGGGTTCCTTTCATTCTAAAGAACAAGTTAATTCATTAGACAACAAGATATAGCTGCATGCTGTTTACACAGACCCTCGCATGACACTACATTGCAGGGGTTACATACCTTTACAAAGAAATCTGACATCATGGAACATTCTTAAACCTTAATGCACATTGTAAAAGTAAAGACATGTGCAGTATATATACAATCTATACAAATACAAAAATGTGTCATTAGAAAAACCAAAACAGATATATATCAAGGTGCCTGTGTATCAATAACGTTTTTTGGAGACTCGCTAGATCATTTAGTATAGATATCACATCTGTTATAGGTATATGTTATATTCACACACATTTTTACATTTATAGGAAAGACTTTGTATAATTAACCCTTACCATGTAACTAATTATCACAATCCTCTTGTGCTTTTTGTAGAACAACAATTGATTAAACGTTACATTTATGCGTTCAATCGTTTATTTTATGTAACTAATTTTCCTACTACATAGCTCGGCAAATTATAGCTACTTGACTATTAGCATGTGTCAAAGGTGAAGCTTGTTAATTGAATTTTCATTACCCATCATATTTTAGAAGCACTTCAAAAAGGCAACAAGCAGATAAAATCTAACCAGCCCAGACTACAGCACTGGTGACAGTTATTTATTGGGGGGGCGGTAACATAAATTTTAAAAATGTAATTTATTTATTAATTTTTAAACAGTAAAGAACAGCACAGATATCCAAACAGAGGCTTAGGTAACCAACATATAAATACCTCCTATCTAAGCCACATCTCAAGGACAATACAACACTTATGTTCCCTCCATACTGTGCTCCATTACACTTGCGTTCCATTGATTTGTCTCGGCTGCTGTAAAGTGTCACAATTGCCAGTAACTTCAAAGTGGAAATCCTGCTGCTTTTTTCATGAGCAGCTGTTTCCTTTTATTTTTACGAAGAAGATAGAAGACCATCCTTATGTAATTAGTCTAATAAACTGATGAATGAATAATTGGGTGAGTATTCATTTAAATTATAGGACATTTTCAAAGATATTTGTGTTTTTTTTAGCCATCGTTCCCTGGATGCTAATTCATGATGGCTCTTGTAGTTCTACAAAATCCTCTGTGCTCTGGCAGCCATGGGTATGCTGGCACTTGCAGTTCTACAAGCACCGTATTCCCAAGCACATTATGGCTGCTAAGAATAATGGGACCAATAATTCCACATGAAAATGCTATTTTTCTTTTGCCTAAGAACATTATTAACCCAACATCCACTAGCAACTGGTGTCCTCTTAGGGTGACTGACTTTTTTCCAGGCTAGTTTGCCTTTGGGAATTCATCCCCATTCTAAACCGGCTGAAGCTGCATCACATTATGACAGGGGGACTCAATGCTTGGATATGGTTAATAAAGGATAACTCTAGAGTCAATGATTACACCTAGGCAGCAAGCCAGAGGTTGCAAGAGGACATCCAAGATGAAATGGCAGAAAGACATAATGCCGGCCAACACAGATGGCGAGAAATGATAGATACACGTTGGTATCATCTGCATAGAGATGATACTGAAATTCAAACAAGCTTATTTACTTTCCCAGAGAAGAGCTATAGATCCAGACAAACATAGGTCCTAGGACTGTACCTTGTGATACTCCAACTGATAGAGGAAGCGGAGAGGAGGTGGATCCATAGAAATAAACGTTGAAAGAGTGATTTCATAATTAGGCTGAGAACCAGGGTCTGACAGTGTCCTGAAGAAAAGAAGATATAACATTAGTAGGAAGTGAACGGTCAACAGTGTCAAATACAGCACAGAAGTCCAGGAAAATTAGAAGCAAGTAGTGTCCTTTATTTTTAGCAGTGATCAATTCATTGATAGAAAGTCTGACCGAAGAGGGACTAATATGTTGTGTAAGAAAAGAAAGCTTTGAGAGTAGGCAAGCTTTTCAAAAAGCCTAGAGGTGCATGGGAGATGAAATACGGTATAGTAAGCTGAGAGAAAGTTTCTGTATTCAGAATAGGGGTAACCACATGCTTGAATAATGATGGGGGAGAGAGAGATTACAGTTTTTATTGAGTACTGAGATGGGACCACCAGATAGCAATTGACTGATTTGTGAGGGTGTAGACTCAAGTGGACAGGTAGCAGAGTGTAAGGAGAAGAAGAGAATAGATACTTTGGACCTCATTTAGAGTCGGACACAAAGTTAATTTCAGGCGCATCCTGCACATTTCCACTGAAGAGGCATGTGCAGTAAGCAACAGTTCCCTGCAGTTCCCTTTGCTTTTCAGACGTAGTGTACATTTGCGACAGCTTGCGTCTCAGTACAACAGAAAGGGCGAAACACGGAGTTATGTAGGCTTGACCATGAAAAATGTAGATACTATGGGAGTCTACCCGCAAAAAATAACCCTAGTCGGATCAAGACGTAGGCGGAACACATGTCAAAAAAGACAGAAAATGTGTGGCAGGATTTAGGTGGTGCAAGTAGTTAGCTAGCTGTGGGAACTAGTCGCAGCTTGGTAGGGTACTATGAGTGGGACGCAACTGGGGTTGCATGCCACTAGTAATAGCCTACCAAGCTGCGGCACACTCTCACTCCTGCTCTTTCATGTATGTCTTAGACGCACATTGCGTCTGACTCTAAATGAGGCCCTTTATCTTCATTTGAGATCAAGAAGGTACCAGAAAGTGCAGGACATTAATTGAACAGTTTGCTGCTCAAAGAGGATACCATCTCATGACAAATCTTGAAATCCTTGCCTTTGAAGTAGAAAGCTAGATCTTGGACATATAAGTGTATTAAATATGCATGTGGGGTTAGGACCCAGAGTGCATATGGTAGATTATTATTGTAAGTAGTGTGATATTTTGCGAGACATTCGATAGGGCCACTATCTATGCAGCATTGTCTTTCAAAGCAAATGTAAAACATCCTCAGTAAGTGAGGTGAAAAATTAGCCACTTTGAGATGTTTAGAATGCTGCTTGGTCTACGTTTTATTTTATTATAGCAAAGTACAAATTAATTTATTAGTGAGCAAATAGCAATAATTGCATACCATTTAGTTAGCACCCCTCCCAAACCTATACATTTACAAAGAAATAATGACAATATATTTTTAAACTTTAGTGTACATTGTAAAACAAAGACGTACAGTAAATGACAAAATGATCTTGCAAAGCAAATACAAAGAAGTGTAATTAAAAAAAAATAATATGCAGACATAAAGAGAACAATGGACTTGTTCATTGTCACCTGCAACACTCCCTTAAACCACACATACCTGGCACAAATCCACCCATGTACTGCCAAAATCCACACATGTTGATAAAATTGCACCCCTTTCAAGTACCAATTTTTTCAATATTGTCAATTTTGTGGTAATAATGTAGCCTTATTTTTAGTATTAATAATTGTTTAGCATATCTTGAAAATTGTTAATTTACAAAATTAAAAAAACATTCAATGTTCAAAGTGTTGCCTTCGCACCCTGTTATAATAGCTCTTGATTTGTTTGTCTTTTACTCCAAACCTAGGTAGACATAGTACAACACAATACACTAGGGTGGTGATTTAGGCAACATTTACATAGAGAGGATTTTTGGAGTGTAGTTGACAAATCACATTCCGTACTTTTCATTTGAATGAGATTCTAAAGGAAAATGTTCATAAACACTTATGAACACTTTTCTTTAGAAAATGCCAGACACATACTGGAAAAATAAGAATTCTTTCATTTTCCATGTTCATGAAAGTGAGACAAGAAGAAAAATTGTACAGTATTTTTAAAAATAGAAAAAAAAGGTCCATCTTGATATACTGTTATCTTTCTGCAATGATCTCAAAAGAAATTCTAGAAAATTTAACAGAAATGCACATGATTGATTCAACGATTACAGTAAGTGGGCTGAAATCAAACTTTGCATTAAATTATATTATATTATATTATACTATATTTGGAATGGTGCAGGTAATGATCCTTTTAAGATATTGGGTTGGACATTGGATAGTTCAAGCATTCAGCAAAATAAATGGTATTTTTTATTTTTATTTAACATGCTTTTTTATTAACCCTTTTTTAGAAACATTGATCTAAATCTTTGGAAGAACAGGAAACACTATATTTGCATAATTAAGTTGAGTAAGGTTAATTAGATCCCAACTGAATTGACAAAATAATTATTACTCCCTTAATGTATTAAATTAAAGGTGAGCAAATTGGGGCAATAAAGACCTGCGCCCCCAACAGGTGCTGCATAAGAGCTGCCCCCTTAGCTAGTGTGGTGCGAGGATGAGGCAGAATCTTCTCCAAGTGTAGCATCAAAGGTAAGAAGCTGCTGCCTCTCCATGTCAGAAGCCGATGAGCAGTGTGGGGCGCCATGGTAACAATGAAAAGACTGAATGAGTGACATTATGTCACTCACTTAGGGCTAGATTTACTAAGCTGCGGGTTTGAAAAAGTGGGGATGTTGCCTATAGCAACCAATCAGATTCTAGCTATCATTTTGTAGAAGGTACTAAATAAATGAAAGCTAGAATCTGATTGGTTGCTATAGGCAACATCCCCACTTTTTCAAACCCGCAGCTTAGTAAATTTAGCCCTTAGTGTTTTAGACACTAATGGGCCAATTCAATTTGGCAGCGCTATTCTGAGAATAACGCGGCCTGCACACTATTGCTGTTAGTACAGTAAAAGTGCACAGTATTACCATTAGTGCGGTCATTTTAACTCTGATTTTTGCTCGCACCTCTCGGGGCCGCGAGTAAAAATCCAGGTTAAATTTACCGTATTAAAGGTAAAAGTACTAACGGTGCATTAACCCTAGTCTAACATGGCTGAATTGAATCTGGCGCTAAGCGATAAAGCTGCGGGGTTGAAAAAGTGGAGATGTTGCCTATAGCAACCAATCAGATTCTAGCTGTCATTTTGTAGAATGTACTAAATGAATGCTAACTAGAATCTTATTGGTTGCTATAGGCAACATCTTCACTTTTCAAACCCGCAGCTTGATAAATTTACCTCCAAATGAGTTATCTTATTGGCAGTGCAGGCCCTGATTCCACATTGTATTATAATTTTGCAGTTTATTTTGCAATGATTGGGGCAGGACTAGGAACACAAAATGCTGCCAGCAAAATGTACAAAATGATATGGCCTAATGTGGAATGAGGCAAATATTTAAAAGGACAGTTTTGAAAATTTCACTTATTAAATGGGTAAATTTCTAATTGGCTGTAAAATAGAGCTAGACTAACATTTATATTTCATTAATGGGTACAGCAAAACATCTTGATCCAATAATATTAACTTTTTGCTTGTATTAAAAGGCCATTAAACAAATTATTTACTTTTATTTGAATCTCCCTTCTCATAAAATACTAAACCCCTCACCTACTTCTCCCAGAAGCCCTGCTGAGGAAGAATCTTTTTCCTTTATTAAATCTTCATGAAATGATTGACTATGTGAGTAAACACTTCCACAGCTTTGAAGTCAAAACTTGCCTTTAGAGCTATTGCAGCTTTTAATTTACAATGCAAAGTCGTCTGATATAGTTTATTTTCAAAAATCGTCATTTGATACATTTACCCCCAGGACTCATCTGTTGGGGCCCTGCAGCCAGGTGTGGAACTATAGCAAGGGTTGTGCCTGCTGGACTCTGCTCGGCTCTACTAAACACGTGCAGCGGCTGATGGTAGCGCAAGCTTGCTCATGATAGTGCAAGCAGAGCTTTCCCCCCCCCCAGCACATGCTCAGAAGAGCAGAGTGGGCATGTATGAACATGTATTGCTGGGTACCTCTATATCTGCTATGGGGCTGTCAGTTTCAAGGAAGATGAGCATTACATAATGTCAGCTGAACATAGATTCAGGCTTAAGATCATTAAAAAGTATTTTTGCAATGTGGAACATTTTTTATTTAAGGGTTTTAATTTTCTAGACTATATTTAATACTGACTTTATTGTGTCTTACCATACCCCAATACTTTTCTAATTTTCTAGTGTAAACATATTTATACAGTATGGTCTACGTGCAAATAGTTTGTTTTATATGATTGCTTTATTGTATTTTATTACATGTTTTATTTTTTTACTGGATTTTAACAGTTATGGTTCAATATATGTATTTTATTAATAATTGATTGGGTACATTTTACACAAAACAACTGATTGTTTACATTATTGATCCATTTCATAAGATATATTTTCCTTTTTCCTTTGCTCTATATTTCATGTCAGTTCATTTTATGTTTTGGAAGGGTTTTAGTCATATAACCATTTGAGTGCTAAGGACGAGTGGTACTTGTCCTCTACATGACCAGCTTAAGTGCTAAGGAAGAGACCCACTCATTCTTTACATTTAAGAGGTTAACCTTGATCTGCTGGTTTTCTGATAAGGAATCTTTACTCCAATAGAAATTGTTTTCTAGACTCTATCCCTGCACTTAGTCAACCTGGAAACCCCTCATTCAAATGATGGTACCAATGTATATTTATTGCCTTCTGATCATTTTTGATCATCAGGCATTAAGTGATGAGCTCAAAAGTGCTCAGACAAGGGTGAGAAAATCCTCAGCGGTGAAGGGGTTAATTTAAGTATGTTGTATCTCATTGTTCTTTCAGGTCCTACACTTTTTATATACTATTACTACCAAAGTAATTCATTAGTATTGATATAATAGTACATATTTATAGTTTTTATTGGTTGTTTAATTTTTGCACAAAATAATAAGATATAAGTCTATATCCAAGTTAGAACTATTTGTAATTCAGTTGCAACTGTCTTTTTTTGGGGGATTTAGTCGTTAATGGATTTTTAGTGTTCCAATAAAAACTTTGACTTTACGTCAAAATGTTGGTATGACGTGTTTTAAAAAAATGTGGATTACAAATTACAACCAACTGTTTTAAGGCCTTCACGTTCGTGTTCTATGTATATGTGACAGGTGTGTGTGAACCTGATTCTCTGGTTCCATTTAGAAACCATTTAGTACAAGTAAATGTCAAATGTTGCCGCGACAGCCTTTAAGCACAGACCACCACTTTCGATGACAGTCAGAGGGTCCAATGATTGGACCAAACACCATACAGATGCTGGCCTTACTATAATTAAGCATAGCACTTACAGTGACTGTTATGTGTTCAATGCCAAAGTGCTGTGCGCTCCTACATTTTTAATAGGAAATCCCTGTGACTGATTTCTTAGGAAAAACAAAATATAAAATTGACTTAAGGGGTAAATGTATCAAGCTGCGAGTTTCTGACGGGTTTGAAAAGGGGAGATGTTGCATATAGCAACCAGTCAGATTCTAGTTATCATTTTGTAGAATGTACTAAATAAATAATAACTAGAATCTGATTGGTTCCTATAGGCAACATCTCCTCTTTTCAAACCCACCTGGAAACTAGCAGCTTGATACATTTACCCCAAGATAGCGAAAACAAGTTTCAGAATAATCCTACATTGGTTGTCATCATCATCATTTATGTATATAGCACCAGCAAATTCCGTAGCACTTTACAATTGGGAACAAACATTAATAAAACAATACTGGGTAATACATACAGACAGAGAGGCAAGAGAACCCTGCTCGCAAGCTTACAATATATGGGATGACATATCTTCTTTTATGTCTCATGAAAATATCTTAGCTTTTTTTTGTGCATCCAGTAAATACAATGATTTTCCATGTACTGCTTGATAAATGATGAGTTAAAATTCCAACTAATGCATTAATGGAAATAAAATGCAAACATGTCACACTATGTATTCAGGGCGACCTGCATTACTTGACAACCTGCTCACCTTAAGGATTATTTAAGCTATTGTTAGAAAGAGACCTACATAAAATATGCTTCTTCAATATCTGATATTTATAATAGTAGTGGCAGCTTTATTGTGTTTTAAAGAGAAAGGATGTAGATAAATATTAACTACTGTACATATCCAAGACCAGCTGTACTACAAAAGCAATTGCTATAGGAGTAAGGTTTATTTGGTCATATCTTTCTGGGACATTTACGCCAATGAATATGTTTAAATTAATTGTTTCAATTGTTTATTTATATTGTTATTATTTTTGAACTTAGAATAACATGATTAGTTGGTATAGGGTTCCATAACGTTGTTTAGTTTATTTATTACACATGCTGTGAAATTCATGGATGTGAATTTTATGTTTGACTTTCACATATAAAATACTTACCTTTCATACTGTAAACTATTAATATTTGTGCATTCTGGGGAAAAAGGTGTAGAAGGCACTAGCATAAAAATTCAATGTAAATACAAAGTCCAGATTAAAATAGGTATCAAAATCAAAATCACAAATCAAAGCTTAAGTGAAATTTTAAAGGAAATAATGTCTCAACTGAACTTAGACAAACCTCAGTGACAGTAATTGCTGTGGGTTTACCAGTGAAATCACAGCTACACACACAATTAAAAGTAGAGATGCTCAGGCTCGTTGCCCGAGAACCGAACACACCCGAACTTAGCAGATCCGAGTACCAAGTCGAGCTGGCTTGGTACGCCCTCAGAATTGAAAACGAGGCAAAACGTCATTGTTACCTTGTCGGATCTTGCGAGTTTTGGATTCTATAAGTACCGCCCTCCACGGCAATCCAGCGCCATTTCACGAGGGAGACAGAAGGGGTAGCACGGTTCTTGGCAGTCTCTATGCAGTTGGGCAGCATCATAGGTAGAAAAGAAAGAAGAGGGGTAGCAGTGTTCTTCAAAGTCTCCAGTGACATTCAGGAGAGCTCCATGGCTAATTGTCATTGCTGAAATAGAAATAATAGGGCCGGCAGGCTTGGTCTTCTAAATCTACAGTCACATTGTACTGTGTTATATAGGTAACACACAAAGAGGAGAGCTCCATTGCACCATTGCTAATTGTCATTGCTGAAATAGATATAATAGGGCTGGCAAGCTTGGTATTCTAAATCTGCAGTCACATTGTAGTGTGTTATATAGGTAACAAAGAGGAGAGCTCCATTGCTCCATTGCTAATTGTCATTGCTGAAATAGTACAATTTGACTGCAGATTTAGACCAAGCCTGCCAGCCCTATTATTTCTATTTCAGCAATAAAAAATAGCAATGTAGCTCTCCTGTTTGCGCGTTAGCTATATAACACAGTACAATTTGACTGCAGATTTAGACCGAGCCTGCCAGCCCTTTTATTTCTGTGTTATATAGCTAACACACAAACAGGAGAGTGCCATTGCTAATTGTCATTGCTGAAATAGAATTAATAGTGCTGGCAGGCTTGGTCTAAATCTGCAGTCACATTGTACTATGTTATATAGCTCACACACAAACAGGAGAGCTCCATTGCTAAATGTCACTGCTGAAATAGAAATAATAGGGTTGGCAGTGTTCTTCAAAATCTGCAGTTGCATTGTACTGTGCCATAGCTCACCCAGAAATAGGAGAGGTGGAAGTGTTTAGTGCTGAAACAGAAATTCAAATAATAGCGCTGGCAGTGTTATTAAAAGTCTCCAGTCACATTTTACTGGGCCAATGCTCATACAGTTCAGGAGGGGTGGCAGTGTCAAAAAAGTCAGTCAAAATGTAACTAAAAAGCTTGTACCTTTTTAAAGAAAAAAACATCTCTCTAATAAAGGTGAAAGTTTACTGTAGAAAAACATAAAATTGCCAACATGCCATTCTATTCAAAATATTACCAAGCATACCAGCATCAGCTAGCTCCATTCTCTCAGCTAGATGTCAGCACATGCAATATACACTGTCATAATATTCACCCTCATCTGTGTGTACATAATCTTCAAACAATACTAATTCTTCCCCGCTGGAATCCACCATTATAGAAGTCTGTGTAGTTTGATGAAATTGCCGATAATGGCCTTTCTCGTGTAATTTGTAGTTCATTTTAATGACAGAGCTGTCATGATTTTTGGGCAATTCTTTTAGATCAGACCAAATGTCAAAATGTTGTGTAGACTCATCTGCATCAACGCTGGGTGTCTTGGGAAAGTTAATTTTTTCCTAGCAGCAATTTTCAGAGAAACTGAAGGAGGAGACGTCATTGTGTTATGTATCACTTGAGCTGTCAGCTTGCTGACCAGGATCTCTCTTGAGATCTGGGTCAGTTGGGAAGAAAGGAACATAGCTCTTAAACCTAGGATCAATCACAGTTTCCAAAATGTAATGATCTGATTTCAAGTTGTTGATAACTCTTAGATCCTGGCTAAGCATAAACTACTTAATCTACAAGTCCAACATAATTTGCGGATTTTTTTTGTTTCATTTCCTCCTTGAATTTCTCTTGCTGCTTTTCAAAAAGTCTAATTAGGAGAATCACTTGACTCAAGCTAACAGTGTCTGCACTCTCTTCACAGGTGACTACTTTGAGTGGTTTCAGCACCTTGCACAACACTGAAAGTGTTCTCCACTGCGCTGGACTACATTACATTCCCCCTAAATTCTATTCTTCTTGCAGCTGCTGCATTCTCCTACATGGTGTTGCAGAATGCCGAAAATTACCCTAAATATTACGGGACTCAGACAGCATCTCCTGCATGTCATTGTCATTTTTTAAAAAAAAATTTTGTACCACTAAGTTGATTGTGAGAGCAAAACAGGGAATGTGATGGAATTCCCCCCGCTGTAATGCTCTAACAATATTGGTGGCGTTATCAGAAATTACATATCCTCAGGAGAGTCCAAGCAGGATAAGCCATGTTGCAATGACTTCCCTTAGTTTTTCAAACAGATTGTCAGCGGTATTACCTCTGACCTGCGCCTTGTCTCGTCTCTGATAATCACCTCTCACTTCCGCCTTCAAGACTTCTCCCGTGCTGCTCCCCACTTATTGAATTCCCTACCATGCTCAGTCAGACTTTTCCACAGTCTTCAAATCTTTAGATGCTCTTTTTTTAAAACCCATCTATTTTTTAGATGTGACATTATCCTTGATAGCACTATTCACAGTAATGCACCCTCACAACTATCAGCTGTGCTCTCTTCCCTTTAGAATGTAAGCTCATACCCTTTGTTTTCATGCCTTGTCTTTCTTGTTTTACGTATGTCCTGTTGTATGTATGCCCTTGTCTTCCCTACTGTACGGTGCTGTGGAGCACTGTGGTGCCTTACAAATCTACGATAATAATAATAATAATAATAATAACAATATGCCTCTTAGTGAAGCAGATGATACACAGAGTAACCTGCCTCTGAAAAATGTGACGTTCTTGGGTACATGCTGCTGCAGTCCCAACTGGTGAAGGCGAATCCCCAACCCAGTGGGCTGTCACAATCATATAATATTTAGTTTGCCCAGAATCGCTTATCCACATATCTGTGGTTAAGTATACAGTGGGTAGAATGGTATTTTTTAGCCCAATAATTACATTTTTACGAACCTTCTGGTAGAGGTGAGGTATAGCTTTTCTAGTAAAATGGTGTTGTGATGGAATTTGGTAACGGGGACAGAAGACCTTAAGTAACTGTCTAAAATCAGCTGCATTAATAATGGATTTTGGACGCAGATCTAATACTAGCATCGTCGCCATGGTGTCTGTGATCTGCTTTGTGATTGGGTGACAGCTTTCATACTTGCTTCCTCTTGCAAAGGATTGTTGTAAACTACTAGTAGTCTTCTTCTTGGTCTGCTTCTGGGTTGAAGATCCACCCCCAGCAGCAGGAGCAGCAGCAGTGGGCCTAATGCTTCAGGATTCTACTGAGGAGTCCTGGATAGGGGAGGAGTCATCTCGCCTTAGAAACTTGGATGCAGGACTAACTCCGATCACTTTTGAGGATATTGATGTTCTATCCAAACATTTTAAATAACCCTTCAGTGCACAGTTTTTCCAAGGTGCAATATTGCAACTATCTGTATTTACTCCTAACTTTACACAAGGCCCATAATGTGGGCTGATACTTCTTCACAAAGGTAATGTGTGCACCACTCAGGGACTAAGGAGCACTTATTATGCTATTGGAATCTCCAGGAAGGTCACACAAGCACTTTTTAGACTCTACACTGCATTGGGAAAAGGTGGTCCTGAAAATATCAGAACCAATTTAACTAAGTCTTTGGTAGGGCAGAGATTGCAGGTACTTCCGGTGAACAAATGACTAGATCTGTCATTTTGAAGAGTCTATACAAATTTGTTTTAGGTATAATTCTTATAAATAACTCTATGAACACTTAATGTAAATATATTAGCTAGTTCAAAACAAGTTCAGATTTCCATCTGTACAAGTGAGATACTTGTACTTTACTTCACATGCTAAGTTATGGTGTCATAAATATTGAAAAATGAAAGGTTTTCTCTAAAAAATTCCATAGAAGAGTTTGTCCACTTTTTGATAATCCCTACTTTAAATAACCTCCTTCTACTTATTGCAAAAAGTAGCATGAATTTACATATTGTAAATAAGGGAATTCCTCCTTCAAGAACTTCCTGCTACCTAACTTCGAGAGCAGAGAGGTGTTGAATCACAACTTCATCTGCAGCACCATTCATAGCCCAACAATACAGCTCTTTGGAAGAGCTTCTATAGGACGCTATCTTGAACTATGGGTGAACTGAGTTCTCCAACACTGAGGGTGTGAGCTTAAATCACATCAAAAAGAGACACTGATTGCAAATAAAAAAAAATAGTTTGCACCCCTTGCATCGCAACATAGTTTGTCCATAAGCAAATCCTTTAGTTGGATTTGCTCATAACACTGAGGCACTATAAGATCAGATCACTGCTATGAATTGTCCACAAAGCCAAGGAATAGGTAAATCTGTAGTTAGCAAAGTTAAGCTGGGGTGAAGACTTCAGTATGCTATCACAGTCACCATCACCATCCTATCAGTCACCATCACCATCCTATCAGTCACCATCACCATCCTATCAGTCACCATCACCATCCTATCAGTCACCATCAACATCCTATCACAGTACAGACTTAGTTGCTATATAACCTATTTGAAGGCATTACTCTCGTATCAGAAGAAGTAAATTATTCTGCAGCCATCATGATAGCCACTTGTTGCCCATTAACTTATTAAAAGGCTTTTCTATGGTCCCTCAATATTGAAAAAAAATGTGGCTTTTTAACTTTTCTATCTAGATATCTAACTCCCTTTTAATTGCTGTTATTAAAAATACTTATTTTACCCTAGAATTATAACAAGTGAGTTGTACCAGGAAACTTAATATTGATAATAACTGAGCAGGAATCTTAACTAGTGCTGGAATACTGTAATGAAAAAGTAACACAGGGCATAATGTAAATATATCCAGTGGGGCACATACTTGTTAGAAGGCACCTAAAGGTCTAGATGGTCTGATTATAATTTAGCAAATGTGCCATGCACAAACTCACATTCCATCAATCCTGAGCTGTGCTGCTTCTTTGTAGTTCATCATCATCGCCATCATCATCACCATCTTCATTATTTATATAGTGCCACTAATTCTGCAGTGCTGTACAGAGAACTCACTCACATTAGCCCCCCCCCAATAGAGCTTACAGTCTAAATTCCTTAACACACACACAGGCAGATTGAGGTCAATTTGATAGCAGCCAATTAACTTACTAGTATGTTTTTTTGGAGTGTGGAAAGAAACCGGAGCACCTGGAGGAAACTCACGCAAACACAGGGAGAACATACAAATTCCACACAGATAAGGTCATAGTTGGGAATTGAACTAAGAAGTGCTAACCACTAAGCCACTGGGCTGCACCTTTAGGGCTCTAAACCCAGAAACTGCACTATTTCTGAAGGGATTGGTAAAACCTGAAAATAGTGTACACTTTAAGGGTGTAGTAAAATTTGCAAAGCTCAAACATATCCCACCAGGACTCAACCATGCACATTTGTAACCACTATTTAAGTAATCTGCACAGGTTAGGATTATTACATTTATGCAATGACATGTATTTGGGCATAGTTATATAATAGTTATATGTAAGGCAGTAGACTTTATTGGATGTCATGAGAAGCAGAGACTTAAACACAGTCATCATGAATCCCTCCACCAAATCCACAAACTCTGAAACTCTCCTGTCTCTATGTGAAATGGGTTATTACTTCTTCAAAACCATAAATGGTCAAACCCTACAGTGCATCAGTCTAGGTTTTAATAGTAATCGGGTCATATCATCATCATTATCATCACCATTTATTTATTTAGCGCCACTAATTCTGCAGCGCTATACAGAGAATATTTGTTATTCACATCAGTCCCTGCCCCATTGGAGCTTACTGCCTAAATCCCTTAACACACAGGTCATATGTACTGTTAATGTCATGAAGCTTTAAATCACCTGAAAAGAGAAGGATCAGAGGGCCAATGCTGGCGTCAAGCCCCAGTGTTTCATAAAAACCATCTGCTTCAGAACCAGCATTCAGTATGTCTGTAGCTGGATCTTTATTGCCACCATTGGGGAGTTTTAATTTGGGGCCAAGCAAGACGTGTGTATACACTTTTCAGGATCTCACAAAACTAAAGTTGGACAATGAGCGTCGTAGTATTATAATAATACAATATATAATCATGTAACATAACAAAGCTAGCAAAGATTGTTCTTTGTGCTCTTTTGGAAATATACTTTAAGGAGGCACAGATAATATTAGTTTTTTAGGATTATTAGATGTAAAATATCATCCAATTATCATAAATTAAGCAACATTATACAATAGTACTTTATTCCTAACATCTCAAACATTTTTATAAATATTTTATACTCAAGTGATGAGAAAATATACATCCTGTATAGATGTTATGATGACTTCTGTTGAGATCTGATATCATTGTGTTTAATCAGTGAGTTCTGATATCATAACTTTAGTGTTCTTTAGAAAAACATGTTTTATTGTTACGACTAGTGGTGGATATTGACATAAACTTCTAGAACTGGTGAACAGAGGTCTTCACCTTTAGCAGCCGCCTTTCCCGTAGAGCTTGTTGCGCTCACAGGTACTTGGATGCCCCTAGGTCTTAACTTTTAGCATAGTTGAAGTTTATATGCAATACCACAGCTGGACGGTAGGAGGCGGTATCCAAGAACAGGAGCAGTCCGGGGTCAGGGGTCTGTAGTAAGCAGGAGAATGAAGGACAGGCCAAAGAGTAAGGGCTGGCAGCAATCAAGGATACCCAATAGTAAAGTCAGAGGTCAGGGCAATCAGAGTTCAAGCAGAGCCCAGAAACAAGTCAAGGGTCACAACAGGAATCAGAATCAAAGGGATGGAGTATCCACAGCAGTTGGAGTAGGTCAGCTAGAGGGTCACACAAATGCTATAACCGGCAGAGATGCCAATCCTGCCTTAAATAGTGGCATCCACCAATCACAAGATCAGGGCATAAGCCCAACTAGTCAGCCCTGGAGGCAGTAATCATGGAACAGGTTAATGCGCACTTGCCCAGCTGTCAGTTGACGGGCACGGCGGTGAGCTGCAGAGCATCCTGGCTGTTGCCCTGAAGAGAGCTGGGACAAGGCGGCTTGAAACAGTTATAACGGGTCATACACCATAACTGGAAAATATTACAGATATTATAAGTCACCTGAGAGTTTTGTGACCTTCTATAAAAGCACTTGTCCTCATGCCTTTGTAAGGTCACGGCCCTCCTCCGTGACTTATAATATCCTTATCATTTACATTAAGGATATTTTATCCCATATGCAAACCAGAAACTATTTATTGCTATGTCTTGGAAGGAGTGGTAATAATGAAATGAGGAATAAACACAATCTTGCATATGATAGTTTTTGAAAATATGTGATAGGCCATATGTTTATGTGTTAAAACAACTTAGCAGCAAAATGAAGCAGAAAAATGTAATAAATTGCATTGCTAAACTTTTCAGATATGATGACCATGTTGTCAGGTAAACTATTATCTGATATAAAATTGCACAGATAATATTAGCAATATTATTAACATAAACACTGTAAGGGTTTCTACAATGAGTTATTTGCAATTTATTAAACATTCAGTGCAAGAGTATGGAATTTTCACTTTGCTAGTTCTCATTGATGTTTCCATGGCTAAATTGTAACATCTTTAAAATAAAACAAATATATAATCAAATACAAAGCAAGAATATAAATAGTCTCAATATACAAGGGTATGGGAAGGTTAACAGTAAACACATGCCCAATAGGTTTTTCACTTTATAACAGCAGCTGACAGTTTGACAAAAGTGACATAAATAAAACATTTTCAGTGTATTGATGTGCTGGGAAACTGCTGCAAGGAAATGTAGGATGAGATTTTTTTTTTACCCTAATTTTACATTATCCTCTGATAGTGACATAAATAAGCAACAACATTGTGTGTAATCTCAGAAAAACCTACAGCGATTTCTATGTCAGTACTATAAAACAATAATATCGATTGGGCTAATTAAAGTTTCATTGCAGTTACAAGTCCCGCAACAAAGACCTCTCGAAATGGATGAAGATAGAACTCAACAAAAACATTCTGAACTAAGTGAGATCTATTTATCAAAACTTCCCAGCAACATTCTGTTTAGAGAGAAAACAGAAAAAGACATATAACATAGCATTTTTTTTGTTTGTTGCTTAATTTCATGTTTAATTCTCAATAAGGGGTCATTCATGTGCAATTATGCAGATATACAATGTCTTTTTGTATGTCCTTACAGGTATTTGTCTCACTAGCATATCCATAGGGGCACGTCCACGGTCCACTTTGGGAATCTGTCAGTCACAAATAAGGATGTGCCAAGATTTACAGGATGACTGGAATTGTGCATGGTGTAAAGAGTAAAAAAGTTGATGCGGAATCCTGCCTACTACTTTGTTAAGGCCACACCTCCAAAAAATTAACTCCTCCCCCCTAAAATACTAGGTGTATCAGTCTCATGTATGCCCTGAATTAATCATGAGAGTGAGGGGACATCTGGATTGTCATTAATAATTGTCAGTTTAATGTGTTTGAACAGTCCTATTCCAGATAAATATGCATTACAAATTATTATTTCAAATTATTATTATTCCAATTCAATCCAAAGGTAAAAAGACTTAGGTTGCCCCTATGCGCATGTTTTTTTTTAGATAAATAAAATATCTATACTGTTACCACCGAGAACTATAGCTGTTATTGAATATTCCCTATACTTTTTTGTACTAAAAAAAAAATCATATTATTGATCAACTCACCTCTGTAAAGATCTGCATAATAATGCACTCTGCAAAACATTTCTTGACATATACATAATAAAAATGTATGTTGCATTTCAGAGCTCCCTTCTCCATTATGGACAACTATTATAAGCTGGTCTTCAACTGAATATTTGCAGTTCTTTACCCAGGGGACCACATTACCACAGTACTTGCAAATACTACATAAAGGGGATTGGCTGTAGTCCCAGTATTCCATCTACAGTAATAAAATGAAATTTGACACAATAAAACTGTAAGTGAATATGAACAGGATATCTTATCTTTATACCAATATAAAGACAGTTGGACCTTTGAAACATAGCTTGAAAGAGAGTTTATCCAGGTTATGTGAACTCTGTGCTGGTAGGAAACAGCCTGCAAATGTTTCACTGTTCTTTTGTCCTCGTCTATATGTAAGGGTTATTTTATTTGTTAATATAGTTTTCATTAATCTGCTTGATCTACGAGTGGTTCCCTTGTCATTTATAGTCCCTTCCAGATGTATTTTGAATTTACACACATAAAACGCACTCATTATCTACACACAGGGCTGCAAAGAGGAATTCAGGGCCCCGGTACAACAAATTCATGGGGCCCCCATCATAGTCGAGCAAGCTAAAAAAAATTGCGCTGCCTCGCGGCACCGCAAAATTTTTCGGGGGTGTGGTCGTACATTTGGTTGCGTGTCAATGCGCCATTGGGGCGTCGCTAGCACATCAAAATCACTAGGTCCTGAATTCACCAGAGCGTGACATATGTCCCAGCACTCCTGACTTTCAAGACATCTAGCACCACAGTGTAGTATAGAAAGAATGCAGTGTGTACAGAAAGAGTTCAGTCTAGGCCTGCACCTTACATTGGGCACAACACTCACCAAAAATTGCCATTGTCCCTACTAGAATCACAACATTTCACACACTCTGCTGCTCTCTCCTACCTGTTCTTTTCACTTTTACCACCTGTGGCTGCTGGTTTCTTTAGTTGCGGCTTGTCTGGATCCTGGAATGTTGGAGGGCCTATTTGGAAAAAAAAAAAAGGCTACATTTAGAAAATTACAGCCAGACCCAGCGTTAAATCAATAGCACCCACGATTAATAATTAGGCCTTCCTCCAGCCCCAACATTTAATAAATAAACCTATTTCCCTTCCTGCAAACAGCAATACCTATTTCCCGCAACCATCACTGCCATTAAATAATTCATACTCACATTTAATAAATAGACCTCATTCTCCCCAAACTCACCCCCACATTCAATAGCCCCCAAACCACCCCATCTTAAATTAATAGTCCCAACTATTAAATTGCCCCACCATCACCCTACCATCACTCTTCAAACAAAATAGCACCCATTAATTAGCCACCACCTACCTCACACACACTACATTGCAACAAGCCCCCTGTGCCATTACACCCACATTACTGTGCCCCTTCATCACAACTACACTGTGCCCCCTTATGCTCACACTGCGCCCTCCATGCTGCTTTCCCCCCTTTTTATTCACTCTGTGCCTCTCTCTTCCCTTTTTTTTTATTCTGTGCCTCTTTGCCCCTTTTTTAACTCTGTGCCTCTCTCCCCTTTTTTATTCTGTGCCTCTTTGTCCCTTTTTTTTACTCTGTGCCTCTCTCCCCTTTTATTCCTCTGTGCCACTCTCCCCCTTCTTTATAGCACTGTCCCTTTCTGTTTTCCTCCCCTTGACTCTACGTTTCTTTACCTTTTGTTAGGTTCTTTTTTTTCTTTTCTTCTCTTCTGCCTTCTCTTCTTTCTTCATGCTGCTTTCCTCATGCCTTGTCCTGGCTGTGGCGCTCCTCACTGACTGTCGGGCGTGACTTGATGACGTCACGCTCCCCCTACCAACGAACCCCCCTGTGAAAAATAAATAAATCGCAAGCTAGAAAAATGTAAAAAAAAATAAAAGTTAAAAATTAGCATGCCCGGGTCCAGGTAAAATGTACCCACCCCCACCCTCCCCCCCCCCCCTCTTGGCGGCCCTGTCTACAGACAATTTAGGTTGAACCGACCTGTGTACCAGAACCTGGCTTTGAACTTTATCCACTGGTTATCACTACCTATGTACCAGACGCTGGCCTTGAACTTTACTACTAGTTACTACTTATTCGCTACATGTTTACCAAATTATAACTTGACGCTGACCACCGCCTAGAGGTTACCTGTGCACCTGACCTTAGTTTGCAAACCTGATTCCATCTTAAATGTTTACCTATGCGTTATCTACATTGGAATTTCTATACAATAACGGCTACAATGATACCTGTGTCACAGACAACCTCAACCTATTGAACCGATCGCAAATCACAGCTTCAGACTAGCTCCATTCTCGGAACCAAGTCTGCCTTTTATCCTTTGCCTATACATCACTATTGATTTTGGAGACTTACTACTGGGTGTCAGTGGCCTTCAGCCACTGGGGTCTATTCATCTTGCAAAACACTAGATTGTGACACTATATATAGGTTCCTAAGAATCTGATCTTTGTCATAAATCATCCAACCTTAGTAGTGAGGTGAGAAGTCAAGAAGAGTGAAGCACCCATTACTAAATGCACAAGTTGTAGCATAGTGTTTATATATGCAATATAGCTATTAAATTATATATTTTTTTTCATCTTCAGTAAATTGAATGGAACAGCAAATTATTTAAAACTATGTTTAAGACATTGAAATGGTTAAATTTTTTTATTAATTGCAGCATTTAATAGGCAACTGCTACTTCCTATAGATGTCAACAAACGTAAAACAAGATATACAGCACTTGAGGAGTATCCCAAGTCTAGTAACATATTTGTACCATAATAAAACTCTTCTTGTAAAAATAACATTTATTAAGAACAGCAAATGCAAAATAAAAATTTGTCTATACTCAATAATGGGATTAAGGCTCAGAGTATATTCAATAGACGATTAGAGCAAGTGCAATGTAGTAAAATCCAATCTCAACAATCCAAAACCGATATATCCATAGAAGGCAGAAACTTGTGACATATGCAGGTAGCTATAGTTTTATCAACTGGACTGAAAAGTCTTTTCTACGATGGAGATCTGCAATTCTATCTCAGCCGCACACCTTTTATGAACTAATGCACAGTACAACCTTCAAATAGGAAATGAAATAAAGATAGTGTTCACCAACAGGACATTGGATAAGGGCACAGAGCATGTTAATTAGTTTCACAACTCTATTCAGATTCTGCTCAGCTGTGAGGCTGTTTTCCTCTCATTCATCGTAGAAGAGTAAAATGATAGTATATTCTCTGTGAACTCCAGTAAGCCCATCAGAACTATCTGACACGTTTCATCACCAGTGGGTGATTTCATCAGAAGCATGTTCTGAAAAAAATACTGTGCAGACACTGTTAAATAAAATATACAGTTTTAAATGCTACTAGGATGACCAAACACAACCTCTCATGTAAGAAGTGTCCTGCAGGCATGAAAAAATCCTTTCAGAGTATAAGTGAGATGGTAGATCGTGATGATGAAAGTAGCTCTTTCCAACATTCAACTCGATCAAAAAGTCCTTCTTCTTCTATAACACCAGCATCCCAAAGGGTAGCACAATCAACTTCCTTAAGTAACCAAATATTGCAATACTTTTGCAATATTTCTGTGCTGCCTTGTAATACAGGTCTAGCAGTGAGGATGCTGCCTATGATTTGTGGCTCTCCAAATCCACTTGCAAAATGTGCATTTGTCAACAGAAAAAATAACCCTGGTCCACTACCCCATTGGGCTGCTATGTTTTTGCAATTACTGTGTAATGGTAGTGTAGTATGTCTGCTGAAAGAGTACTGGTACACATATAGTCAAAATCAAACTGAACCTTTACTGCAATTGAAACAGTTTTTTGCCTAGCAAAGTTATAAAGTTGCTAAATCCTTGCCCTCTTTCTCACAAATTTAATCCTAATAAATGAATAAAGATATCTTACAATAGCACACTTAGGCCTATACTAAACTGCAGCTCCGACAAACCACAGATTCTCGTCGCTTTCCTTGAATTTTTCTTAAAAATGACAGGAAAGCACCAAGAATTGGCGGTTTCCCGGAACCGCAGTTTAGTAAATGTACCCCGCCAGGGCCAACAGCATGAAAGCCTTAGACCTATTAGAAGCAAAACCATTTCAAACAAAAGCCAAAACACGTTGTTCTTCTATCTTACCTCTAAAATCACCCGAGGAACAGAAATACTTCCAAGATGACGAGGCGTCCTGAAACGTTCTCAAAGTAGATGGGGCAACTGCATACCCAACCAGGGGGTAAATGTATTAATGTCCGGATTCTTCAACTCCGGCGTGTTCAGCGTCTTCGGCGATTAAATTTAAAGCGGCGCTGCATTGTAAAGGGAAACTTCCCTTTACAATGCAGCGCCGCTTTAAATTTAATCACCGAAGACGCTGAACACGCCGGAGTTGAAGAATCTGGACATTAATACATTTACCCCCAGATCTTCTATCCCTGCCTGATAATATGCAAAAAAATAAATAAATGGGGCACGACCCCCAAAACAGTAGCCAATTGCGCTAAAGAACAAAACTTCCCCTAATCAAAATGCGACTGAGCTATCAGGTATCTTGGCATCAGCTAGCATCAGCTACCTGGCACATGCCTAACTTTAAAAACAATACTGAAGCACAAACAGTTATATACCAGATGCCTTAGCAAACTAAGCATAGCAGGAGAAGTGGCCTTCTGATTATTAATAGCTTGGACCACCCCTAAATTATAGCAACAAAATGCTCTTATGCTGCAAGCGATCACCCCACAATTCAACTGCTACAACAAATGGAAACAATTCCAAAAGAAGAAGATTTCTTTTGATGCCATGAAAGGGGCCAAGGAGCGGCACACCACTCGCTGTCCAGGTAAGCCCTAAAACCAGCAGATAGAGCCGCACAAGTAAGCAACTAAATATCTCCGTTAGTAGCAGTAGGAGGAGCCCACAAACGAACACCATTGAATTGCTGTAAGAAAAGATGCCACATATTATTATTATTGTTATCTTTCTTTTATAAGGTGGTACAAAGAGTCCACAGCGCCGTACATGACACATGAAAGCATTAGTCCTTAACACATGATACATGAAGAACAAAATACAAAGATTAGACATACTGAATGAATAAAAAATACAGGTAACATGGTAAAGCCGATCAAATTATTTGTGCGACAGTGAGTGAGAGCGATGGAAGTAATCAGTGAGAAGAAGGCCTTAGCTTAAGAAAACAGGGCTAGGGAAGCAGGCCAAGAGGTACAGAGGGTGATGGAATATTAGAAGGAGAACACAAGGAATGTGGGCCCAGCTCATGAGAGCTTACATCCTAAAGTAAAGGGGGAAACACAAATAGTGTGGTACCGACTAGGAGTGAAAACTGGGTCAAGGGATTTAGGGGGAGGGCTTGAATAAAGAAATGAGTATTAAGGAAATGCTTGAATTCTTAGAGAGTAGAGGCTAACCTGATGGAGTGTGGGAGATCGTTCCTCAGCTGGGGAGGAGCCTGGGCAAAGTCCTAGAGGCAAATTAGCCAAATTCTCCCCAATATCCTCGGAAAGCTTAACAAAATGGTGACTTCTAACTCTACCAGCAGTAGCTCTATCAAGTGTACAGCAATAAACCCCTGCCCACTGTAATAAAACCAACATCACTATACACTCTTCATCCGCAATCGCGTCATTCACAAACATACCAGGAGAATGGGACAAATGTTGTATAAGCCTGAACTTACCCGGTTCTTTTTTAGGTGCTATCCCCACTGGTGATAAAACCAAACCCTGCAAGGTAGGTGATGAAAAAGGGCCACACATCCTACCCAAACTCACTTCCCTAGAGAATCAACCTAAACATGCCCACTAACAGGCAGCGTAAAGCCATTTAAAAACAATCCAATAAAAACTGCTCAACTTAACTATTGGGATACCACCCCAACTACCTGTGCAGTTCTGACAACTCCACCGGAGGAAAGGCTTTAGCAAGCAGGAGCTTCTGTATTGGGGCACTTGATGGGAGTAGGGCCTGGGTGACTAGTGCAGTCCTTCCTGGAATGTTCCCCCACCACATGAGGAACATACATGTCTGAATCTACAGGAAGATCTTCTGTTGCAATGTCCCCCATTAATGGCAAAGCATTTCCCATGAAACTGAAAGAATAAACCATGTCTTCCAGAAATTTGTCACTGCATCACAGCACCTCCATCATGAATACCAGTCCGAGGTTGTGTCACTTCCAACCACACTTCAACATCCTTGCATCCCAAGTCCATCACTTGCAAATCATCCTGTTTTTTACAAAAGGCCACATCATATCGCCTCTACGTAACACCTTTACAGCGCCAGTACATCTCCTACATTAAATAGATGTACTCCACCACATTAATATATTTCTCAGGCCTCTTTTCCAAATAACAAGCAGCGAACACCAGCATGGCTTCCAACGAATTATAAAAATTCCGATATGCATCCTCTCCAATGCCTGAGCATGCTCTAGTAGCAGACATTGCAGCTTTAGCCTTGCTAGAAAAGGCAAACATGTCCACGAAGTGGCCAGCGCAAAATCTATCATGCATTTTACTTCTGATGTTCCTAAGAACAGCTGTATTTACACAGCATACTACATCCTCACCTGCATTACCCAACGGGCCTTCAAAGAAATCCTGGCACCGTGGCGGGGACCATCAAGCTTCTTCTCGAGAAGACATATCAGCCTCTCAGGGTATCATGTTCAAAACCCACATCAACAGCAAGCTCACCAGGGGCCTGATTCATTAAGGATCTTAAATGAAGAGGATCCTTATTTCAGTCTCCTGGACAAAACCATGTTACATTGCAAGGGGTGCAAATGAGTGTTCTGTTTTGCACATAAGTTAAATACTGACTGTTTTTCATGTAGCACAAACATATCAACTTTAAATTTCAGTGTACAAATACGCTATCAAGTATTTGTGTGCTACATGAAAAACAGGTAGTATTTAACTTATGTGCAAAACAAAACACTCATTTGCACTCCTTGCAATGTAACATGGTTTTGTCCAGGAGACTGAAATAAGGATCCTCTTCATTTAAGATCCTTAATGAATCAGGCTTCAGATGTACACAGCTCCCTGCTCTCCTTGTGAACAGTTTGGGATGATGTCCCCTGCCCAGCTGAAACCACTGTTTCCACACCTGTACCATGATTGGCAGCAAATGCAGAACTGTTAAACTAAGCGCCATAGGATGAAAAGGGACAAAACGGGGAAAAATTACTGGAAAGGGAAATATAACTGGAAAAGGAGTAGAACCCGGGACAAAAGGGGAACCATCCAGATCCAAAACCCGACCAATGTAAAGCGGGGTGTGCAGATTCAGAAGAGGGGAACCGTTAGAGGCTAGTCTAGAAAACCATGGGAAACTAGTATGCAAGGGTGGGATTAATTTAAGAATGAAGATTCTGGAACCAGCTCTGTGTGAGGCACAGGCTCAAACCTAACCCTTGCCAAATAATTAGGGCCAGGATGGGTTTCTGGCATAAAGGGCTGCGCAGAATGATTCACAGGGACAGAGGGAACCGTCACAGGAATAGGTAAATTACCGGAGAGCTGGGCTGACTCCAGCAAGGGCCTTTGCATTACGCATCCTCTGATCTCTCCAGCATGTAAAATAAAGTGGTCCGTGTTTGAAATTATAGACACCAAATCAAAACTAACCTAAACAAGTGGCAGCGTAAACAAGTTTTTTCAATGCTGGCAAACAGGCAACGTTTAGAAATTCATGAAGATAAAGAAAATGAAGATTCAAAAGAAGTAGAAACTGCTCATAGTGACAGCTCAGAAAATTAGACTGATGAGTCAATGTTTCATGATGTGGCAATTAGTTTTCATTATTCATATAAGGATTTTGCTAAAATTTTACATCTCTAGGCATGCTTCATGAATTTGATCATATTGTACCTAATGAATCTTGGTCATGAGTGTGTTCCTGGTTCACAGCAATAGGTGTAGGGTCCCTGTACTTTTTACTTATTTTTCCTAAAAGCCGAGTAATATCAGTTTGGGGGCTGATATCATATAATGTCATCAAATTAAAAGTTTCCTAAAAGTATTTCAATGCATTTAATGCTACCAGTTTCTATTACTTTGAGAAGCGTAGACACTTGCATGCCTACAATAAACATAGGAATATATTTGTATTCATTCAAGAGGATTAGGCCGTGTGTGAACATTAACAGCAAAACATTTTCAGGGTGACTGTAGCCGCTGATGTATTGTGCAGTGAACCAATTGTGACCTCTTTCATGGAGTAAATGACATTACATTGCTAACAATATATGGATGCTGCCTACTGGCACAAAGCTGCATCACATTTGGCCTAAAAATGAGCAGCTGATGGGGTAATCCAAAGCCTCCATTAAACTAGGATATCATTTTAAAGTAAATGCAAAGCAGCACAGCAACTTGCTACTCGTATTAAGATTGGTTTTAAGCCAACAGTAGCAGAGCAGCAAGTAATAAAGACAAACGTCAGCATGCTATATACACAGCTATGTGAGTTCATATATGTAGCTCATATTGTAAAAAACACGAAACTATCATAACAATGTCTGGGTTTGGTTTTAAAAAGAAAAGTGGCGCTAGACTATTGTGTATTTTAATTGTTGCAATTTTCATTTTTCAGAAATATTACATGCAAATATATCACAGTTTTTCTTTATAATTTAGTATATAATGTGAAGGTTCAAGCATACTTACCAACTTTCTGAAGTTGGCTTCCGGGAGCGGTGGGCGGGGCTCCAAAATTCGAGTGAATCGCGGTGTTTTGGACCTAATTCTGCCCACTGGAAGTGGGCAGATGCAGGAGATTGTCACACTCTCCCGGGAGTCCGTGAGAATGCGGGAGTCTCCCGGACATTCCAGGAGAGTTGGCAAGTATGGGTTCAAGTGGCAGAACAGCCCAAAGCCCTGGTTATATGAATATTGATAACTGATTGTAAACTCTTTTGGTAGAGTTGTTTAATTAAGTTCCTAGCTTGATTAAACAGATATCTGCATAGGTGGACTTTATAACATCACAGTCACATGGCAGGGAACATAGGCAGGAGCAGGCTGGGCTGGGGGGCAGGGGGGCATCTGCACCCCGGGCCAGTCCCATAGTGGGCTACCTTGGGCTGAGTCACTGGGCCGCTTGCATTATTTTCTTTAAAATGTGCCTAATAGGCTGACGAGTTGAGTTTTGCCTTCCAGGCTAAAATTTGCCAGCCCTCCTCTGGACATAGGCTATACATAAGTCAAGTAGGTGCCACATTAGTGCAGAAGACAGGATGCATAATACTCAGGGTAATGCCATACAGTTGGCACAGGGTGAACAGCCAAAGGTCATTTTGGTTTCAAGACCTTGCGATGCACTATGGAGACATATAAACGTGCTTGCAGAAATAATTAAGGTGTGTAAATTTGCATTCTTGTATTTGGAAATTAACTTTATGTAGCCAAGGTTGGTGATAAGAGGTGATAAGCGTTTTACTGTGGTAAAATACAATACATTTATTTTTTTCAACTTTCCTATTCTCGCTTATTTTCAGACTGGCAAACAGTTCCCTCTTGTTTCTTAGAATATAACAGTAAATAATGCCAAATCTGACACATTTTTATCTTTACATTTCTATTTTATTTTTAATTATTTTATGTCAACAAATTTAAGAAAATGTTATATTTAAGTTACAGTCACTTTCAAGAATATGCATCAGTTAATCAACTTAGTGCAGGTAAAAGCTTGCATTTGCCTACAGAAATATGAAACATTTGAGTGTATCCTTGTTGTATAATGTGTCTTAGTGTAACATACATTGACATTGTGTTACTGTGTTTAGAACCGCTGGCTTTATTACAGGCTGTAGGGAATGTAAAGTGTGTGTTTTTTTCAAACTGCATGTTTTAATGCAGCATACAAGGATTTGTGGGTTTAATAAAATGAGTATGGAATGTAGTGTGTGTGTTTTAGTTTAGTTCATAGGGTAATGGGTTTAATAGGTAATCTTAGCTTAAAATCATCAAGTTCAGTCTCCAAAAATATAGTGATAGGTTAATTGGCAGCTATAAAATTACTCACATATATTAATAACACTGTCAAATACTAGTCTCTCTTTTGTACACTTCATTTCATTAGATTGTGTACGAATAGGGCAATGCGACTTTTGCATTTATTATTAATACTATCAAGCCAGATATCTGCGCTATCGTTGGGTGTACGTCTACACATTTTATGACTAACGTACACCAAATAATACTCTATTTTAAGTTGGAGATATATGTGACTCATTATATGCACATAAATTCACAATTGCTTATCCAGAATTTTTACTTTTGGGAAGCAAAATGCGTCAAACACTAAATGTGGCACAGTATATACATTTCACTCACAAAATGCAAATCTGCAGATTGGTGCACTAATGATCAGTTTACAGTTGCACACTGGCAAATCCATTTAGTTCACCAACTTTAAATGACTGCGGAGAGGGATGTGAGTAGCAAAAAAAAATCTCTGCATTGTGGCTTGCAATTGGTCCTTTTGCTCCCCCCCCCCCATCTCGTCCTCCTTTGATTGAAGTAAAAGAAAAATGGGCACATAGAGAAGTTTTCTGGGTTCCTGCTAGGGGGAGGGGCACTTTTTTCACTTTCTGGTAGTGCAGCTTTAAGCAGAAATGCAAGAATGCAGAATGGTGACATGCAAAATTGTGCTGACTACCTGTTTCTTTTCCAGTTTGTAAAAGACTCCATTGTCTTTTTAAAAATAAAGCATAACTTGCTCCGCTAATATTTAACACCTTCATGCTGCTGCAAAAACATTGCAAATCAGAAAAAGTAAAAACGCAAACAATATTAATAGGTTATTTTTAGATAAACTGTCCATTCCTGCTTAGCATCCATTATATGTCATGTAATCTACAGAACAGTTAAGTGACACAACTCAGGTGGGTGGGGCTTATTTATTGGCAAGATAGGTTAACTCAGAGGCGTCACGCAAGCTCAATAGCTGGCTCTAAAAGAAGGTTGTAATGGTGCACAGCAATTGATGATCTCAACCTTTACATTGCAAATATAACATATTACATGTGGCGTTCATAATGTAAAGCAGACTTACTACGCTTTGGTCCTAAATTAATATGAATTATTGGATACAAATCTAAAATCTAAAATACAATAGTCACCTTGTTTGACCAGTTTTAACATATACATTTTATGCAGCAAAACTATTTCTGCATGAGCCTAATTTCTGGCTTGTGTGAACATATATTTTGCTTGTCTCTAGTTGCCATCATTGCTCTGATTATGTCAGTATTTAACTATCTATACAGTTCTAGCAAAGTGAATCTGGCATGCAGTCAGCATTTGCTATAGGGGCTCTCATAAATAATGAGCTTTTACCATCCTCTATTACAGCACTTTTTCCTATTAATAATCATCAGGATGAGTCTTCATGACTTCAAGCATAAAGTATTTAAATACATGTTGCAACTGACAGAAGGTCAGGGATAACCTGCTGTGTCACTTAAAGTGATGAAAGATTTAAGTAGGGCGTATGGTATAATTAGCAAAAAAAAATGGTTTGAGTTGTGACCGTTTTCTATGTTTTATATTGTGCTGGGAAGTATTTCCGTGGACTAGCAGAAGCTGTGGCATGGAGAGAGGCACTGAGACATGCCGCACTCTACTAATGCAGTAACACAATCCTTTTAAGTGAGTTATGATTCGTAATGTCTGTAGTTTCCCCACAACACAGGGACACCTCGATGTTCCAGTAACAAGTCTCAGAGGGTCCTGTGTAAGTCATGAGTGAACTGAAAACACTTTTGCTTATTATGAACACAGCATGATATACACCTTATTGAGACCCCGGTATCATACTCTTTGTCGGTGCCAATAATTTAACCCACTTACCCTCTATGCCCACCCACTCCCCACCATTCAAGTTTTCTCTCTTCTGTATAGCTAGACTATACCTCCCAAGAGTGATTTTGGCAGAACTGTCTTGATTCTCAGGCCTCAGTACAGAGAGAGCCTTTTGGAAAGTGGACATGGCGTTGGGTGATAATGGGAGTGTTTAGGGGGCGATGGGAGTGGTTTTGAAGGGGTTTAGGCAGACTGGTGTGTGGCTTGGGTAAATTGAGGTGGGCCTTATTTTCTCACAAGTTTGCTCTATTTTGGGACCATTCAGAGGTTGCCACATATGCATAACAGAAGCACTTAGGCGTATGTGTATTTACATTCATATTTGAGTTGGTCGCATCTAAAGATGTGCCCAGCTCAAAAAGACAAAGGGGCATATTCAATTGTTGGCGGTTTCTGCCGCGGAAAAAGTATTACCGTTATTATGGTAATACTAAGCCGGATTTCAGCTCGCAGCTCCCTGAGCCCCGAGCTGAAATCCAGGGTGAAAAGTACTGTAATGACGGTAATAGTGCGCGGGGCCCGTTACTTTACGCTGTAATGCCAACAATTGAATATGCCCCAAAGTGTGTATTCTTATGCCATACGATAGAGTTGAGGTTATTATGTTTTATTAAGAAAGGCTAGATTCGCATAACCCTACTTGTAAATGATACAATAATATAACAATGTATCTGTAACGGTCCAGAGACTCAATAGGAATCCAGTAGCAGTCAGGAAGGCAGGCCACAAGAAGATGATAAAGAATGGTTAACAATAGCCGGGTTCGGTACACAGTAAGGCAATAAGTACAGGGTTCAGGAAGAGGCGTAGTCGAGGATAAGCAGATACATGAGTAGTCGATAACTGAAGGCAGGAACAGGAACTAGATTACTGGCAGAAGCACAATAATCTGGTAAGGAACAGGCTAACATTTTATAGGAAGTCAAGGGGAGGACATGATAGAACATCAGGAGATCAATGAAACTGAGCTAGAACACAGGGTGAAGGCAAGGAGCTGTTCAGCATTCAGAATAACTCAGTCAGCAGAGCAGCAGTCCGCAGAAGCCCTGGATTTGAATCCTGACAGTATCATATATAAAGGGAAAAATATTATATTGACAGTGCTATTAATAAAAGAAAAAGTTGTGTTTTCAATATAAAATGTAAATACATACAAATACAACTAAAGTTGAATACAAACATTTATTGTTTTCCTCCATGTTTAAAATCCAGTTGTATTCCTTTTTACCTGCAGAAATCCCAATGGAAATGAATAATAAGTAATGTGAATAGACAGCCACAACATCAGATAATAAAGTAAAAATGATTTAAGTACCAATATACAATCAGCCAATCAGAAGTGGCTTATCAGAGCTGCTGCTAGTAATCCTTAACCTTGCATATCACTGCACCAGCACCTGCGAGAGATACGCCACCTCATGGAGCATCTGTGGAGCTCTCCACATCGAATTGTGACTTAATTATGTGAGCACGTCCTTACTTTGCTCAGCCTACACTAGTTTACTCCTATTCAATCTCTCCAGGCCTAAGGAGATGCAAGTCAGCGCTATACTAGAACTATACATGGACTTTTAGTACACATTTTAGTGTACATGTGCAGTATAGAAAACTGTATTTTACACAGAAAAAATAATTGCTGTATCTTACGTTACAATTAACTAGTTCACTCCTTTCTGGGATCTGCCTGTGGAAGCTGCAGCTTAGGGTCTGGTGATGCCACAGAGCAATAGGTCTGCAGGATTGGTCCACTGGGTCCCATACTCCTGTGGTAGACATATTTGGTTGGTTATCCAGCCGAATATGTCTGGGGGCTCTATGCCACCTGTTCTCCTTTGTGTGCCACCCTCTTCTCTACTATGCCTTTTCTTTTTTTTTTTTTTTTATATTTCTTTATTGAAGAATGTCAAACATGTACACATCAGTAAATAAATTAGAACAAAGATATGTTTATACTTAATAATCATGAACCATGACACATAGTATGAGGAAAAACGTCACCTGTGAGTCACTGAAGTGAACTATAAATATGATATCACACATAAGGTACAAAAGCCTGGAGAGACCGGGGCAACACAAGCACTCTCCTAGTCCAGAAAGATAGGTGGGTCTTGCATGAATATTCTAGTTTCATACCAAAGGGTATGTTGAAAACATTTTTGTATTTGTTCTCTCATCGGGACTGACAAAGTACCAACAAAGCTCTCCCAAGTGTCAAAAAATCTCCCTGTGTATTTTGTTTTTTGGAGGGAGGCTTCCAACCAGTCCATTTTCATGGCAAAGAACATTTTTTCTTTAAAGAGGTCCAGTGTGGGGGATGTGCTCTGGATCCACATGTGGAGGATACATTTTCTTGCCACTGCCGAAATAATCAGCAGCAGACGTCTGCCTACTATGCCTTTTCTATCTACGCTCTGTTCCCATATGCATTTCCTATTTCCTTCATATCACCAATGTTTTATCTATACTCCTCACATATACCCTATGTCGTGTCTATGTCACCCCTTTATCTCTCTCCCTGCTCCTGTATCTTATCCATGTCAACCGTTCGCCTGTTCCTGTGTCCTGACTGTGCCCTATCCACTCCTCTCTGTGATTTTATTCACTTTTTATTCAACTGCTGCCTCCTCGTGTGTTGTTTATTATGCTTGCTGCTCTACCAGGGCTCTATGCTGTGACCTCTGACCAGTCAGCACACACAGGGCTGAATAGCAAGCTAGTGCCAGCTTCCCCTGTGTAAATTGGTGTTACATGCAATGCCACTAATTTGTACTCCCTCCCACCAAACACAGAAAAGTGAATGCCAGTCACTCCTTATTGAGTGCAGGATAGCCAGTCCTAGTTTAGAGCTAGCAGTCCTCTGCTCACATGTAAGATTATGACTGATGGCTCTAACAGACTAAACCAGTGTTGGCTAACATGTGACACTCCAGGTGTTGTGAAACTGCAAGTCCCAGCATGCTTTGCCAATGTATAGCAGCTTATTGCTGGGTGTGTATGCTGGGACTTGTAGTTTCACAACACCTGGAGTGTCACAGGTTAGCCTACACTGGACTAAACTGTGGTACAGATTTATCAAAAATTCTAAAAATGAAAAGTGGAAGTGTTGCCCGTAGCAAACAATCAGATTCTAGCTATCATTTTCTAGAATTTACTAAATAACTGCTAGCCTAAATCATATTGGTTGCTATGGGCGACACCTCCACTTTTTCATTTTTAGAAAGTTTGCTAAATCTATCCCTGTAGCTCGGGAAAGCTGCAGCCCAGTAAAAAGTGACTCATTGTGCAGTTCCTGGTGCTCAGCTAAAAGGAAGGAACAGTTGTAGTGCACCATCCACATGCCCAATGTCCCAATAGGACAATCCTACCCTGGTGGTGCTATTCCCCTGTTAGTAGTAAGTACTCTGACTCTTGTTATTATGCACATTTCCATCTGGTCCTGTGAGCCTGCAAAAGCAGGCACATTGTCATTTTCTAGAGAGAGTTCCCACAGCCGGAATGTGTGTGTACACCTATGTATATGATTTTTGCAATTTAGTAATGGATCCTCAGTAAGGCTAATTTAGAAAACAAGACTACAGGCACATTATATCATGGCACACTCCTATTTATATGTGATTTCAGACAATTTTGCAGGAAAGGTCAATAGATTTTTATAGTCAAGACGGTAGCGGTTCTAATTGGAGTACGAGGTGGAGATGAAGACATTAGGACTTTTGCTTGCTGATTGCTTGCTGATTGCACCCACATGCAGAAACAAGATTTAATTTTGCAGGACATAGTTATTTATTATATATTTTCAAAGGTTAGAGAAGGCACTTTTTTTTTGGGGGGGGGGGGGGTCCCAGTTTTGCTATGGACCAACTTTTTGTGTCCTCACATAAGGAGTTGTGTTTTACATGTTTGGGGCCTTTTGCACATTACACACACACACTGTATATGGGAGACACACTTTACCTTAAATCACATTTCAACCAATATGAAAAAAAATGCTTTCAAACACAAAAGTGACTCATGTAAACAAGAAATAACCTGTTATTCTGTCACTCTCATAGCTCATTTAAGATATAGAAGTGGCTAATGCAAGAATAATTGTAGGAAATAAGCACAAACATTTAAATGAATGAAGAGTTGGTCATAATATGAAAGTATGGACTTTGAAGTGATGTTTTTATTCTTTCTACCATGTACATTTTCACCCCGACCAACAAACTATCAAAATGCTGTGCAAATTGTTCTAAAGGAGCAGTTCCAAAACCCTTACTAACAATGTGCTGGAAGTGTGCTATTTACTATGTGTTTTGTTAATGACTAATTAATTTTAGAGTGAATTGCAACAAAGTTGTAAAGTGGTGTGGATCCAAAGGGGGATTAAGCATTGTCCTCTCTGATGATCAAGGAAAGAAAAGTCTTTGGAGTTCATTCTCTATTATTACACAATAAAAATAATTTTAAAGTCAAGATGGCTGTCTGACAATAGGCCCAAAATTGTTCTATGTGTGATTCCAAAGATATTGCCCAGTCTGATCAAAATCTTATCGGGGTGAAATTTTGCTGCAAAGAATGGAATATTCCTTTGGTCGCACAATAAGTCAACTTATGTTATTGCTATAGGCCGACCGGAAATCATTGCAATCTTTTATTTTTTTTAGCCAAACACCAAATGGAACAGTAACAATTTCATCTTTAAATATGTAGCCAAATTAGCCACAGATCCAGTAATTTGATTGCAGTGTATGGCCAACTTTACACTTCTCTATGCTGCCATCCTTTGAAATATTTCCTTATTCGTAAGGATAATTTAATATATAATATTACATTGATGATTTACTGAGGGAGGTTTTGTTGCTACAGAAAAGCAATCATGGCCCAGTTAAGAGTCTCAAAGACTGTAAAATTTACCTAGAAAATTTTAAGTCACCACAAGTCTATCATAAGGTCCTTATGGTAAACATAATGGATCAAAGCAATACTTTCCATAAACCTTGTTTGAAAGGACCTCTGTATAATTATATAACCACTGAAACTAGCCATAAATTAGGTATAGAATATGGAACATGTAAGGATAATGTATTTTTTCATGTGTATATATGCAAATATATCAAACCATGTTTAGTGTAAATAATAACATATCTCTGTTATTTTTCAGGGAAGAGTTATAATATACTTGTAGAATTCATTATTAGAGCTGTTCTTCAATAAACGACAATTAATCGGTTGTATAACAGATTAGTATAAAAGTACGCCCCTTGCTGGGATGTTTCTTTGAGCAATGAAGAAAGTTTAAAAACGAGTAAAATTATTTTAGAAATTAATAGAAATAGAAATAGAAATTAAAAAATATATTTTTTGTTCGAACAGTCTTCTACTGATGAATTGTCCATAACTTCTTGCTTTCACCAAGCAGATTATGCAAAATAATGTTAGTATAATTCTCTGTTTGTATGTTTGAAATATAAAAAAATATATTAATATTTATGAATTTATGAATTAATATTTATGTATGTAAATTTGTTATCCCCGTTTTTGTTCACTATGCATTGTGACTTTTGTCATATTAAATATATTTTAATAATGTCTTTGTGTTTTTAATAAATTCACACTACCTCTGATTAAATTAGAGTGTGATTCTATTTTGAGATCATTCAAGGTGCAATTGAAGACTCAGAGGCGAACGGAGTATTGTCGGGGGGGGTTTCCTCCCCGACCCAAAAAAAAAACCACCCCCCGCGAGAGCTGCTGCGCATGCGCAGCAGCTCCGTTTCTTCAGCGCTGTCCTATACAGCAGTCGCGGCGCTGTCTAAGAAGCGTCCGCGGCGGTGCTGTATAAACTACAGCACCGCCGCGGACGCTTCTTTGACAGCGCCGCGGCTGCTGTATAGGACAGTGCAGCTATAGCGGCCACTTAGTTAGCACAGGGGGGGTTTCTGGAGACTCAGAAACCCCCCCTGCGTGCGCCACTGAGACTTTCTTACAGTATCAATTCTTGAACTAAATCTTAGTGGTGGTAGGCTGTTTAATAGTGATTGTAAGATAAGATAGATGAATTAATAGATTCTGGGGAATTTTAGTCATTTTTACATAGACCAGGTGGTCCCTTTACATGCCACACATGTTCAAGTTGCTTTTGCTTTGACACTAGTATAGGTCAATGTGTGCTAGAAAGAGTTTATACCATTACTCTAAATAAACTACTTTTTACCTCTTTTATTTTTTCAGAACTTCACTAGCCTTCCTCTCAGACAAGCTTCTAATAAGTTCAGACTATCTGCTAGGCATTTACCTGCAAACTTTTATATTGTGAGAAGAAAAATTCAGCCCGGGGCGAAACTTGACTCTCCAGCATATTTTAAAGGAAAAAAATGCAGGTGGCCCTGTGACCCAGCCCATGGTAGCCCATTATGGGACCAGCCCGGAGGCAAATGCCCCCTTGCCTCCCAGCTCAGCCTGCCCCTGGACATATGGTTAATATTTCCAGTAGGGATATTGAAAGGAGACAGGGGTATTACTAGGCAGAGACAAAACAATAGATCTGGTGAAAACTAAATTCTGGAAGCAGACTTAGTAATATCTTTATAGAAGCTAGGACATTCCTGCAATATGAATGTCATTAAAAACACATATATCTGAGTTTTCATTAGGCAAACACACAGGAAAAATAAAAAAAGTAGGGTTAGTGTCTCCAATATATATTATGCCTTGCAAAAGTACACTCTTTATGGCCATAAAAAGTACCTACTTTCATTAAATTTGCAAATTTATTCGACAGCAATGATACTGTAAAGTTTTATTCATATTTATAATTTTCATAATTGCATCATGTATTGGATTATTCATGCTGAATAGTTTAATAAACTATGGACTTAAATGCAAATGATAAAACGGCTGCAATTTCCTACGGTAAAGTCCTACATTCCATGCATACGGCAGATACAAACTAATGAAATCCATCTTAAGCTAAAATCTTATATAATCATTTCATGTAAGTATGAATTAAACCATCATACAATTGTATCACAATCCTGGGTTCAGGACATGTAGGGCATTTGCCAAGGTCCCAAACTACTGGACAGTGGGCTCCAATTTCTGTCCAGAGCCCCACTTTGTCTAAAACAAACCCTGTTGTTATCATTTCTATTCCTGTTAGCTCAAGTGTCTTGTTTGTTATTGTCCATGATATTGTATCTTGTCCCATCATATTAATCCTGTGCTGTCTGCTCTAAGCTTGTATACTTTTACTCCTTTTCCAGTGCATTTTGTGAGGATTCAACACTAGCTCCAGATAACAGCTGTCAGAAAACAGTTCACAGCTACAACACATTCTCTCAATCCCTGTTATTAGTACTCTCTTAACAACAGTAAACTAGATAGTCACTTGAATCTACTTAAAACAAGATCTAATAGGGCGCTTCACTCAGGTGTGCAGCTGTGTAAATACCTCGGAGTTTCCACACACAACTCCACAATAAAATACACTGTAATACACAAAATGGTACGTACACTGGTGCTCCCGTCCTTGAAACACAGAGAACTTCTAAATCAGAGAGATACACTCCCTCAATCCTCTCATCATGTGAGGTACATAATAAAAAAGAAAGAAAACCAACATAGCATGATAACGTAAAACATCAAGTATAGTCCACCACCACTATGGGCATGTATGGAGTGTTCAAAACTTGGTGATGATAATGAATTTCAATACAGCACCCGTGATCCTTCCTCCAATTTCCTCCCCCTCAGGGTATGAGCTTACATTCAGGAAGTCAAATATAGGCCTGTAGAATAATTCTCCGTTTCCTTACAGACGTCTCAGCACGTGTGTTGTCACACTCCACTCCAAACATATAGAAATATACAAAAGAAGGAAACAAAGCAACCGCACTGGTGCATTATTTCACAAATACATTTATTCCTGATAAAACAGTGCAACTAGTAAAATCAATGAATATGATCAGAATCAATAAAAATGGCCCCGTACCAAATGTCCAAGATAAAAGTGCCTGTATACAATAAAACACTGCTGCAGTTCAGGTCCAAAGTACACAATAATGTCACCTGGGCATTTGATCATCGGGTCATCAGCCAGCGCGTTTCAACCCGATATCCTGGGTCTTTATCAAGGCATGTCTCTTCACATTGAAGTGCAGATTTAAATAATGCACAAACCCCATCTGATCACTCCCCAACGCTGACGAGTCTCTCCCAGCGTGGACAGCTGATTATCTCCACCATTTACTTAATAGGGTGGTCCTACTCTAAACAATGAGAGTCCCATATATTTGGGCCATACATATGTGTTTTTAAATTGAGAGCTAACTTACCAAAAAGGTACCCCAGAAACCTCCAAATAGCAATCCAATGTCAGTACTCCCCTTCAGCTACTGACACCAACATGCCTCTCAGACAAATAAAGAACTGGAAGTTGCTCAAATCAATTTAAAGGCATTTGCAAATGTGTGCAACTGAGACTTTTGCATTTTTATCTACAGTAGAAATAGCAGATCTGTTGCTGGCTATAGCAGTGTGCTGGGGGAATTTGTCTATATCTAATACACAGTATGCTAGAAAAGAAGTCATGTCATATGGAAAATGATACTAGCAACTCCACAAATAAACTTTCTTAAAATACACTATTTTGTGGAGCCTAATATCACTGAAGCAGTTATTAACTAATAAGAGATGAATGCAAATGATTTTATAGCAATATTTCATCCTAGAGTTTGATGTTTCCTGGTTCTTACTGAACCTGTCTTTTGTCCTAATGGCTGGTCAAGCATAAATGGGAAAATAAAGTGAAATATTGCTTGCGGTAGACAGTCATTGGATAAGATTTACTTTCTTGACATTTACCTTTGTTTTATAGTGTGCATTAATTAAAAACAAATTAATCATTAAAAAGTTCAAGACTTTGAGGATGAAAAGTGAAAACTGCAAACTAGCTATTAAATTTAAAATGTGTCCATATATTACGATGTAATTGTCATCTGTGTGAGAAAGGTTGGAAACCAATGATTTTCTGGTATACTTTAAGTATGTACTATAGGCCCTTGAATTTCACACAAATCTGTAAAAGCTAATTGTTAATAAATAGATCATGGACATGTTGGTGTCCATTTATTAAGGTACAACTGTTGACTGGGACTAGCTGACAGTTATATCACAATGAAGTACTTTGTTTGCTAAGCTGGAATTCTCACTGATGGTATATATCAATGGGACACTGCAGCGCAGAGCTGCTGAAATAAACCTGCTATAGTTTAAATTACTACCATGAGACATGGTCATGTCTTAAGAATAAAGATTTAAAGAAAGTTAAACTAGCCACTGTAGTAATATGAGCATAGTTAGTAAATAAAATAGTAGCGATCTCTGTGACAGTAAGCAAGTAAATTGATGTAAGGTACAAAATATAGTGAACAGCAATGTAGTTTAGTAGTGAATACAACATGTTAGTAAGAGAACATTTGTATATGAAACCTGCATGTTAATATTTGACATAGAGTTTGATTTACCATTAAGAGTAAATCCAGCTACTGGCTAAAAAAATTTGCACCTTGAAAAAAAAGATGGTGCGCTGCAAATTTCAATGGGTATGGCATGGGCTGCAATAAGGATTGTCTTTTCCAGAACAATGTTTTCCTGAGTGGTTTATTTGCAGCAGTGGTTAGTATTGTTGTCCCGGAGAGCGGGAGTCATGATATCTATTCCGGCCAAGGCACTATGGGCCTGAGTCATTAAGGAAAGTAAGGCAAAAAAAAGGAGTACATGTTCTCTGGGACAAACCATGTTACAATGCAATGGGTGTAAATTAGTTTATTATTTTGCACAAAAGATAAATACTGGCGGCTATTTCATCTAGCACACAAATACTTGACAGCTTTATTTTTACAATGAAATTTAAAGATGATCTAGGACATGCCCTATCCCAATTATAAACTTGTCCCCACATTTTAAAATTACCTCCCCCTCCAATTTAACACGGTTTTGCCCAGGTGCAAAGTTACTACTTTTTTATACTTTGCTCTCCTTAATGACTCAGGCCCTATGTGTATTAAGTTTATATTTTCTCCCCGTCTTTGTGCCAGTGTCCTCCCGTAAGTGTAATTTTAATATTTCTTTGGCAAAGGAAGGGGCTTCCACTTCCCCCGGTTCTTTCTTCTTGTCTGCTAGGTTTAGGTAGTGGGATAGTTCTTTATCGTTTACTTTAGTATTATGGAAATTAAGCATGAAAACTAATCTTTGACAATCGCAATTGAGTAAGCAACGGGGATGGTACCACCGAATGCCAACAAAGTTGGAGCCAGGTGCCAGGGACACCTGAACTGCTCATGAAGCCACTTGCAGTAGGAGAGACAGAGAGAGAGAGAGAGAGAGAGAGAGAGAGAGAGATAAAGAGTGCGAGAGACGGAGCGAGAGAGAGAGCGAGAGAGAAAAAGAGAGTGAGAGAGCGAGCGAGAGAGAGAGAAAGAGAAGGAGAGAGAGAGCGAGAGAGCGAGCCACCGAATGCCAACAAAGTTGGAGCCAGGTGCCAGGGACACCTGAACTGCTCATGAAGCCACTTGCAGTAGGAGAGACAGAGAGAGAGAGAGAGAGAAAGAGTGCGAGAGACGGAGCGAGAGAGAGAGAGAGCAAGAGAGAGAAAGAGAGCGAGCGAGAGAGAGAGAAAGAGAAAGAGAGAGAGAGCGAGCGAGAGAGAAAGAGAAAGAGAGAGAGAGCGAGTAAGAGAGAGGGAGAGAGGATAGAGAGAGAGAGATAAAGAGAGAGAGAGAGAGAGAGTGCGAGAGACGGAGCGAGAGAGAGAGAGAGAGCGAGAGAGAGAAAGAGAGCGAGCGAGAGAGAGAGAAAGAGAAAGAGAGAGAGAGCGAGAGAGCGAGCGAGCGAGAGAGAAAGAGAAAGAGAGAGAGAGCGAGTAAGAGAGAGGGAGAGAGAGATAGAAAGAGAGAGAGAGAGAGAGATAAAGAGAGAGAGAGAGAGAGAGAGAGAGAGAGAGAGAGAGAGAGAGAGAGAGAGAGAGAGAGAGAGAGTAAGCCACAGTTTAATTTAACTACTCAATTTCTAGTTGGACATCTTATCTATTACATTTAAATTATAATTTTTATCACTTTATATTCAGTGATAAACATATTCTTACTATATCATTTTATCCAGCGAACATACACGAATGGCAAATATATTTCTGCATTACTTGATGCAGGGATTAACTTGTACATAACATAATGTTGATACATTTTACTTTCAGTAGCTTCCTGCTGAGTTAATATAGCAAAACACATAAAGAGTATTTCTGTTTATTATTGAAAACTCAATTTGCAACAAATGATAAGTATAATTTCAGCTTACATTACAAACCAAGTATTGTAGATGACACTTTATTTCCTGGTATTGCACTAGGGATAAATTAAATATGATTTTCCATGAAGTTGCCAATCCAGATAGCTGTCAAATTTATACTCTGAAATGGATTTAAATAATTTGTTTATCTTAGCTGCTTTTGGTGAAAAAAAACACACTCTAATATGATTAGTAATAATAGTTATCATTTTGAAATAAATGGAAGGAACTTGTTTTCAGAAACACATCCAATTAACTGGTTGCTGCAGTATTATGTCATATTCAGCAAGGAGCACATTTTTATACAAAACTGACATTTTGGAGTTAAGCTAGGTGTTTATCCTCAAAGTTTGATCTCAGATAAAATTAAAGCAGAGTTTGGATGGAGAAGCAGGCAGAAAGTTTTCAATGGAAAGTGGAAATTGTACTTCTAAAAGGCAGAGAGATAATTGAAAAATTGTAACACACTACAGTATGTCTCAATGTATAGACACAGCATGTGAAAATAACACATCTGTCCATATAAAATGTCTCTTACAGCATCTATACTTTATTTAAAAATTCCTATTAAAACCTATGACGTACTGTACATCTAGTTATCCAACTTATCAGACTCTATACCATATATTGGATATTAATAAAAACAATCATCATTACCATGAATAGTAAGGGAACTACTTAACAGACTAAATTGGGCCAAACCTCCCAATTTGCAAGCAAATAAACAAATGGAATTTGGAAAGGAAAACAGCGCTGACAGTGAAGCTCAATATATCAGTCTGTGTGTTTGTATGTTAAGGGATTTAGACTGTAAGCCCCAATGGGGCAGGGACTGATGTGACTGAGCTCTCTGTGCAGCGCTGCGGAATTAGTGGCGCTATATAAATAAATAGAGGGTGATGATGACGAATAGATAAATAGAAAAGTATATATAGCAACACAGTGAGAAGGACTGAAACCAGTATACAAATGAATACATTGTTTTATTATAATATAAATATGTAAATAAAATCAGATCAATTAGACACATATAGTTTAGACTATAATTTCAGGGTAAACAAAATGATCTTAGCATATTCTTAGGACCACTATAAAATCCTATGGGCAACCACTTCCATTGAATCTCTAAGCTGGCATATATTTAGGAGCTCCACAGAGTTCTTGAGATGTCCAAATGGCTTGGTTTGAAAGGAAAGTCCATATACGCCATCTTAGAGATTCAATGAAATTGGTTGCCCATATGAATTTATAGTGGTCCTAAATATTACTATATGTTAAGATCATTCCAGCTTACATTATAGTCTAAGTTGTATTTGTGCCTATTATCATTGATCTGATTTTATTTATATATTTTTATTATAATAAAATAATGTATTCATTTATTTCTGTCAGTCTCGCTCACTGTGTTGGTATATATACATGGTATATATACATTTCTATTTATCTATTGGGTCATTCTCAGTGCTGTTTTCATTTCCATTTCTATACTTTATTTTACATAATTTTATTTCTGTGTTTTTTTTGGTTCTCTTTAGATTTTTAATGTGATAGTGTGCATATAGGAGTTTAGTTAACAATAGCCTTTTTTTGTTCTATGTAGTATATAATTCTGCATATGCATTATCCTATCATATGTAATGATCTTTTTGTCGCTACAAATAAACATTGTCCAATGTGATTATTATGGTTCCAACGACCAAAGAGATTTAATAGCATAAGATAGCAGAATTTACAGCAAGCCCTGATGACACATAAAAGGTTTAACAATAAACAGGGAAATATAAAACCGAATACATTACATTATGCAAGCGCGTCCTGGGCCCAGGTCCATGTTCAGCCTTGTAATCAGGAAGAGAGATCTAACACTGGCCCAGGACTTGCTACTATGCAGTTTCAGTTAACAAAATTATCATTGTGTACAATGTTAACACAATGTACACAATGATAAGCTAAACTTCTTCTCCATTGGTCCAGGGGTCAGGTCAGTCCAGTACAATGCAAATCATAGGTCATTTCAAAGGATTCCTCCGATAAAGTGGGGGCCAGCTCACTCCAACAGCTGAGCACATGTGCCTAAGGGAACAGACCTAATCCAGTTTAAACCAACCTATTTGCATTCCAAACACCATATCATTTTGAGCATTAATACTTTGTCTTCCATAACTAGCGATCGCAGGAAGCGATTGTTTCATCGATAGTATCGGATTCCTGATGGTAAGGTGCAGACTAAATTGACACTAAACATGATACATTTCCTATATCCTGAGTCTTAGATACCTTTAATGTAGTTTTATCTATGTATAAATAATCTCTAATACATTTTACTAATAAATAAATGTGCATTGGAACATTAATAACTTTGTACTATTGACCAAGCGTGGCAAGCTGGATAAGTAAGGCAAGGGGACGCCAAACCTGAGAGGTGCTCCCGTCCGCTTGCCATCCCCACTTGTCCGCCAGCACAAAAAAAAAACAACCAAAAGAACCTCTATGTGGCGGCGGCGCCTGGTCACCTCCTATTCCTACTCCGTTCACACTGACTGTCGGGTGTGACATCACCATCTCAGATATCTTCAGTGAGGAGCTGCACAGAGAGGAGCCAGAAGCCTGTAGAAAGAAGACAGAAAAGAAAGACAAGAAAACAAAAGAAAGAAAGCCATAGAAAGGTAAGTAAAGGAACGGAAGAGCACAATTTGATGATAAAGGGGCAGTGTAACAAAGATGGCACCATGACACAGTGTGATAAAGGGGAAACTGATATGGAAGAGCAAAAGTGTAATGGAGGGCAGTGTGATGATGAAGGGGCAACAGTATGATCATAACATGACATGGCATAAGCGAGCACAGTGTGATGTTGAGGGAGCACAGTGCGAAGATACGGGGGCACAGTGTGATGTTGAGGCAGCACAGTGCGATGATAAGGGGGCAAAGTGTGATGTTGACGGGATTCTGTGTGATGATGAAGGGGCAGTGTGATAAAGATGACACCATGACACAATGTGATAAAGGGGAAACTTTGATGGAGAAGGAAACGCGTGATGGAGGGCAGTGTGATGATGAACGGGCAATGTGATGTTGAAGAGGTACAATGATGGAGGGCACAGTGCATTGATGAAGGGGCAGTGTGATGTTGAAGGGGGCACAGTGTGATGATGAAGTGGCACAGAGTGATGATGAAGGAGCCACCGTGTGATCATAAGGGGGCACAGTGGGATGTTGAAGGGTACAGTGTGATGATGAAGGGGCACAGTAGAATCATAAGGGGGCACAGTATGATGTTGAGGGGAACTGTGTGATTAAGGAGGGGGCACAGTGTGATGAAGGAGGGGCACAGTGTAATGAAGGAGAAGGCAGTGTGATTGAGGGGGCACAACCAAGCTAATTTGCCAAAAATATAAAGTCTATTACAAAGAAAACATATTCTCATTTATATTATTCATATTGCAATTCATGTTTCCTGTTTAATGTATTTATTTGTATTACTCTCTTTATTAAAGTATAATATATGATTTGTATTAAAAGAAAAAGCATTATTGAATGAACAAATAATTTATAAATGAGGAGGGCACAATTTTCTTTTTTACATGTCAGACATGCTAGCACCGACCCAGAGTGAATCAATATGCTGGAGCACACTATGTGAGAAACTCTGTTCAGTTTCTGCTTTGTAGTTAATGGATTAAGGGAATCGCATGTTGTATTATATTTATGGGTGCACTGACAGTTACTATAAATTCATACATTTTAATAGTCATATGCAAAACTAAGGATGATTTAATTATCTTAAGTGCATTTCAATAGCTATAGAGTTTATTATACAGATTTTTTTAAAGGGACTGTATTGATATTTCTTAAATAATTTAAGCAAATATTGAATTTTATAAAACAAGGACACAGTGAAAATTGCCCCCATTACCAAATGAAGAAAGTAGTTCTAGGAACTCAGTCAGTATGCTAAAAAAAACATTGACATACTCTACATGGACAAAAGTATTTGGCCATACCTGATGAGGTATTTCAATCAATGGTGTATAAAATCAAGCACCTAGCCATGCAGTCTTCATTTGCAAACATTTGTGATACAAATGGGTCATTCTGAAGAGCTCAGTGACTTCAAGCATTGTACTGTGAAAGGATGCTATCTTTGCAATAAGACAGTTTGTGAAATTTCATCCCTGCTGGATATTCCACGGTCAGCTATAAGTGATATTTTTGGAAAGTGGAAGCGTTTAGGAACAACAGCAACTCAGCAACGAATCGGAAGATCAAGTAAAATCACAGAGTGGGATCAGCGACTGCTAAGGTGCATGGTGCGTAAAAAGTCGCCAATGCTCTGCTGATTCCATAGCTGAAGAGTTCTGAACTTCCAACGACATTAATGTAAGCACAAAAACTGTGCGGCGGGAGCTTAATGGAATGGGTTTCCATGGCCGAGCAGCTGCATGCAAACCTTACATCACCAAGAATTATGCCAAGTGTCTGATGGAGTGGTGTAATGAAAACACCGACACTGGACTGTGGAGCAGTGGAAACATGTTCTGTGGAGTGGCGAATCATGCATCTCTGTTTGGCGAGTCTGGGTTTGGCAGATGCCGGGAGACCGTTACTTGCCTGACTGCATTATGCCAACTGTGAAGTTTGGTGGAGGAAGGATAATGGTATGGGTCTGTGTTTCAGGGTTTGGGCTTAGGCCCCTTATCTCTAGTGAAGGAAACTGCTTCAGCATACCAAGTTATTTTGGACAATGCTATGCTTCCCACTTTGTGGCAACTGTTTGGGGAATCCCCTCTTCTATTCCAACATTACTGTGCCCTAGTGCACAAAGCAAGGACTACAAAGACAAGGTTTGATAAGTTCAGTGTGGAAGAACGGGACTGGCCCAAACAGAGCCCTGACCTCAACCCCATCAAACACCTTTGGGATCAACTGAAATGGAGATTGCAGGCCAGGTCTTCTTGTCCCACATCAGTGCATGACCTCATAAATGCTCTACAGAATGAATGGGCACAAATTCATCATCACCATCATCATCTATTTATTTATATAACGCCACTAAATCCACAGCGCTGTACAGAGAACTCATTCACATCAGTCTCTGCCCCATTGAAGCTTACAATCTAAATCCCCTAACTTACACACACACAGACACACACACAGACCGAGAGAGACTAAGAGCAATTTAATAGCAGCCAATTATCCTACTAGTATGTTTTTAAAGTGTGGGAGGAAACCGGAACACCAGGAGGAACCCATGTAAACACAGGGAGAACATACAAACTCCAAACAGACAAGGCCATGGTCAGGAATCGAACTCATGACCCCAGTGCTGTGAGGCAGAAGTGCTAACCACTAAGCCGCCGTGCTGCCCACAAATTCTCACACAAACATTCCAAAATATTATGGAAAGCCTTCCAAGAACTGTGTAAGCTGTTATTGCTGCAAAAAGGGGACCAACTCTATATTAATGTATATGTATTTGAATACAATGTTATTACAGTCCCTCTTGGTGTAATGGTCAAGCGTCTGGACATTTTTGCCCATATAGTGTAGTATACTAGGGTGATCCAAGCAAATATTTCATTGGTTGTCATTAAAAAAAAACCAAAACAAACATGTTACAAGCCATTTGCAGATGTTGCTCATCACTCCACTTAAATCATGTAGTAGGTTTGGGATAGAAACCGATTATAAATGATGTTCACTGTATAAGTGTGATACTATCTACATAGTATACTAGTAACTGTTACTAGTTAACAGTTACTAGTGCTAGTTACTTCTCTTAACACGTTTAATAAAATAAATACATTTTGCTTGTAAGGTTAGTTCTATTTACTGGATTTTTCACTATCCTACAAGCTCAGCTGTCATCAATTTTGTACGTAGTCATTTTAGCTAATTAAATCATATACTACATTTAGAATGCTGCACGGGTAACCATGGAAACTATGTTTGCTTAAGCACAGTTCAATGTGTAGGTAGCTTCACTCTAGTTTATGTAAGAAAAATTAAAATGTATTTCTCTGATTTATTTTTCACATTTAACTTTCGCTTGGCCAGAGAGTGCTATGATTTTGTCTTTTTAATGTTATAAGATCTTATGTATCTTATGTTATAAGATCTTATGTATCTAAGATAAGATAATTAAAGGAGTATTCTGCTGTCATCTAAACATATAGTAGTATATAAACTATTGTATACTTGCATGTCTTTTGGAGGTGAACAACATATCATAATCATCTTGTCTAAATATCATTGCCCAATAAGAATATGTAATGTTAGCTATGTGACACATAAATATTTTGGAGATCCTCAATCATCTATAAAAAAACATACATTTTGGGTTCTTATAAACATAACTGTTAATTATAGGTTACATAGCCTGTCTGTGACATTAATTACAGTGTGCTAAGTGTCCATAAGGGAAACTATATACATTAAAATGTGTATAATACATTTATGTTCATGACACACACTTTATTCATGCACTGTGTATAATAACTGCAATCTCTTATAAATTATCAGGTCTCAACCAATTATATAATCATTATCTATTCACATTGTCATTGAACAGTACTGATCCTGGTGAGCTACTGTGAAGGGGCATGATCTAATTAGTAAAGTCCAATTTTTTGGCTGATCTGGATGGAAATTAACTTGTCTTCATCAATCAGGAATTTTAGTAGATTGTGTAATTCCTATGTGTTCCAGTTTAGAAGCACAAATTATAGTCTGATCTCTATAGTGCAAGTTCTGTGTTCCAAAGACGAAAACATAGAGAAACAACTGAGCTGGTCATATAGTATCTTCCAAAACATTATGCACTGTTTATATAAATGAAGTTAATAGGTGTGTGTCAGCTCTCTATGTATAAAACACATACATGCAATTCAAATTTACAATTATAATTTTAATGGCTGGTAGCAGGGCCGGACTGAGACTAAAAATCAGCACTGGCATTTAAGGTACGCAGGCCCACCTCGGTTCCAGCAGGAAAGAAAACATGTGCCGCGCAGCGGTGGCGGCAAACAGGGCGTGTCCTCATTGTGCTGTGGATGTGGCCAACATGGGGCATTGATACATACATTATAATAATACATTACATTTATCATTTTAGACAAATACACAGGCACTAGTATTAGAAGCACATATCTTTGGCTTCACAAGCAGTACGTTGTGAAGCGGGATATACCTCCCAACTGTCCTTGCAGTCGGACCAGATCCTGACTAAGGGAGACATTCACCCAAATTCAGGACTGCCCCACCAGATTCAGGACAGTTGGCAGACTGTCCTGCTCTCTCCTACCTGTCTTGGTCACTTTCACCACTGGTTTCTTTAGCTCAGTTCATTCTTGTCTTGATCCTGGAAAATTGGATGCCCTATTTTGATAAAAAAAATGGGTACATGAGATTTAGAAAACTCCCCAGTGTAAAACAATAGCACTCACGTTTTATAATTAGGCCTTCCTCCAGTCCCCACAATAATAATATTCACATTTAATAAGTAGACCTATTTCCCTCCAACCAGCCCCAACATTAAATTAACAGTATACCCATTTACTGAAAACATATTTCCCTCCCTCCAAACAGTCCCAGCAATAAATTAAATAGCATTAAAGTTTAATAAATATAGCCATTTTCCACAACCATCCCCGACAATAAATAATTCATATTCACATTTAATAAATAGCCCTCCTCCCCAAAATCAGCCCCATATTCAACTGATAGCCCTAAACCACCCCAGCATTAAATTAAAGGTTCCTTCACCTCACCTTAAATAATTAGCCCCCACCTACACTCCACCATTAAATAGCATACCTCCCACACTATATTAAGATCCTCCCTTCCCTCACATATTATATTAAAATACTGCATGCTCGCACACCACACACACGCACACTATAGCAACATGGGGCCACACAGAAACACTATTAGCCACACACATTATTTACCACACAGCCACACTATTAGCCACACTATTACCCACACAGACACGCTATTAGCCACACACACTATTTGCCACACAGCCACACTATTAGCCACACAGAGACGCTATTAACCACACACACTATTTGCCACACAGCCACACTATTAGCCACACAGACACGCTATTAACCACACACACTATTTGCCACACTATTTGCCACACAGACACATTATTAGCCACACACACTATTTGCCACACAGACACACTATTTGCCACACACACTATTTGCCACACAGACACACTATTAGCCACACAGACTATTTGCCACACAGACACACTATTAGCCACACAGACACACTATTAGCCACACAATTTGCCACGCAGACATGCTATTAGCCACACACACTATTAGCCACAGACAGACACACTATTAGCCACACAGACACACTATTAGCCACACGGACACACTATTAGCCACACAGACACACTATTTGCCACACAGACACACTATTTGCCACACAGACACATTATTAGCCACACAGACACATTATTAGCCACACACACTATTTGCCACGCAGACACACTATTAGCCACACAGACACACTATTAGCCACAAACACTATTTGCTACACAGACACACTATTAGCCACACAGACACACTATTTGCCACACAATAGCCACACACACTATTTGCCACACAGACACACTAATAGCCCCACAGACACACTATTTGCCACACAATAGCCACACACACAATTTTCCCACAGACACACTAATAGCCCCACATACACTATTTGCCACACAGACATATTACACACACAAAATAACACTAAAATCAATGGCGCAAGAGTAATCAGAGACAGCTTATAGCAAATTCAAAAAGGTCACACCAGTACCTACTCATATCAACCAAAACAACATCAAGAATTTGCTGACAAGCGCCAATATATGTAGGGAAAAAGGAAAAAATATATGAAGTAATAGAGCAAGGATGTAATTACTTCTCCAAGCATCAAATAACAGTCCAAAGTCCTGATGTAAATAGGGTCTTCTATAGTGTAGCCGGTCCACTCGCGAATAACCCAATATACATAAAAGAAAACGAAAAACAAACAAACATATTACACACACACATACAGACACTTACCTTACATCCAGCAGCAGCACTCTGCTCGCTGCTCGGCGGACGGAGAATCAGCGACAGCCGCCTATGGGAGAAATCACATGGGACGGCACCACGCGACAGGTGCCGTCCCATGTGATTTCTCACATAGGCGGCTGTCGCTGATTCTCCGTCCGCCGAGCAGCGCGCAGAGTGCTGCTTCTCGTCGGACATGCGGATCGGCCCCTTCTGGCCATCGGCCCTTCTGGCATTTGCCAGAAGAGCCAGATGGCCAGTGTGGCCCTGGCTGGTAGATTGTTGAAATAATATGAGATTTCAGCCTGACCACTGGCATAGACTCAAGAAAAAGGTGCTACATTTAAAAATCATCTTCAAGGGAGTGTGTCCTGATAGCCAGCACAGCCAGACGTGTTTCACAAGAGCTCTGTGCTTTTATACCTTCAGATCCCTTACCAAACCTGCTTCATCCACAGAGGACCTGCTCCACATACTGCACTGTGTCGTCTAAAAGACGGGCACCTTATTCAACTGATGTATGGGCTGTATTGGCACTCTCTGATATGTCGGATTCTTGCTGGCCTACATAACGGACACGCGGCTAAGCTCCATTTTAGCTGCTCATTACCTATTCCCCGGTCCTGTGGTGGTCACACTATTGACTAGGTCCATTCCAACTCCCTTAAATCCACTAGTTATGGAGATGATTCACTACTAATAGGGGAGATTCCTGAGGTTACATGTGAGTGCCCTGGGGTGCTGCTCCTCACCTCCTGATCGGCTATTGAAGGCACCACGACCGACATACTACCAGTTTCACCTGTATCTGCATATTTTTGCACTGTCACATTACAAGTGACTTACCCTCCACCCACATTGCCCCGATTATTTACTTTACTGTATGGGATCAAGTGCTGCAGCTGAGTTATCGACAGTCTCCACGCCTGGGTTCCTGCCAGGAGCTCGGGGGAGCCCTTTTTGGATCATCTCGGTGAAAGTCCTGGGTGACACACCAGGTATTTGAAGTATCTATTGCCTATAGTATAATTTCTGTATACATCTCTGAGGAACCAATTGTTGCTGCAGTGACACTGGCACCAAAATCCTTACTTACTGCATGTATAGAATCTCAGGATTACTGATGTCCTTCACTAGATGTGTCTGTGACCCGGAAACCTCTAATATATTTCCCAGGTCGATGCACCCAGTAAGAATATCCAAATTGTGGAGCCCACCAGACTATGGATAAGTTGGATATTTAATACACTAGTGTGTGATAAAAGACAGTAACTGGCTTATGTATGTTCTACCTAGGACACTGATTTATGGATTTCTCTTTGTTACTCACTACTTCATATTGCTTATCCGCTTGACATTTTCTCATTTAAATTGTGCAGTACTTTACCTGAGACTTGGCTGACACCTGGAGGTGATCCTAAACATCATAGCTGTACTTCTGCTCTCACTTTTTCACTACATTTCTGGCCACTCTGCAGACTGACTTACTTAGTGATCTACCAATTCCTCTTGTATCAACTGTAATATTTTCTCAATTGCCAACACTCTAATATATTTCTGATCGATGCCGTTTACTGGCCTCCTTACCAGCATAATGATTATTGTGAACCATATCCCGACTTGTTTGGTTGTATTTACAAAGAAGAATAACTGACATACGTGAGGAATCATTGGGAATCATTTATATCTAGTGTCTATCAAAGTCAATCTACTTCTCGATCAATTGCATTATCTAACTGTTACTATGGAAAACTATATAAATCTACCACTGGTGGGCAAACAACAACATGCTAAGGGATTAAAAAAAGGATTCACCTGATGCTGCGGTGAAGAAATCATGTTTCGATGAACCTACAGACACTCTCCAACCACCTGATGCCTCATTAGCTTTGGCCTCACATCTAGACGGGGTCAAAGTTATAAAAAGACGATGGAACCCATGCTATAGGAACAAGATTCTAAATTTGCTACTGAAATTTCAGGAATTAAAAACTCAAACTACAAGCTATGAGAGCGGAATCTACTTTTGTGTGTATCCATCATCTTGTCCTTGTATTTGCGCCTCTTTCCTTTACCTCTTACGCCCCCCACTTTTTATCTTTTCATATCTCCACTTTCTCCCCTCACCCCACCCCCGCCCCTCCATTTTTTTTGCAGTTAACTGCTTTATACCACTCGGACGTTTCTTTCACAATTTCATTGGAAGACTTTGATCTTGAAGCATGAAGACTCAGGTTTCCATTTATATGTATTGATAGTTACTGTTATTGACTGCTGTGCCTTATTGGTCTTTGTAATGGTCTCGCAAATGATATTGCATAAAAAAAAATGGGAGAAGAGAAGAAGGGAGAGGAGAATGGAGAAAAAGACAAAGAAAACTAGAGAAAAAAAGAAAAAGGAAAAAGCTTTAACACTAATTTCTTACACTGCATTTGTACTCTTGGTCCCTACTGATGTTTCTCGGTGGGTTACACACATGTTGAAGTTTTATAATAATTGTGCTTTTTTCTACAGTCAGGATATACTCCCTGCTAGTTATGCTTAGATGCTATGTTTGTTTTATCTATTTTTGTTTTAAGATGTAGTGCACAATGTTTTATTATTTTGGCCACTATGAATTTTTATTTACTGTTGGAGGGGGATGGCACCCCCTTTCCCCTTATTGTAGACCTAGTGACTTGTATACACAATTTCCCATTCAAGTCATCATGGCATCCTCCTTGAAATTTTGTTATTGGACTGTGGGTATAAATTACCCTATTAAGCAAAATAAGATTTTTACCTATCTTAATAAGGTAAAGGCAGATGTAGTTTTCTTACAGGAAACCCACCTTACTGATAAAAATATGAGAAGTAATCTATGTATGGTTTTCAAATGTTGGGTTATACTTCTTACAGGGGGTGGCCGTGTTGCTAAAGTAGGGCACTCGGTTTTCCGTTCATTCTGAAGCCAAAGACTCAGAGAGCAGATATCTCATTCTAGATGTCTCTCTTATCGATATTAGACTGACACTCTGTAATTTATATGCCCCTAATGTTTACTACAAATTCTGTTTTCAAACGATCATTAGACGTCGCTGTATTTCGTAATTCAAATATTGGTTGGGTATTTCAACATTGTGACTTCATGGGTTTTGGCTGGGGGGGCATCTGCACTGGTGGGAGGTTAACTAAAAAGAGCATTAAATATATTGCGGATCAACTCCACTTGATTTATATCTGGAGAGTTAGAAATCCTACGTCACAAGATTACACATGTTTGTCAACAGCAATGCCACAAATTGATTATTTTCTTATTTTTCCTTCCTTATTATCTAAAACTGATACTGTAGATATCGAACCCATATGTCTTTCAGATCACTCGTAGATCTGGTTGACACTTCGAAACCTGATTGTGCGAGGATCGCATATCCAATGGCGGTTTCCTTCCAAACTTGGCAATTCTCTACATTTTTGAAATATGTTGATTGCAGCTTGGCATGATTTTTCTAATAATAATCAACAACACTTAGATAATTTTCAATTAATGTGGCAAACGGCCAAATCAGTTCTCCGAGGCCACATTATTATATGTCCGGCAACACAACAAGGATCAATTCCAACTATACTTAGTGGCAGGAGCTCAACTGACTGAAGCCTATCAAGCTTTGAAAACTGACCATTGCCCTACTAACAAAACTCTTTACACGTAAAAGAAGACTTTTTTGATAGTGTTGTGTTACAGTTTACTGAAGCTCATACTCGTAACTCCAGGTATAAATTTTAGAAGCTTGGCAATAAATCTGGCCGATTGCTTTCCAATTTGTTACAAAATGATAGATCCCAGAAAAATGATCCCTGCATTCCATGATGAGAATGGTACGTTAGTCTTTGATGGGAAGGGAACTGTAGATATACTGAAATCATTCTACTCTGAACTTTACTCCCAAGTTACCTTACATCTCTCTAATAAACAAATGTTTTGGAACAATGTCTGATTACTGGAAATATCTAGCCAACAAGTTGTAACACTTGTGGCGCCTTTTAAATTAAAAGAGATAAAAAAAGGTCTGTTAAATCCCTGAAAACTCAATAATTTTCTGGTCAAAATGGAATGTGTGGGGAATTCTATAAAATACTATAGGACAATATTTGTGAATATCTACGAGATTTTTATAATGATATATTATCGAAAAATATTATCCCCTTTCATTTTAACTTAGCCTTGATAAAGCTGCTGCCTAAACCAAAAACGTATTCTAACAGGCCTATATCACTACTTAATGTAGACTACAAATTCTTAACAAAGTCATTGGTGGAACGCCTTAAATTAATATTAACAAACATTTTCCATGCTGATCAAACTGTTTTCATTTGGGGCAGACACTACATAACAAATGTACACAAGGTCTTAGTTGTAAAACATCACCTATATTCTTCAGGGAACTCGGACCCGAATATTGTTCTATCACTTGATGCTGAAAAGGCCTTTGACTTGGTCACATGGGATCATTTATTTAAAACCCTTTGTTGGTTTGGGATCCCTGATGAATTTGTGAACACATTGTCAACACTGTACAATAAACTGCTAATTCCACTTTTAACTAACGAGTATTTGTCTGACCCATTTTGTATTCAACGGGTTACCCGACAGGGATGTTCACTGTCTCTGTTACTTTTTGCTCCTGCACTGGAACCCTTGGGAATTGTCTTGCAGTCCAACTTGATCTATAGAAGCATTACAGTTGGTAACTTGGAAAACAAAGTGGCTTATTTGCCGATGACATGTCATTATTACTTTCCCTGTACAGTCTTTTCCCTCTATATTAGAAACAATTGAACTGTTTGGCTCGTTTGTCGGCAATAGAATTAATATAGATAAATTGTAAGCTCTGTCTCTTACCGGTCATAAAATGCCTCCTGCAGTATGCAAAATCTTCTCTCAATTTAAAGTAGTAAAGGATAAATTTAAATATTTAGGCATTTATAAAACAGGTAATTTGGCAAATTTGAATAAATTCAACTACACTCCCATAATTTATAATATTTTTAACATTCTCAACAAATGGAAGACCTAAATATTTCTCTACTTGGAAGAAAAGCTGTAATTAAAATAATATTGCTTCCAAAGCTTACCTACCTGTTGCAGATGATAAATGTACCAAGATGTTTTCCAGGTTTTCGTGGAAAAATGGCAAGCCTAGGATAGCAAAGTAAAAATTATATTTAGAGAGGAAACAGGGGGGGTATTGGTTTCCTTGACATTATGGGCCTGATTCATTAGGGTATGCATTCAGAAGGCAACTCGCACTCCGTATTCTATGCACATACCCATGAGTTGTGGACTCTCAAATTCATCAAGGAACGGATCTCAAGATACATGCGCTGTTGAATTTGGATGTAGTCTTCTGTGCTCTATTACACTCTACGCTCTAAGACACTGCATGATATGACCAATCCCTATGTGGATAAAAAAAATTCTCAAAAGAACACAAGATAATAAAAAAATATAGAATTAATGTCACATGGCAATAATAAAGGCATTATTGATAAAACAGTTAAAAAAGAAGTGTTTTTCAAAAGATACATATTTATTAGAACGCTGTTAATGTCTGCTGAAAACAAAATGAAAAAAATCCATTTTACAGTTGCTTGGAATAGCAAACTCATGGTACAGCATGCATACGAGGCTGTCATCATTACTGATCGGGACTAAGACTAGCCCTTTAGCTGGAGCAAGAGATACAGTAAAAACACAAATATCTTTGACGTGAGTAGGGCCAGACTTGGACGGGGCTGCGTGCGCTCCAGTTTGACACGCCGCTATTGTACATTAAGTAGGGCAAAATGCCCCTTCCTCACCTAGTTCACTCCCCGAAGTCGCAAGCTGTAATAAGTTCTCCTTGCGCTCACTATCGCATGAACTTCTGTATCCTTTCTGTTCTGGATATGTGCAGAGTGATACTGCGTACGATACACTCAAATCAACAAACATGTGTCTTGATGAATCAGGCCCTATGTCTTTTGTTTATTCTGCTTTATTTCACTATATTTCAGCGTGGCTTTTAGCGCAGGATTTCAATAATTCTTTAGACCTAGAATTGGAACTTTTTGCACCCTTCTCTCCTGCTGCCCTACTTCATTTACCCAAACAGCTTTTTAAATAATGCAAAGACAGAAATATTAGAAATCATTTTCTTTAATTGGCGGGCAGCATTTCCAGATATCAAAAAAGATGTTATTAAATTTTATGCCAAGTGGTGACCTTATATAGAATAACCCATCTCCCCTTCTGTTGATATCCATTATATTGTAGACTGTCACGGAGTCAGATGTTACAATAGACCTCGAACCCTGCTCAGATGATGACTAACCACCAAGAGGTGCGGAGTCTAATGGAAAGAGAGGTATTCACCAGGGATCCCCGCAAGGGGATATGGGCTTGGCTGCTCTTTAACCGCAGGTCGTGGTCCTCTAGGAGGCACCAAGCTTGGTATGACAACCCGGACACAGATGAGATGAGAGGCTGAGCTGGAGCACCAGAAGGTAAGTATATAGATAGATCTGAGGAACAAGATGGAATGGCAACAGAGCACTGGTGCGCGGAGATATTAGTAGCTAATAGAGCACAGGATTGATGGAGATTTGCAGAGTTCTGTGGAACAGGCCACAATCAGGGTTGAGAGGTGGATGACCCAAGCTAGAGGAAGAGGCGATGAACTGCATAGAACAGGAGCGCTGAGATCTTGCTTGATATTGCAGTACAGTCTAGAAACACGATCGATGATGATACGCAATGCTACGCAGATTAGCCACAGATCTTGATCGTGGAAAAGGTAACACGAGTACAACCGATAGGTGACAGCTGCAGGTATCTGGAGCGTTGAGGTCCTGATGGGCAGTATGGCCTGGAAGCAGGATTGATGATGTTGCACAATGTTCTGCAGGTTTTCCGCAGGTCTTGATCGTGGAACAAGTATCATGTATACAATGGAGAGGTGGAAGCTACAGGTAACTGAAGCTCTGAGGTCTTGCGGGGCAGTATAGCCTGGAAGTTGGATCGATGATGATGCACAATGTGCTGCAGGTTTTCCACAGGTCTTGATCGTGGAACAAGTAACACGACTACGATGGAGAGTTGGAAGCTGCAGGTAACTGAAGTGCTGAGGTCCTGAGAGGCAGTATATTCTGGAAACAGGACCGATGATGATGCGCAATGTGCTGCAGGTTTACCACAGGTCTTGATCGTGGAACAGGTAACACAAGTACAAACGATACCAATAGAAGATGACGGGAGTCAGAGAGAACTGCATCCTCACAGATCTGAAGATCTGACAACGGAAGATAGGAGGAAGTGCTTTAAATAGTGAACTGACCTACGGTCAGCCAATATGAATCCAGGAGGAGTTTGAAAGTGCCGGACATGTACAACAACTGCCGGCCAATGTCCTCAGAAAGGAACGCTGAGCAAACCAAATGGTAGTGGTAGTCAAGGGAAACCATGATATCAGTACTCCCGGACAGAATAGCAGGTGAGATGTGTGATACGCACATTGTTTTGTATTGTATTGTTTTGTATTGTTCTGATTTGTTTATTGTTCTATCTGACTTTTGCGTTTTGAATTATGTTTTATACGTATTTCAATATTTTGTAGATGGTGATACTTCTAGTAACTCTGTTGATGAATGAATTCCCTTTATGTGCTACTATTTTTCATTTGTTCAGTGCAGCTTACCATGTAAATTGTACATCTTCTGTTATTAATCTTCCATCTCTTTATTGCTTATTGTTTGAAAATGCAAATAAAAAGTTCTTTAAGTTATTTGATGTTGCGCTATACTTGTCCTAGGGTTATTATAGATATTTAAACTGTTCACATTCTCTGTGGTCTCTCCGGTGGAGGGGGTTTGCCGTCTCGGCGGACACTGGGCTGCGTGGTATTACTATTAAGCAAAGGAATCTTACTTAGACTCCATTTAGTTGCCGCTGGGTGTCCATGGTCATGGTTTTTCTCCTTTCCTAGGTATTCCATAGACATAGCATTATGCTCAATTAATCGTTTTTCATCTATGTGATGTTTACCTAGCTCTTCGTTTGGTTATACATGTTTGGTTTACTTGTAAAAGCTTTTTATTTACAATCCCTCCTTGGGTATCCTCATTTCCTGTTGTTTGACTTGCAATCCCGCTCCCGCGACCCCCCAAAGGTCGTTTTTTTCCCGTTCACTCTAGGCTGTCCAGGCCTTGCCCTCCTTTTTCCGGTACCTATGTTGTACCTCTTATCTCGAACCTGCAATGGCTTCCCTCCGGGGAAGTTGGTCTCCCGCCTTCCCTTTCCTCTCCCCTCTCTGTCCCTCATCACTAGCCCTCTTACTCAGTCCAAGTACCCAGAACCACCATGACACTTAAAATTATCTCCCTCAATGCTAATGGCCTAAATTCTCCCACTAAACGCACAATGGCCCTTCAGCACTTTAAACGTCTCAGAGCAGATCTCGTTTTCCTACAGGAAACACACTTCAAGATTCCTCACCCTCAAATGACATGTAAGACCTACCCACAGACTTATTATGCATCCTCTGATAGTAAACAAAGGGGCACTGCTATCCTCATACATCGCAACATTCCATTTTCTTTGGAATCCCTTTACGCTGACCCTCTAGGCAGATATCTAATCCTGGTTGGTTCCCTAGGTTGCGCCAAGCTTACTCTAGTTTCGCTATACACTCCTAGTATGGGACAGGGTGCCTTCTTCTTCGCATTCTTTGAACAACTTTCCACCGTAGCTCAAGGTCAAATAATTATAGGTGGCGATTTCAACTCCACCCTGGATCCCGGGATGGATCGCTCCTCTGTCTCCTCCTCCCATGCCTCTGCTCGCCGCGAATCTAAAACCTTGGTAACCCTCCTTAAATCCTATGACCTCTATGATGCCTGGCGTCTTGCCCACCCCTCCGGTAGGCAATACACTCATTTTTCAGCTCCGCAGAACATCCACACTTGACCTCGTTCTCATCGATCGCTCCAGCACTCAAAAACTTATCGATTCTGACATTCTTCCGGTTAGCTGGTCCGATCACGCCCTGGTTCTTCTCGAAATTACCCTCCCTCGTCTGCGCACTTCTCCCCCAAAATGGCAACTAGATGATACTCTTCTCCTTAAGCCTGATCAGATTACCTCCATTTCCGACTTCATTAAGGAATTTATCTCTCTGAATTCTTTGCCAGATATTTCGCCCTCAGTTCTCTGGGAAGCACATAAAGCTACCATACGCGGCACACTGATTGATTTGTCGGCTTCTCGCCGTAAGGCTGAACTCACCGGCATCGCTGAACTTGAATCGCAAATCGCTGCTCTTACGGCATTACATGAGCGTTTCCCGAAACGCAAGACTCGCCTCAAACTGATAAACGTACTCGCAACCGCATTGCCTCCATCAAGAATCACTCAGGGGACCCTACTTATGATCCGAAATTAATAGCAGATATCTTTAGAGACTTCTATTCCTCCCTCTATAACCTCCCACCGCAAATTTCAGATTCGATCTCTTTGCAATCTAAAATTAGTGATTTCTTGTCCTCTATTGTCCTGCCCACACTTACCTCTTCACAATCTGATTTTCTCAACGAGCCGTTTACATCTGATGAAATTGCACAAACAATTAAGAAACTCAAAAATACTTCAGCTCTTGGCCCCGATGGCTTCACGGCCGTATATTATAAAACTTTTGCCAACTCCCTTATGGCCATGATCCTCGAACTTTTCAACTCTATACTCCTTGGCTCTAAATTCGATCAGGCAACAACTCGGGCAGATATTATGGTTATTCTTAAACCTGATCGCGACCCCCAACTCTGTGGAAACTATAGACCCATATCTCTACTGAATGTAGACCTCAAATTGTTTGCAAAACTCCTTGCCAGTCGTCTGAACTCTGTCATCACCTCTCTTGTTCACCCTGACCAGGTCGGATTCATTCCGGGCCGCCAGGCATCGGACAACACCCGACGTGCAATTGACCTGACTTATGTCTCGAACTCCCGCAACCTCCCCACCCTGCTCATAGCATTAGATGCGGAGAAGGCTTTTGACAGGGTGGGCTGGCCCTATATGCAACAGACTCTTGAGATCATGGGCCTGTGACGCCCTTTCCTCCGTGGCATTGCTTCTCTTTACTTTAATCTGACTGCCTCTGTTCTGGCTAATGGCTTTCAGTCCTCTCCCTTTGAAATCCGAAATGGCACTTGACAGGGGTGCCCATTATCCCCACTCATTTTCGCATTAATGATTGAACCCCTGGCTCGCAAAATTCGTATCAATCCTGATATCTTGGGTGTTCGGGTAGGTCCCTCTGAACACAAAATATTTTTATACGCAGATGATATCCTGTTGTCACTCACAAACCCTCTTATATCACTTCCAAACTTACTCAAGGACATTTCCCTCTTTGGCACTCTTTCCAATTATAAAATCAATGCCTCCAAATCAGAAATTCTCGACCTTAACATCCTCTCTACTCTGTTCTCAACCCACAAAACCAGCATCGACTTTAGATGGCAGCCCCACAAACTAAAATATCTCGGGATCTACCTCACTCGCTCCTACGATCAGCTGTACGCTGCAAACTTCCCCTCTTTGTTCTCAGCCATTAAGACTGACCTTTTAAAGTGGGACAAACTTATTATCTCCTGGACGGGCAGAATAAACTCTCTTAAAATGAACATCCTTCCTCGTCTTTTATACCTGTTTCAGACCTTACCCCTTAAAATCCCCGCTAACTCCTTTAAACTCCTCCAACAAATGGCTACTAAATTCGTTTGGTCAGCTAGGAAGCCCAGGATTCGTATGCAGACTCTCCATAAATCAATCCAGGAGGGAGGCCTGGGAGTTCCCCACTTTCTTAAATATTATCGGGCTACCCATCTGTTGAAGTCGTATAATTGGATGAACAAAAGTATATTGGTTTAATATTGTTTAGCCATGCAAATGCGATCCGCACGCTACGTAACACGTGGTGTGGTGTGTTCGCACCGTAAAATATGCACGCACACACACGCATTACAACATTTAGTTATTTATATAATTCATATTCATATTGGTTCCGTTACACTGTAATTTAGGAGCAGATAGTATTTGGTTTATTATTAGTCTATATATATATATATCTAATATATAAATGCTTAGTGGCGTCTGTGTGTGGAAAAAAAAAAACCAAGTTGCAGCGCCACCTGCTGGGCAGAGTTATACACTGACCTACTAAATTCTTAGTGTGTGTGGGAAAAAAAATTCAAAAAGGGCTGAAATTTGGTAGGGCTCAAACTCATTTTCGTGAGGTAATTTTACCTCATGAACACACATGTGTAGAGGCGTGCGTTAGTGTGTGTGTGTGTGTGTGTGTGTGTGGAAAAAACTATTTTTTCAGAAAGGGCTCATCCAATTGACCTGAAATTTGGTATACTGACATTATTTGACAAAAAAATTAGAATAGTCAAGTCAGTTAACTTCCATCATCCCCCCTTCCCCCCGTGGGAGGGGTAGTAAAGGCTAAATTTACGAGTTGAGGGGTCAAACTCATTTTCATGAGGTAATTTTACCTTATGAACACACATTAAAAAGGCCGCTTGCGTCGGGAAGTAACGCTCTTCCCCTGAGGAGGCCTGGGCTAGGTCCAAATGCATGACAAGAACCTTTTTAAGACCTTAAGTAGCTTGATTTGACTAGAATGCATGAGTATCATGCACGGGTTAACTTGTATATATATATATATATATATATATATATATATATATATATATATAGTGATTATATGTACACTTCAATGATATTCAAGGTTCAGGTTATAGGAAAGGTACCACGCCTGGTGTCATATTAAAGCCCTATTCATTAGCAGCTGTCCGGTGCAGTCGGCGAAGAGATCGCACATTGCATACTTTAGTTATTGACATTAGAGAATAAACCTTTGTATGATGCTGGCTATGAAAGGAGCAGATTTGGATTCCTTAGATTGAATCAGCCTATGATCTGTTTACCCTGAACCCACCCAACGTCTGGACCTATTGAAGCAAGCTACGTCATCTCTATTGCTCACAATGAAACACTGACTGTATATATAATAGCTGCATCCCCCACCAGCCTCAGTCACTTCTGACACAGTATTCTAAGCAGATATACTGTCCATTGGGTCCCGTGGTTGCGCAGCGAGCGCAATGCGATAAGAGCGCAGTATGTATGTATGTAACTTTTGGTATTGGCTGTACTGTACTTTATTACAATATAATAATGTATTGAATTGTTGACTATTTACATCTGCTAAAATAAATAACTTTGTGCTTTGGAAACACATACAATTGATTGGGCAATGCTTATTTGAAAACGATAAAATTACTTTAATACATCTTACCCAGTGTGTTCTCCTTCATTCTCCTCCGGGACAGATAGTTTGGGTCGATATTGAAGCTGCTCTCACAGATACTACCTCGCCCTCCTTGCTTCTCTGGCTAAAACCTCAACGCCGGCCTCCTCCCTCACGCCTCCCCCCTCCTCTAGCATTCTCATTTGCTTCCTGGACTCATTCAGTCTCCTCATATAACCTAGCTTCTAACTCATGGCGTATGACGCCTCTTTGGAACAATCCCGCCTTCCCTCCTGGACTTCGACCGATTCAATTCTCTTACTAGATGCGATGTGGCATTAACTTCCTCTCCGACATCACTCAGCTACAAATCTTTCCCTCTTTTGCTGATATCCAAGCGCGCTTTCGTATCCCCTCGTCCTGCTTCTTTCAATACCTTCAACTTCGACATTTTTATAACTCTATCCGACGTACAGTCACTGACATACACTTAACTTCTTCTCTGGTCTCATTCTGTCATCTCCACTCCTCAGGGCTTGATTTCCACGTTCTATTGCCTTATGGTAAAATACAATTGCCCCCCTAAGGATTCTCACGAGCTTAAATGGGAGGAGGACATGGGGGAGTCGCTCACTCCTGGGGAATGGGTTAAGATTCGCCTGAACCTCTCAAAGACCTCTATTTGCATTAAGATAAACGAAAACAGTCGCAAGATTTTCTACCGCTGGTACTTGGTGCCTCACCGTATTCACATGATTTAGCCAGGTTCCTCATCGCTATGCTGGCGTCGATGTGGTCGGGAGGGCTCCCTGTCTCATATATGGTGGCATTGTCCAAAACTACTTCCTTTCTGGAAGTCAGTCCATCAGTTAATCTCCAGTATCACTCAGATTTCTCTCCCTCCATCTCTTTCATATTCCCTACTCCCGCGCTCTATTCCCAAGATATCAAAAGCAACTCAGAAACTTATTACACATATGCTTAGTGCTGCTAGATGCCAAATTGCCCTTCTTTGGAAAAACTCGTGCCCTCCCTCCCTGCCCTCTGTGATCAACCGCACTTGGCAAGTCTATCATATGGAGTATATGACTAGCATCCTCCGTCGTACTCATGTCCAATTCGATAAGGTCTGGAGTCCTTGGACTGAGTTTCACGGAGCCTCCCCTCCTCTTGCATTTTAAGGCCGCTGAGCCCTAACTACCAATCTTGATCCTTGTCACGGTTCATCATCTTCTTCTTACTTTTCTCCCTATCGCTTTGGCTAGTGATTTCCCCTGTCCCTCTCACCCCTATTCTTTCCTTTCTCTTCTCTCTTCCACCAACCCTCCCTAAATTTTCTTTTGTATTTTCATATTAATAACAATACGCTGCTTATATTACGTGGAAACTTCTTTGCAGTTCTGTTTTACTTGTATTGCCTGTTTCCCTCATTGTCTGTATTGCAAAACTCAATAAAATATCTTTTTTAAAAAAAAAGTTCTTTAAAAAATTCTCTTCATATAATGGTTATAATTATCAGAAATCCAAGCAATATCTAGGTCTTCCTCAAATCAGACTTTCACCCCTATAATCTATTTTACATGAAGCAGCTAGATTAATTTTCCTTGCAAATCGTTCTTCCTTTGCTGTTACACTTTCTACATTGGTTGCCTGTTTTTTTTACCGAATCCAATATAAAATGCTTCTACTAACTAAAAGACCATCATCAAAATTGCAACAAAAAAATCTCCTCACTTGTCTCAAAATATCTCCCAACTCAACAACTCTGTTCTGCACAAGATCTACGACTCTCATCCACTCTCATAACCTGCTCCCATTCCCGGTTACAGCACTTTGGGTGGGCTGCATCCACTTTTTGGAATTCCCTCGTTCGCACAATAAGACTTTCCTCTAGTCTTTAAACCTTCAAGAGCTCTCTGAAAACCCAGCTATTCAGCGAAGCTTATATTATTCCTCCACCACCCTCTAACCCCCTTACCCTATTACCACCCTTTACATAGTTCATACTAGACAGCAACCCTTTCACCCTTAGACCCACTGACTAACATTGCTGTGTGACTGGATCATATAGCATACTAAGCCCTTTTTACCTTTGCACTCTCCCTGGACCAATATACAATATGTAGCACTTAACCTTATGTTTGAAACTCCCATTGTCCCATAGATTGGAAGCTTGCGAGCAGGACCCTCTTACCTCTCTGTCTGTATTACCCAGTATTGTACAAGCAAAGGTCCCGTCGTTTGTTTACTGGGTTTATTTTTTTAACAAGCATGTTCCGGTTTAATATTACATATCTGGGCATCACCCTGGCCCTAAGATAGAAGACTTCAATCAACATGAATTTGCAAAATGGGAGGTCTATGTGACCTAAGGATAGTAGACATCAATCAACATGGAATTACAAATGGGGGTCTATGTGACCCGAAGATCAGAACATTTAAATCAAGCATGGACATTTGAATATACAAATATTTTGGGGACATCTTCATGGACCTTATTTTGTAATACAAATATTTATGGACATGGTTTACAAGCATTTTAGATTAAAAGCTGCTGACAAAACATTTAACATTTAAGTCATTTTATAATTCACAGCTTGAAAGTTTTAAATATTACTCTATGCTGTTTGTCATGTGCAAGCTAATTCTTAGGCATAAATCTGCAAATATATGTCTGTTAATTACTTCCTGGAAATAGTGTGACATGGTTCTCTTAGAAGCTGTTAGATCAATGGGTTTTGTGTATGTTAAGCTACCCAGAGCGGGCTGGTAGATAAGGGTAGCACCTTATACCATTTATGGCAGGACGCAAATGTGAAAGCCTTTGAGGATATCTCTTGCAAGACAATGAAATCTAACACATGTTTGGGAGGCCCCAGACATGCTGACTGCAGAGACTGGGTTGTATGTTAATGACAGATTGAAGCTGAATAGGGTCACAGGAAAGGGGGGGGGGGAGACCTGTAGCTGGGTTTTAAAACTATAGTGGAACTGTAAGTCTTGGTTCACTCTAAGGGATTCATTTGATTGAAGAGGTCCCATTTTTCCTGCTTCTTCCAGCACCAGAAACTTGATTGTAAGTGAGGTATCAATTCTGTGTTTCATCCTTTTTATTTTATAAGAAACAATTGCACTATATTTGTATGTCTTTTATTATCTGTTTTATCTTAAGCATTGTGGATGTATTTTCCATATTAAATTACACTTAATAAGTTCTAGTCTCTGTGTTCTTACAAATTCACACGACAGTTTGGTCCAGACGCTACATAATTGAAACTGTGCAAACCTTGTGGTTTATGTGAACTTTGATTAAAGTAAATTGTGTTAGATTAATGCTAGGGAGAACCGAAGGCTTCCTAAATAAGAGTGTCAGCTCTTGTCCGAAAAAACCTTGGTGGTGGTAATTAGTATCGCAAAGCTAGTGGGTGGCATAGATAGGGAAGGATTTAATAATTTTAGACAGACCAGGTGGTTTGTTTTTGTGGTTAACCCTGTGTCAAATGCATCACGCAGACTCAGGTGAGTGCTGTTCGTGACACTGTTCTTTATCATATATATATTAATTGCATGTGTGTTTTACTATCACATGTGTAGTAAATTAGAGATGATATCTGAACATTGCAGCTTTAAAAATAGATAGCCTTTGTCATAATGGCAGAGTTTAGGTTCTATTTCAATTAAATGTACTTTGGCATCTAGCTTGACATAACTACAGCAGCAACAATTTAATTTGGCCAGTGCAGAAACATTTGTCACTGCGTAATTTCTAGCTTTGGATGACTCTTGATTTAAAGAAAAGACCACGGTAAAAGCAGCACAATGAACTCTTAATTTTTTAATCATCTTTTTAAAAGTATTGCTATAGGTTTCCGGCATTCAGGGGAGTAACTACACATTTATTAGTACAACACTGAAGGTCATTTAAAAACTGCATAACGTTAAATCCCCAATGGAATGATCTTTTGAGATACCACAAGCCTGCTGTTGGACAATCGCACCCAGACTAACAGGTACATCTGCAAAATTGGTACCACTAGCTAATGGGGTATGTTTGGCAAATTGGGCGTGTTGAAGAGAGAGCATTTACAGGGACCTTCACCGTAAAAAGGATTTAAAATATCTGGCATGTTTGATGGTCCAGAGATCGGTCTAATACCTCACACTTATAAGGGAAACATTTTGCATCTTCCAGTCACACTTCTGTCAGACCATGTATTTCAAACAATGCAATTAAAACATTGAAACACACAAAAGAGGCACATGTAATAAATACCGTTCTAGTGTCCCTTTACTCTCATAATTTATGTAAGGCTAAATCAAGCATGTTTTAAGGAGAAAAGCTGAAATATTTAATTTACTGAAGAGAGAGGCCCTAAAGTGGAAGTAGCTTGGACTTTGGTACTGTCACTCACCGGACCGTGAGTGCCTCTGCGCTGGTGCGTGGTTCCCTAGCCTCCCTGCCGGCGCCTATCCTGAGCCACGGCCGCCCGCCATCTTGATGCACTGCGCATACGCAGCATCCAAGAACTTATTACCTTTGCTTTTAATCTCATTGGTAGATCAGGCACCTCTCCCTATTTAAGGCACCTGTGCTCATTACCTCGTTGCTTGATCTTGAGTCTCATTCCCTGTGAGTCTCAGAAGGTATCTCCTGTGTCCTACTAGTGTCTTCAGCTTCCTGCTAATTACTTGTGCTACTCATCGGTGGTTTCCATACCCGCTACTGACTCCTGTATCCTGCTCGTGTCCTCAGCTGGCTTCTGTTTACCTGCTCTGCTCACCTGTGGTTCCCATACCTGCTACAACCGTTCAGCGTCCCTGCTGTGCCTGCATATTCTCGTGGACAAGCTTCTCTACTCATCAGCGGTATGCTTACTTGTTATTGACTATCAACTGTTACCTTGCATATCCGCTTAGGACAAGCCTCTCTACTCAGCAGCGGTATCCATACCCGCTATAGACTATTTGTTGTTACGCTGCATATCTGTTAGGAACAAGCTTCTCTACTCAGCAGTGATATGCATACTTGTGATTGACTATCAGTTATTATCTCGCATATCCGCTCTGTGCAAGCCTCTCTACTCAGCAGCGGTATACATACCGTTATAGACTATTAGCTGTAAACGCTGCATATCTGTTTGGAACAAGTTCCTCTGTGCTCTCAGTGTCTTCATACCGTTATTGACTCTTTGCAAGCCTCCACTCATCCGCACCTGATCTACTCCTCACTTACTAGCAGTGGTACAACTTGCTGTACGCAGACCACTGACTTCCCCGCTACCTACCTGCACCTGGACAAGTCTTCACCATAGCAGTGGTACAACTTGCTGTACGCAGACCACTGACTTCCCCGCTATCTACCTGCACCTGGACAAGTCTTCTCACCATAGCAGTGGTACAACTTGCTGTACGCAGACCACTGACTCTCCTGTTACCTTCCTTCACCTGCTCACGTCCAACCTGGTCTCCGTGGTTCAAACCTGCCTTTCCACTATAGATGCAAGTCGCTGACTCATCTACCAATATAGCTGCAAGTCGCTGACTCATTTACCAGTATAGCTGCAAGTCACTGACTATAATCATTTCCATTGGCATCCTCTCTCCATCTGCTGTTATATACGTTCCACTATTCACCCTGCTGCCAGAGGACCGCTGTGCAAACTCCGCCTCTCTGGTAAGCATAGTCAACTGGTGAAATCCTGGGCAAGACTCCTAGTGCCCGTGACAGGTACAAACAATATAAACACTTCCTCAAACACATTTCCCAGACTATCCACCAAAATGCAAATGTACCAGCAGATTTAATTCATGGGGGTGTTTCCAAAGACCAGGAAGCTGGCATGCATCTTGAAATGTGCCAGGTAAATATTTAGGAGACTTGCGCACATGATGTACCATTGTGGACACACAGATTGTGTGGCCAATAACTGACCATAACTATTTTAGTATTTTGTTTGACAAGTTCACATCTATGCGTTCCATTCTTTTAAAAGAGGAAAACATGATGCCACTTTAATATGAACTTAGCTCGTTATGATTCATTTGACCTTCAAAAGGTGCTAAAATAATTTCGACTATCACTAACCCAGTTACTTTTGGAGGCTGAAATGGGAAAATGTACATAAAAAATGGACCAGAGTCATTAAAGAGAGCAAAGCAAAAAAAGAAGTAACTTTGCACCTCAGCAAAACCATGTTGTATTGGAGGGAGAGGTCAATTTAAAATGTGGTTAAAGATTTAAAGTTGAGTTAGGGCATGTCCTAGACCAACTTTAAATTTCATTGTAAAAATAAAGCTATCAAGTATTTGTGTGCTACATGACAAACAAGTTAGTATTTTCTTTATGTGCAAAATAATAAACTAACTTGCACCCCTTGCATTGTAACATGATTTGTCCGGGATGAAGTTTACTCCTTTTTTTGCCTTGCTCTCCTTGGTGTCTCAAGCCCTAAGAGTTCCAAGTTGCAATCAGCCAGTTAGAGGGGCCTTGCGATGATTTTATTCACTAGCAGGAGATGCCTGCACTGTATTGTTGGGGTAGGTAAGTGTATATTTTTTCCCCTCTTTGAGTATGTGCCTTTTTTATATTTATTTTGATAGTTTTGAAAAAAGTAAAAAAATCTCTTTTTATATACCTACCATCACCTTTACAGTGAGCCTGGTACAACAATGATTACCTAACCATGCCTCTAATTCATGCAATAAAAAAGAAAAACGTGCAATGTATCAGTTTAACAATAACAAATAAACTGATGGATCGTACTAATACAGTGAATATGTAAAAGTCACTAATGTGTCAGGAAAATATGATATCAATGTATCAACACTATCAAATGATACCAGCATACCAAGGTTAATGAAATCCTGCACAACAATTCATCAGAGCTGCAAAGAAAAAGGAAAACATAAAATTGTCAAACTTAATTGCTGGAAGAAACATCAATAATATAAAAAATATGCACACCCTTACATGTTGGTCATAAAAAGCCAAATAAAGCTTTTCATTAAAACTGCACTACAACGTACGGAAAATAATTTGCAAACATGCCCCTCCAGCAAACCAATTTAGTCTGACACTTTATATGGCAGTGGAGGGGATTCCAAGCTGGAGAACCAATCACAAGGCACAATCTCATGATTACGGCGTGTAATTGATCCTCTCACTCACGCTCCCACCACCCACCCAATTTTGAACCAAGGGTGTAAGAAAAATAGAGGAGCCCTGGAAAAAATAGCTGCATGTAGCAACCCCAGGGCTTTGGCTAGTGGGAAGGGCACGTTTTAACATTCAGTTCATTTGACCTCAAAGCCTCCAACTGGAGATGTCTATTATTTATTTAGCTTGAATGTCATCATGGCCAAATGGGGGCACAGGGCCAATGATGATTGACTTAAGGGGCTCAATGCTGTTGTGGAACTGGTTTGTCCACACTATTGTTTATATAGTTGGTCTGTGATTATCCATGCATTCAGAGAGTGTCAGTAGTCTTATTAATGCAATAAAGTCCACAGAGGCAAATGAGCACATAAATCACAAAAGAAGAGGTAAAAGACAAAAACTGCTTAATGTGAATCCATTCAAACACTTGAGGAACTTATAGTATACTATGCAACTTTTGCAAGTCAAGCATTTAGGACATTTAACAGCTAGTCATAAGTGCGATTTAATCTTTCCCAGCCCTCCAACCCACCATCCACAACATGCCCCCTGCTCCTGTCATCACTCAACTTGCTGATACTGATTCAGGAGATAGTGTGCCAAGATTGATTTGTGAATGAAGAGATCACTATGAGCTTCTCCCTGCACAGGTTTAAATCAAACACACTAGAATGAGTAGAAACAACTGTTGGTGAAGGAGAAGACTGCTCTCACAGGTGTTTTCATCATAGAATGATGGTTGCACTTACGGCAAGGAAAGGCCATTCATACAAACTAAAGTTTATGTTTCATGATCCTCCAGTCCCCGCTGCTTTATGATATATAGCAATTTAGTTTTTTTTTTAAGCATATTAATGCTAATTTATATATTATAGCCTATGGCTTTCTCTCCATATATGAAGCTTACCTATAATGATTTCAAATTTGCTGATACTAAATAGCATGACATATGGTGCAAGTAACTAAACCATGAATATAGCTAAAGTAAAAATGGTTGACGGCTGTGTATATAGGTATTACCAAGGCAGAAAAGAGCACTAAGCAGTACTGTTTCACCCTTAGATAAGCTTGTGTGCATAAAATCATGGTGCTGCATTGGACATGTGATGCTTGTTTCAGGGTTCAAATAATACATGAAGTGTCCTAGGGAATCAGAGTAATTAGTGCCCTACATGGATCATTGCACATTCACGTCGGTTGCATTCCTTCTTGCTAATGCATACCATTTCCATAACTTACAAGTATAACCTGAGTGCTATCAAATCCAGCTGCCAAAGGAAAGCTTGTGTGCTATTAAAGCTTGTTCTTAGCAAAGAATATTTAATTGAGGAGTTAAAAATAATATCCACATCAGAAGGATTAATCCCGAACAAAGGACTGAATAAATATGAGTCAATGAGGTGTTAGAATCCCTGAAGGCGTAAGTCAGTTGGGTTTTAGAAACTAATGGAGATGAGCAAACAAAATGAGGTAGATTGGCTGAAGGAATTAAATAGCTGAACAGAGAAACATGACTTATTTGACAAGAGACAGGGTAAGAAAAAGCTACAGACAATGGTCAGGACATGTGGTAAATGAAACACACTAGAGTAAGTTAATCAACTAAATAGAGGATGATGATGACGATTATGAACTATCAAATTCCATTCACTTACATTCCATATTACATTTTCCTCCACTTCTAAATTTCCATACTACAATTTCCACTTCCACCACTGGTTGGACGCATTTGTGCTCAAAATGTACACGAAAAAAATGTGTTACAAAAATGTTGCAATAATGTGTTTATACTGATATGCACTCAGCATAGTGTTTTATATGTGTGTAGCCAAGCTGCATTGAGCTGTACAGCTAGAACAGCATGGTGTAATGGAATCGCAGGGTGATGCAAAGGTCAGCCCCTGCAGTGACTCAGAGATGGGAAGAGAGAATGGAAGGAAGGATAAAACAGGTAGTGAGAGGTACTGGGAGTCAGTAATGTGTTTGGCACCAGCCAGAGAATGATAGAGGTCTCATCAGAGAATCTGCTGGTAAGATATAGTGTTCCAACAAACAGAGAGACAACAGAGCTATCAAAAGAGATGCTAAGTGTTGTGTTGCAGAGAAATGTCTTGTAGCTGGATCCCTGCAGAAATTCAGCTATCAAGCAGACTGAGGGAGATTAAAAAGCGAGTCTATGTGCAGAGAGGTAGACTCCTGCTATTAGCAATTGCATGTTAGTGTTGGATCTAATCAGTCAGTTCACCCGTAAGAGTCAGTTACCAGTTTATGAGCTCAGCAGCCAGAGAGAATAAAAGATACTTCAAGTGTGTGCAATTAGCTCTACTTTATTGTTTACAAATTCACATGCTTATAGCACTCTAGTAACACAAAATCACGTACTTCATAAAACTATGCCCCTAACTGTCTTATCTTCGTCTTAACCACTCATTGTGCATGATTTCGTTACACAGACCTTGCTATATTCTCACAGGAATTCTCCCAAGAGGGCTGGTGGCTATCTCCTGTCTGCCATATCCAAGGTCATGGACGCAGCTCCTCGTAATGAGCAAAATATTAATGAATAACTTCTACAAACTAGCTGTATCTAAGCTGTCTTTAAGCTGAACAAGGACAAAATGGCTGACAGGTAACAAGATGGCAGCAGCTCAGCAAAATCACATTTCTCATTAGCAGAGAGGGACAACTAGCAAGATCAGGGTTAATGGTAGTCCATGACCCAACAGTGGCTGAGACCTTCGTCTTCATCTAGAGAGAGAGAGATAAGTAATAACACACCAAACACTGTGACACCATTATTGCTGCATTAAGACAAAAACTCTATGGGCCTGATTCATTAAGGAAAGTAAAGCAAAACAAATTGAGTAACTTTGAACTTGTCAAAACCATGTTGTTTTGGAGGGTGTTGTAAATTTAAAATGTGAGGACAGGTTTATAATTGGGGTATGTCCTAGATGAACTTAAATTTCAGTGTACAAATAAGCTATCAAGTGTGTGCTACATGAAAAAACAGACAGTATATAATGTATGTGCAAAATAATAAACTGATTTGCAGCCCTTGCATTGTAACATGGTTTTGTCCATGAGAAAACTTTTTCTTTTTCATTTTTTTGCCTTACTTTCCTTAATGAATCTGGCCCTATATCTCTACTTTCGCAAGTTAATCTGTACATATATCATAGACTGTGTTACCTGTCAGAGATATAGAGACATTCCAAATATCAGAGATGCAAGATACACTTTAAACTACCCAAGTTAAGTAGCCCGGGTTACCAACGTATCTACAAGTACACCAAAGTTAATTAGTTAATCTTTCATATTAATTATTATTGCTAGGATTTTGATTAATGAGCTAAATCATTGCTGCTTTATGTTTTGCACACTGTGTGTGAATTGAAATGTGGTGGCCATCTTGTTTGTTTGTCATTACTCTTTACCGTACTGTTGCCTTTGATTTTACCTTTCCATTTGTCCCTCTTAACTAGTCCAGTATTTCCCTCCTATATAAACCTACATTACTCATTTGCTTCAACCAAAATAAGCACCCAGGTTATTGTTCGTAACCACAGTGTGTGGCCCATTCACAGAGTTAGTGTGGTCGGGTACAAGGGACTTCTCAAGTCAAACCCTGCTAGATTCAGATACAGTCCTCATCCCATCCCACTGAGACTTGGGTGCAGGAACTTAAAAGGAGACAGACAACATTTCACCAGCCCTTTCAGAGCGCTAGGAAAGGGGTGTTACAGGTGTACCATGATGCTCCTACATACTAGATATACCAGTCATCAACCTCAAGTTAGCATTTGAATGTCGGATTAAAGAAAAATGTAACTAACCAATCAGAATGGCTTTCTCATGCTCAGTGATGCAGCTCTGGATTGGTTAGTTGTGGATAAGCCTTTTGCACTGTAATTGGCATCAGAGCTCTGTAGTGATTATATGGATTAACCTAGAAAAGAATAAGAAAGAAGTGGTTCAAGTTGGAATTAGGAGTGTAATAAAGTGGTGAACGAGGGATTGGTGGAGTTTTTATCTTACTTAAAGGACTTTTTCAACACTGTGTGTAATCTTTTACAGTATTTTCCTATGGCACTACATACGACAGGAGGGTGCGCTGGATGTCAGGGCTTACCAGCATGTTTAGTTCTACAAGTGCCAACATACCCATGAGGCTCATGGCTAACAGGACTTGCTGGGATCAGTAGTGCCACATATGAAAATCCTATTTTTTAATACAAAACATTATTGAGCCAACCCCCACTTCACAGGGACGTTAGTAGGAGCATCAGTATTATCAGTACGGGCAGGTTTTTTTACAGCTTGTTAACCAGTATGAATAGGGAAGGAGGGGGAAAACATACAAGAAATAGATAATAGACGGTTATTAGGAGAGACAGGAGGAATTGATACCACCAGCTTGAAGATCATTATTACTCCATGACTAATGTGACTAATGACATGAACATGTCGATATCCAGATATGGGAAAAAGTAGGATGGTATATTTAAAGCTCCGGCCCCTTATACAATTGTCTCATTACGCTAATTAGCATTCTTAATTATATCTATTCTGTATATTATTGTGGATTTTGTGTTTTGCTATGCTAGTATGATTGTTACTCAGGAATGGGTAAATCAACCAAGGTAAACTTTTTTTTTGAATGCTTAGTGCTAAATTTATTAAGCTTCTAAAAAGTAAAAGTGGAGGTGTTGCCCAACCAATCAGATTCTAGATTACATTCATCTAGTAGAATCTAATAAATGTGTGCTGCAAAATAAAGACATAAATGTTCCCGCATAAAGATACATTTAAAGCACATGCTATGAGCGTACCATGATACGGTATAGTACTGTAGACACCATTTATCATCATAAACTTGATGATGACGAAAGGCATTTTAGTACTAAAAACTGTTTATACATTTTTTTAAATACAGTGTCGCCCGCAAAGTGATCTAAGAACTATGACTCATAGCATTAACTGGTTGGGGCAATTGTAGGGGAGAAACAGCTTGAGGGTCCACCTGCAAAAGCCTCAACAAGGCCCAGGGTATGACAGGCTGGAAGCGTGGGGTCAAGCTGTCATAGTGGGACACAACTCCAACCTGTGCAGCACAGGGCTGAATTCCCATGGAATAAAAATGCCCCATACATCTCCAGATGTAAGGCGGTACAAATCATGGACACTCAAAAATATTAATATGGATGCAGCGATACATATTTTTGGCACAAATGCGCAATACAAAATGTGTATTTTATGCTAAAAACGGGGCTTATGTGCAGCTCTAAATTAGACTCTTAATGATCTACACTGAAAAAAGAACTTTACTCTGCCAAAATAATGTGCTTTTTGCGAGAAGCAGGTACAACAGGATTTGGATTAAGCTTCTCTTTCCTTTCCATAATATTTGATGTAAATGTTACCTGTTTTTTTTTGTTTTTATGAAAACTTATTAAACTGAAATCTAAATTCAGAGGGATGTAATGGGTACCATCCAGAACAACGGGCTCCTGTTTTAACAGTATCACATTCAGTTATTTGAAAACTTGGTGTAGAACGGAGTGCGCTTACACATGACGGTGTGCGCCTGCTCTCAGGAGACTCCTCTGCAATCTAGAAGTGCTCTTATGTTGAGAGGTGGAACTCCTACTACTTTCTTGAAATCACAAAATGGGAACTAGCCCTGATGGCACCCTCAAACATCACCATCAAACGATGTAGCACCTTAAATCCAGCTACATACCTTCCGTATGTGTCTCTAGAGACACAAAGGGTGGGAGGTGAGGAGACCCTGGTTGATGATGAGTTAGGCAAGAATACTGACACGCATGACTGTATGGAACACCTGAACCAGACCTTTACTGCAAGGCCCGACAAACGTGACACCCCCTTAGAAAATGTAGATTTTACGTTTTATACAGACGGAAGTTGGCATAGACAGACAGAGACAGGAGAGCTATGTACTGGTTACGCTGTTGTAGACGATCAGGATGTGGTAGAAGCTGAACCCCTTGGTCCACCTCACTCAGTCCAGGTGGCGGAACTAGTAGCACTAAGGAGAGCGTGTGAATTGGCAGAGGGTAAATCAGCCAACATATATACTGACTCTAGGTACGCCTTCGGGGTAGTGCACGATTTTGGGGCCCTTTGGCGTCTTAGAAACTTTACAACAGCAGCAGGTACACCAGTGGCACACTCGCAACACATAAAAGGACTTCTGACAGCGATACAGTTACCCAGAACAGTAGCCGTCATAAAGTGCAAAGCCCATACCTTTGAAGAAGACCCAGTGTCATTGGGCAACAACAGGGCAGACGAAGTTGCTAAATGGGCAGCAGGGCAACCAATGACTGTATCGACCGAGACTATGATGGTTTTTCAGACATTAGACATGCAGAAATTAATTGAAATGCAAGATTTGTGCTCCCTGCATTAAAAGGCGGTCTGGAAGGCGAAGGGATGTGGTCAAGAGTCCTCAGGACTCTGGAGGGATGGACAAGGTACGCCTGTAGCTCCCCGAACATACTATCCAAGCCTGGCTGAAGCGGCACACGGCCTGACTCACCTGGGTAAAGAAGGTATGCGCAAACTGGTGAGAGCATACTGGTGTGCTCCCGGATTTTCCTCTCAAGCTGGTAAGAAAGCAATGTCATGTCTTACTTGTTTGAGGAAAAATGCTGGGAAAACTATTCCAACTGAGCCATCCCACATCCCTCCTACAGACGGACCTTTTCAGGTAATACAAATTGACTATATCCAATTACCACCGTGCAGGAATCTAAAGTATGTGTTAGTGTGTATTGATGTGTTTTCCGGTTGGGTAGAAGCATTTCCGGCAGCCACTAATACTGCTGTGTTCACTGCAAAGAAAATTGTACAAGACTTTGTGTGTAGGTTCGGTATCCCTAGAATCATTGAAAGTGATAGGGGTACCCATTTTACTGGTGATATCTTCCAAAATATGTGTAAACTCATGGGAATCAGTAGCAGACTTCACACCCCTTACCGACCACAAGCCAGTGGTAAGGTGGAGAGAGTAAACGGTACTATCAAGAACAAACTGGGTAAGATAATGGCTGAAACTGGGTTGGCATGGCCTGAGGCTTTGCCGTTGGTCCTCCATATCATTCGAACCACTCCTAGACCTCCTCTTAATCTGTCCCCCTTTGAGATACTGTTCGGACGACAACCTCATTTGATCGTGAGTCCACAAGACACTTGAAGTGTAATAATGAAGTGACTGTACAATATCCTATAAGAATGAGTAGACAGCTGAAAGAACAACAACAAAAACTAAAAATGCTGTCACCTGGTATGCCAGAGACGAACTGTCATGATGTTGAACCTGGAGACTATGTTATGATCCGCAATTTCTTACGTTCAGGTTGTTTAACAGACCGTTGGGAAGGCCCGTACCAAGTGCTGCTGACCAGTACTACATCACTGAAGGTTGCAGAGAGAGACACTTGGGTCCATTCCACCCACTGCAGGAGAGTCCATAATCCAGAGAAAGTGCAAGACAAAACTCAGACCGACGACATAGAGCTGTCACTTGTGAGTCTGTTCCGGGAGACCTAAAGCCTGCAGTCGAGACACCTGAGCCAGACGTTGCCTCAGAACTATCTTTCCAGCGATGGAGTGGAGGTTTTTGTTTTTCTTTTGTTCCAGGATTTTTCTTGTTTTTACTTTTTCTAGGACATTCTATTTTTGTGAAGGAGGATGGAGGACGGAGGAGAGTTCTGGGAGTGATACGGATGAAATGGGGGCCGAAGAAAAGTTAATAGGATACTCTGAGCAGCCCATTATCAAACTTGGTCCAGGGGTTATGAAAAGGTCTGCTAGCTCAGGAACACGGAGGCAGTGTGAGGGGCTATTGTCTGATGAGTATTGTATCTGCAAGTTCTGCGACTCCCTAGTTGAAGAGAGATGCATCCAACGATGCCAGTCCCCCAGTACTCTGAATATAGGCGGGCATCCTTTGGAGGATTATCACTCCCTGGTGGGTAAGGTGCTAAACCAAACCGAGTGTTGGGTGTGCTCTCACGTGCCTCAAGGGCAGCATAACATAGGACTAGTGCCATTCCCCCTAAACATATCCGAAGTACTCGAATTGAGGGGTGGGAGGCCCATAGAAGGAAGGTACAATAACACTAGGTCCCCTAGTCTGACGCTTCGACAATACTCCATAGGCAGATCTTTGCTGTGCCTAAACATATCTCATGCAAAGTGCCTGGAGAATTGGGAGGCTGACCTATCAGATCAGACAATGGCTCGCCACCCTTATTTTAGAGGAAGACTCACAAGGTCACTACTAGGCAGGAATGTTGATGGAAGTCACAAGTTAGGGCGTATAACCAAACATAAGAAGGTATCCATTGGAAAAGTCTCTACAGATAAATGTGAAAATGTCATTAATGCCGACACGTGTCTAGAGCAGATGAAGACACTAGGCGTGGGTAGTTTTATCAAAACTCTGTGTGATATAATTCATGGGCATACTGTTCTCCCTGAGGATGTGTATTTTGTTTGTGGGAGAAAAGCTTATTCCTGGGTGACTCCGAGTTCCAAGGGCTTGTGTTTCCTAGCTAAACTGGTTCCTGAAATCATGACTATTACTCATGAAGAAATGGTTGATATTCACAAGACTACATCACCACCATACATACACACACAGTATGAACACCGTGGCAAGAGAAATATGATTCCTGGTGAGGAACCCATAGCTACAAAATTGATTAGTGAAACTGCTGGTTTCCAAGTTATGGTTGCTCTAGATTTCACCAGGACCGCTCGGGGAACATTAAACTTTAAATATATCCAAGACCTAGCCAAATTAATAGATAATATCACCGAGATGTATGATGACACTTTCAGGTATACTGGAAGGGAGCTACAAGCGTACAAGAAAGAGTTGGTGCAACATAGACTGGTACTAAATTATCTCACCTCTATTACTGGTGGATACTGTGTGACACTGGCCACCCAGTTCGGTGTCAAATGTTGCACGTACATTACTAATAATACGGATGACCCTAAAGAGGTTATAGACCGGAAGATGGATGCAATTTTGCAGCAGAAATGCGAATTTCGAAAGAGCCATAATTCTTTGTTATATGAGGTCGGGGTAAAAGGTGGTGGGTTGGTTCTCATGGTTGAACCCAGCAAAATGGTTCTCCGGTCTGGGGGAGTGGGTACAGGAAATGATTGCGAGTGTAGGTAAGCTCCTTCTCCTTATACTGGGTGTCATCTTAGCAATTGGTTTAGTTGTCAAATGTGTTCCTACTGTGTTGAAGTGTGGAAAACGGTCTCATAAGAGTAACACTGAGAAAGAGACTGAAAGGGTGGTACCAGATACCGAGATCATGGTCTGTGGAGAAGTATTGTATAATCCTGAACTTGAAACGGTGATGGGGTGATAGTTTATTACACTATCAAAGGGTGGAACTGTCGAAGTCAGCAAATTGGATAGAGCCATTTCAATTAAAGTCTAGCAAACTTTGTTGTCTTTGTCTGAAAAGATGCGTACGGTACGCTACGGCGTACAAGGGCACGCTACGGCGTGAAAGGGCGTGCACATCCACTAAACGTGGCAGCAACAGTAATCGGTCTTTTACCATACATTCACACAGACACGCATACTTATAAAATAGTACACATTAATGGTAGTTGCAACACATAGTCAGTTATGTCGAAATATAGTAGTATTTATATGTTATATCAGAGTTACATGCATATTAGTGAAATACACGGAATGGGTTGAAGGAATAACATCATGAGTGGTATCATACTGAACCTTGTTACATATCCTACTGTTTGGTTCACTCTGCGAGGGAATCGCAGTGTGCATACACAAGTTATGAATGATAGGGAATTATGAACTACTTAAGACTAAGGAATCTTGGCGGGAAGAGCAGAGTATACCCCCTGCTGAGATGACCCCCTCCTTTGAATTCCTTTGTATGAACTGGCCAATGATGACGACCCCTTGGACCTTTCTGAGACCTGGACCAATAGATGCAAGCTATTCCATCTTCATTGTATTACTGTATGTGATTGTGTATATAAGCAGCAGCTCTGGATTCAGAGTGCAGACATCTTGTCCCCAGACTTCAGGATTAAATGACTGCACTGGATCCAGAGCGCCTGCGATAAGTAACTACTGTATTTACTATTACTTCGCTTGAGTATATTTATTCTACTATTTGCGAATAAATCTTTGTGCGTTGGAAACACAACTCGAGGTTCGACAATCGTTATTGGTTAGCGACAATACGCACATAACAACCTACTTCCCCCCCAACATGCCCTGACATTAAATGAATCATACGCACATTTAATAAATACACATATTTCCCCCCGAACAGCCCCAATATTAAATAATTAGTATTCCCATTAAATAATGAAACATATTTCCTCACATATTGCCCCAATATTAAATAATTGGTATTCACAATTAATAAATAGCCCTCCTTCTCCCTAAACTTAGCCCCACATTAAACCAATACCTACCAAATCCCATTTGCATTGTGATTGAATAATGCCATCACACCATCTTAAATTAATACTCATTACTATGACCCACTATTAAATGAAATAGTCCCCATCATCAAATGAATTGGCAACCACAAATAAATTAATATTTCCCACTCACTATTAGACGATTATCATCTAACTTCACCATTAAATTAATACCCAGCCTCCACCCCTACTACAATGAGAGCCCCCCCCCAACACTTGCCTTCTACCATTTGGCTCTGCAGATTTCAGAGGCAAACTCATCTGTCTGCCTTTCTTTATTTCCTTGCTGTCAGCAGACAATTATAGCAGACTGATCTCTAAATAAACTGCAACAAAATCACAGCTATTAAAATATAAAATAGCCTTTGTCACTCTGTCAAAGCATCTTAAAACAATTTTCTTAGCATAGAATGGCGGTCACCCTCCTCCCCACATACTATCACTTCTAAAACAGCAGATGAGAACAGGGGGAAGGGCTATATATAGAAGTTATCGCTCCAAAACTCATGAGATCCAATATTTTACCAGAAATTATGTTTCATTTTCAGATCTGGATTTGGCACACAAATCCCAGTCGTGCTTTGGTTCGACTTTGAACCGTAAAATTCAGATCTGTCAGATATCTGCAAATCTGAACTGCTCATCTCTAATTAAAAGTATTGTAGGTTGAAATCTACATACTAGCAGGAAAAAAAATGTTTCTGTTGGTCATTGATTCATATATTATTAGGTATACTATAAATGTCTTATGCTCTTTTTTGTATTTAAAATGAGATAATTATAAGTATTTGTATTGTATCCAGATTCATAATTTAACTTATTTTAGGGAAAAAAACTGCTTCTCTTTCTCGTGAATTCACTTTATCCTGACACACTCTGCATCTCTGCCTCTGTGTCCTGTTCAAATTCTTAAAAGCAATTGCGATAAATATTTTATAATAAAAAGCGAGTCATGTGTTATAAAGTGTTTTCTTAAATATGTTTGTCTCCCATATACAAGTGCTGAGAAAGCGCTTTTTACAGCGACGGCTTTGGAAGTCAGATATAAAACTTTTTCACATGGATTCCCTTTGAAAATGAAAGGACTAGAGTAATGTTAACGTGTAAATTCTGGACATGAACCATGTGACATGTTGGACATTTGGTAAATGTGTTCTCCAAGTATATTTTCCCATTTATCCTAAGATGAAATCATTGACTGCTGACAGGGCCACCTCAATATTTTTTTAATGAAAACTATTCATTTATATTCTGCTGGTTTCATGAAGTCACAAAGTAAGTAAAATCATGTCCACAACAAACAAAAAACGCTGGTATCTCAAAAATACAGAAGTAGCAAGAATTATTCTATAATGCTATTTTAGCCTATCAATGACAAAGTGTCTTCAGAGAGCTCTAAGCTGCTTCTCTAACAATTATTTCCCTATAATGACACTAGATATCCTGAATTCTTTTTGCTAATGATGGCTCTATCTATGCAAATAGCCAGAGTTTTGAAAGTAACAGTATACATTCACATTAAGTGCAAAAAGTACATTACTTAGCCCCTTATCTTTACATGAAAATAGTCTTCATATAAAAACATATTGAATCTCATTTACTGTTTTCTGCATTTTACACTCCAAACGTATGTGTAAAATCTCTGTTTCAAAAATTGCGGATTTACATATTGTCAAAGTCGTATAATTGGATGAACGAAAGTATATTGGTTAATATTGTTTACCATGCGATTGCGATCAGTACGCCACTTAACATGTGGCACGGCGCAATCGCACGATACAATACGCACACATACACTCTCATTCCCACATTCATATATTTATATATTACATATTTATAATGGTTCCATTCCACAGTGATTTATGAACAGATGGTATTTAGTTTATAGTTATATATAGTAAGGTTATATGTACACTTTAGTGATATTTAAGGTTCAGGTTACAGGAAACATGTCATGTTTAGTATCATTTTAATCCCCATATGTGTCCGCAGTTGTCCGGTTCATTCGCCGAAGGGACCGCACATTGCATACTCTAGCTAGCGATGTTAGGGAATAAATGTTTAAAATGTTACTGACTGTGTATTGTAAATAGACTAGCTTAAACTGGTTTCTGGGTGGGAGAATCATCTGGAGAGCAGACCCCCACCCTTGGAATGGTGACCCCCACCCTTGGAGGTGGTTGTTTGAACTCGCCTATGACCTGCATTACACTGGACCCTCCTGAAGCCTGGACCTATAGAAGCAAGCCACATCATCCGTATTGTTTTCTCTGTAGCACTGAGTGTATATATACAAGCTCCCTGGGACCAGCTAGAGCAGTCATCATTGACCACAGTCTTCTAGGCTGAAGGACTGTTCTAGCTGGATCCAGCAGAGGGCGCAGCGAGCGCAGCGTATGTATGTATGTATTTGGTATTGGCTGTACTGTATTATAATTATGTATTGAACTGCTAAAACTTTTGCTTCTGCTAATTAAATCGATTGTTCTTTGGACCCATAAGAAATCGCTTAGACAATGCTTATTAGAAAATGATAAAATTACTTTAATAATATGTTTGTCGATGGGCAGAATAGATGGACCAAGCGGTTCTTATCTACCATCAAATTCTATGTAAATTCTTTGATTCGGACATATTTCAAGATATGTTCAACTCAAAACTCAGTAGAATTTAGGCATCAGACTTACGAATGCATATACTTGCCCAACGATAGTGTAGAAATATTGTGTGATGGGACTAGACCACACTTCAGAAATAACATCTCTCACTGGCCCTTTAATCCATAGGGATTGCATGGACTGTCCCCCTGGGGCCAGTTCTTCAATTGCACCCGACGGACATGGGGGGAACTTATGGCAAACACATGGTTAAGTACAACACATAACAAAAGCATGGAAGAGGTTAATTTCAGGATGGACAGTGTGCTATTAAAGATCTGGAGGTGGGGAAAGATAAGTGTTTAAGAAGGAGAGACCCAGGGGTTTTCCCATGGAGATGAAAACACTGTGGGAATTTGACCATGGATAAAAGGAGCTACCCCAGGGTGGAAGAGGGTATTCATTATGAGGATTGATTCCTGGAAGGTGCAGGGCTAACTGTGTTGATTTTCTGTTCTCTACCAGCAAACCTGGTGATCCTCATTGTCCTTTACCTGGAGAAGCAGACTGTTGCTCCATCTTGGCACCTGTCATCACATAACGCCATCAGGAGATACGCATTGAGTTCTGGGTAAACTGGTGAGCCCACAGGAGGGGGGAGACTGATACCCAGAGCCCCACAGCACTGGTGAAGAGTTGGTCAAGTGGTAGGAACAGCTAGATACCAAGACTCGCTGGACCTGTTGACAGACTTTTGCCTGTGGAACTTTTATGTGGCTAAGGTGGGTGGGGAATCTTACTGGGACTCCTATTGATACTAATGCTGACCTATTGTTTAAAGTGTGCAGTTTTATATCCTGTTGTTTTGCTGTAAGAAAAGTAAAGATAGCGTTGAATCTTTAGTTCTCCCCCTTTCTGAATTCTGAACCTAAGGGGTGATCGGGTTACCTAGTGAACTTCGGTTATAAAAACCTGGGACCCTCACATATAGCTAGACAGTTTTAGTAATAAATGCAAAAGTTGTATTACTCTTTTCGTGCACAGTATAATGTCATAAAGTGTCATATACACAAGAGAGAATAGTGTCTTCACAGTGTTTGCAATAAATGCGATGGTTGCATTTTCCATATAAAATGTAATTAAATATAATCACCACAACATCCATCGTTTATGAATCCAACAGGAATTTTCTTTCCTATCGTAGTCCAATTCAAAATAACAAATAAGAAATCCAAATAGACAACCTCAATTTGACATCCAATATTTGTGCAATGGCGGATCCAAAGGGATCTGGGCAATCACCCTCCCAAGCAGAGTCAGGCTGTCTGTAGCTGTGCACTGTATACATGAATCTGTTGGCTGAGAGGCAGGAAGAGAATCTATCCCTGAAGCTCTAATTGTGTTTTAAACACAATCAGAGTGGCCGGGGGACTTTCTCCGTCTTCTTATTTCTGCCGACAGGCACATGTAAACAGTGTGCGACCGCTACTGCTAGGAGTGAAAAATTAAGATCTAGGTCTGCTCCTGTATCCGTGATGCTAATGAATGAAGGAACTTACACCTGGGAGGGGTCAGTGTGCAATCAGAAGTGTCTAGATAGTGCTGCTGGTGTCATCATCATTGCCACCACATAACATTATATCATGTCTTTGGTACCTGCAAAAAAACATCTCCATGAAGCATATCTGGGGATGCATCTAAGTATTTATTACACCACATCTCCAGTGAGTATGCTACACTTATGTGTACACACTTTTACTGTACTCAACTAATGTTTGCCTGCCCCCTTCCACCTTTCCAGACGTCAAACGGTCCAGGTCTAATATATGCCCAAACCTACATATATGCATTTTGGAGTGAATGCACAGTACATAAGTGCATATATTTATCCTGCACAAATGGACATACAGACAACTCTAAATAATGCACCTTAGTATATTTATTTCATTTAAACTCCATGTATCATAACTACATTGATCTGTAACAGTTTTACAATATAGTATTTCCTTGCTCCTATTATTGGAATTTGAATAGAGTTAAGTCTTCAAGATTTAAGTACAGTACATGAGACTTGCTCACCATATTTTTATATGATAATGAAGTAAGGCCAGGAGCCTCTGGACTCCTCTCTAGGTTTCAACCATAGTGCACAGCACAAAACTGAGCCCTATTCATTATTAGAAAATATCCAACAACTCGTAGCATTGACAACTTTATTTCTCTAATCAGCTTTCCTTGTTCTTCTTTGCCAGGAAACAAGTAGTACTAGATGCATCTTCTCCCTGCATTGTCCCAAAGGCCATTGTGACACTGACATTATCAAGGTGATGCTCACAATGTGATTCTGAAATAATGATATAATGGCTTTCTGCTTTATTTGTCAGGGTGGCATAAAACATTCACAAATTTTCTCCTTACAAAATCTCTAGCACTAACTACATAGGATTGCACGCTCCTTTGAGCAGGGCCATCTCTCCTCCTGTTTCCACCACTTCTAACTCTGCTCTCCAGCTTGGAAGTCCTCCTCCTTGAAGACCTTCTGCCCTCCGACCCCTCTTGCTTCTCTCTACACCCCTCTGAGGCTCCTCCTGCATCCACGCCCTCCCTCTTGGGCTCAGGCATATGCGGATCTTCCCTCTCCCCTCCCTGCCCCTCTCTCTAGCTGTGCTTTGAGCCTCCTGAGTTACTGTGCTTATTGTTAATTGTACCATGCTGTCTCACCTTATACTGTGATATTGTTTGTCCCTGTTCGGCGCTACGGACAGCTTGTGGCGCCCTATAAATGAAAATGAATACTACTACTACTACTACTAATAATAATAATAATAATAATAATAATAATAAATAGTTCCACTCATTATTAGATTGACCAGCTTCTTCAGAATGAATCACCCTGCCCACAGGAAACACCAGTCATTTAAACCCTCCCCCTAAGTCTGACACGTCCCACCTCCAATAACTTCCTATAAATGAAGGTGCTATCACAGATACTCTGATTGGCTTTTTTTTTTGCAAGGCTTCATAACCACCGCACCCTGGAGCTTGCTAGCTGTGAGAGTTCCTGCTAACTGCTCGTGGTAAATCACTCAATTCACCACACCATGTGAATGGTCTTCACGATCCTAATAGGGATCATTGATCCCTTTTAAAAGCCCAATCTCTACTGTAAACACAGCACTAAGTGAGATGACCATCTGTGTATAAAAACAACCATGTTCTCTCTGTTACAATGTTTATCCCATCAATAACTGTACCTGCTAGACAAAATATTACTGGCGATCATGCTGCTATCAGTTATATGATATTTGTTAGTCTGACAATTACTCTAACATTACAAAACTGCAAGGGAATTAACATATGTAATGTACAGCATCAACAGGTGTCAGTAATTTTAGAGAACAATCTCAAACTTTAAGTCTCTCGCAGTTAAGCCACTGATCTTGAAGAAACGTCTTATTTACTGGTGAGTTTCAATTCCCCTTAGAGAAATTTTGATTAAATTTAACACACACTGTAGCTATTATGTGCCTGCCAGAGGGCATTAATCCTAGTTAGACCTGAAAGGATTTACAATATGGGAGATCGTTTGGTCTGATTAAACTTAATACATGACCAGAGTAGTATTGCTGTGCCATCACTATTAAGAAAATGTAAGCAAAAAAAAACAAAAAACTGCCTGTGTGGAAATAAACAACATAAATTAAATGCTATAAGTAACAAAATATGATATTAAACTGTGTTTGTTTTTATTTTTTATTTAAAATATGTTAAGTGTAACCAGTATCACAACCTAATTTGGATTTAAACATATATAAGCAGCATAAGAAAAATAATGTTTATTATGTCATTCAGGATTCAGCACTACCGCAACATATCCTTCTAAATGTTATTGATTATGGAATTAGGATCACGGTCAGTAAACTAAATCTGGGTTGTGAGTTATCTGCTATAATCCTCTCTGTCTGGCTATCCTCCGGAAGCCACATGTCCAGTAAAAGTGTCTCACTGTTGTCTATTTGATTTTATAGAGTCATGGTGACAGATTGTTCTCAGATTTTCTCTCTGCTTCCCAGTTTAAGCAGATACACTCATTTTTTTTAGAGACATTTCAAACAAAGCGACATTTGGATCCGGTGCTGCAGTTCATTTCAAACAGAGACAACTTACATTTCTAGAAACAACAATTGTATGTGGGTCTCATTTATACTCTATACAGCATTCCCATTGTGTTGTTACCAGTACATTATTTTTTTAGAAAATGGAAATACCAAGTATTGTACCAAGTATTATGCTATAAACTTCAAGCTATAAGCTATATATCCATCCTTAGTTGCCTTTAAAGGAATATAAAACAAACAATGTTTAAATAAGAATGAGTAAATATTACTATATTTGTTCTGATAATTGAGTCACTATGTGGTACTGATCTGTTTCCATCTATAAAAAGTATTTGATTTTACCATATGAGGCAGAAACTATACTTTGTATAGTGCAGTACCACCATCTCAAATAGATGTAATAGATCCTAACATTAAGTAACAGTTCTGGTAACCAACAGTGCACATTAACGTGGTTTTAATTGTGGAACACAACTTAATTTAGTCCAATGTTGTCCACTACTTAGGGTAGACTCATAACAGTGCATTGCTCAGTATAGCAATACTCTAACTTAAACCTTAATGATCTGGCTTTTGGTATCTCCATCTTAAGTCTCGGGGGGAGATCTATCCAAGTGAGGTTTTGTTAAACCACCAGTTTTCAGCATTATTTTTGCTCTTTCAAATCTGCACGATTCATCAAAGGCCAACCCACTGACAAAATAGTGTTTTTCAAGCAGTATAGACATCGCTGTCTTGATTGTTCATAATAAAAATACAAACCGCTTAAATGCTCAAGCTGCAGCTTTGGAATCCGCTGGAAATACAACATAAAAAGAGGTGGTTGTTAGAGGTAAGGTACCTGCTGTGAAATGTGGGAAAAAAAACTCCCTTACCATCTGTAAAGGTCTGTGATGCTTAGCATTGGATCCGGTCCTGTAGGAAGTGACCCCCACCCCAGAGATGTCCGTTACAATACATGACTAGTATGAACTTGGGGCACTACTTTGGGGCATAATATGAACTTGGGGCAGCACTGTGGGGCCTAATATGAACTTGGGGCACCCTATGTACTTGGGGCATTACTGTGGGCCATAATATGTACTTGGTGCACTATTGAGGCATGATATGAACTTGGGACATTACTGTTGGGCATAACATGAACTTGGGGCACTACTGTATGGTATAATTTGAATGTGGGGCATTACTATGGCATAATATGAACTTGGGGCACCACTGTCTGGTATAATTTACTAATGCGGCCCTTCTGTTTGGCATAGTATGAATTGGTGGTGATACTGTGGGACATAATATGATACATAGGTGGTGCTAGACATGCCCCTCCAGTGATGAGCTGCGGCGCAGAGTATCCTTCTTTAGTTTTCTTAGTACACACCCTAATGAAATGTACTGCGCACACCTATGTGTAACAAGTGGGGCATGCACTACCTGACATGCGCGATGTCCCATGCGTGATTGCAGCAAGAGAATAAAAGAAAGTAAGTGTGGGGGAGGAGGGGATAATGTAATGTGGGCAGAGGCTGGAGTTAATAATTTAATGGTGGCGTGGAGGTTAATCACTCAGTGGTGGGTATCTAATGCTTAGTTGAGTATGTGCATAAGATATCTGGGTCTGCGTCAGCAGATGTTGTATTTCTGGACCTGCCGTTGTGTGTATACACAACTCTCTTCTATAATATATTATGGCAAGAGAGGCATTTAGGATTTCATTATTACCCCTGGCGTGGACTTATTGGGGGAATTGATTTAATTTAATGGGGGGTGGGGGTTATTCATTTAATGGCAGTGGGAACTATCAATTTATTGGTGTGATGAAGGCTGAGTCTATTAATTTGATGGTGGGGAATATTTATTGTAAGCGGGTCATGGTGTTGTGGGAGGAAATATGTGTATTTATAAAATGTGAATACTATTGTTTAAATTTAGGGGCACGTTAGGGGGAATAGGCCTATTTATTAAATATGAATGCTATTAATTTAATATTTTAGTAGGTTGGGGTGACATAGGTATATTTTTAAATGTGAATGCTATTCATTTAATCAGTTACACATGCGCAATGCAACATTTCGTGAGCCTCCGCAATCCGGGAGCTCTCCCGGACATTCAGGGAGAGTAGACAAGTATGGTGTTTAGTGACACAAAAAAGTGTGTTTCACATCCAAATCCTAGTGTATAGTTTTTTTCTTTTAATTTGAAAAGGCTATCATGGGGGGAGTTTTTTGTTTTTTGTGTGCGTGTGTGTATGTGTTTGTGGGGGGCGGGAGGGTGGGGGGGAGTGTCCAAGGCAAATTTTTGCACCTGGGCTCACAATTCACTAGTTCCGCCTCTGCTGGAAGCCATTGACTGATGTAGAAATGTGAGCTTGAGTATGTCCATGTCAGCCAGGGCCCGCTTGAACATGTATTTTAAAAAAGTACCTAATAGTAAAAGAAGACATGCAAGAAATCTTGTAACATTTTATATGAAATAAATACTCACCAGACCTCTAATACTCCACATTATTTTTCACTCATAAAGAATATACTTTCAAATCATTACTTTCCTGCACATGCAAATAAGAGATACAAGGTAGCAACTTTATTTGTTGGGCATTTTGAATCTAATGTTTTTTTTTTTAGACTTTATGCATTTCATGAGTACATGAATTCTTCATTTGGGAGTCTCAAGTTTACTCTACAATATCTTTCACAAAATACTATTTTCCTTGATATCATTGTACAGGTAGAACTTAAAAGGTCACACATATCTAATTCTTAATTACAGAATTAAATATTTCAGGATATATTTAATTGTATCCTAAATTTTCAATTTACAAGAAAAGACTAGAGATTTTCACTGACCCCCATGTTTTGGTTTTAGATCTGTAATTTTTAGCTAAAATGTGCTAAAATCACATAATTTTGCTCTTTTTCTGTTCCTACATTATTATTAACCTCAATAACACTAATTTCCAGTCATTTCCAGTTAATTTTGACCACCTCACAGGTCACAATATTATTTTTATACACTTTTGGACAAAGACTGCAGTGAGCTGGCTGGATGCTAAGCGACAGAGCAACAACACAAACACACAATAGTTCATAGCACATCTAGGAAACACTGCCACACAGCAGTGGCAGAAAAGAAAAGTGGTGCAAGATGGAAATATCCTTGGGCCCTCCCAAACATCCTTATGTAAGATATTGAAAAGGACATGTACAGTTTAACAAACCAAGCACTCCAGCGACAAGAAATGACACTTATGTGGCTGAAGTGCTTGGTTTGTTTGGGCCCCTACAAAACAAGCTACCAATAACTTAGCTGCCTTAAGCCCAACAGTGCTGTCAATGAACTCTACATTATTAAACCATGACTGCTTGTGCTGCATCTTTAATCTCCTTCTCCTCTGAGGATACCTCCCTCTCATCCCTGAAGAACTGCCAAAACTTATGTAGACACAGGAATGGATTGGAGTGGCATTAGGTCTTTTTCAGACAGACTGTGACACGGAACATGTGGCCAGCAGGGAATCCATCATATCAGAATATGCTGCATTGAACAGACATTTAAACCAATATATAGATACAGTTGAGGAGACTGTACTTAAGTTAAAACGTGACCCATCGGATGAGATCCCGAATTTAAGAGAGCTTGTACACGAGAGATACACTGCACTTCAGAAGAATAATACAGAAGAGGCCCTGAGGCAGGACAATAAATATGTCCAGTTTAAAGAACAGCTAAAAGACCTGAGAAAATAAATGGGTGTGTCACCGGCCCCTGCAGACAAAGCTTTGGAAGATGAAGAGGAGGAGATCACCGTCATCCAGAGCGCTGAGAATTTCACCTGTCCTATAACACAGTTGGAGATGATGAACCCAGTGAAAAACAAAGCATGTGGTCACACGTACGAGAGACAAGCAATCGAAAGGATGTTTGAAAACAAACTTCAGAAGGGTAAATCCGCCAGATGTCCCAAAAAATTGGCTGTGATCACTCTGACATGAGTATATCGGATCTTGTTCCAGACAATGCACTAAAAAGAGCCATTAACATTCACAGCAAAAAGCAAGGACGTCACTGAGCTTTAAATTGGCCCCAATCCCCAAAAAATTAAAACATGGCTAGGTACCTGTGACGTAAAGTTCACATTACAAACACTTTGTGCAATACTGATGAAACTACAGCAAAGTGGAAGGTTTGAGTAATACATATACACGTCTATATACACATCCATGCTAACATTACTTCTGCAAGCAATGTTGTTCTTTGTTAATAAAACTGTTGTCTTTATACCGTTAAAAATTATAATCCTCCACCATTCTTTAGATATTGATAGTAGGATAAGGTGGAGTTACGGCAGAGGTGCCACGATTTTTGGGCAATTCTTTTATACCAAACCAGATGTCAAAATGTTCTGCTGAATCATATGTATCATCCCTGGGTCTCTTGGAAAAGCTTAGTTTTTTCCTGGCAGCAGTAGCCCGAGAAACTGAAGGAGGGGACGCTGTCGTGTCACGTACCACTTCAACTGTCAACTTGCTCACCAGGAGCTCATTGCATCTTTTGTGATCTGGGACAATTGGAAAGAAAGAGAAGACATAGCTCTTAAACCTAGGATCAAGAGTAGTCGCCATTATATAGTGATCCAATTTCAAGATGTTGATAACTCTTCGATCCTGGCAAGCGAAGCGATTAAAGTACTTCATCTACAAGCGTAATTGATTTGTTTCATCTCCTCCTTCAATTTCTCTAGCTGCTTTTCCAAAAGTCTCATTAGGGAAATCACTTGAATCAAGCTAACAGTGTCTGAACTCATTTCACAGGTGATTACTTAGAGTGGTTTCAGCACCTTGCACAACGCGGAAAGTATTCTCCACTGCGCTGGACTAAAGTACATTCCCCCTCAAATTCTATTCTTCTTACAGCTGCTGCAATTTCCTACATGCTGCTGCAGAATGGCGAAAATGTCCTGAAATTTTTCGGGCCACAGACAGCATAAACAAGTGGTTAAAATCTACTTACACATTTGTTGATTGCTGCAGCCTCTTTGCTCCTTCTTCCTACAGTGGCAGCGGGAACATCAGTGTGACGTCAGGTCACACAATCATCTGACAGGGGGAGGGGGCGAGTCACATGATCGCAGGACTGCGATTGCATTTGACAGATGCCTGGCTGTCAGTGACGGACGCCGGGGAGGACAGCGGCGCCCCCAGGTGAGCCGGGTGGGCTCCGCCTACATAGAAAAGGCGTTGTGACCGCAAGGCAGCGGGGCCTATGGGGGATTTACCCGGTATCCCGGTGGGCCAGTCTGACGCTGCCTGGAAATCTGAGACAATATAGAATGTTGAGGAATCATAGATTTTTTAAAACCAGAGAATAAATAAATGGATCACAGAGCAATCTGGCCTAGTGTTCCCATACCATCTTTAACTCCCAAGCATCAATAAACAGAACCGTCTAACTCTTTAAGTTATTGTTTATATATGCAGTGCAGCTTATGTGAAGTACATCAAGCAATGCAATTGCAGTTATTTGTTATGAAATGACCATAACAAAATTTAATAAGCAAAACAATTGCAATTAAAAATGATGAGAACAAAACTATATGTATGCATAAGTCAAAACATCCATAACACATTTGGTATCACACTCACTAATGAGCATTGGCAGAACACCAAAGTCTGATTATTATAAGAATCACCATCAACATTACAGCATATTTTTTTAATAATAGCATTTTATTTGTTCACTTGTGGACTTTTCTATTAATATAGGAGAAATAATTTAATAATGAAAATCAATGTTAAATTTAACCTTAGACGTAATTAACCCTTTCATTCAATCCTCTTGTGCTTTGAAATACAATACTAGAATTGCATTCCACATTCATGAGTTAATTTATGTCATATTCATCTAACTCCTTTGCTTTCTGCATAGATGGTAAATTTATGGCGGTGTAGTACCAATTAACGGTATTGACTACCTCGACAGAGGACAGAACGACATGAGGAGTGCGATTACCTAGTACACCGACCTTCCAAGAAAACTACTGATCGCAATCCAGATGACTTCATATTCCGATTGGCTGTCTTGTAGACTGCTGAAAATGACGTGATTAGAAACACCAACTTCCCTTAAAGCGGTGCTGGATGGATCCGCCTGTAATTTATTTCCTGTAAGTATTATCTTAGGGGTTAGGGGTGTTAGGGTTAGGAGTTAGGGTTAACCCTAATACTAGCCCTAACCTTAACTTTAACCCCTAAGATAATACTTACAGGAGCATTTTAGCTCACCTTCATTTCTACGGGGGTAATATCTCTCAATCCTCCTCTGCGGGGGTATTATATTTCACCCCCCTCTTTGGGGGTAATATTTCTCAACCAATCCCTTCAATGTTTGCTGCCTCTCCTTTTTATCATCCTGTCACTTTCTGAGGTAATTTATCACTGAAATTTGTCACTAGTATTATGTTGGTGATGTTGTACTTTGGCCCCTAGTGACAGCAGGCAATGGACCAGCTCCCCAGATTACAAAGGGGGTCCTAGGACTTCCTCCTCTCTACCCTGGCCATTCCTTTCCACACAAGTTCTGATACCCTTAACCCAGCCTGATTTTGCTAAGCAACCCTCCTGGTGCGTCTCCTCTGGGTCCTAGTGACGGGCTACACATTCAGTCACTGGGAGGTGTGAACAACAACACCAGAGAGGGTGTTACATATATATACCACTGGGTTAGGAAAATGGATAAAAAACACTATTGATAGCTCTGACGTCCTGAACAAACCTATAAGTGCCCAATCACTGTATCAGCTTGGTCTGAGAAATGGAGAGAGAATAAATATGATGGCTTTACGACAGATTTTGAAACCCTGATTTTTATTAGACACTAAATAGGTTAGCCAGATACTGTGACTGCACACATCATAATAGAACCTGACAGAGATATGCGAATTAGTAGGCTGCTGTTATGATACTGGTATTCCAACTCTAAGACCTGCAGAACCACCTTGCAAAGGTCTTCACCTATAGCAGCCACTATTCTTGTAGAACACGAGTTGCTAAAAAATACTTGGGTGTCAGCAGTTCTTAGCTCTAGCTAGTGCAGGCTTTGGTTGTGTCACCAGCTAAGAGATAGCTACTAGCTGCTTTTTGCGAGGCTGAGCAGGGAGGCGCCTAACGTACCCCCGGTGTTCACCTGGGATCCCCTCAAGGGATTTTGGGCTTTGCTGTAGGAGGGTGCACAGGTCGCGGTTCTCTGAGTCAGCCATCAGCGTAATAACAAAGTGAATAGAGCGTAGTCAATCAATCTGGGTCGGAACCAATCGGGCAGCGAGGTACAAGGGGAGATCTGAAGAATGATCACAGGCAAGCCAGGAATCAGGAAACCAGAACAAGCAGCAAGGAACCAAAATGAGATCCAAGGGAAGGTCAGAGGAGATAGCCGGGTCACAACAGGAGCAGTGTCTGAATACTAACAAGGTGCTGGAGCAGGATGGAACCATTACTCTGGCACTCTAGTGGTGGCAGAGACTGCTTTAAATACATATCCAAAAGCCCTGATTGGAGTGTAGGGGCATCGGCAATCAGAGATGCTGACCTTAGACAAGTGAGGCGTCCCATTGCCTAGCAATAGGACGCAATGCTTCTCTACGCATGCGCGCGCAGCGTGACCCCCAGCGGGAACCTGGAAGCGTCCCGTTGCTAGACAGTGATCGGGGCGAGGCAGGTAGCCGTCTCCGGCACTTAGTGACAGTGCGGAGATGGCGCCTGACAGGTTGACAAGTATCAAGCATAGAGGACTGTAACAAAGTTACCTGCTTCACGCTCCAGGCTCCAGCACTGTCCCATTCTTTCTGATCCCGGCACTTCTGGGTAGTGGGTCAGATATCCCGTCTGTTGGGGCGGGTGTTTTAAATTACATCCACTATTTAGACGCTGCACTGACATTTAGCCTGTGTCAGTGGAACGTTGTTGCTGAGCATCTGACTCCCTGCTTTGCTGCCCTTTTGGTTGTTCTTCTTGCTCTCTCTGACTGCTCTCTGCTGAATTCCTGAGTACCGTCCTGTGCCTGTCTCACCACGTATTTCTGGATCTTCTGTGTCCTGAACTAGGCTTGTCTGACCACGCATTTCTGGATCTTCTGTGTACCGAACTAGGCTTGTCTGACCATGCATTGCCGAATCTTCTGTGTACCAAACTAGGCTTGTCTGACTATGCATTGCTGGATATCCTGTTGTCCCGAAAGCCGGATTATGGGAATAGTCCTGATTGCTGCTAGAGTGACAGGTTATCCCCAGAGAGGTACGGAGTCTAACGGGGGAGAGGTGTTCTCCAAAGATTTCTGCAAGGGAATATGGCCTTGGCTGCTCTCCACCGCAGGTCCCGGTCTTCTAGGGGGTGCAGAGCATCGAATGCGCAGAACCACAGAGTAGTTGTTAGCCAGAACAATAGTAGAGGTGAAGAGATGCACGGCAGAGTGCCGGAGCACTGAGCTCCACACAGGTGTATATCTCTGGAACAGAATCGATGATGAGCGATGCTCTGCAGTGATTCTACAGGTCTTGTTTATGAGGGAAGCTGAATCAATATGGTGGTGAAGCAATGAGCTGCAGAGAGCAATAGCACTGAGATCCAAACAGGTGTTATAACGCTGGAACAGGACCAATGATGAGCGATGCTCTGCAGTGATAATGCTGGGAAGCAATGAGCTGGACAGGTAACTGCTGAGAAGCGATGAGCTGCACAGGTACAACTGGAAGCAGTAAGCAGCACAGGTATGGCTGAGAAGTGGTGAGCTGTACAAGTACTGCGAAGAATCAGTGAGCAGCACAGGTATTGCTGAGTAGAGATGAGCTATACAAATAGTTGCTGAGAAGCAGTAAGCAGCACAGGTATTCTGAGCTGCACAGGTAATGCTGAGTAGTGGTGAGATGCACATGTAGATGCTGAGAAGCAGTAAGCAGCACAGGTAATCTGAGTAGCAACAAACTGTACCATCCAAAAATGTCAGGAACAAAAGGAGTCAGAGGAAATGCATCCTATCAGATAGAGAGACCTGATGATCTGACACCCATTAAAGGGAGGAGGGCCCTTATAAAGAGAACTGGATGCAGATGATCCAATCACTGCGGAGCAGAGGTTTTGAAGATTGCCAGGGAAACGCATGCGCAGACAACTAGGCAAGATGGCGTCCGATGATAGAGGAATGCCAGACTGAACAGCAGAAGGGAAACCAAAGCACACAGTGAACCACACGGGGCGAAACTGGTGAGATGCGTGATACCTGTGTATCGAACTTGGCTTGTCTGACTACACATTGTTGGATGTCTTGTGTACCGAACCTAGCCTGTCTCACCATTCTGTGATTGACCACTGGTGTACCAAATCCTAGACTGTCTGACCACTCTATGCCTGACCACTCCTGTACTTGATCCTTATCCGCATAACCACCCTGTGTTACACCCAGTGTTCCTGCCTTCAGTTGTTGCTTTATTTCCTGAGTACGCCTTCCACCCTTTGGACCTTGTGTTACATCCTGAGACAGTCCAGGGGGCCGCGACCTGAGAGTTCTCGGCAGCTAAGTCCATCCCTTGATGAATACATGAGGAACTTGTCTGCCAGCGTTAAATTGGAGTTAGTGCAGATTCCTGTCCCACAGAGCGTAACAAGGACATGACATGGGCAGGTCCAATGAGAACAAGCACAAGTGTTTAACAAAATTCCAAAGAGAATAGTGCACAAGAGAAGTGTCAGGCTGAGTTCTAGCAAATTTCATAATACAATCTAAAGGCTGTGGCAGGCAGAGTTCAAGCAAAGTCAAAAATTTAATTCAAAGGTCTGGGCTTGCATAGTACGAGCAAAATCCAAAAATCCAAGCAATGGTCAAAATCCAAAACCTAATCCAATACCACCTAATCAGCAAGGTAATAATTAGAAGCCAAAATACTGATGTGACTGAGGCTCACAACAGCTGCACAAAATAATGATGCAGTCCTGCGTCTCTGCCGCATCATAACAGCTGTGAGGATTTGTTATCTATTGCTATAGAGGGGGAGGATGACAGGACAAGGGACCTCTTGTTGGGTCTATAAGTAAGGACACTGACTATTCCAATGACTTATTTCCTCCCAAAAAATGCAAGTTCCTTTAAAGGTTTGCCTCTGCTCAGGCAAATACTGTCTCTCTGTGTGATCCTCCCTACCTCATCATTTATCCTACCCTTTCCCTCATTCTATATTCCATGTGGAAAAATTTTACATAAGCAGAGCCATGAGCATTGCTTTAGCAGCTGCTTTCTTAGTCTCTTGTGTACTCATGTAATGTTTCAAAAAGGAGAAGAGGGAGAGAAAAAGTGTATAAAGGGCACTCTTTTCTATATGTCAATAAAATGCTGTTAAAGGAAATATCTTTATTAAAGTAGAAGTATAATCTTAAGCAAAATAATTTGAAAACTTGAGTGAATGATTAAATGAACCAAATAAACTCGGTGAAGAGAACTGTTAATAAGTAGTAAAAAAACTACTGTGCTGTCTCACTGTGTGTCAATAACTATGAATTGTAAATGAGTTGTAGAAATGTTATATTCATCAAATAGGATCACAGCGTTTAATATATATGGTATAATGATATCTCCTTATATTGGGTTAGATCCTTATTGATGTGTAGGTATATGTAGTCAATACGACACTATGTGTCCATTCCTACAACTATGTTTCTCCTCACAAATATCACTCATAGGGGTGGCACTGAGAACTATATATATAGCTTGTTGGGCATATATTTTAATGTAGTCAAGTTCATTCATAACCAACTCTCCAGTACTATTATGTGGCTGGATAGGTTAGGTGCTATTTCCCCAAACAGTAATAGTTCTAAAACGCCTCTTTTCTGCTACCAATATAGCGCTGAAGTTCAGCTGTGCATTTTGTCAGGCTACCTACTAGAGGATGTCTGTATCATACAGTTGACCTGCTATTGTATTAATGTTCAGGTACTTGAGGGAGTCCCATGTTGCCCTCCTTGAGAATTATTGTGGCATATGTTCATGCAATAAATGTATGATACTCTCTAGGTACCTAAAACTATGCCCAGCGTATAATGCCTGTACTATTGGAAGAGATAACAAGTATAAAGCTCAACAAATAATAATGTTTATTGGATAAACCACAGTGAGCTCATCTAAGCCAACGCGCGTTTTGCTAAGAGCTTCGTCAAGGCAACCCGATGTCTGGTAACGATTGGCTATTTAAGCGTGTAGTTACGCCCCTTAATGATGTTCAACCAATCCCAATACCAGCGTCATCAATGTTGGGGCCAATCGAGTCATTTCTTTGTGTCATGTGATCTCACTCGGGATCAGTCCACTCCCGCTGTGGGTATGTAACCATAGCAACTGTCTAAAACAAAACGGAAATGATTCCTATACATAATAAGATCAAGGGTATATTGTCATACAGTCTAATTGGATATGTGCTAACAGCAGCACATTCTCAGTGATGAACAATAAAAACTGATTCATATAATATGGTTATATAATATTTAAGGGGTGTCACGTATCCATCCATATACAGGGAAATACAGGAATGTATACCTAGTCATCAGATCCAATCTGGTAAGTATTGTTGGCAAGAGCTTTTCCAAAATTAGGCTGGTTCATTAAGTATATTACAGAAAGTATTACTGTAATAAAAGATTTTGATTTAGATCTCCAATCAGTGATCAAATAATCTTATGGTCAATAATCGAGATCGAGGAACAAACAACACTACAAAACGAGAAAGACACGTAGGGGGGGAAGAAATACAGACAAAAAGAGGAAAGCAATGCAGGAACAAGAGACTCCCTACAGTGCACGGAGGAATTACAGAAGAATGAGATTTTAGATGATGAATTGAGAATCATAAATCTCACTGATAAGCATCTTAGCCCAACCCATATTAAATTACTCAGTAAGGGCTTATCTTTCTCACCGTCACAACCTTTGGATAGGTTTGGATGGGAGAGAGACTTAATGCTTTTCTCTAGGAAACTACTTTTGAGAAAATTCTTCTCCAACCGTTCTAATAATACTGATAGCCCTACTGTATTGCAACAGGACTCAATAAGTCCTGGTATTTTTAACACGGAAGAAGAAATGAATGCACTCCATATATTGGAAGAATTAAACGATACTAGCCAATCTTCCACTGTACAACTTGAAGTTCCTAAGTTTAGGAAAAAATCGACCTTCCTACCTGATGGGGCTATCTGCCCACAAATTAAGATTTTTAGAGAATTAGTCTCCAAAGATTTAGATCGACTCTCCTTAGAATCTTCCAAAAATAAACGACATGAGGGAAATATCAGTAAGGAGGAAAGAATAATATTAAAGGAAATCAAGAGTTGGAATGATACTATTATAAAACCCTCTGACAAGGGAGGGAATATTGTTCTCTGGCCAAAGGTACAATATTTCAGAGAAGTCTATCAACAACTAAACGTTATGAAATGTTACCAACGCCTTATATTTAACCCAATATCCAATTATCTCTCGTCGTATAGTAGACTTATCAAACATACATATGATGAAGGAATCATTACTAAAGAAGACTATGAATTTTTAGAGGTCTTACACCCCAAAATACCGGTGTTTTACATCCTACCAAAAGTTCACAAGAACGAACAAAATCCTCCAGGGAAACCGATTGTATCGGGAATAAACAGCCTCACTGAAAAAGCCAGTATTTTTGTGGATTTCCACCTACGTAAACATGTATTGAGCCTTGATTCATATGTGAGAGACACTTTGGACGTACTATCAAAAATAAGTAACATCACAGTCACTGCGTCTACGAAATTGGCTTCACTAGATGTTGAATCTTTATATTCAAATATAATACACAAGCAAGGAATTAAAGCGGTATGCTATTTTTTGAACATGGAAAGACATGAGAATTTTAATGACTTTCTGATACTGCTATTACAATTCATACTGACGAAAAACTATTTTCTCTTTGAGGAGAAATTTTTCCTCCAGGTACGTGGGACGGCAATGGGGACAGCATGTGCCCCCACATACGCAAATTTATTCCTAGGCTGGTGGGAAAGGGAACATGTTTTTAATCCCCAGAATGATAATTACACCAATCATGTCATCTTATGGCTACGCTATATTGATGATGTTTTTATACTATGGGATGGACATGATTCCCTTTTCCATGATTTTATCACATGTCTTAATGAGAATGATCTGAATTTAAAATTAACTTCGGAAATCGATAATATCAAAATTAATTTCCTGGATCTTACCATCAGTAAAACCGAAGATGGGAAATTAAGTACAGACATGTACAGGAAAAAAACTGCAACTAATAGCCTACTATACTTTACGAGTTCCCATTTTCCCCCAGTCATCAAGGGAATTCCCAAAGGGGAACTATTAAGGGTTAAAAGGAATTGTTCGGATGTGGGGGTCTATGAATATAGATCCAACGAACTTAAACAGAGACTAACTAATAGAGGGTATAGCAGAAGAACTATTAAGAAAGCTGAAAAAGCAGTAAAAATAAGAGATAGAGAATCCCTTATTCACATGCCACCAAAAAATAGGAACCAAGTAACCAATATGCAAACCAGGATGATAGGTACTTTCTGCACAGAGTGGAAAGATATCAATAAGATCTTTCAGAAACATTGGCACGTATTGTTACTGGATGAAGACTTAAAAAACATTCTAGAGGACAAAGTATCCATTACATGGAGACGCTCTAAAAATTTGAGAGATAATCTAGTACACAGTTCTCTCCAAACACAACGAGATCGAATATCAGATAGACCAAAGGGTTGTTTGAAATGTGGAATATGTAAGGCCTGTCAATATATAGTGCAAACAAAAGAGTATACGGACAGATTCTCTAAGATTTGGAGGATCAATCAATTTATGAACTGTAACACATGCAATGTGATATATTGTTTAACTTGCACATGTAACTTACGGTACATAGGAATGACAAGCAGACCACTCAAAAGAAGGATCCTTGAACACGTCGGTAATATCAAGAATGCATGTAGGGACAGGACTAACATGAGACCACTAACTACAGTAGCTAGACATTTTTATAACTATCATAATAGGGATCCAAGATCTCTTACTGCATTCGCGATGGAGCAAGTTAATTTGGGCCTCAGAGGAGGAGACATACATTCAGAGCTCCTCAAACATGAAACTAAGAAAATCTTCCTAATGGGAAGTCTAATTCCTCATGGCCTAAACGATAATAGTAATTACATGCTTTTCACCTAAAAGATCGATCCAATTTTGGAGAATAAGTATATTATTAGTATATTGGCACATGTGCAACATACAATATTAAATAATAAGATTACAAGAGTATTACCTTAAAGGTTAGGTCATGAATATTAGGGGGATATAGCAATAAAAGGGTAGATCACTTTATCGGAATGTAGACATACACTATTTTCATACAATAAATTGGGGAAATATTCCCATTACACTCAACATAGGTACTGCTACATTAATTTAGGCATTTAGATTAATAAATGAATAGTAATAAATGCTATACATTTGAATGATAAACTATAAGGAGTTATATTATAGCACTTTAACGTCACGTGGTCCAACACAGTTGTACCTCCTAAGCTTTATTTTCACAAGTTAATTCATTATTTTATAATATTTAGAACACAGGCACCTTTCTTTTTCCTTATGTTTAATTTTTATTATCCTTCTTCTAGGGTTAACCTCACTTATAAAGTCACGTCTTTAGGACACATTACTAGGTATCCAAACTTGGATACTCATATCAACATAATTCTTTATATCAATTAATAATAATCACAGATAATTTACATTATATGTTATAAGACACTCAGGGATAGGAATGACTTTTTATAGTGAATAAGCCAATAATGTAGATTGCAAATTTATTTCAATTATGCAGTATATAAAAATTTATTTAAGGGTTTGCGACTTTATTCCCAAGAATATTAAGTATTACATCTATTATATTTTATTGATTGAATTACACCGCTCAAATCATGTAAACTATATATATATAAATTAAAAATTAAAAATTATTTATGATTATTGACCATAAGATTATTTGATCACTGATTGGAGATCTAAATCAAAATCTTTTATTACAGTAATACTTTCTGTACTATACTTAATGAACCAGCCTAATTTTGGAAAAGCTCTTGCCAACAATACTTACCAGATTGGATCTGATGACTAGGTATACATTCCTGTATTTCCCTGTATATGGATGGATACGTGACACCCCTTAAATATTATATAACCATATTATATGAATCAGTTTTTACTGTTCATCACTGAGAATGTGCCGCTGTTAGCACATATCCAATTAGACTGTATGACAATATGCCCTTGATCTTATTATGTATAGGAATCATTTCCGTTTTGTTTTAGACAGTTGCTATGGTTACATACCCACAGCGGGAGTGGACTGATCCCGAGTGAGATCACATGACACAAAGAAATGACTCGATTGGCCCCAACATTGATGACGCTGGTATTGGGATTGATGGAACATCATTAAGGGGCGTAACTACACGCTTAAATAGCCAATCGTTACCTGACATCGGGTTGCCTTGACGAAGCTCTTAGCGAAACGCGCGTTGGCATTAGCTGAGCTCACTGTGGTTTATCCGATAAACATTATTATTTGTTGAGCTTTATACTTGTTATCTCTTCCAATAGTACAGGCATTATACGCTGGGCATAGTTTTAGGTAGCTAGAGAGTATCATACATTTATTGCATGAACATATGCCACAATAACTCTCAAGGAGGGCAACATGGGACTCCCTCAAGTACCTGAACATTAATACAATAGCAGGTCAACTGTATGATACAGACATCCTCTAGTAGGTAGCCTGACAAAATGCACAGCTGAACTTCAGCGCTTTATTAGTAGCAGAAAAGAGGCGTTTTAGAACTATTACTGTTTGGGGAAATAGCACCTAACCTATCCAGCCACATAATAGTACTGGGGAGTTGGGTATGAATGAACTTGACTACATTTAAATATATGCCCAACAAGCTATATATATAGTTCTCAGTGCCACCCCTATGAGTGATATTTGTGAGGAGAAACATAGTTGTAGGAATGGACACATAGTGTCGTATTGACTACATATACCTACACATCAATAAGGATCTAACCCAATATAAGGAGATATCATTATACCATATATATTAAACGCTGTGATCCTATTTGATTAATATAACATCTCTACAGCTCATTTACAATTCGTAGTTATTGACACACAGTGAGACAGCACAGTAGTTTTTTTTACTACTTATTAACAGTTCTCTTCACCGAGTTTATTTGGTTCATTTAATCATTCACTCAAGTTTTTAAATTATTTCGCTTAAGATTATCCTTCTACTTTAATAAAGATATTTCCTTTAACAGCATTTTATTGACATATAGAAAAGAGTGCCCTTTATACACTTTTTCTCTCCCTCTTCTCCTTTTTGAAACTAGTATGCCATAAAGTGTAGGAGCACCTCCCCATATGAGAGGATGATATGATATCCGCAATATAATAAGGGGTTCAGCTTGGTGCGGTGAAATCTGTCCTATCTACTCATGTAATGTGTAGCAACATGGAAAATCGCTTGCCAACCTGCAGCATTAGTTTAAAATAAGGTTTGGAGAGGTGGTACAAGGCTATTTGTTGATGCTTTATATTCAGAATTTACTTATGCAATCACCCAAAATATAAATTCCTGGATCTGCTGGAGGCCAATTTGCTCTTCACACAATAAGACATCCCTCCAAAAATGTACAAAAGATCAGTAACTGACCATAGAAATTAAACTACTTTAGGATCGCCTCCTAGTTGGGCAATCTTCTTTAATTGGTGTTAGGAACCCCTCCAGCCGGCACAACACAACCTGGAGTCTACTCTGCCAGTCAGGTGTTCACTGGAGCCCCTGATGGTGGGGACAGACTGGGCTGCAGACTGCCGGAGGGTCGTGAAGTGTGTACCGGCTGGGGAGAACCCAGGCAAGCGGAGTAAAAGTCCAAGCAGAGGTCAAGGGCCGGCAGCAGGTAGAAATTCCAATAAACAAGCCGAGGTCAAGGGTCACGAGAAACACAGGCAGGGTCCAAATCCAGGCAAGGGGTCATACACAGGGAAGCAGTCCAACAGGTTTTCACCAATACAAGGCAGGAGCAGGAGCAGATTAAGCTGACAGGTAACTGGACGCTATAACCGGCAGGGAGGCTAAGCCCTCCCTGCCTTATATACCGACTTTGACCAATCAGGGCTTAGCCCTGAAATGCATCCCAGGTGTGCTACCAATAATAATTAGCCCGCAGGCTATTCTAGCGCATGCGCCCAGCTGCCTCAAATATACAAAGAAGGTTTGGTATTTTATATATGGATTGCAGTCAGACAGTGTGATATTTGACTCCACAGGACCTGATCAGATGGTTTGCACACCATAACAGGTCTGTTAGCATCCGTTTGTTGAGGCACCTGAAATAAACCTTTTGTCCCTTATGGTCAGCCTGACACAGGGAGATAGGTAAATGATAAAAGCAGCAGGCTAAAAGCAGCAGGCATCTCCAGTGGGTCACAAGGTTTTACATGGACAAGCCCAAATATAGTTCAAGATCTGGTCACCTCATTTAAGCTCCCATCACACATGGACTCCTCAATTCATACAATAAGTGTTCCACACACAAGTATAACCTGCAGTACTACCAGGGGCGGGCTGGCACGGGGGGCAGGGCGGCATCGGTTCCCCGGGCCGCTCAGTTTATCCATTGTTAGGGCTGGCCACCCGCCGAGCTCCCCCTCCCCCGGCTGCACTATAACCTAATTATTACCGGCGGCCGTCATGTGATGCGGCCGCCGGTAATAATGTCATGTGACGCGCCTGCCTCAGCGCACAGGCGGTCACGTCACATGACACGCGATGCCGCCGCGTCATTGATGACGCGGCCGCATCACGTGTGCGCCCCCGGGCTGCATCTTGCCAGCCTGCGCCTGAGTACTACCTTTTTATCTTCAAATAGCATATCTAATACAAATGACAAAACATTACAAAAAACAAACTGATCATTCCGGACTTAACTGGCAGATAATGTAAGATCAGGATTTAAATGGGAGTCAGAGGGAAGTCACTGGCAAAACCAATGAAAAAAATTCTCTTTCCTAGTGGTAGTCCTGGGTTTGACTCAGAATGGTCCAATGTACTGGTTCTCCTCAGCTGTACTACAAATAACTTTTAATGTAATCACCATAACTGGCTATGACTGTGACTGGCTCCCACAGTATATATTGCCAGGAACCACGTTGATTGCTCTCTATCTCATACTCTATTTTCAGATTGATAACTTGATCTCAATCACTGGAAGTGTGTATGTGAGTATCAGATTACACCTGTCTATGCCATCTCAGAGGAACATGTCTGCATCAGGCCATATAGAGAGAAAGGTGTCTATTGTAAAGAGATTAAGTTTGATCAGCTAAAAAAACTCCAAAGCATGTTTTCAAATCAGGAAACTATATGATTAGTAATATACTGTGAATGCATAACTATCTTTCTTGACATACATAATGGACCACACTTAGCCCAAATTGCACAACTTTGTGTTCAACTCATGAAAAATACCATCTAGTCTCAATCAAATGAGCTGCTATCACTTCTATCAAATTGGTTGTCATGATTTTGATGAAATCATAACTTTCAGTGCGTTATTGAACAGATATGATGCCTAAAGTATTCTTCCTACAATTGATTCAAATTATGCAATCAATTGAAGCATCTTCAGGGGAGTCAAATTGCACAGCTTGAGCACCAACAAGCAACATAAATTATTCCCATAGACGCAGAGTATGTGAATAAAGATTTTAGCTATATTGAAGGTAGCAAAATCAGACCACATAGATAAGTTGTAGTATACAGTAACTTAATTGGTATTAGTGCAACAATTTACTTATCAAATATAGTATAAAAAACTATGTATGTGTGCACAGAAAATCTTCAGAAAAGTAGAAAATAGCAATAAAGTAAATTGATGATGATCCGGATATAATCCTTTTAGCGTTTGATTAGCTCATTATGTCCTCCTGTATCGCTTTTTATGTGAATCGCGATACAATTTAGTGTATGATACAGTTTCAACACATTTCACCTTTTTAGATTAGGGGCTTTTTCATGGATAAGTTAAATCATGTATGTGAGCCGGCAGGTGTAGAACTTTACATCTAGCTAAAATCTTTATTCAAATACTGTGCGCCTAGGGGGATTAAACCAATTACCCATTACTATTAACCTAAATGAAAGGTCATTGGGTTTTCCTTTCTCTATTTCACTTACCTCCCTGCAAACAGCAGCACAATACACACAACTTTGCCCACTAAAGGTAGCGCAGACAGTCATTCCCCTTTACATTTATCATAAATTATTCTACTGAATATCAACACTTTACATGAGAACTGTTCCAACTTCTTTCACAGTTTTAAGGCACTTTCTAAATCAGTCTATTTTGTTATGTTAATGCTTAATGACTATGCAATTCCTCTTCTTTATGATCGTAAAGTCACTTGAGTTTTCACTTATATAGGGGCGGGTCTATTTAGTGCCACGCCCCCTTTCCCACTGCTAGCAGTAGCGGGCTGCCTGCGGCAGCACACTATATACATGTCCCTTTGGGTAAAGACAGACGGGCAGAGGATGCTGCCCATCTGCGCTGTCAACATGACACGTATATAGTGTGTGGCTGCAGGCAGCCTGTCCCTACTGAGGGTTGGGGACAGTTGCCCCGATCGCCCCTATCTGGATCTGCTACTGCTTATCATCAGGTGGTGTGTCTTGCCAAAAGCAAGGAGAACCTTTTCAAATTGCTGTTTCTGTTCTTTTATACGTAAGATAAAGGCCCATCCCATATTGTCATGTAATCATTTTTAACATACTGTATATGAGGATAGATTGTATAATTTGTAGGCAAAGCACACAAACATTTCATCTCATTTTTATTTAAAATGACCGACCTTGGCAAGAGAGTCAAAGACACCAAAATATGTGACAGGTGGAAATATGTGGATTCCAACATATCTGAAAACACAAGCTATGCACTTACTATAGCTCTGACTATAAACTGCTCTGCTTGTACAGCTCTCAATGCCTTGCTTTTGCATCAGTGTACCTAGATGATCTGGTCAGCGCTTGTGAAAGTGTATGCCTATTCTTCGCTCTCAGGAGAGGCCTCTGAAAACTAGATATACTGCTAAATAACCCTTAGAGGTACACCTGGGCAAGAGTCTTTTTTTAATCTGATTTTATGCTATGAATGTTCAAAGTGTCTCTACTCACGACATCGTATTACTGTGGTTGCCATGGTAATGGAATGACAGTTAGCAAACTATACATCATTAATAGCAGCTTGAATCAAAAAACAAATACATGCATCCTCTTACAGGTAACCAGTGTCACCTATGTTAAAAAAAACCACACCTCATTTTTAGAGTGGAAGACACTCTTTGAAGGAAGTCAAAAAAGCAAGCGAACCATTGTACCCCTAAAAAAAAATGAGACAAGAAAAACAGATTCGTAGTCACATAATAATACATAATTATACTTTATTTACAGAATTCTTGTAAGTGGGTGCATTCAGATCTCTGAGTTTATGGCATTTAAATGCTTAACAAAACTATGTGGTAATGAAAGAGTATTTCAGACATCTAATTAGTTAACAGACCGCACAATATAAAACTGCAGTCTCAAGGTTGGCTTTCTACACTCGCCACTGATTTTACTGTCTTCTGGTGGGCAGGGGCTGAACTCTGCAAAGTTTGGGCGGCTGGTGCCTCTAAGAAAAGGTCTCTGTTCTGCTCAGAGCTTTGGGGGGTGATGTAGCAGCCCCAGGGATGTGGGGGAGAGGGAGTGAAAAATGGGGACCTCAGAGAAAGGGCGGTCGGGCATAAGTGGAAACACCTCTTCACCCACGGTAGTTCTGCCACTGGTAGTGGGGCACAAAGCATAAGCATAGAAGGAAAATATGTATATCAGAGCCTGCCTCCAATGCTGATTCATTTTTACGTAATACATCATACTTGCCAACTCTCCCGGAATGTCCGGGAGACTCCCGCATTTTGCGAGAGTCTCCCGGACTCCCGGGCGAGTGTGGCAATCTCCCGAATTCTGACCACTTCGCTAGGAAGTGCTCCACTTCCTAGTGAAGTGGGCAGAATTAGATCCCAAACGCTGCGATTCCCGGTGAATCGCGGCGTTTGGCCCCGCCCCCACTGTCAAATGTTCAATGCTCAATGTTCAATGTTCAAATGCCGTCACAGGGGGCGGGGCCAAAATGACGCAATTTTGGCTGCCCCGCCCCCTCACGCCCCCCTCCACTGGCTGGCTCCCGGAAGGGAGCTGAAGAAAGTCGGCAAGTATTTATGAGTGGAATTTGTCTCTATAACCTTCCCAGGAAAGCTGTTCTCATTTGTGGTTTGCTATTTTATTTATCATAATTAGTACTTAGGAAATCTGCAGCGAGGTACACATAATTCCCAGAGTGAATGGAGATTCTCCTTTCTCCAGGATTCCACCTGCTATGCTTCTCATAGTGAAAGAGTCTATGAAATGATATCTGCTCTGGGGGTGAGTGAGCAGTCAGGGGAGTAGACTGTTATCCTATACAAAAAGAGATGAGCAAATTCAACAATCCAAAATTCATACAGATTTCTTAAACACTGGTTCAATAATTTTGTGAATCGACCCTCTTTCAAATGAGATTGGATTAATAAAATAATACATCCACTAGAATCAGACTAGCCATATTTAATAAAAATCAACATATTTATTATTTATGAATGCATTACAGATAATATTTCATAACCTCAGTCCCTGCCCCAGTGGAAGTTCTATGTTCCCTACCACAGAGACACACACACATTAGGGTTAATTGGTAGAAGCCAATAAACCTACCAGAATGTACTGGAACCAAAGCACTGGAATAAACAGAGCCAAACCTGATATCAGTCACCATCACATGACCATAAACCTCTCTAAGGGTATATTTAGCGAATCTACAGTAACTCCTGCACAGTACTGCATATTAAACATTCTATTGCTACACTGACATAGCTATCTACATTGCTTAGTCTGTACACTGTACCAATTTCTCAAATTACTCAATATTTTGGTTTGTGGAGTAATACTGTGCTCTGTTTTTTTAAAGTAACCTTCATTTTCTATCAGTTAAATAATTTTCACAAAATTACATTATAATGGCAACATTCCTTTATATGCCACCCTCTTTATAACACCATAATTCACATTATATTCCCAGTGTAGGTTTTCAATTAAGACTTCCAGCTTAACCAGACTGTCAAACTTCTTTTTCACTCAAATAATTATGCAATAGATCTGCTGCTGTTGCCAGGACATGAGGCTTGTTACCACAGGTTCAGGCCAATATTAACAGCTTCCTATGAACAACACCTGGCCAGTTTATTGAGTCTTGTCTCTGTGAACCAGCATTCTGAATCCTATACCTCTAATTCTCCTTACCAGTGCTTAGACCACTGTCTTTCAAGTGATTATCTCTCTGGCTCTTGACCTGTCTGATTCTGACTACCTCACTGGCTCCTAACTACTGGCTCTTGCATAACGACCTCCTTTGGCATTTAACCCTTGCCTCTTAGATGACTGCCTCTCCAGCTCTAGATCCCTGAATATTACTGGAATTTGCTATACTTGGGTCCTCAGGCTCATCCACTATATATTTAAAAGTACAGTACATGCTTTTCACAATAAACTGTTCCTGCCATTGGAATCCACTAAACCAGGGGTGTCCAACCTTTTAGCTTCCCTGGGCCACATTGGAAGACGACGAGTTGGCTTGGGCCGCACATAAGATACACTAACAATAACGATAGCTGATCATCCAAAAAACCATAGAAAACATAGTTAACATATATATATGAGAAAAAAAGTGATATATATATATATATATATATATATATATATATATAATATATAAATGCTTAGTGGCGTCTGTGTGTGAAAAAAAAACCCAAGTTGCAGCGCCACCTGCTGGGCAGAGTTATACACTGACCTACTAAATTCTTAGTGTGTGTGGGAAAAAAATTTCAAAAAGGGCTGAAATTTGGTAGGGCTCAAACTCATTTTCGTGAGGTAATTTTACCTCCTGAACACACATGTGTAGAGGCGTGCGTTAGTGTGTGTGGAAAAAACTATTTTCTCAGAAAGGGCTCATCCAATTGACCTGAAATTTGGTATACTGACATTATTTGACAAAAAAAATAGAATAGTCAAGTCAGTTAACTTCCATCATCCCCCCTTCCCCCCGTGGGAGGGGTAGTAAAGGCTAAATTTACGAGTTGAGGGGTCAAACAAATTTTCGTGAGGTAATTTTACCTCATGAACACACATTAAAAAGGGCGCTTGCGTCGGGAAGTAACGATCTTCCCCTGAGGAGGCCTGGGCTAGGCCCAAATGCATGACAAGAACCTTTTTAAGACCTTAAGTATCTTGATTTGACTAGAATGCATGAGTATCATGCTCGGGTTAACTTGTATATATATATATATATATATATATATATATATATCACTTTTTTTTCAAATCCCCCGATACTTACCTTTCAATCGCCCTGTTCAAAAAATCCTCTCGTTATTATACTATAATCACTTTTTGTATTGTTTCGATGCAATATCAATAAAGTGCATTTATGCCAGGCATTGTATATCAGGGTGCCCTGACCAGGCCTGCGGTACCTGACATATACATCACTGTGACCCCAAATTGTGACCTGTTTTGCTAATTACACCACTATGTTAGTTAAGGGATAACAACTTATAATGGGCCAAAGAGAATAATATATAATGTCCCATTAGTATTACAAGTAGAAGTATGTAGCAGGGTGATAAGGTCCAGGACCAGGTGACTTTTATTCACTGGTCAGCGTCCCTTGAAATAATAAAAAAAATCCCCCTTAACTTACCTTTTAATCGGCTTGTTCTCCTGTCCTCTTCTCTTCTTTTCTCCAATTCTGTGCTGCTGATTGTTCTTCTCGCACGGGTGTCTCCTCTGTGCTGCGCTCCGCAATGGATGTTGGGCATGATGACATCACGCCCGCCATTCACTGCGAGCACCGCACAGAGGAGGAGACCAGGGAGGGAGCCGGAGCGCCAGCTGATGTGACCGCGTGACCGCAAGGTAAGTATTTTCTTTTCATTTTTTTTCTGGATTTTTTTTTCCATTAACATTAACAGTGCTGCCCCCTTGCCACAACCAAAACTCCTTCTGGGCCACATTCACAGGCGGGCTGGGCCGCATGCGGCCCGCGGGCCGCGGGTTGGACAACCCTGCACTAAACCAATAACCACTATACAATTGTCATAAACCCTGACAGTATATTTATGCACTTTAAGAATGAACAGCAACAGCAACGATTACCCTAGATAGATATGTACTGATAGTAGCAAATAACATCCTGGTAGTTTGTTTTTCAGTTTACCAATGTTTGTTTCAAATATATATCAAATTAGGTGTGGTTCAAGCTAATTTAATAAAATTTAGCCTAACTGCAACAGAAAATTGACTTAGGGATAACACTTTTAAACTCAAAAAATGCAGTAGAAGTGATTCAAATATTTTAATTAACTTTATTTTAATTGTGACAAAAAATTGTGGGTCATATAAACACATAAGTTTCACTCAAATAAATATTATACTAGGTGCGGCTGAAATTATTTTGAAATTATTTTAATATACTGTATTGCTATTTGGAGGAGTTTGGGGTACCTAGGGGTAAGTTAGCTCTCAATTTAGAAAACACACATATATATATATATATATATATATATATATATATATATATATGGCCCAAAAATAGGGACTCTCATTGTTTAGAGATAGGAACATCCTAGTAGCAGTAGTGCCTTGATGGGGCAGGTACCTTGCCATACATTTGCAAATGTGTGCAACTGAGATTTCTGCATTTTTGTACAAGTAGAAATAGCAGCTACTGTGCTGGTTATAGCGGTGTGCTGAGGGATCTCTCTCTGTGTTTGTTCCTTTCAGGATAACCCCGTCCTTTCAAGCACCTGCTATGAAACTATAAATTGATTGAGCAACTTCCACTTCTGTTTTGTTTGCATGAAAGATTGTCTGTCATCTGGACAATTCTTTTTCACTCAAATAAATACCACAATGAGTGTGGTTGAAATTAATATAACCAAATGCACAAGACAGAACAGTGTCTTGACACTGTTATTATTAAATGTGAAAGATGCACTTTCCATATAAAATGTGATGGAATACAAACACCCCCACATCCGTTGTTTACTGCATTAAAAATCAAATGGGTATCTTCTTTCCTGTAATAGTCCAATTGGAAATGACAAGTAAATAATGCAAATAGATGGCTGCAAATTGTTATCATATAGCCACAAATCAGCCAATCAGAAGCAGCTAGACAGTGCTGCTGTGATATGCTAGAAGATATGCCTCCTAAGTGCTTCCACATGTAATTATGTCAAATCTCTAAAGGAACATGCCCTTACTGTACTTAATTAACGCATGGCCCATTCCACTAGATGAGGCATAATATGTCATAAGTCTATGATCTGCTCACATCTAGATAAGGATGCATTTTGGTGCACATGGACAGTTTGCAAATGCATATATTTAGACAACAAATAGTGATGCGTGCCTAACTCTATATGAGACCCGATATGTCAAACAAAGAAGTGCAAGTTTAAACGACAAATGCTGAAAAAATAAGGCTGGCAAACATTCACTTCAGCTCCCATTCATATTAGTCACACCAGAGACAAGGAAAGATGGCACTGTGGTGGAGGAATGTAGCTGGACACAGCACCACCATTAAGCAGCTGCCTAGGGCACCGCATTCTGGGGGGAGGCACTGTGGCTGGGTACACACATTAACAATGTCTCTGAATAAGACATTGTTTGTTAGCTGGCAGCCAGGGAGGTGTGGTCGCCTGCCCAGTATTTACCAATTCTGCAGTCCTTGGGTATATATAAGTTTCAGCATCTGCCCTGCACCTGGCTCGCAGCAGCATCCTGACGTCACAACGCTGTCAGTGGAGAGGAGCCGAAAGAAACCAGGAAGGCAAAGAAGAATGAAGAATCAAAGAAGCGGTCAAGAAGAGAAAAAGAAGAAGAAAAGGTAATTAAACTACTACAGAGAGTAGTGAAAGCTTTTAAAAAAAATGGGGGCATGGAGGCTGGAGAAAATGGGGGGGGAGGTGATGTGGCTAGAGAAAATGGGAAAATGGGGGAGAGGGGGTTACAGAAAATGGAGGGAGAGAGGAGGCTGCAAAAAAACAGGGGGAGAGGAGTCTGGAGAAAATGGGGGGAGAGGGGGGAGGAGTATGTTCAGAAATCCCCATCAGTTGCAGACTATTCATTTGTTTATTTAGTATTTGCCCACTATTTGTAGTTATTAGTATAATTTTACATTAGTAGAATACATTAACACATGAATAAAGGTCATCTAAATTACATAGAAAAAGCATTAAGCTGTTTATTTATTAAAAGCTCATGGGTAAGGGGGCATATGAGAAAAAGCTAGTGGGCAGGGGGGCACTTGAGAGAAAAGCTGGTGGTGAGGTGGGCATGTGAGACAAAAGCTGATGGACAGTGGGACATGTGAGAAAATCTGGTGTAATGGGGGTGGCATGTGTGGCAAAATTTGATGGGTATGGGTGGCATGTGTTAGAGTAGCTGGTGTACAGGTGGACATGTGTGAGAATAATTGGTGGGTAATAGGCATGTGTGAGAAAATCTGGTGGGCAGCGGGGGACATGTCAGTGTGTAACAGGTGTGTTAAGTTTTTTTGCTTGTTCTACAATCTAATATTTGGAGCCTTCCCTCTAAAACTGCTTTTGCCCATGGGCAGCAGTGGCGCCTGGACAACGTTCTGCATGAGATCATGACTGCAGCATTGCCCGACAACCAGGAGGAGGCAAGAGTTGCTACTTTTATTTTACAACTTTCAAGTGTCTGACGGGCTAGTGGGTTCTAGGGGAGGAAGGGTGGTAGGCTAAAGCTTTGTCTAGGGCGCTGAATAACCCTACACCGACCCTAACTGGACTGGAATTTTCTGTATGAAATGTTGCTTCAACTGGAGGATTGATAAACTGATTTGCAGATTTATGAATATCATGATCAAATTTGTTGAATACATGACAAATTGAAAGATTCGCTCATTTCCATTTTGCAAATTTGCAAATCTTATACCAATGACTATTATTTTTTTTCTAAACCACAGTGGGTGCAGGTTTTCTTTTAATCTTCTTTTTTAAGAATAAATGCAAATAAAAAACACTATTACAGTAAGTTTTTCATCATATTTGCCCTATAGACAGCGGATTTGGCTCTAAACTCTATTCCTGCATAGGTGATCTCTGCTGTACGCTCATGATATCATTACATTACACTAAATATTACATTAAACATTACATTACATAAATATGCCGTTCTATAATTACTAATCAATCAAAACGTGTTCACATTGATTTTCATCCGTGTATGATATATTCTTCAAGCTCATTTTTATTATTGCTTTCTAATAGCAACTGCCAGTGTTCTACAATGAGAATGTGCAAAGCACTTAACTAAAATGCAAGCATGTCATAACATTCTCTCTACACTGCTCTATTAAACTGGACATTCATTGTGGAAATCAATCAGATTTGTTTGACATTATCCCCCTCTAGTGAAAGCACGCTGCCACCCATCTGATTATATTGTACAAATGACAAGTCTTATTACAGGAGCATTCAAATAAGAAATTATTAATGTAACCATTTACTTTTAAAGATACCAGTTCAAATAATATCTAATCAGTAAACAAATAAAGAAGATAATATTGGGGTAAGCTCTGTATGTTACCTTTATAAATGTAGCAATAATATATTCTTTCAAAAGAGTCTTGAATTTCAGGAATTTCTTAAATAGTTAAAGAGTACGCATTACCAGGGTGGCAGGAAAAAGAACCAACAAGGAATATTTATATGTTAAAAAATATTCTTTTGTTCCCCTACCGTTCCATCAGTTGGTGGGGGAATTATACTTTCTTCGCAGACTGGTGAGATGCAATAAGGTGTAGTACTAGAGACATAGCCCTGTCCAACAGCAAAGACTATGATTAATATTGTATGTAAGAGTTGTTTTTAGGCAGATCAGTGTCTCTTCCGTGCTGCCCTTTGTCTGCAAGTTATTGCTGTAAACTCTCCTTTACGGTGCCAGGAACAGTGACATCAGGAGGGGAGGTGGTGGTAGAGAGGTAGAGAGTGGCCAAGTTTTACAATGAGTTTACTGGGCATCCTAAATCTGGAATTTCAATATATCTAATATATTTTGTAAAATATAACCATAGATTTGTTGTGCAGAGTTGTAATCACTTATATGTAGAGATGAGTGGGTTGGATACGGAGAGATCTGACAGATCCAAATTTTCATCATCATCATTTATTTATATAGCGCCACTAATTCCAGAACTTACAGTCTAAATTCCTTAACACACACACACACACACACAGACAGACAGAAACACAGACTAGGATCAATTTAATAGCAGCTAATTAACCTACCAGTATGTTTTTAGAGTGTGGGAGGAAACCGGAGCACCCGGAGGAAACCCACGCAAGCATGGGGAGAACATACAAACTCCACACAGATAAGACCATGGTCGGGAATTAAACTCATGACCCCAGTGCTCAGAGGCAGAATTGCTAATCACTGAGCCACCATGTACTGCTGGTGTACTGTGTTGAACTGAGCCATGACTCACGACAAATTTGGACCTGAAAATGGGGCAAAACGTAATGTTGGATCGATATCTTCTGGATATAGCCCTCCCCCTGTTCTCAGTTGACTTTTTAGAAGTGAAAACATGTGGGTAGGATATTTGCTGCAATTCTGTGCTCATAAAGTCACTTGTAGAGGGTTGGACAGGATGAAAAATGCATTTTATAGTAAAATAGCTGTGATTGTACTGCTGAAATCTTAAGAGTTTATTTACAGATCACAGGTCAGTCTGCTGGAATTGAGTTCTGAAAGATTGGGTGTGAGAGAGTTGACAAGCAGCGACTACCGGTTGTAATAGTACAGTATATGAGTAAACTAATTAGGAGTGGACAAAAAATATATTTTCTTGCTTTTAAATTCAAAGTATTTCAATCTGAAGACAGTTGTGCAAGGATCAGTATCAGTGACATCCAAACTATTTAGTAGAGAAAATGTAGGGTGTTACATGACTGTGAGCTTCACACCCCCCAAAAAACAATATATATCTTGCTTTTAAAGTAACAAGTGTTTCAAACTGAATGCAATTGAGTGAGGGGCAGCATCAGTGCCATCCGTACTACTAAGAGGCCAAAAAAAAACAGGGTGCTCTTTGACTCTGAGCAACACCCCCCCCCCCCTTCCACACCAAATGTTTCAATCTGAATGCAATTGTGAGAGGGCCAGTATATGTGACATGTTATTAATTTAACAGGTTGCTCTTTGAAGCTGATCAGCACACACCTCCCAAAACAAAATTCTTATGAACTAATTCTATAAATTTGAATTATATTTTGGAGCAGTGTCAGAATATTTGTAAGTTAATATTCTCTCCTTTCCTATATCATTGGGCAGTTACCTGGTTTTGTGACAGCGACAAGTAGATTAAATTTCAAGTAGCTTTACTCCTCTTGTCAACCATTGATCAGTCTACAGATCAGGAGCATCCCACCACCAGTACTGGCAGCAGTAGCAGTACTTTTTCAAAAATGTTCATGTGGGGAGAAAGTGTAATATATCGTGCTCAATATCCAAACACTCTTTGTCCATCTCAAAGAAGACATCAGCACTTGATTTAAGGATTAAGGGAAAAGTTTCTATTGAATGTGGTGATTTGTCAAAATAGAACACATTTCATACATCCCTCACAGTGGCAAGAAAAGGTTCAGACCATTCCCACTTTTTGCTAGTAGTGGTCCTGATATTGCTGTTACACATACTGGAATGCCCATTGCAAAAGAGAGTGCCCAACATTGTCATGCATCTTCCTTAACTTCCCATCAGTGCATGAAAAGAACACTTGGGCACTCACAGAATTCTGAGGATAGTCTAAGGGTATACATGAGTACTCTATGTGAGTCTGACTTTCGGATTCTGAAAATGCAAAACACCTGGCGCACAGAGAGATGATAGTTAAATATAGGATGAGAGTAGAGCAGTGTCTGCAGCTGTAGAGATCAATGAGATCTCAAAAACAGTAACTCCAAAAAAACACATACAACAGCGCTGACTACTGAGATACACACCATCCAATGATAGATCCGTGCAGTGATGTTATAAAACACTTTATTGATAAAAGCATATAAAACACAGGCAACCACTGGCCAGTGGAAGAAATGTATATATATATATATATATATATATATATATATATATATATACATACACACAAGTTAACCCGTGCATGATACTCATGCATTCTAGTCAAATCAAGCTACTTAAGGTCTTAAAAAGGTTCTTGTCATGCATTTGGGCCTAGCCCAGGCCTCCTCAGGGGAAGAGCGTTACTTCCCGACGCAAGCGGCTTTTTTAATGTGTGTTCATAAGGTAAAATTACCTCACGAAAATGAGTTTGACCCCTCAACTCGTAAATTTAGCCTTTCCTACCCCTCCCACGGGGGGAAGGGGGGATGATGGAAGTTAACTGACTTGACTATTCTATTTTTTTTGTCAAATAATGTCAGTATACCAAATTTCAGGTCAATTGGATGAGCCCTTTCTGAGAAAATAGTTTTTTCCACACACACACACACACACACTAACGCACGCCTCTACACATGTGTGTTCATGAGGTAAAATTACCTCACGAAAATGAGTTTGAGCCCTACCAAATATCAGCCCTTTTTGAATTTTTTTTCCCACACACACTAAGAATTTAGTAGGTCAGTGTATAACTCTGCCCAGCAGGTGGCGCTGCAACTTTTTTTTTTTTTTTCACACACAGACGCCACTAAGCATTTATATATTAGATATATATATATATATATATATATATATATATATATATATATATATATATATGTATGACTATAGAAATTTCATATAAACATGCTGTAGCAATAAAATAATGGTATCCAATCTGATTAGTCACTCAATAATTTCATAGCAGGATGAAAATGTCCCGCAGCATGTGAATCACATAATCCAATGACCCAATAATTGCAGGCACGAAGTGAAGCGATGATGAATAAAATAGTGTGGCCATACTGGTGATCACTAAACTTGATATCACCGTTAATAAAACAGATATTTGCTTCAACAAATCGTGTACATATTACACAGAGGTGGGTGAAAAGCCGTCAATCCCGATAAATGAGTCTCTTTAAAGACATTTATCTCACTCACTGTATGTGCAATCAGTGCTATACAGACCTGGTCCGATGTTCAGTCCCATAATTAGGTCTGTAAATGTATATACCTCAATGGGCAATAGAGCTCCGTGGGGCCCGTGTTGAAGCCGTACCTCTGTACACCGGTTTAAGAGTAGAGACTTCAATTGTGGCTATACGCCGCCGTAGTAACGATGGTAGGTATATGTCTCGCGGCTCAAAAATCTTCACCAAGAACAACTTTCTGGAACTATTTCAGATTCTGACACTGTAATTATAGAGCATTCCTCCTTGCAAACTTTCTCAACCATTTAGAAAGGTGAGAATGAGCAGTAATGATGATGATTTAGACATAGAAGTTGACAATGCTACTTTGGAACTTGCTAATGTGCAACAGAATGAGGGACATAATTGTGGATCTGAAAATGATGACTGTGTTGTACTTGAACAAGATAATGAGGAGGATGATGATTGTGTCCAAGTAAGGCAGCCAGCAGTAGTATCACCTCATGTCCATAATAAGCACGTTATCATGCCTGGGCAAAAGACCAAAAAAGCCCTCTTGAGTTTGGAAATATTTTTATCCTAACCCAGGCACCATTTGTCAAAGCACCTGTAGACTTTGGAACGACACAATAAGTAGAGGTAGAGACATTGATTACCTAGGCTCCTCCTTCTCCTCCCTGTTAGATTATTTGCAGCAAGATCATTAAAGTAGTTCATCAAAAGGGGGAAAATTGTGTACAGTACCAAGCAGATAGCAGCAGAATGGATAGACACCTCATGAAATTTTCACCATCAACACTTTCATCATCAGCCTCCTCATTATTAGTACGTAGTCCAGCATCCAATTTTTCAATTCAAACCGACTCTCCCAATGCAATCCATGATTCCCAAGAGGCATCATTGCGTGCTACAGCTGCTGTTGCTGGGGATGATACATCTATACAGAAGAGGAGCAAGAAGAGTAAGCATAGTTTTAAACAACAATTGTCTGTGGAGCAAGCAATTGCAAGAGGAACCAAGAATGTCAGACAGCATCCTGCTGCACTGCGTATCACTAAAGCCATGACAGCTATGTTAGCATGGGATGTGCATCCAATTTACACTGTCAATGCATAAGGTTTTAGCAGATTAGTTGAGGTCATGTTTCTATGCTACCAAATTCCATCTCAATTCCATTTATCCCAAACAGCAATTCTTTAATTGTACAGAGAGATTAAGCAGAAAGTAATTCAGTCCCTAGAAAATGCCATTGTACTCAACTATTGACTTCACTACATATATGTGGACAAGCGGCACTGGTCAAACAAAAGACTACATGACCGTGGCAGACCACTGGGTAGGTGTATCACCATCAGCAGCAGCAGTGTCAGTAGCTTCAGCATCATCCTCCTCATCGTTGCAGCATAGTTGTGCTAGCACACAATACCGATGTCAATCTGTTGGAAAAACGGGAATGTGATAGCAAAAAAGCTCACCGCGCTAAGACTCTTCTCAGGATTCCTCATTCCTACATTTGAATTGTCAACCTGGTAATACTGTGTACATTTCAATTGTCAATGCCATTATTGTTGACCTTCCAACCTTGTCTATATTATGGTGTTGACCATATAAATGTTGATCATGTACCTGTTGAACATGAATCATACCTGACACTTCAGCCACAAAAGTGGCAGTCCGTGTAGCTGAAGTGCTTGGTCTGTTAAACTATGCATGTCCTTTTTAACAAATGGGTGGGATGGAGGGCCCATATACAATTCCATCTAGCACTGTTTTACATTATGGCCTTGGTCTATCATCTTCTGTATAATGTCTACTACAGCCATTGCTGCTCTTCTAATGACCTTGGATTACTGCCTCTTTACTATCCATGACAAATGCTGTCTAACATTGAAAATACTGTGTCTGTGGTCTTTCTCCCACCATTTCACTTCTGTGTCAGGCCACCTTCGTATATCATCTTGTGTAAAATGTCTACTAAAGCTACTGTTGTCTGTCTAATGAACTCTAATCACTGTCTCTTTACTGTCTATGACACATGCTGTCTAATGTTAAAACTTTAGTGTCTGTGTTCTATCTCCCACCATTTTTCTTCTGCGTGCAGCCCACCTTCATCTATCTACTGGTCTAAAAGTAGAAGTATCAGAATCAGCAGGTTGTTTGATTTTATATAACAGAGAAAATAATCAGTACTATATCTCCAAACGTTAATATCTACATGTATTATAGGTATATTGTGATATTGCATTATATAGCAATCCTATCTGTCTAAACACAACAATACCAAATCTGTCACCTTCAGTTTCAGGCTGTGCTGAGTAGGAGGTAAAATTGCCGTCAGGCAACCTGTTAATAGAGCATATATACAGAACTACAAATTAACCTCAACATCTACTTCAACCTGTTTCTGAAGCTTTCTACCAGCAATGGCCAGCAACAAGCCAGGCAATCAATGCTATGATGCTGCAGGAGATACTAGATACTATGAATTGAGACAAGGGTATAACTAGAACTTTGTGGGCCCCATAGCAAAATGTTGATAGGGCCCCCAAAGTTTCAAGAAGAGAAATACCCCACCTCTGCCATCCCCTTCATGCTCTCATCTACCTTAACAACCAACCACCACCTCTTCTTGCGCTTCTCGTTACTGTCCCATCTGAGGGATATGTAATTTTAGAGGCCTAGAAAGCTAGCATTCAGTTCCTTTTTTTTCTCAATGATCACGCACCAGGGAGCTTATTAACTGTTCTAGAGTCATCATCATCATCATGGATCTTGCAACAGAGGGAAAGCAGCCAAAAAACACCTCCTATCTGTGGCTAGTTTCCCAGCAGCGTAGTACGTAAGGAACATTAACATGCCCTTTCTATACTATGCCACTGCCTGCCCGCCCACTCCCTCCTCTGTTTTGCCTCTCTAAGCATAGAGATGTGCAAGGCAGAGATACGTAAATGTTTCTGCGCTTGACTATACATGACCCGAGTAAATAGCAGCCCTATTATCAAACTGCCTATTATGACACTGAGTGCAGCTGGAGCAAGCATCTGTCTAATAGACTTTATTTTGTATGAAAAGAGGGCACAAAAGTTTGAACGAGTGCAGAGACCACTGCCACTAAATTGCACACAAATACACTTGCACTCTGCTCGTAAGATTACATGCCATTACTTACTTTCCCTGCCAGGCCACCATATCCCACTCTGCAATGCATCTACATAAAATAAATACATGGAAACTGACTCCTAATTGTGCACATGCTTAGATATTTGTAATATGTGAAATAATTATAAATATAGAAATTTACAAATAATGACATGCAAAGTAAGAGGAGGGTCACCTCAGAAATTCTGATGCCCTCTGTCAATGCCTATAACATACTTTCCAACTTATGAAGCCCACAAAAGGGGACATAGCTACTTTGCTATGGGGTCATCTTCCCATCACAAAGTGGACCTCCCTTCCCTTAAAATCATTGCTGCATGCACGAGTGGCAGGTGTGTGCAGCACCCCTTCACTGCTGAATGAGTAATACTTCCCAACATTCTCACAGTCGGGATAAATTCGCCGACCATCGGCATTGAGGGTGCCTAAACTGGGACAATTCAGAGGAATTTACCCAAATCCTGGCCTAGAAAATACACAAGTGGAACTTTGTATGGCTTTTCAAGTATTCTTTCCAGAAAGTTAGTGCCCACTAATCGAATCAATTGAAAAATGCCCATAATCGAATCAATAGCAATAGCTTTACCATAATAACAATAAAATAAATATTCATAAGAAAAATAAATATGAATGACTATTTTATTTCATGTACAAAATATTATTTGAAGGTAAATAGAACATTTTACTAGTATATATGATTTTGATTAAGCTTCTTACTTCCCAAAATTCTGCACAATTTCAGAAACATTTTTGTAATTTTTCCCGTCCCCAGAGCTAGTCTCATATAAGCCGTTGCATTTCATAAACAAACCACTTAATATAAGTCTGTATTCACCTTTTCTACAGCAGAGGGGAAATGAAATATTTATGCCATGATCTATTATGCTTTAAAATAAAACACTGCCCTATAAGCAACCAAATTTAATAAAGACTAATAAAAAATTTCTCCCACTGTACGCCTTGCAATATCATTCACAACCTGCCAGCATTAGCATATGGCTGTCATAGGATTTAATTTGTTTGGACTGTTTAGCATATCCTCTCGTCTAAAACCCTTCATGACCAGAGCATTTTTTTTTTTTTGCAAAGTGTATTTTATCAATTAGTATATACGAGGGACTTTTAATATTTTTTTCAGGTCAAAACATAGGGCCTTTCATTGAAAACAAATCTATCTATACACATATATTATCCAAAATTCTTATATTCTTATCATATTATGTTGTGGGACGCATGGACTTCTGATTGTTTGAACCTCTGCCCATTGTACACTATGTGGAAGTGGTAGATCACCCTAATCTATGTTGATTATTGTAGACCGAAAGTATGTATATATCTGCATCCGTTTCTGTGTTCCAGAATGGTACGCATGATGTTCTGGGAAGCCACTCACGATCTCCAGCTATTCCTCATTATAAGCTTATTTAACCTCACAATAGTGTCTATTATTGTATTTGTACTGGTTTCCATTGATGTATAGTTTGGTTTTATATGTCTTCACAAAGCTCCCTTAGTGGACTGAAATTAAGACTCTTCACTAAGCAAGGTGACTGAATAAATAATAATTCTGAAGAAAAGTGAGTGTCCTCACTGTCTTATCTATATACATATATTAATCATACAGTTGGAGCACATTTCATCTGGAGAAGCAGCATAATTGAGAGCCCCTCGTAGTGAATGTGTTCAGTCATATTGTACTAACTTACACTGCCCCTCATCCTCGTCACACCCCTATCCTATCTCACTTCTCCTGCCCCACTTCTTCTCCATCCTCCTACTCAATATCCTTACCCCCTTCAACCTATCCCATCACCGATTCAACCAACCCTTCTGCCACCTTGACTGCTTGGCCTCCACCACCTAAGCTTCCTATCAACTCTTACAATCGCCTCCCTCTAGATTGTAAACTCTCATAGGCAGAGTCCTCTATCTTATATTTCATGTCTGCCCACTCTGCCCTGTTCTTGCTTGTCCGTGTTATGTCTTATGTTGATTTTTTTTCTGCATGCTGTGCGGTTTGTTCCATTGATTACATCCATGCATTTTTTATTCTGATCAGCTGTACCCTTGGGCCTGTTATTATGCTTCCTGTTGTAATGTATGTCCTAGCTGTACGACTATGTCAGGTGGCACGGAATCTGTGGAACCATACAAATCAGCGATGGTGATGATGATGAACTCCATGTATTGTCTACTCAACTGTATATTAATGGAATTGAAAGAGCTCCTCACAATAATCGCATAACACAAATATTATATTCAAAAAGGAGGTGATGGTGCCATTGGTTTCAAATGTATCAAAGGGAGTCAAGTATTATACTACATTTAGTTTCCTAAATCTCAATTCCAAGAGATCAGCAATTTACATGTAGACACCCAGGCCCTGTATCTTGAGTTTGCCTAATAAGTATGCATGGAAGTCTATTGCATTGTTAGTCTTTTGAAATGTAATCATTGAATAGTCTGCCTTGTGTGTCACACTAGAGAAGCTCTGCCTGAAAACAAGGAGTAGTAACAGAAAAATGTAATATATAAAAATATAAAACCTTACTCAAGTGTGCTTAGTAGGGTAAAGCTTCAGGAATATAATATCTTAAGTGAGCTCGCCATCTGTGTGTGATCCTTCCTGGTATGATTGTCATCTGTGTGCAAGTGTATTTGATTGTCAGTCGCATATATAGGATTCCTGCCATGTTATGTCTGTAAAAAGTGTATAGCCATAAACATGTTTACTGCAAAAACATTTCGAAATGTTATTTTACATTTAGAATGCACTTAGAAATGTTATACTAAAAAGGCAAAGTATACTAGGAAATGAAAACTAAGCAAAACATTCTATAAACACAAAGAGCTAACTCTGATTGTGGGTTCTTCATACCAGGCAAATATATACACAGTAGTGTACTCTACTCTTGATACAGGGAATCTTGAGTGTGTTTAACTGCGAGAGTTGTAAGTGAAGTGATTGAAAGGACTGGAGTGGGTGTTGATATAAATAGCACAAGAAAAATTGTGCAAATAATTAGCAATGTTATTTATGAACAGTATAGATAAATAAATAGCAAGTAAACAATAACAACATTAATATACTCCTATTTCGTTTTGCAGGGTTCATGTCTCTGTGTATGTTATTATCAGTGAGCAGATGCAATAATTTCCATTTTTTAAATTTGTTTCCAATTCTCTAAATAGGGTTTTGGGATAATAGACTTGTATATAATGAAACCTACATACAGGGCAGGTGCTGGCATCTGTAGGACTACCTTGTTGGAGATTGCTTATGCGCAGTCTTCACTGTACATGGCCTCCCTCCCCATACCTTGGCTCCTGTTCAGACCAGGGGCTTGCATATTAAGGATGCAGACACCCGGCCCGACAAAAATATATTGCCGTACATGCCGGACTTACCGCGCCCCGCTCGTCCTGTGCACACAGGCCTGGATTTGTAGAATTAGGGTCTGTAGGCACAAAACATTTGGTGCACATTGGTCTTCAAACCTCAACTAAAGAACTCTGTTGTCAGGTATTTGTTTGGTCTGCTAACACCTCTTACTGCTGAACATTATTATTATTATTATTATTATTATTACTATTATTATTATTATTATTATTATTATTTTATTATTATTATTACTATTATTATTTTATTGATAATAACAATAACAACAACAACAACACACTGATCTGTCACTTTAGCAGGTGTAGTTTACTAAACAAATGACATCCCTGGCTATGATAAGAGACGATGAGCATCAATAAGTGGCAAAGAAACACAGAATCTTATTAACCTGTGATATTTAAGCTGAAGATGGACAGCACTGTAATAAAAATAGAAAATAAGTAAATAAAAATGTTAGCCCCCAGTCTTGTTCTGGAACCATAAATCCTAGGTTCTGTCAAATTCTTTTTTTTCAAAATTGTGAGTTAGGAGAAGAACATTTCTCAGAACAGTTTTGAAAAGTTTTTTAGCACTAATGCTGTCTGTCCAATGTTGCAAGAAAAGTGTAATGAAATGGCCATAGCATAGATTTGAGGTGTACCCATAATGCTAAAACATTTTTGTGAGATCTAGTTTCTGTCTTTTTAGACTAATGAATTCTCCTTCCTACTGGAAGACCCCAGTGATGATCGCACTGGGGATTACCCTGCATGTAGAAGTGTGGGGACAGTTGCACTAATACAACATTCCATTTGTTGGGCTGCATTTATCTTATGGCCAGGGACAGATTCAACTGCTAGATGGTAACAAGCCACCTGGATTTAAATAGAAATTAGATCAATGCCATGGGGTAAATGTATCAAGCTGAGAGTTTTCCGGCGGGTTTGAAAAGTGGAGATGTTGCCTATAGCAACCAATCAGATTCTAGCTATCATTTTGTAGACTGTATTAAATAAATGATAGCTAGAATCTGATTGGTTTTTCAAACCTGCCAGAAAACTCTCAGCTTGATACATTTACCCCCATGTGTGAAGTTCATATAGAGCATAGATTATTTTTTATATTTATTATATAGTGCAGCATACTCCACGGCACTTTAGAATTGATGACAAATGAGAGATGCTCACTGACCCCCGTGTTTTGGTTTTGTTTTTGGATCTGGATTATCTTCGTGTTTTGGTTTTGCAAAACCGCCCTTGTGTGTTTTGGTTTTGTTTTTGTTTGGTTTTTGTTTTGCTATTTTCATTAAAAAATCAATGTTTTTGGCCCTAAAATAAGCAAATTTAGTGCTATACCTGTTTCTAGGATAAGTAATGTAATTGTAAAGCTAATAAATTATCCAAAAAAACAGTTTAATTCCTGGTAGGCCTTCATTAATTCTACACACTAACCAGATTGTCTTCCTCTCCATCTATGAATATTGGCAATGCAGCCATCGTCTTTGGACACCCTACACTTATACTTAAATATGTAAAGAAATGGACAAATCCAGTTTGGATTCGGTCTCTCTAGGCCCCCCTCCACTTGTATAAAATACAAAAAAATTCAGCCGTTATAGACTGTACAATAATAAGAGAAATGGACAAAGCCAGTTTGGGGTCACTCTGTCTATGCCACCCTACCCTTAAGGAGAAATTGCCCAAACAGCAGCCTTTCAAGACGGTACGTGATATGGAAATGCCACAAGTCCCTTTCCTCTTTGGCGGTAGATTGCACCCTACACTTACATAGAAAGTTTTAAAAAATATGTTATCGTCATCATCTGGAGATTCATCCTCACCCTCATCAGTGTGTACGTCATCATCACAGACTATCAATTCATCGCCGCTTGAATCCGCCATTAGAGAACAGTCAGTGCTTGGATGTCTTGGATGGTGAAGGCCTTCCTCATGGAAGATGTAGTTCATTTTTATAAACATCATTTTCTCCACATTTTTGGGAAGTAACCTTCTACGGCGATCACTGACTAAGTTCCCTGCTGTGCTGAACACTCGTTCAGAGTACACACTGGAGGGGGGGCAGCTTAAGTATTGCAAAGCAAGTTTGTACATGGGTTTCCAAATGGCCTGCTTTTCTTCCCAGTAAGGAAAGGGACTGTCTGACATTTCCATATCAACTACCTCTTGAAAGTAATCCTTCATGTTAATACTCATATTGGATGGAGTTATGGGCAAGGTCACACATTTTTTAGAAAAACCCTTCAAACCAGCCCAGATGTTAAACTGTTCTGGTCTGCCCTCTGCGTCCTCCCTGCTTTTTTTTGGAAATTTCAATTTTTTACGAGCAGCAGCTGCTTGAGAAACTGAAGGAGGACACGTCGACAAGCCAAGGCCCAGTTCAGCGGACAACTTGCTGAGCAATAGCTTCTTGCAAAAGTTCACATCCCGTTCATTTTGAAGCAAAGACTCAATGTAGGTCTCAAACCTTGGATCAAGCACAGTGGCCAAAACGTACTGATCCAAGCTCAAGATCTTAATAACTCAAGGATCATTGTGAAGCAAATTAAGTACTTGATCGACAAGGCCAACATACTTTGCGGAATTGCTTGCTTTCATTTCCTCCCTCAGTTTCTCAAGCTGCTTTTCCAATAGTCTAATTAAAGGAATGACTTGGCTCAAACTAGCAGAATCTGCACTCACTTCACACGTCACAACTTCAAATGGTTTCAGCACCTTGCACAGCACTGAAAGGATTCCCCACTGTGCAAGACTGAAATACATGCCCCCTCCTTTCCCAATGTCATGGCTTGTGCAATACGCTTGGATGGCTTTGCACTGTTCCTCCATCCTCTGCAGCATGTACAGGGTGGAATTCCACCTAGTTACCACCTCCTGTTCAAGTTGGTGGCAGGGCAAGTTAAACTGCTCTTGGAGCTACTGCAATCTCCTACATGCTGTGGCCGAATGCCTGAAATGGCCTGAAATCTTACGGGCCAACGAAAGCATCTCCTGCACCTCACGGTTACTTCGTATGGTGTGAGCAAAACAGGGAATGTGCTGGAAATCACCCAGCTGTAATGCTAGTACTATATTGTTGGCGTTATCAGAAATGACATATCCAAGTGATATAAGCCATGTATCAATCACATCTCTTAGTTTGCGTAACAAATTGTCAGCCATATGCCTGTTAGTGAAGCGGGTGATACAAAGAGTGGCCTGCCTGTGACAAATGTTACGTAGTGGTGTACATGCTGCAGCTGTTCCTGCTGGTGAAGGTGAATGACCAACCCAGTGGGCTGTCACAGTCATATAGTCTTTGGTTTGACCACTTCCACTTGTCCACATATCTGTGGTTAAGTGGACAGTGGTCAGAATGGCATTTTTCAGCGCAATCTCTAAATTTGTACACACTTTTTGGTATAGTTGTGGAATAGGCTTTACGGGAAAAATGGTGTCGCGATGGAATTCTGTAACGCAGACACAAAACCTCAATTAACTGTGAAAAACCAGCTGCGTTTATTGTGGAGATTGGACGCAGATCTAACACTAACATGGCAGTCACGGCGTCTGTGATTCGCTTGGCGACTGGGTGACTGCTGTCATATTTGCTTCCCCTCGCAAATGATTGTTTCACAGTTAATTTCTGAAATGTAGGACTGCTCTTTTTCTTGGCCTTCCTCTGGGTTGACGATTCACCCCCAGCAGCAGCAACAGCAGCAGCAGTGGGACTAACGCTTTCTTCAGAGGAATCAATAATAGTGCAGGAGTCATCTAGCCTTAATAATTGGGATGCAGGGCTAACTCCGAGCGCTACTGAGGATATTGATGAGGATGGTGTGGTGGATGTATTTTGTAGCCGTCGGAATGTAGGTGAGCAGAGGGTCCTAGCTGATGATGGAGTGCTTGTAATTTTTTTGGAAGAACTTTCAGCTTTTCCCAACACTTTGCCATGAACTCTCGTCAAATGGCGTAACATAGACGAGGTTCAAAGATGGTTAAGGTCCCTCCCTTGACTGACTGTGGCTTGACATACACTACAAATGGCTATACAGCTGTTGTCTGGATTGGGGTAGAAATAATTTCACACATAAGAAGTGGATTTTGTGGTTTTTATGGCCTGGCATGACAATGACCTTTTTCTTGTCACGTGCCAGAACTGCTGCCACTGGTGCAGGACTAACACAAACAACCTCATCCTCATCAACATCCTCATTAGCGCCCTCGTCACCTCCACAAATCTCCCCCTCATCCTCTTCTATTTCCAAAGTGGCATCCTCAATTTGTGTATCACCGGCTACACTCGGGCTGTTCAGGCACACATCTGCAGAACTGCTGATAGGGTCCCTCTTTATGGGTACACTAACAGAATGCTCACGATTAGACATCCCACTGTTGGATCGACTCTCCACAGGGATTAGTGTCATTTGTGATTCAGAGCAAACATTATCCTCTAATGCCTTACTGTTATCTTGCAGTTCGGCTTTGACGCGTAACAGTAGTTGTGCACCACTTGTAGGCTCGGTAACATTTTTTGATCTGCCACTAATAGACAAAGGTGAAGGCCTCATTCTCTCTTTGCCACTGCGTGTATAGAATGGCATGTTGGCAAAAAAAAATTTATCGGCACTTAACTTTTCCTCAGTTACACTTCTTTTGCGCTTCAACACCGTAAAAAAATTTTTGGTGTGTGCTTTTTTGACTGATTTCAAAAGACTGTGTAGTTTGACATCGCCTTTCCCAGATGACGTACTTGGAACACTACCATCAGGACTGGTAACAGAACCTGGTTGCTGATTCTGCTCATATGTGGACTGCTTAGAATCCATTATGAGACCAACGCACTTGTAATGCTACAAAATGTTTTAGATACTGCTGACAAATATGACTTTTGACAGCCAGAAATATTAATGCAAAAGAATGGGGGACACCCCAAAAGCACTTGGGAGTGCTAAAAATTATTTTTTTAATCTGCTGACAGATAGTACTTTTGACAGACAGAAATATTAATGCTAAAGAATGGGGGACACCCCAAAAGCACTTTGGAGTGCTACAAAAAATTTTTTCAATCTGCTGACAGATACTACTTTTGACAGCCAGAAATATTAATACAAATCCTCTATCCTCCTCTCTTCTCTATCGATTGTTAGCAGAATTGTATTGTCTGTCCCTGCTCTAATCAGCCTGTGACTACACCCTGCTCTCTCCCACTGTCAAATGGCGATGGATTGCTGTGGAGGCGTGTATTTATAATTTTCAAGTATCGCGAGAACCGAGCTCCGAGATCCGACGATGTCACGATGACGTTCGGCCTCGTTTTGGAATCCGAGCGGGCGGAGAGTACCGAGCCTGCTTGGCTTGGTACTCGGATAGCCTAAGTTTGGGTGGGTTCGGTTCTCGGGGAACCGAGCCCGCCCATCTCTATAATAAATACAGCAATAAAACAAGACCTGGGGGTAAATGTATCAAGCTGCGATTTTGCATTTCCAGCGATTTTCTAGGGCGAGTTTAAACTTGCTAATGTATTAAACAGCGATTTGATATAAAAATCTCCAAAAAGTGTTTCTTTCAAAATCGCCATTCTAAAAATTGCTACAAATCGCAGTCCCGAGGTTTTGCCACTCTAGCTATACAACTCGCCAAATGTACGAAGCTGCGATTTTGCATTCTCACCCGAAATAAAATTGAAAATCGCCAGAATCAATAAGCTGTTTTCTATAGGCAAGATTAGCAAACACATCACTGTTAAACTGCAGGACAATGTTAATATAACAGGAGGCACAATGCAAGTTTAAGTAAATCATGAGTTACAGTATGTTTTAGAGGGGCAAAAATATTTAGAAATTAGCTTACGGGGGACAAATTATTTTACAAATAAATTAGTTGTGAAAATTTCTGTGATGAATATATGTATTTTTTATTTATTTTAATTTTATTATATTGGCTTCCTATCTAATTACCAGTGGGGCAAAAATTTTTTTTCATGATGTTAATATTTCCTGATGGTGACATCATTTAAACTACATACTTGTAACAATACAATATAAAGTGGTCATGTTGGCACTTTTAGTCCCACAAGTATGTACTTTTAATGGTGATGAATTATTAAGCAACTGTAATACAATAAAATTGTAAAAAAAATCCCTTACATATAATCATTAAATTTTTGCCTACTAAATTATTCATAAAATATTTTGTCCCCATAAGAAAATTAATAATAATTTTTGCCCCTCTTCAACAAAAAATATGATTTATTTAAACTTCTATTGTGCCTTCAGTTATATTAACATTGACCAGATAACTCATAAACTTGGGCGAGTTTCAGTTTCTGTTGAAACTCGGATGAGTTTGTGTTTAATCTCCGACAAGTTTGACTACAAATTAGGAGGGATAGTTGTTTTAAAATCCACACAAATTGACAGAGATTGGATTTTGGAAAGTCAAAATCGCAGGTTAATACATATGGCGACTTTGCACATAAAATCGATGGTTATCTCTCACGATTGGCGGCGATTTTAAATTGCTGAAAAAAATCGCAGCTTGATCATACTTCCCAACGCTCTCGGAATGTCCGGGAGACTCCAGTAATCCGGGTAGGTCTCCCGGACACCCGGGAGAGCAAGCAAGTCTCCCACATCCCGCAATTTGCTGTTCAAAATAACGCGATTCGCGGTGAATCGCGTCATTTTGGCCCCGCGACAAAACATAATTTTTGTTGCGGTGGGGGAGGGGGCAAAATGACGCGATTGACCTCACCATGCCCCCTCCAGCTCTCTAATCACGCCACCCTGTCCAGGATCTCCCAAACTTCACTATTTGAAAGTAGGCAAGTGTGAGCTTGATACATTTACCCCCTGGTATGAATAAACAGACAAAGAGGTAAGATAGACCTGCTGTCAAGCTTATAGTCTATAGGAAGATGTAGTACAAGGTTCAATAACTCCTAGCTGAAATTATTTATAAAGAATAAATTAAATATACATAAAACAAATCATAAAGGCATAAAACGAGCAGCTCTGCACAGTATTATTAACACTTCTATCATCAATTCCAGAGGCATTCTAACGGAATGTATTTTGTTTTCACTTATGAACACTGCAGAAACAGTTTGCGTTGGGTCAGTAAGTAGAACGAAGTAGTGACCCAAAAATGTATGGCACTTCTGTGCAATTATTATCTGCCCATTTTGCTTGTCAGTATAAATTAGAGACACTTTTGTAACAGTGAACATATTTCTACAATATGTTTGTATAGTAGTCATTTTTTTAATACTGTGCTTGCATAAGAATGTAAAGTAATCTGTGGTTTCTATGAGTTACGAACACTGTTATGTAGTCTTGGAACTGAATGGCCTGCCCCTCCCACTTCACACTCAATTTTGTGTTATCATCTCAGCAGGTGTTAGATCTCAGGATTCAAACATTAGATAATGCAACAATGTTACAGGCAGCTTATTGATAATGTCACACGGGAGAGACACCTACTACTTAATGCTTCTGCAATGCTTAAAAAGTTGCAATGGATGATGGGATGTGTAAATTATTGCCCTAATTTTACACACAGGAGGGCACGTTGAGTCTGACTCATAAGAGCAAAAAAACGCTGTTGCAAAGCTCTACACTTAGAGGTAGTGGGCGAGCAAACTTAAGCATAGTACAGTAAGGGTGTGTTAATGCTCCTTACATACTATGCTGAGGGAGAAGAAGTCATAGATATGCCTCTAGGAGAGGCTCATTGGTGGCAGGAGACCTTAGCGAGTTAGTATTGTGTTGTGCAATATGGTTTTTTTTTTTAGCAAAGACCAGGATGCCTAGATTTATAATGGATAAAGAGGATGTCAGCCTGGGTCTAGGTGAGCAATATAAATGGTAAAAGGGGGTTATCAAGGGGAGTGTTCATTTCAAATAAATGTTTTTGTTTTTAACGGTGTGCATGTGTGGGAGTTTTTTGTACAGTTTTTCCCTGGTTAATTACAAGACCCAGTGGGCCCTTGGTAGCATTCCCTGGCAGCAGTGGATATGCAGGTGTTTGTAGTACTACACGTACCAGCATGCCCAGATACGTAATGGTGTTATGGGCATGCTAGAACATGTAGTGCACCACAGACAAAATGGTTGCTTACATCTAATTTTGATACTATTATCCCGTACCCACCGCACCAGGGGTATGGTTAGAGCCCTAATGCTTTTCAGCACGGGGCTGTTTATACCGGGGCGGGGCTCATTTTTTTTGCTTCCTCGATCACTCTAGCTATTCTAGCCCTTGCTGACTGACCTAGGACTGATTTGACACTACGACAGGGCAGGGGCGCAAGCAGGGGGGGTTTCTGGGCCTCCGCTAAAGAAGTGCCCCTACATAGCGGCACTGTACTATATAGCAGCCATGGTGCTGTCAAAGAAGCGCAGCAGCTGTCTCGTTGTTTTATTTGGGGGTGGGGCAACCCCCCCTTAAATATCCTGCATGCGCCCCTGCAGGGGACCACACGTTGTGGGTTTCCCTGCTGTAGTGGTACCAGTCCTTGCTGGCAAAGCCTAATGCTGGTACTGGCAAATTTGGGGAGACCCCATGCTTTTTGCCCACTCCCTGATTCTGCCAGTACCAGCCTAGGCTGGCAGCATTAAGGCTAGGTAAGCTTTTTTTTGGGGGGGATGGGTGGGTCACACGCTTTTTAAACTATTTATTTATTTGACAGTCTCATGGGCCATTGCTTAGGATACACTTTAAGAGTATATAATAAAAAGTTTGCAATTGGTGTATTATTCTGAGTCTCACATATCTTAATATACATGCAGCTTGGAGTATTAACTAAACTATGGGATGCAATTTACACTTATGGAGTAAACGTAAATTGCTTACATCTATACACAAGGCTGTGATGTAACTGCAGACTGTTCTTCCCCTACCAAAACTGTATTATAAAAAGCTACAAAGTAAAAGTAAAACTATAGAATTAATGTCACATGGTAATAATAAAGGCATTAATGGTAAAACACTGGGGAAAAAACAAACTGTTTTTTAAAAAATTTACAGTTACTCATGAAAACTCAAGTTACAGCATGCATACGAGACTGGCATCATTACTGATTGGGACTTATACTAGTCCCAGGGCTGGTGGAAGAGATACGGCAGAAAATCAAGTAACTATCACAGGGGTACAGCTTGATATGGCCGTTGCTGCGTGTGCTCGAGTTCGGCACGCCCCTTTCGCACATTGAGGATGACAAAATGACTCATCCCTGCCCACTTTACTCCCTGAGGTCGTAAAACTGTAGTAAGTGCTCCTTGCACTCACTATTGCATGAGCATTGTTTACGTACACGTCGGTATCTCTCTGGTTCTCAGCTGTCTCTGTCTGTTCTCGGCATGCGCAGAGTGATTCTGCGTACAGTACACTCAACATCGGCAGATATGTGCTTTGATGAATCAGGCCCACTGTAACTAATATAAGACAAAGCCTTTTATGAACTGTAAATAGTGCAGACACTCAATTCTTCGTTATGTGCACTAATGCTTTTCAAGATGCTCCTGCTTCACAGTGTTTGGCAACACCTCAATATAACTTGTACCTACATTTGAAGGTAGGTGGATGAATATGAAAATGTTAATGGTGGAAACAGTAAAAATATTACATTAAAGTCCAACCAACTTCCACTTTAGGGTCACCCCTTCAGTAGTTAAAATATTTCTCTAATTCTCAGAAAAATCAGCTTAGCTTAGCCTCATGTATGTCTTGAGTGAATAATGAGAGTGTGTCTACTGAAAACAACACTCACAGGGCCTGATTCATTAAGGGATACATACTGAGCCCTGTGTGCATTTGTTTTAAAACGCACATAAATCAGGTATATGTATGCCTGAATTGAACAAGGAGCAGATGTAAAGATACGTGCGGTGATAAATACGGGTGTAGGTCTTCTCTGACAAGATACTGCAGGATACGTCAAATACATATGTGGAATATAAACTCACAAAATAGCGCACAGAAAAAAATTGAATGAATGTCACCTGGTAATAATATAGGCATTAATAATAAAATGTAAAAAATTTTTTAAAAAAAGTACTCCCCCATGAAAAACATTTATTAGGATGCTATGAATGTCTCTACTGTACATAAAATACATTTTTACAGTTGCCCTGAACTGAAAACACATGTAATTGCACTGTGACCGTGTGAGGGGAATAGGTACCATCTCCTGGGGTAGATGGCGGCAATAAAGTCATAAAAGTCCATTATTTTCAGTGTAACTGACCACAGCCAGTTTTATTAGCACATTCAAATAAACAAAACATAAATAAAAACCTTGCCTGTCCGGCACTCACTACACATTTCACGTAGACCCTCTCTCAAAGGTGAAGGACCTTATGTCTCACGAACAAATCAAACACGTATTATTGCGCACCATAGCAGAATCGCTCAGGAGGCAACCAACCTCGTCCCCAGGTCTCAGAGAGTGATTGAGGCAAAACTGCAGCCTTTTACAGACACCACTCAGGTGCCGCTCCTGATTAGTCTGCTGTGAGCCTACAGACCAGAAGACCTGGACTGGGCCTTATGTATGGAGCCCACCCTGCTGTCTCCATACAAAACACTAGGGACACTTAACAGCATCTCCTGAAGCCGAACACACTCTTTTGAATGATATATCCTATACAGAACAAGCTCCCTGGGTTTAAAAGCATGTAAGTCAGACAGCCAGGGACATGGGTACCTGCCATTTCAACCCATGGGTGGAACACTCGTAACCCCTACTTTGTGGAGTAGAAATGGCTGAGTACTGCTCCTCAAAGCAAGGTGTGCCGCTAAAAATGCTTCATCTCCACCCTTATTTATCATTTCAATTTTGCTCCACAATACGATGCACACTGGTGCGCCTTCATACTTAGCAAAGAAGATCCTCCCTCTGTCTATAATCCGCTATCTTGGTCAGAAAAATCTGATTTTTTGCTGCGCCTCGCATGTCTTGTACATCATTAAAGAGGACCACTGTGTACTTACACATGAAAGCAGCACATTTATTTGTCCAAAAAATAAATAAATAGAAAAGTACAGTGCTTTGCATGTGGAAATTTTACTGTGCTGTGTGGAGAGAGAGAGAGAGAGAGAGAGACCTGTGTAAGTTTAAAGTCCAAAATGGCAACAGTAAAATATCTCAGCACTCACAAAGGAAACATGCAACTGAAATTGAAGTACAGGAGGCTCTTGAAATTCCAAACGGTATGTTCTGCTAGCAAGACTCTGCAACAAAGGTCACTATCACCATAACATAATGTTGCTTAAAAGGAGGGGGGTGGTGAATTTATTGCATAGAGATGCAACTGGATCAGCAAATGCAAATGACAACTTGCCATGGCAACGCTGTTTGTTGAAACTGCTGTGTGGAAACATGACGCCTTTTCTAAAACGAAATCAGAAAAACTAGGTTCTTAGAAAAGAACTAGCCAGTTAACCTACCAGTATATTTTTTGGACTGTGGGAAGAAACCGGAGCACCCGGCGGAAACCTATGCAAACATGGGGAGATCAAACAAACTCCACACAGATAAGAACCTTGTTCGCAATCAAACCCATGACCCCATCACTGGTAATATGTTGTATATGAAACATGTTTTTAGTTGTATGAAGAGTGCTGGTAAGATGGAAAGCCTCTAAAAGATGAATTGCAGATTTAGACAATAAGATAAATAAAGGCATAGATTGCACTTACAATTTTTTTAAGTGATTTAAGACATGGCATCACTGTTATCCATACAAAAGATGAAGGTTCCCCTAGAAGATTATTGTTTCAGAGTGGTTTGTGCCCGAAAAAGTCATGTAACTGGGAGTAGGAACAAGTAGTGCGTGTGGATGAGAGGCCCAGATTTTGGACAAAGTGGATGAATTGAGTCGGAAGATATTTTGAGACAAGTATGTTGGTCTAGTTTTGTTAATGGCTATGTATGTTAGTCAAAGGATTTTATAGTAGATTCTGTAAAATACAGGCAATCCATTTAGAGGCTGGCTATGGATAAGCAGGAAAATGAGTCCGGCCACTGCATTTAATACAGCATGTAAATGTGAAAGTTCAGATAGGGCAAAGCCAGTCTGAATGGATTTGCGATAGTCAATGAAGAGACTATGCGGCTCATTTAGAGGTGGACGGATTTGCATTTCAAATATACGTAGAGGAAGATGCACTTTAAAAAAGCAAACTAACATGCAAATGTCAATCTCAAGATGCATCCAGCTCAGGAACAATAGAATTTGTGCCAGACATACATCGGGTGTAACAAGCGTGTCTACTAAGTCTCACAATAGCATGGAGCTGTGGCTTTACAGTGTTTGTAGTAAATGCTTAAGTTGGATTACCCAAATTATACATAATATTATAAATATATAATGTCATATCCACAAGCGAGAATATTGTCTTGACAGTCAATAATAACCGAGAAATTAGCATTTTCAATATAAAATGTAATAAAATACAAACACCTCTACATCTGTTATTATCCCTTTAAAAATAATTTCTTGCAGTAGTCCAAGTGGAAATGTCAATTAAGTAATGAGAATAGACGGACACAACTTGATATAATATAACTGCAATGTTAATGATCTAATTACTGCTAGCTGGAGGAGTCAATATGCAATTAGCCAATCCAAGTGTCTACATAGTGCTGCTGTCAATATAATCACATTCATTGTATATCGCAGCACCAGACTTCCAGTCTCCACCTGAAATAAGCCTCCTAAAAGACTTATCTGCAGACTCATCCACATCTAATTGTTCTGCAATTAATCAACTAACGTTGCCCACCCCTGAATGTCCATTTTCCCACCTTTCCAGGTGTAAAAAGGTGCTAGTCAAGGATATGGAAAAATCCAAATACAGATATATGTGTGTATATGGGAATGTGAGGAATATAGGACAATTCTGAGTCAAAGATAACACATAGGCAGTGAGATTGAGGGATAGAGTTTATCGTGCTAACAATAGCAATAAAGATGTCAGGTAGGAAGTTTATGTTGATTGCTGAAAAGATTATTAGCTCCTATTCTAAAAGATTGAGTTTGAAGTGGTGAAAGATCTAGAGAAAATGTGAAAATGTATAAATGTGGATGTTAGCTGTATAGAGGCGATACTGAAATCCAAAAAAGCTTATTAGTTTTCAAAGATAGAGAAGAGTAGAGGACTACTAAAGTATTGTGGCACTCCAACTGGTAGAGGAAGATAAGTAGAAGTTAATTTAGAGAAAAGAACACAGAAGGGTGAGAATCAGGATAGGAGAGTGTCCTGAAGACCCAGGAATTACAGTGTTTGTATGAGAAGGTTGACAGTAACAGGTAGGTCCTGGAGAATCAGAAGAGAGTAGTGACCTTTATAGTTAGCTGTGATCAAACCATAGACCATCTTAGTAAGTGTGGTCTCTCTGGGGAGCTTTGAACAAAGCCTGCCTGAAGAGGATTTGAGAAAAGGAAATGTGAGGGTGGGTGTAGGCCAGCCTCTGAGAGAGAGTATCATCCAGAATTAATTTTATTTTTCAAAATAGAAATGCAAACCTTATGTTTGAATAATGATGGAAAGATACTATTGGAAAGGGAGATATTACAGATGTTCGGTAACAGTTGGTTGAGTGCACGAGACAGCAATCTACTGGTTTTTAAGAAGATAGGTTCTAGTGGGTATGTAGTAGAGTGGGAGGAAGAGAAGAGAGTAGAGACTTCGGGCCTGAGTCATTAAGGAGAGCAAATCATAAAAAAGAAATAATTTTGGACCTGGGCAAAACCATGTTGCATTTAATGAAGGGTGAGGTAATTTTAAAATGTGGAGACAGATTTGTGGTTGGATAGGGCATGTTCTAGATCCACTTTTAATTTCAGTGTAAAATAAACTTACCAAGTATTTGTGTGCTTGATTAATAAACAGCCAGTATTTAACTTGTGTGCAAAATAATAAACTAATTTGCACCCCTTGCATTGTAACATGGTTTGTCCCAGAGAACATTTACTCCTTTTTTACCTTAGTTTCCTTAAATGATTCAGGCCCTTCTTGTTCATTTGTAGGATCAAATGAAAAGTTTGTGATAGAGGGTGCAAGAAAAGGAATTGACCAAGTTATTGCTCAGGCTTTTCAATCTTATCCTTGAAGAAGGAAGCATAATCTTAGCCAGTAATAGTGGTTGGAGGTGGTGGTGTGGGAAGGCAAAAAATATATTTAAATGTATTAAAGAGGCTTTAGGGGCTTGAAGCCTGACGGAGATGAGAGATCGGAAGTATATTTTCTTTATTTTTGTCAGTGTCCAAAAATTTCCCAAATTTCCAGCCCAGAGAATGGGACATTGTGCAACAAAAACCTTAATTCATATGATAGTATCTTCCAAAGTAGTTAAATGATCCTAGTGCTGTTCTTCCAGATGCACCAGAGATCTGAATTGTAGTGGAGTAACCATGCAGTGTTACAGATGTTCAGGGTCACCTCATGCAATTTAGAAAACAAAAAAACCTGTGGCTGTGGTAGATTATGTTAAAAAGTGAACAATAAAAATTGCTACATAATGTTTATTGTAATTACAAATATTAAAAGGAAAAAATAAAAACTTTGGGCATAGTTTTACTTTAAAGGTACACTAATCTATTTTTTATTTGCCTATTGTATTTATAAAAAGCAGATATTAACAGATGCATATAATAACGTTCCTGTGCTTTACTTAGTTTCTAAAAAGGTATTAATAATTTTATTTGTAGGGTTAATGTTAATAAATGTTTGTTTCTAAAGAGCACAAAACACCTATTTCGGGTGTAGACTACTGTAAAGGGGCCAGGGAAAAAAATGGCAGTAAGCAGTCAACTAAGAAACACATGCAACCCCCTAGTTTACTCATGTCTAAAATATGACTGTACTAGGAACATCTAAATAAAAAGGTATGGTTGAAGTTAGACTGCATGGGCTAGATTTATTAAAGGGTGATTTGGTGAAACCACCGGTTTTCGGCAATTTTTAAAACCACCGGATTTACTAAAGCCAAAACCACCATTAAAATGGCCAGAATTGAAATTTTTCAAAGCCACCACTTTACAAATTACCATCCCGATTTTAACAATGATGAACATGCAAACCATCAGATTTACTAAGCCTGGGTTTGCAAAACTGCCACAAAACCACCAAACTGCTGCTGTTTGAGCTATTTTGCCATTCAGAACATAAAATTAAACATTTAAATGATTTGGGCAATCATTATTTATTAAGAGGCAAAATTTATTTAATATTAACTTTTTTTTTTTAAGGGGACACTATTATAGCATTAAATGGAAAATATGAATATATAATAATATTAACTGATTGTTAATGGTGGATATAATTATTTATATTGCACAATTGGGCATTATATAGTGCCCGAATAATATAATAATTAAATATTTTTTTCCCCTTAATATGATGGGTAAAAAACATTCCTCCATAAGTTAATATTAAATTAATTTTGCCCCTTCATGAATAAATAATGATTGCCCAAATCATTTAATTTAAATGTCAATGGTGCTTTATCCTATGTTTTGAATGGCAAAATTGCATGTTTGAGCTATTAAGCCATTTAGAAGCAGGTATTAAAACTTTCCAGTCCTGTATTTTGGATGGTGGGTTTGATGGCGGTTTTTAAATCCACCACACATTGCGTGCAATTTAAATTGCAGCCTCAAACCGCCCTATAGTAAATGCAGCGGTTTGGACCACTAAACCCCAGGCGATATGTGGTGCTTTAAAACCGCTGCCAAACTTGATTCTTAGTAAATCTAGCCCCGTATCTTTAAAGGTAATATCTTTGTTGGTGTATAAACACTTCCCTCTTTTGCAGATATACAATGTGAGTATATGGAGAAAAGAGTATTCTTTTATAAACAAATGTACAAAACTATAACAAACATTCCTGACGTAATGTACAACAAATGGTAAAATATTTAAAATATGATATAATTGTTTACATTTTCTTACTAGACTATCAGTCTCTTCAGGTTTAAATTGCTACTGATAATGTAGTCATTATGAAATATTTACATACAGATTTATTTTAAAAGCATATGTAAAAAATTGTTGGAATATTTTATTGGACTGATCTGAGAAAATATAAAGAACTTTTACAAAGTTAAAATTGAGATTGATTTGTACAATTTGTTGTACAGTACATTGCTTAAATTGGGTCATTTCAGTGTGATGATTGATCCCCCAGATCCAAAAGCTGTTTTATTCACTTACCATGCATGCTCCATATAGTCGAAATTAAGCCCATGAGAACTGATTCTTCATATATATCCAAAAGCATTGTACATCTATGGCTCTTTAAAAAGGACACTACAATTCATCTTCAAAGAAGCCACTCAGTTCTAAATCTATTAAAGCAAGAAATAAATACATTCACTTAAATTCACTATCAGCCATTTTCTGCTAAAGTGGCTGGCCGCAGTGTCCTTCAGTGGAATTACTGACAGTTTGCTATGTGGAGGAACAGAAATAACTCCTGATCAGATATATACTTATGGATATTAATAATAGCACATTTATACTAGCCAACTTGTATTTTAGTTTTAGTGGACATGAAGAGAAGAGAAAAACTATCTTTAAAAAAACAAAATATAGTCAAAGAGAAGGGGAGAGAGGGAGAAGGGGAGAGGGGGAGAAGGGGAGAGGGGGGGAAGGGGAGAGGGAGAAGGAGGGACAGGGAGCAGGGAAGAGAGGGAGAAGGGGAGAGAGGGAGAAGGGGAGAGAGGGAGCAGGGGAGAGAGGGAGAAGGGGAGAGAGGGAGCAAGGGAGAGAGGGAGAAGGGGAGAGGGAGAAGGTGAGAGAGGGAGAAGGGGAAAGGGGGGGAAGGGTAGAGGGAGAAGGAGGGAGAGGGAGCAGGTGAGAGAGGGAGAAGGGGAGAGAGGGAGAAGGGGAGAGAGGGAGCAGGGGAGAGAGGGAGCAGGGGAAAGAGGGAGCAGGGGAGAGAGGGAGCAGGGGAGAGAGGGAGAAGGGGAGAGGGAGAAGGAGGGAGAGGAAGAGGAAGAGAGAGAAAGAGGGAGGGAGAGAGAGAGGCTACATCTGCTACAACCTGACTCTGCACTTCTTCTCTGACTGCACTGGACATTGCAGCTAGGTGTTTTTGTTTATTTTTCCTCAGTTTCTTGCCCTTTATTCTTAAATCCCACAGTTTAACATAACTTCTTTTACCAGCTGGAGTACCACAAAGCTCAGTACTAGATTTCCTGCTCTTCTCTATCTACACCACTTATCTTGGGAAACTAACAAGCCTGCGTTACTGACCATCTGACATTTCATCTTGGATGTCCTCTCGCAAACTGTCTAGGTTTGATCCTTTACTCAGAACTATCCATTATTCCCCACATTGAATCTATATCTAAATCACGTTACATCCATCTAAAAGACATTTTTAGAATGCGCACATATCTCATACAAGACGCTGCAAAAAACTTGCATTCATAATCTCCCGCATTGACTATTTCAATTCACTCCTTCCTGGTCTTCCCCAATTCAGATTCTCACCCATACAATTGATTTTGCACACAGTGGCTAAATGATTGTTTCCACAAAACTGCACCAACATGCACTATATGGAGAAAAGTATTCGGACGCTTGACCATTACACCAACAGGGACTGTAATGACATTGTATTCAAATACATATACTTTAATATGGAATTGGTCCCCATTCTGCAGAGATAACAGTTACCACTCTTCTTGGAAGGCTTTCTACAAGATGTTGAAGTGTTTATGTGGGAATTTTTGCTAATTCATTCTGTAGAGCCTTTATGAGGTCAGGCACTGATGTTGGACGAGAAGGCCTGGCTCGCAATCTCCGTTCCAGTTCATTTCGAAAGTGTTTGATGGGGTTGAGGTCAGGGCTCTGTGCGGGCCAGCCAAGTTCTTCCACAATGAGCTCATAAAACCATGTCCTTGCAGTCCTTGCTTTCTGCACTGGGGCACAGTCATGTTGGATTAGAAAAAGGGCCTTCCCCAAACTGTTGCCACAAAGTTGGAAGCATAACATTGTCCAAAATGACTTGGTATGCTGAAACATTAAGATTGCCCTTCGCTGGAGATAAGGGGCCTAGCCCGAACGCTAAAAAACAGCCCCATACCATTATCCCTCCTCCTCCAAACTTTACAGGTGGCATAATGTACTCAGACAGGTAACGTTCTCCCGGCACCTGACAAACCCAGACTCACCCATCTCACTGCCAAACAGAGAAGCGTGATTCATCACTCCAGAGAACATGTTTCCACTGTTCCACAGTCCTGTGCCTGTGTGCTATACACCACTCCATCCGATGCCTGCCATTGATCTTGGTAGATTGCCGGCTTGCATGCAGCTGCTCGGCCATGGAAACCAATTCTATTAAGCTCCCGCCACACAGTTTTTGTGCTTACATTAATGCCAGTGAAAGTTCAGAACTCTTTAGCTATGGAATCAGCAGAGCATTGGCGACTTTTTCGCACCATATGTCTTAGCAGTCGTTGACCCTGCTTTGTGATTTTACGCGGTCTTCTACTTCATGGCGGAGGTGCTTTTGTTTCTAAACGCTTCAATTTTCTAATAATATCACTAACAGTGACCATGGAATATTCAGCAGGGATGAAATTTCACAAACTGTCTTATTGCAAAGGTGGCATCCTATCACAATACAACGCTTGAAGTCAATGAGCTCTTCAAAATGACCTATTTTGTATCACAAATGTCTGTAAATGAAGACTGCGTAGTTAGGTGCTTGATTTTATACACCTCTGACACCTCAATTCAATAAATAACAGGTGTGGCCAAATGCTTTTGTCCACAAAGTGTACATTTGCTCACTTGTCTCAAAATATCTCCCAACATGACACCTCTGTTCTGCACAAAATCTATGTCTCTCATGCACATTATGTACCTGCTCCCATTCCCGGAAACAGGACTTTTATTGATGCACCCACTTTGCAGAATTCCATCCCTGACACAATAAGACTTTCCTCTAGTCCTTAAACCTTCAAGCATTCTCTGAATACCCACCTCTTCAGGCTAGCTTATCAATTTCCTCAACCACCCTCTAAACCTTCCAAGGGTACCCTTTTGTCACCCTTTACACAATTCACATAAGACAACAACCCTTTGACCAACATTGCTGTGTGACTGGATCATGTAGCCCATTAAGTACTTTTTACCTTTGTAATCTGTCTGGACCAAAATGCACTATGTAGCACTTAACCTTATGTATCAAACTCCCATTGTCCCATAGATTGTGAGTTTGTGAGCAGGGCTCTCTTACCTCTGTGTATGTCTGTTTTACCAAATATTGTTTTATTACTGTGTTTGGTCCTAATTGTAAAGCACTACAGGAATTTGCTGATGTTATTTAAATGTTGATGATGATGACAATAATGAGAGCTATATATAACATTAAGCATTAAGCTTTTTACTCATGTTTCTTATAGTGGATGTAGGAGGCACTTGGTGAGCATGTAAATGTGTTTCACATTATAACAGAGCAGCAGAGGTTATTTACTTTTTTCTCTCCATTTTTCAAACTTTTCTTGATAAAGGACCTCTTACTTGTACCATATTATTAATATGGGGCGGTAAATCTGGCGAAGTCTGGTCAGAAGGCACACAAATCTGCTTCATAATTATTGTCCACAAATATGGGTAAACTGTTTGTCATGTGTATTTGGTCGCCCTAGATACAGAGATAAAACAGTGATGTTTATGTGTTATTGAATATAGACAAACCCATTATTCTAACCAGTTGATAACCTCACCCATTAAAAAAATAAATAAACAGGCTACTTATTAATCAGTGATTTACTATTATTATTATTATTATTATTATTATTATTATTATTATTATAGTCATCTTTGATTTCAAAGTGATGTAGTAGGTAATACACTTTGGGTCTTTTATAAATAGACTACCTTTACCAGTAAATAAGAGTGGATCCAAATAATTAATTACCTGTACTGAAGGTAAAAAAAACCCTATTAAGGGTTTCCGCAAGTGCTTCAAAGATTAATGTGTATTTCACTGAAAGGTCCAAATTAATAGGGAAATACATAATAGGAAAAAACATAATAATACAAAAGAAAAACAGGCAAAATAAATATAACTTTTCCTACAGGCAAAGTATAACACGAGGCAATGCACACAGTATTAATAAATATCCCCATGGAGACTGTAGATTGTATAGCTCATTGATTGATGGCAATTAGTTCAATTAGGAGAGTTTTTTTATTTGGATAATAAAGTACTCAGAATGGTTCTTCCAGAGCAGAAAAAAGTGCTACAAAAATATTCATATTTTGTTATATTTAAGGAAGCATTGAATCAAAATAGGAACAGAGAAATGAATGAAGTTTGCTCTGGTCTACTATGTTATGATAAGACTTATTTGGCAAAATAATTAAAAACATGGAAAGTAACGATTATACAATCACAAGATCAAAACATTCTGTTCCTCTAATAACTACAAGTACAGAATCTGATCCTCAACATTCATCATTAAAAATGCTTGCGCATCCCAACAAGAAACAAACAGGAGTAAATAATTATTTCATGGTACATGCCAACCTGATGAATGGGCTCTATGCTGAATGCAAATTAAACAGAGATATCTGATACTACTGTGCACAGTGTAAACAATTACAATTTGATGTAACGGCCAGCAGAAAATTATATCTATAGAGCAAACTTTTTTAAGAAGGTAACACAAATGGAAGCAGGGCTAATGTGTATGTCTATCTGTTTGTATCAGTGACATACCTAAGGTTCCTTGGACCCTAGTACGGAATATCACTTGGAGCCTCACACCAGAGCAGCCTGTTTCATAAACATTGGAGGTTTTTCATATTCTGAAGTCTCCGATTCCGAAGTGTTCATTGAGTGATGTCAACTGTGACAACGAATCAAGCAGCCAAGATCCTGTGTAACACATTGGGGTCACTGAGAAAATTCACGAAGACCCTGGCTCTCAAAGCAGTAGCTACTCCTATTGCTATAACACTGCTATCTATCTCACACTCTCTATCTATTGCAGGAAAGTATTGCATAGTGATCAGTATTTCTAGAAATATCAGTATTCTCACAGGAGATAAAACACAGTATGATATCAAATCTAGTTATAATGTCTACTAATATATTCAGAGTTGCTATTATACAATGCCCATATGACTGATGAGTAAGTGGGATATAGATGGCAATATTGTGTAGATGGCTGGTTACTATTGTGAGCTATTAAGTCTAATGATCAGGATTTCTACATTCTGAAGCCTTCCTGTTAGTGTAAATTAAGTCAATAGTCAAAGTAATATAAAAATTACAGGACACTACAAGTGCATACAATAATATGCAATAAGCAAATTGCTATGTCAAAATAATATTTCACGACTTAATAAATGATGCCGTCTATTTATTGTATCTCTCATCTAAAAACATTTCATCATGTCAGCAGTTTTATCTCAATACATGCTCTACATTAGTATACTGGAAAAAGATATATTTATGCAGAGATTTGATAAATGGTAGATGAAAGCCTAAACAGTGCTATGCTCTTATTTCCCTTTACTTCTGAAAGGAATGCACTTTTCTTTGAGTAGGGATAATCACAGGAAAACACAGCTCTTGTGCCTTTATGATTTGGGTTATTCTTAGAATTAGAGCTATGTTAATAAAGTGGCACAAATGGAATTTACCATGGGCCAGCAGGACAGGACTACTAATAGAACATAGCAACACAAGACCTTAAACAAGCCTTCTATCTGTAGCCTCGCACACCAAGGAAATAATAAATCCATGTTTTAGAGAGAACCTGTCAACTTTTAGTAAAGCATTTTACATAGTGCATTGGGCATTATGTTACTCAATACGCCCTGAAGTCTTCCTTAATTCAGTTCTGGCTCTACTGGCAAAACAGCCATTTGAAAGTAAGCATAGGTCAATAGATGACATACAGCCACAAGCCAATGATCATAGGGGCTCATTATTTGGCCTTGGTCCATTGATACCGTAAAGCAGCCCTGTTAGACTTGATACTGTGCTTCCTACAGGAGTAAGCCTTGTGTATAATTTGTAGCTGGAGCACTCTCAGCTCTTGTATGATTCCATTGAGTAGAAGGTTATGGTTCTGAACACCAGAGCACCAGAGCTGGATTAAGGCTTTGGGGGGCCCGGGGCACTTAAGACAGGAGACCCCGCCGGCCGCCGCATCTGACAGCCTGCTGTCAGTTGCTGTCTGACTGCAACTGACAGCTGTCAGATGCGGCGGCCGGCGGGGTCTCCACTGACACATGTGACCACTCTGTATCAGCAGCACCGCGGCTGCTGTCAGCAGAAAGGGTCATGCAGGCGGCGGGGGGCCCTCAGAGAGAGGGGGACCCAGGGCACGTGCCCCCTGTGCCCCCCCCTTAATCCGGCCATGCAGAGCACTACAGAATTAGCAAGTAATGTGACACCCAGCACATCATTTTGCCACTACTGTCATGCACTGTAGCTCTTCACGGAAACACGTTGCATCGCGTTGCTAACTTTTCAATTCACAATTAAATGCTTCATTTCATAAGGTTTTACATGCAGTACCATCTTTTACCACAGGATATGGTGGCACTTGATTTCCTATTGATACATATTGTAACTCAGATCATAGGAAATAAATATATTTAAAAAAAACAGTACCTCAAAGAAAATAAATTAATAAATAAAGGAAATTGATAGTGTGACAAGCCCCAAAATAAATAACCAACATCAGTGCTTATAGCTTGTGCTTATTACCAAACATGCAGGATGGCAAACAGGGGGCAGTTCCCCTGCAAAATCAATAATCTATAACAGGGAGACCCATTTTTATACTCACTGTAATGTGAGCCAGCATCAGTGTGGTCAGAACTGGGCCTGCAAAAAATGTGGGCTCCCCTAGGGAAAACCACCCCATGCTGTATATCTTCCTAATTTGGTTGTTAGTCAGAGTAATGAGTTAAATTAGTACAATCATCGTCATCAGCTATTTATATAGCACCAATAATTCCGCAGCGCTGTACAGAGAACTCACTCACTTCAGTCCCTGCCCCATTGGTGCTTATAGTCTAAATTCCTTAACACACACACATACAGACAGACATACTAGGGTCAATTTGAAAGCAGCCAATTAACCTACCAGTATGTTTTTGGAGTGTGGGAGGAAACTGGAACACCCGGAGAAAACCCACGCAAACACGGGGAGAACATACAAACTTCATATAGATAAGGCCATGGTTGGGAAGTGAACTCATGACCCCAGTGCTGGGAGGCAGAAGTGCTAACCACTAAGCCACCGTGCTGCTCACCATTTAGTGTGTGGAACTGCGAGTCTCAGCAAGTCCGGACAGCCATTAACTACTTGTGTATGCTGGTGCTTGTAGAACTACATGTGCCAGCATACCCATGGCTTCCATAGATTCCAGAGCAAATTGGTACTTGGGAAAATACAAATGTCAGCATGCCATGCCAGGGCATGCTGGTATTTATAGTTCCACACACTGAGCAAATGGTAAACACATAAACAATTGCTTTCAAAGCAATTTTATTTCAATTAAAATACTCACAAACTCTTGTTAATCATCTCATTACAAATGTTTATCCAAAGGAGTTTTCCTCCCGAAGTAGTACATAGGGAATCTTTATCCATGAGGTATTCCTAAAGGAAGAAAAATTAAAAAAGCACAAGAGATAAATGCAACTGTTCCATATGAAGCGCCACTGCTAAATGTTATAGAACTGAATGGTTTTACCTAAGTGTAGTTTTGTGTCATGTATGATACAGTTTATGTGTCTTTACACGCAGTGCCGTAACTAGACATTTCAGTGCCCTGGGCGAGACAGGGCATCGGCGCCCCCCATCTTAATAGGAGTGACGTTTGTCGAGTGGGTGTGGCCACCCTAATGTAGGGGTGTGTCTAGCATTTTTTCTTCTATGTCTGTAACTGATATTCTTGAAAGTTGTAAAGAAGCCCAACAATGGTGAAAAAACTTGTATCTATAAGAAAACCCGTACACACTACAATATATATATATATATATATATATATATATACACATACATACACAGAAACTAAGAATCCCTCTCCCAGTGTAATTATGTGATATATATGAGGATATAACTTATGGTCCCTCTCTCAGTGCTGTGTTGCAAGTGAAAAGACTGGTCCACCCACTGTGCCCTGAGAGTGGTCAGGTGGTGTGTTTCTCCGTCTCTAGTCGTTGCACCCGGTCCTGGTCTGGGGCACAGGGGTAAGCCGTTCTAGAGAGGCGTTCAAAAAAAAATGGCTTAAAACAAAAATAAAAATAATATAGCAATCCCAGACATTGTAGCCTTTTCATATATATATTACTCTCCCAATCCCAAGCAAAATGTACAAACAACACTCTTGGCAGAGTGAAAGGTGTTGGTATATTTGGAGAGACAACTGATTTGATGGCGATATCAGCTATAGATTTTTCTGCATATTAAAATAATAGGTAACAGACTCCTCCTAAGCTGGTGACCATTTTCTCATTCCGGTGTCTTGGCCATGTGAAGATGTGTGCTCTCTGATTTTAAAGATGTCCCGACAGAAATAAATAAAATAACTCCTTGTATTCTTTTTAAATGTTGAAATCTATAAATTGCAGAGGCGGATAGATACTTGGTAGTACAGGGAGAGGAAACAGTAGCAGAAAGAAGTAATAATGCCACTGTATAGGTCATTGGTACGGCCTCATCTAGAATACTGTGTTCAGTTCTGAGGCCATATCTCCAGAAGGATATAAATACATTAGAGACTGTGTATAGATGGGCAACTAAAATGGTGCATGGCCTACAGCACAAAACTTACCCGGAAGACTCAAAGATCTTAATATGTATAGTTTGGAGCAGAGAAGAGAAAGGGGGGACATGATAGAAACGTTCAAATATATCAAGGGTTTGAACAAGGTACAAGAGGGAACCATTCTTCAAAGGAAGACAAGTATTAGAACACAAGGACATGTACTGAGACTGGAGGGAAGTAGGTTCAGAGGAGATGTGAAGAAAATTTACATCACAGAAAAGGTAGTGGATAAATGGAATAGCCTCCCATCAGAGGTGGTAGAGGCTAATACAGTATAGCAATTTCTACATGCTTGGGATAGACATAAGGATATTCTTAAAAAGAAACAAGAATTAAATAGGTTTGAGGTTACCATAGGATAAAAAAGGTGGTTCTTATCTGCCGTCAAATTCTATGTTTCTATGGAGAGATGCTAGCACGGTGTAGGATATTAAATGATTTGGTTTGCCGGGAATATAAAATGTGGGGGAAAAGCACAGACTGTATTATTAAAGTGACTTTCATTTGTTTTCCAGATTTTGCATATGTGACTGTGGACAATTTATTGCTTCATATTTACCTTTTCATCTTCTCTTCTATACTGCTGTATTCTTCGTCATTATCCTTCTTCTGTATACTGCTGTCTGAAGACAGTTCTTTTCTACCTTCTCGGTCCAGCCGCCCCTGTGCTGTAGCTCCTGGCTCTTCCCGACTCCTCTAAATCCACTAGCAACGTTGTGAGATCAGGAGCTGGGTGCTGGGCACCATTTTGGAAGCGCTGGGCGCCTAGCATCGATAATCTATAGTCTGTGGTCACAGACCCAGGGCACAGAGGCAAGTAACAGGCAGCCGCTGCACCCACTTAGCACCGCCATGGCTCTGCTCCACAGTACTGAAATCAACAAAACCTTGCCAACTCTCCACATTACAGCAACTGGCTATACCAACGTCACCTTGTACCAGTACAACCCATGTCCCCACACTGCCCCAATGCCAGTCTTGTCCCCACAATACACCAATGCTACCCCTCTACACCAATGCCAGCCCTATCCTCATACTACACCAATGCCAGCACTGGCCTCACACTGCACCAAATCCACCCCCCCTACCCACACTACACCAATGTCACCCCCCTACCCACACTAAACTATTGTCACCCCCTCTACTAACACTACACCAATAACAGCACTGTCCCCACACTGAACCAATGTCAGCCATACTGATGCAGGGGGGAGAGGAGGAGATTTCACTTGCATAGGAGTGAAGAGGGGAGGGCAGACAGAAACTTTCACACACAAAGGGGAGGGGAGGTACAGAGGCTGACTGACACACAGAGGGAAAGGGGAAAGACGATCTCACAAGCAGAGCAGGAAATGGGAGGATACAGAAGCTGCCACACTCGGGGATTTGTTTAAAAGACAGAAAATATACGTTTGGACATAGCTCCGCCCACTTTCGGAAAGCTCCGCCCCTCCAAACGCCGTGAATGCCGAAGCTGTCACAGACAGATATATATTGTGAGTCTGAGGGGAGAGAGACTGTCCCAGGTAGAGGATAGCAGAGAGAGACTCACATACTTAGTGTGCGGAGTCTCCGAAGTCCAGCCTTATAGAGAGCATGTGTTCCCCGGCAGCCTGCAGTCACAGAGCCAGGCACAGAGGCAAGTAGCGGGCGGCTACTGCGCCCCCTTGGGCTTGCGCCCTGGGCCACGGCACCGCCCGCACCTCCCTAGTTACGGCTCTGTACACGTGTCTACTATTATGTGCACAGTACGATGCATTTGATAATTTAGTGCCTTTGAACTGAATAGAGACCCATAGAAGCCTCATGCAGCTAGCGAGTACTATGTACCACATGTAACATATTTTTGTGCCAGATGCAGACAGAAGCCAGCGTCTATCATACATTATAGTACAATATCACAGAATGTGCTTTTTCCCTGAGTTATATTCTGCATACGATGCATTTGAGAATTTCTATCCAGGGACGCACGCAGGGGGGGTTTATGGCATACTTGCCAACTCTCCCTGAATGTCAGGGAGACTCCCTGAAATAGGGGTGATCTCCCTCACTCCCTGAAGAGTCTGGCATTCTCCCTGATCCTGAACCTGTGCAAAACGTGGTTGGGTTCGCCATCTGTGGCATGATGACACTGTTCAGAAATTGTGTCCTATTTCCATGTATTGATGCCTATGGAGGTGGCCATTTTCATGGAGACCAAGATTTAATCAAAGATTGACAACATGACTTCAGTAATGGAGACAGAAATGTAAAAGACACTTCAGTCTCTAGAGATTCATTAGCTGCTTTTCTTTAATGCATTTCTGGGAGACCTCTCGGGAGAGCAGGGCAACCTCCCAGTTCTCGCACCCGCAATAGATCAGGAGCGGGGCTTAATGACGCGTCACCTTAGCCCCGCCCCCTGCTGTAATTGCCCAAAATTGTGGCAATCATTTAGGGGGTGGTGCCAAAATGATGCGATTCGTCAAGCCCCACCCCCGCACTCCCTCCTCCCCCGGGATCTCCCTGAAGCCAACGAGAAAAAGTTGGCAAGTATGGTTTATGGGTCTCCAGAAACCCCTCTCCTCCGCTAAAGAAGTGCCCCTACATAGCAGCACTGTACTATATAGCAGCCACGGCGCTGTCAAAGAAGCATCCGCGGTGGTGCTGTATTGTATACAGCACCGCCACGGACGCTTCTTTGACAGCACCGTGGCTGCTGTATAGTACAGTGCTGCCGAAACTGAGCTGCTGCGCATGCGTTTAAAAATCCTGCGTGCGCCCCTGCTATCTAATAACTAAATAACATTGAACTGAACGAGGACACAGAGTCTCATGCCTTGTGCATCTAAGTACTATGTGTGATGCATTTTTGCCCCAGATGCAGTCATAAGCCAGCATATACAGTCGGTAGCACATCTACAGCAGTTGCAGGGGCTGTAGTGGGGGTGAGATAAGAGGCACATGATCATGTAATGAACCTTCCCATTTTCCATTTTATTTCTGGTGAAAGTAAGTGGATGTTAATGAGCAATAGCAAAAAATCATCATCATCATCTATTTCTATAGCGCCAACATATTCCGTAGCGCTTTACAATTGGGGACAAACACAGTAAACTAATAAACAAACTGGGTAAAACAGAAAAAGAGGTGAGAAGGCCCTGCTCGAGAGCTTACAATCTATGGGAAATATTTATAAAAATGTTTATAAACTACATATAAAAGAATTTTATGTTGCTCTTCTGAATGGTACTGCCCTAGGCATGTGTATAGTTTGTCCTGGTCAGATAGTGTAACAATATATGAAGTTGTAACACAATTTTCATTATTACCACACAGGTAGTAAATTTGCTCTCACCCCTAAAGCAGAGATGTCTTGTATTTTAAAGCCACGTTACATATTATTGTACCTGCTCATTTCAATCATTTCTATTCTTGAAGATCATCTGGGAGTATATTTACTAAACTGTGGGTTTGAAGAAGTGGAGATGTTGCCTATAGCAACCAATCAGAGTCTAGCTTTCATTTATTTAGTACTATCTGCAAAATGACAGCTAGAATCTGATTGGTTGCTAGAGGCAACAGCTCCACTTTTTCAAACCCGCAGTTTAGTAGTTTAGTTCACAATTGTAAAGAGCTACAGAATTTGCTGGTGCTATATAAATAAATGTTAATGTTGATGATAGTTAATTTATCCCCGGAACTGAGATGGCTTGAAAAATTAACCTACAAAATAACTTCCAGTTTGCTTAAAAGTTATAGGCACTCATTCAATTCTTACTCTCCTTTCAGTGGCAATTTATTAAGTGCAAAAAAACCTGGTAAAATGCTTGTAATGATGTTAGTGGTAATGTATATCGCGATCAGGGGCGGGCTGGGCCGGGGGGCAGGGGGGCATCGGTCCCCCGGGCTGCTCAGAATGACCGCTGTTCGGGCCGGCCACCCCCCCGTAGATGCAATATTACCTCAACATTGCATCCACGGACAAGTGATGCGGCTGCGTCAGCGCACAGGCGGACGCATCACATGACACGCTATGCGGCCGTGTCATCAATGACGCGGCCGCATCACGTGTCATGTGATGCGGCCGCCTGTGCGCCCCCCCCCCCCCCGGGCTGCATGTTGCCAGCCCTCACCTGATCGCGATAGATATATATGCTGATTTTCTTCCTTTGGAGCGATAAATATTATTTATAAAATATGATTTGGTTAGAAATAACAAAATGTTTTAGATTTTCTATTAGTACAAGAAATGACATTTAGATCAGGTGTGTTTAATGTGGAACAGTAATAAACTAAATATTGCCCTGCAGTATTGTCTTAATGGAGCGTAAACTACACATGAGGTTCTGTGTTAAATCTTTGTTTCAAGAGGAAATATGATAATATTCTTGTGTAATACATAAATAAGAAACTAATTTAAAAATTGTTCATCCCATCAATGTTGAAATTAATAATGATATAATATTCTTAAATAATATATTTATTTTGGTTTTTTTTTATACTGAATGTTACCAATACATAATTTTAAAAGATGGATAGAAAATGTTTTTCTTTGCAGTCTGCAATCTTAAAAAATTAATTGGTACAAAATTAAAATCCGGTGTTTGGATTTGAGTTCAATGCTAACTAGCACTGAAGTATGACTGGGACCTCATCCTGATAATCAGGCTGTGCCTATATAAAAGAACAGAAAATATTTACCCATTCTAGAATGACAGACTGTATATTTTCCATCCATGTTTTTCTACATTACCTTATGATGATTAGTTATACAGTAACAGAGAGAACACCTGAACAATACATCATATTCTAGATCTACTACTACCTACAATAAATGTTGTGTGCTATATGGAAAAATGGATATTATTTTCTATAAACGGGTTTCTAGATAGGAACCAAAACAATTAGGAGCAAATAAGCAAATGTGCTGTGTACCTGCAATTATAATCACAAAAGTGCTTTTGAGAACAATGCGCCTTATCTAAAACTTAGTGTAACTTTGTACCTATATAAGGTAGAATTGTTAACACATATTGCAGGGAAAATGGGTAAAAACACATGAAATCTACTGCCTTTTTTATAGTAGTTTTAGTGGTATATTTTTAATGCCTTTTATATGTACTTTTCATGTACTGTGCTTTTACCAATACAATCTATTCATCTGTTAGAATGCGTTATCATATAAGAAAAAGATTGCACAATGTTCTAAAATGTGGATTAAATTATAGAACGCAAAATAGAAACAAGCCCATAAGTAACCATTCATCCTAGTTAATGGGTTTTCAGACTATACCCTGAAAACCCTAAAAGCCTGTGAAGCTGCAAATGACCGTAAACATACACCTCTTCAAAGGGCTGTGAAAAAGCATTTCATGTTACTTAAACCTAGTCACCTGCACCATACCTTTTATGACATTCAAACAAAGTCCCTTGCAGAAGTATGCAGCAAGTAAACTCTGCATTTAAGAAAGAAAAATTAATTAATTAAGGCAGTCTTGATGTTCCCTGTCGGGAGTTATATAAGGTAAAAATGGGGTTAACCTGAACATTATATTAGGAGAAAAATTGAAATTAATGAGAGGGACAGATGAAATGTTATAGTAATCTGTGGTGTTTATATTTATTTATTTGAGAGCCATTTTTAAAACTGCAAAGATAGTGCACTTAGATGGACCTTGATGGTCTACGAACTTGCTCAGAGGGGGCATGCAACATGTATGTGTTGGTGTCTTTCCTTATGAATGTATTTTGTTTAAAATAAAATTTAATAAGCAAATAAAATGATAATATAGATTATATTTAATACTAGACCACTATGAATTTCCTTTTTTTTTTGTTCTTTGTTTCTGAAAAAAATTATGTTATGTTGCATGATCATATTGGGGTTATCATCTTCTGGATTAGATGGCTGCACTTCACACAGATATATTACACCAGTTCAGTGTCTCGGTTCAACTGGCCTTCTCCCACATACACAAAACTTCAGCACTTACTGGTCACAAATTACAGTGTCTCTCTCTTCAGGCATCTGACCTGCTCCCCAGGCTTAGAGAGACTGACTGAACTGCCTTGCAGCCTTTTACCAGCAACACACAGGTGCAACTTCTGTTTGCCAACACAGTGTCTTGCTAACTTGGAAGACCCGGAATGGGCCTTATGAATGGAACCCACCTTCTCTCTCCATTCATACCCCAGAGACCTGTATAATGGCTTTTCCTGTTGCTGAGCATCCTCTTTGGGACGCTCCTTCCCACACACAAACAAGCTCTCTGGAATTTTAAAGCACATGAGACAGAAAGCCTGGTATATATACCTCTGCCATTCACCACTTTGCCAGTGCTTCTGTCAAAGTTATCACAGAAATGTACGCTCATGTTATCCAATGCATAGCGCAGAGGATGTGACCTGATTTGGCTTGAACCATGAATGCACTGCCTGCTGCTACCAATGAAAGAAAATCATGTTAAAAGCTAAAAAGCCCTATTATAATTGATGATTATCTGTTTAACTATATAATGATTACCATTCACTAAAATCATACTGACATAATCCAATATAGCGAAAGTATTGGCAGCTCACCAGAGTAACGCAGGTTACCAACTGGAACTCTTGATGCACATCACTGCTACATCATCTGCTATTAACATAGATAACTTGGCTTCATTAATTGAATTTTAATCTACAGTACACAAGACTTAGATATTTTGTATATGTGAAATGTTATAATACATAGCTTAAAGAGCACCTAGAAATGTGAACTTCCTTCAAAATGCAAAACAGGTCCAGTTAACATGAAGTGTACATGGTCGTGTTCCCCTCTGCTCCATCCCCTGAGACTATATTGAAAATTGTATGAATATTGGCCATGCCTCCTCCATATGTGTGCAATGGGTATATTCAGGAGTAGACTGGGCTGGGATAGGAAATATCTGTTCCCTGGCCAGTCCCACAGTGGGATACCTGGGGCTGGGTGACTGGGCCACCTGCATTTTTGTTTTCTTTAAAATGTTCCTTATAGGCTGCTGAGTCGAGTCTTGCCCCCCAGGCTAAAATTTGACAGTCCTCCGCTGGGTATATCTTAAATTTAAACCTACAATAACGTAAATAACACCTTGTTAAACAGCAACAAAAAAAGTTAATGTCTCAATGAAATTACCATATCTTGTACCTGGGAGTTTTATAACATTATATGAATGGCAATGTATCACCAACGATGTGCCTGGTAGCCCTGTATTATTGTATACTGTGCTAACTATTGCTTGGAGTAATGTTAAGTAACATTGAAAGAGCTTCATTTTATATACTGCAAATACACAGTAAAATCACAGACAAGAAGAATTATAGTGGATTGGTTTGTTCAATGCTGACAACATTAAGGAATCAGTTAGCTTAAGATTCACATGATAATGTTTTGTTTTGATAGAAAAAGACACCGAAAAGTTAGCTTTTACAGCTGTTTAAAAAAAGAAATAAAAATTACAAAAATATTTATTTAATTATGCTCAGATGATCTGAAACCAATAATACAATGCATCCTGAGATCATATTAGTGCAGTCAAAAGTGTTAGTCAGGAACCCATGCTTTATAGACTGAAACTAGTGGGTTAAAAGAGTCATCTGCCCCAGGCATACAGCCAACATTCCAGATTGGATAAATCATGCCACCTACCTGATTTGGCAATTCTGCTCCTAGGGCCTTATTCATTAAGGATCTTAACTTGATAAACTTCTTATTTCAGTCTCCTGGACAAAACCATGTTACAATGCAAGGGGTGCAAATTAGTATTCTGTTTTGCACACAAGTTAAATACTGACTGTTTTTTCATGTAGCACACAAATACTTGATAGCTTATTTGTACACTGAAATATAAAGTTGATATTTGTGTGCTGCATGAAAATACAGGCAGTATTTAACTTATGTGCAAAACAGAATACTAATTTGCACCCCTTGCATTGCAACATGGTTTTGTCCAGGAGACTGAAATAAGAAGTTTCTCAAGTTAAGATCCTTAATGAATCAGGCCCCTAGTCCCTGGGGTAGGAAGGTAATAAAAGAAATAGATGAGAAGAGAGAGAGATGGAGGATGAATAGGTATAATTAAGAGATGGATTGCTAAAACATCTAGGGTTAGAATGGAGAGCTGGGGTAGAAAAGAGAGATCTTGGAGGAAAAATGAAAAAGCTGGGGGGGGGGGGGATGAATGTAATGAACATTGCTCTGTTGGAGAGGAAACTCAGAGCTCAAGCAAATTTCAAAAGCATTTACTATTATCTATTTCTTTATGTATTTGTGTTGTTTATGTATGAGCAATACTTTGAGCCTTAACCGTACTTTATTGCGTAAAACAATTTCACTACAAAACAGTGTCTGTTGCAGCTTTATTGTGGCATGTCCAGGTAAGAGGAACATTCAGAGCAGCGGTGGACAACAGGCTGTCTGCGGGCCGCCAGCCAGCCAGGCAAGCCTTCACATGTGGGCCGATCTCTGTGGCTCTGGCATACTCTACTAACTTATGTCAGTGGTATGTGGGGAGGTCTGAGGGGCATGTAAGGGGCTTGTTGGGAGGTCTGAGTGGCATGTGAGGTTTTTTTTTAGGAAGTCTGTGTGGCATATGGGGGGCTTGTTGGGAGGTCTGAGTGCCATGTGAGGGACATGTGGGGAGGTCTGAGTGGCATGAGAATTACCTATAGGGAGATCTGAATGACATGTGGGAAGGACTGAGTGGCATGAGAATTACCTATAGGAAGGACTGAGTGGCATGTGAGAAGGACTCAGTGGCATGTGAGAAGGACTCAGTGGCATGTGAGAAGGACTGAGTGGCATGGGTGGCATTTGGGGATGTCTAAATGGTTAGTTGGGGAGTTTCGGATTACATGTGGTATCTGAGGGCATGTGGGGGCAAAGTGGAGTGGCTGGTCTGAGTGGCATGTGCTTGAATTTAGGTGCAAGTGAGGGGCCTGTGGATGCATTTTGGGATAAGTGCTTTATAGGTGCCAAAAGTTGCTTTGTGGCTGTTTTATTATTCTTGACATTAAGTGCAATGTTTGGCCATTTTGAAGGTTGGAGAGATGCACTTGCAGCCCTTGAAGTATATTGGGTTGGCCATCACTGATTTAGAGCATAATAATGGAGTTTGAAATATTTTTACATCCCAAGCTTACAAGTAAAATTAATTTGCAAAATTGCAGGTTTACTAGTGTATTCTGAGTAGCATATATTTCAAGGTACGTTCATCTCAAAACGCAGCAGTATTCGTACATCAGGCATATGTTAGGAATACAAGCGTGTATACTTATCTCCAGCAATAGCATACAGATGGCGCTTCACAGCATGCACAGTACAGAAATGCATATTATTACACCTTACAAATGTACTCTTAATCATCATCATCATTTATTTATATAGCGCCACTAATTCCGCAGCTCTTAATGTACTCTTAAGCCCTTAATGTTGCATACTTTATCCTTCTTCAATTTCTTACATTAAAGAAGTCCTGAAAGCAAAATTCTAATTGTAAATGAATAGGTTTAAAACAATAAATAATTAAAAAATGAAAGATAATATGAAATTCATGCATGAAAAGAACTTAAATGTTTGGAATTAAGTAAAGCACTTTAGGGAAAGTAATTTTTTTAGATTTTGCTTTCATGAAACAAATGTAAATTTGACTTCATTCCATAGCAAATCCAATAATTATTATTATTCAATGTCTTGTGCAGTTGCTTCTTCTTTTAACATTGAACTCTTGAGTAAATCATTATTAAATAAAGCACAGTAATTAGCTGTTCAGACAAGTATGTAAAGCCGTCCCATCTGCAGAGAATTTTACTTTTAATATATTTCACAAATGTTAACAGCAAATGTATCATTAAAAGGAAAAAGACTAATTGAAGTTAGCATACTGTATCTATTAGTGCATTGTGGGAGCTGAAATATTTGAAATAGGTAGTGGTGGATGTGGGCTAGTATACGGTAGCATGCTATACTGCCATTTCTCCTACTGCCTTCATTGTAAAACTATCAAACTTTATTCACTTACATTTTCCATACTACCATTTCTAAATGTTTTCTGGCCCAGAACAGTAGGGGATACTCCTTTGGGCTATAATATATAATCCCCCACCAATGCGGGCCATCTCGTAGCCCCTATAGTATATAGACCCTGCATACAGAAGACATTTAACTCCCACGTGCTGGTTTTAGCTGCTGGAAATCTTTAAGGGAAATGGCAGTCTTACAAAAATTGTGATGCTCCTATGTTAACAGAAATAATTTAAATAGACCACTATAATGTTTTATTTTCTGTAAGTGTTACCCAAAACAATGCCAATATTTTTTTAATTAAATTATATTAATTATACCATATGCATTTCTTGGTCCTTTGTCTAAATCTATAGAAGTGTTACTCATACAGCTCATGATATTTATTCTATATATTATGAAATGTCGGTCAGCAGGGTTGCTAATACTTTCGCTTGTCATAATCTCCATGTCCTTATGACCAATGACAAAGTGGTTTTCCTTGTAGTAGTTGTGGCAATAGTTTGTCATTTTAAAAGGATTAGGCAACTGTGGTCTGCCACCTTCAAAGTGATTGGGAACAGGAATGCAAGTCCAACATGTTGTCTTGCCAAAGGCTTTGGCAAATTTAAACAGTGGTAAATGGATGGCAGTACTTTAGATCAGCTTTGTGCTTAACCTCCCATATATTCATCATCATTAATTTATATAGCGGCCACGAGTTCTGCAGAGCTGTAAAGAGAATATAAGCAATTGACATATCTCCCTGCCCCATTGGAGATTACAGTCTAAATCCCCTAGCACACCCGCACACACACACACACACACACACACACACACACACACACACACACACACACACACAGACAAATACAGAATATGATTAATTTTGTCAGCAGCCAAATGACCTACTAGTATGTTTTTGGTGTGTGGGGGGAAATCGGAGCACCCGGAGGAACCCACATAAACAAAGGGAGAACATACAAGTGCTGTGAGGCAGACATGTTAACCACTGAGCCACTGTGCTGCCCATTTGTGAAGGCAATGGGAAATTATGGTGTTGTCAAGGAGTGTCATCACACCAAGGACAAGGGTGTTTAGAGATCTACTGAATATCATCTCAGTTCAGCTGCTGGACCCAATGAGTTCAACTGGCATTGCTGATAACACCTCTATTCCTCCTTTGGTGATCTTCACTCCCTCCATGGGGACAGCAGCTGCCAGTGAATATGGAGAACAACTGTTCTAGCAGTGAGCAGACCCTAAAGAAAAGCACTGGGCTACATACCGCTACTCCAAACAGACGGATAGCCACAGGAGTGCCTATGCAGCATGACAGCAAAAGCCCTTTCTAGAACCAGAAGAGGAAAATGTTCAGTTGTGATAAATAATAATGGATAGTTTTGGTTGACATACTGTATGTTTGGAGATTTCTACAGTGACTGATTGAAGTTTAGTGTCTCTGCCTTCTGCTGTCTCTCATCATTCCAACCTTACTCCACCACCAGTAGCTGCACAGAAATTACATTCAGCAATGAATTCTTAATTATTGTAACCTGATAATACGGCTGCCTGACAATCGCCACCCACACTTTCTTCACCAGGAAATACAATTGTTATCCAGCTACCTTATGTATCATTTGTTCCCCACACCTCTAAGATGGTAAGCTTTTTGGGCAGGGCCATCTTTATCATTTGTTTTATGTCATTGTATGTAATTTGTTTGTCCTGTCACGATCCCTCAATATACAGCACTTTGCATTATGACAAAACTTTATAAATAATAATAATAATTTTATTATTAATAATAATGATGATAATTAGCTACTGAGAGCACAAGCATGAGTAATATCTGACAAGATTACCAGAAGGAAGCAAATATAAACCATAATATATTTCTAAGATCACAGTGGCTTAGGTGGAGATGATAAAAGGGATGTTATTATGTCCCAATGTGTCTAGCGCGATCCACTACACTTTGCACAGATGTTTCTTAGCTCTTTACCAACGAACTTTAAGAAAGTAAACCCCCAACGGACGTCAAACTCCAAGTACTAGCAGCAGTTGGGACGATGATACTTTTGATGCCCTTTGATATACACCAAGTTTCCAGGTTCTACGAAGTGACGAAAATGCACTGTACTTAATGCCTTACGATGGTGCAGAAAAGTTCATAAGTCAGTGCAGGCCAAACAAAATCAAAGAAACTGGAGACTAAGTCCAGTCTTTCTATCAGTATAGGATCTCATGCTCATTCGTGCTACAGGTACTACATCGGGCCACTTAACTCCGTTATTGCACATATCTTGGCAACTTTTTTTTTCAGCCTTTCTATTTCCCTAAATTAGACTGTTAAATTCATGCAACATACATTACAAACATTTCACACAAAAAATACTCAGTTCACACCATACCAGGAACTTGTAGTATTACTGAAACTCAATTAAAAAATTATTAAATATTGGAACATGTACAACAAAATGAAATGACTCCATTTATTAACAAATAAACCACATTTCAAGTGAAAAATGACCTAGGATTTTTAATTGTCCAATGTCGTAAAGGTTCGAGCAGCAGAAGGGAGACATTTAAGACAGTGCCAGGCAAAATCATAGAGAAAATTCTATTACCTAATGTGCTCTAGATTTGTCTCAGGACAGTCCAAAGTACTATTTCTACTCAGCCACAGCCATCTGCACCCCACTTCTGGTACCAAGCTATTATAGCGGAAAAACACCAGTAGTCCTTTTTTTTTTATTTAAAGGATCAGAATAAACATTTTATTATATAAAATCATAATATAAAACTATTAAAGAATAAATATATTTATTTTGGAGCTGTCAAACACAGTCATTATGTCTTTGAGATATCTTCCCCTCAGTATCAATAAACAGCTGTTTATATGCTTTGAAACATATGTTTACATAGGCATTACTGTAAGTTAAATCAATACAGTACATCATAAATTTCATGTTCAAATAATAAGACACTTGTTACATATTAGAAGGTAAAGAAGAACTTCTTATACTGTAAACATTTGTCTAGAATATTGAAGGGCAACAGGCAGCCCTCCGAACCTTCACCTCCAGTCCCCAGCTCATTGTTGCTTTATTGTTAGATCTGTTTCTTATAGCTTGTAACACTTGTTTACAGTGCCTGCTGATATGTTATTACAGATATGTGTCTCTTTCTTTGATTAAATGTATTGTTTTAACTTTTTACTGAGATTAAGGGTAATTTTAGAGGGCAGCACCATGTGGCCTCTGAAGTATATCAGGTTGTACTAGCTTGTCTCAAGGTCCTCCAGTTAATAATAAGAGACATCTCTAGATTTTATAGTAAAACTTTTAAAGAGATATCTGGCATAAATTTACTAAGGTTCATTTTATTTGGTGCTTTGTAAATTGCCACACATTACCAGGAGTTTTCAATGCCAAACCATTAGATTTACTATCTTTTAGTCAAAGTCGTATAATTGGATGAACGAAAGTATTTTGGTTAATATTGTTTTATTGGTCGATTGCACCCAGTATGCCACGCTACACGTGGCATACGGCAATCGCACGTTAAAATACGCACGTACACACTCGCATTACAACATTTCGTTTTTATATAATTCATATTCATATTGAATCCATTCTACAGTAATTTATGAGCAGATAGTATTTAGTTTATTATTAGCTTATATATTATGATTATATGTACACCTCAGTGTTATTTAAGGTTCAGGTTATAGGAAATGTGTCATGTCTGATATCATTCTAATCCCCTATTCATCAGCAGCTGTCCGGTGCATTCGGCGAAGAGATCGCACATTGCATACTCTAGTTATTGATGTTAGGGAATAAACCTTTAATATGATGCTGACTATAAAATGCTAATAGACTAGTTGTAACTGGAGTCTTGGCGGGAAGAAAGGAGCATATCCCCTGGAGAGATGACCCCCACCTTTGGAGTCTTTAGTTTGAACTAGCCTATGACCTGTTTACCCTGGACCCACCTGAAGTCTGGACCTATAGAAGCAAGCCACGTCATCTGCATTATTCACTCTGTAACACTGAATGTATATATATCATAGCTGTGCTCCCACTAGCTTCAGTCTTCTCTGACCACAGTATTCAAGGGTGAACTACTGTTCACTGGTACCCGTGGGAGCGCAGCGAAGCGCATGCAAGCGCAGCGGTATGTATGTATCTTTTGGTATTGGCTGTACTGTACTGTATTATATTATAATCATGTATTGAACTGTTAACTTTTTACATCTGCTAAAATAAATCACTTTGTGCATCGGAAACACAATACAATCGCTTGGGCAATGCTTATTTGAAAATGATAGAATTACTTTAATACTTTAGGCAATGAAAAGTCAAACCACTGGAGATGTGTGGCAGTTTTAAAAAAAACAAAACCTTAGTCGCTTGAGATTTAGGCCACACCACAGGCGATTTACGCTAAACCACATAAGTTATCTGATAGACTGTAAAAAATTAATACAAATAAACTCTCAGCACAATTTTGCTATTACTGCTGCTCAGCTGCCACATTCAAAATTTCAGCCGCCAGGGTGCAGGGCCATCATTCGGGTACCAAGGTTTTAGACCTTGCTAACATGTCACTAGCGTGCATGAAAATGTAACAGCAATTTTTATTTTTTTTGTACTTCACAATTGCACTGGACTGTAGAAAACGTTTCATGAATCATTACAGAAACAATATCAAGCTGTGCAATTGTCAAAGAAGAATGTGCAATATGCACTTTTCAATATAGATATTTATATGAAGAGTACTATAGTTGACGATCACATTTTCAATCTGTCTTTAATCATAAATATGCTGACTGGAGATAGTGTTCATGCATTAATATTGAAGTGGTTATTGAACTGAAATTAGGATGGCTTATGAATCTTCATACAGTGTTTAAATGTCACTATGAATTTTTACTCACTAGAGGGGATTACTATTCTGATATATACAGTACACTCTCATATTGTATCCTCAATAGGTACAAGAGCACTAGAGTGCTTTTTCATCTTACCTATTCCCATGTAATCTAATGGGATATTATATGATTCGCTGAGAGGTTATTGTCTTTTCTGCATGATAAAAATATATTTAATATATTTAATTTATAAGTTAAAATATAAATATGTTAAAATATATTTTATTAATTACTCCTAAAATATATATTCAATACAGCAAGGCATAAAACAAACTATATACATACAAATGTGTTTTTTTTAGAAAAATAATATGCAATCGGCATAGTGCTGTAAATGTTAAATCATAACCATTTTGAGACAATGCCCCTTTAAAGATGACACTATAGCCTTTGAGCTACTCTCTCTTTAGCCACATACAGTGTTTTTAGTGCCTGCTCCAGGTTCCATTCCACCCCACCATTAAAAGAATGGAACTGGGGGAGAGAATTGGCAAACAGAGAGCGCAGCTGTTTAAATGGAGCCTCCAACCTAAGGCAAGCTTATATCGCTACAATTACGACTGCATTGATCTTTAGACGACATTTTTTATACCTACCCGGCAAAGAGCTCCACTAAATGGTGTCATTAAAGCTCACAAAACGTAGTACTAGCCGAACTGCTTCAGATGTCCCCCACTACTTGCATCCTCATCAGATGGTGGATAGCCTTGATCCCGTGAATAAGAAGACTCAGCTCTGGGTGCTGTCAGTATATGTAAACAAGACCTTGCAGACCTATTTTCTAATATAAAAGTCCTATTTCAAAAATTTACAGACAAACTATTAAGGGAAATTGGAACACTAGGGTTCTGTGTTCAACATTTGCTGAGGGATGAGGGGAAATGTTAATTATATATCTGTACTATACTCACAACTAGTGCCCATTCAGTCAATGTCAGAAGCCCCATTGAAATGAATGGCCCATTGAAATGAATGGGAAAAATCCGGCTAGTAAATAAATACATACTTTTTTTTATTTAAAAAGAGGATTTCCCCAAAAATACACAACCAGCCCCAGCAACTGAACCTCCCCCCACCTATTTGGATCCATCCCCACTGTTACGCACGTTCTGTCGCTATCCAATAACGATTGTCGAATCTCGATTTGTGTTTCCAGTGCACAAATATTTATTCTCAAAAAGTAGCAGAATAATTCAAGCAAAATAATAATAATAATAAGTACAGCCGTTACTTATCGCAGGCGCTCTCGATCCAGTGAACAGTCATTCAGGTCTGAAGTCTGTGGTCAAGATGACTGAACACTAGATGAAAAGCTCCTGTTTATATGCAGACAGAAATACAGTAAAACAATGGAGATGGTGTGGCTTGCTTCTATTGGTCCAGGTTTCAGGAAAGTCCAAGAGGTTGCAGATCATAGGCTAGTTCAAACTAAAGAATCCAAAGGTGGGGGTCATCTCTCCAGGGGATGTGCTCCGATCTTCCCGCCAAGACTTCAGTTTCAACTAGTCCATTAGTATTTTATAGTCAGTATCACATTAAAGGTTTATTCCCTAACATCAATAACTAGCGTATGCAATGAGCGATCTCTTCGCAGAATGAACCGGACAGCTGCTGATGAATAGAGGATTAAAATGATACCAGACATGGCACGTTTCCTTTAACCTGTACCATATGTTTTACTAATATGCATGTAACTTATAATAATACACATAAACACTACTATATTTCTACAGAAATAACTATGTGTTGCGACTATAATTAATGTGTTCTATTTACAAATGTGTGTGTTGGTCCAAATATGTGTAAAAGCGTAAAAACTGTTATTGCATACGCATCTTTTCAGACAAAGACAACCAAGTTTGCTCGATATTAATTGAAATGACTTTATCCAATTTGCTGACTTCGACACCACCCTGACCAGTGGGTTCCCAGGCTGTGGGTTTCTCTGTTATAGTGTGATCCAGCATATCCTGTATACATAAGTACTGGTTTCCACCAGCAGGAAGACCCCACACTCATTTTTTTGGGTACTTTCAATTGTGCAGCCCACTAGTTCGTTGAAAGAATTTCCAAATCGTTTAAGCCTGGTAACTTTCCATTACATGATGGTTAACTAGACAGTAAAACAATGTTGTCTTGAAGTGGAGGCTTAGACATTTGGTACTGAGAGTGATCATCCCTGTACCATAAAACAAGCCATGCTGGTTAGTACTCTACAGATACCAAAGTTCTCCCCTTGGCTTAATTTTTTGTTTGGGCTTGTTCCCCCTTATGTGTAGGATTGAATTCTCTCCTACACTAATATTTATACTGTAAATCCTCAATAGAATTAAACCAGATATTTATATTCTGTGGGTTTAATTAATTGTGTAAAAACTGCTATGTGAAACAATCCATTTACTATGGTACCAAAATAGAGGTCTATCTGTCCCAGAAAACAACATACAAATATTTAATTCTGCCCAAACCAACGTAGCGTTAAATAGTAAAAATCGACCTGGCCTCTTGGGTGAGCAAAACTCAAACCTCTGGCACCGAGTAGGTAAGTTCATCTCAAGCAATATTTGAAGTAATAAAGAAAATGAAAATAATATAAGTAGATCTATATCCCATTGTTCCCGTCTTATTTAGGGAAAGCTTCAACCAGGAAAACTGTTTAGTGCCGGGATTCCCAACCTGGGTACCATGAATCAAATGTGTCTATTCCCTCATGTTATTTTCTGTTACTTTAAATGTGTGTCTGTAAAAAGTATTCCGCATGTCAGTACTGATTTACGCCAACCAAGGCATGTGATGGATGCTAATGTAACTTGTCAGTTTACATGGAATTGTCATCATTACCATATAATTATATCTAGACTAATTTCCGCTGATAAGATTAAAATAAAATGAGCTTTGCCATTATGATTACAGGCATCTACAGCATGTTTATTTACATTGAGTGAAGGGATTTTTTAAGGTCAAATGTGATGTCTTCGAGTCTAAATTAACATTATTATGTTTGTCTACTTATTAATATGATCTGTGACTTTGTTTGCTACCACATTCCTGTTAAGTTATCTTTTTTAAGAACTGGTTACTATAAAAACATAAAAGTTAAATGAACTGGATGTCATAGATGAATTACAGAGGCTTGAGTTACAACAACATCACTGTTTGATGTTGTAGCAACACAGATGATACATACTTAATTTTTTCATGAGGCGCTGTTGATACATTGGATTATAGCACTATAGCAGAGACATAATTAAATATGAGTGTTTTAGAAAACCATGAGAATAACAGATTATTTATTTCATTGGCAACTAAAATATAGCTCACATATAATCCTAACTGCACACCTTCATTACAATTTGATTGGTTTAGACGAGTCACATGGCTGGCTGGGCTGTTAAGCTACAATTATTCATAGTTATAGTCTCTTAAAGAGGGATAGGGTGAACAGAAATGATGGCAGTGAATGTATCTATGAAAGTGGGTAAGAAAGATCACGTTTCAGATCGAACATGTATTGGTGGATCTTCAAAAGGGAATAAGAACTGACAAGATGGTTGTAGGGGTGCATCTAGAGTTGGAAGTACGTCTGGTTTTTTTGTGCAAAATACACATTTTCTTACTGATAAAGATCCCGCATTATGCCTTAATTGCGCGTGCTATCTTCTTTTTGTATTCGTTATACACTCACACTTTTATACACTTTTCCTTAGATAACGACACCTTGTTCAGTCCTTTCACCACACTAACTAACAGTAAAGCGTTACAGAATTACTCATCCAATACCTACTGTATCTCAGCATTATTTAACGGTATATACCAGTTATAAATAAGTAATACTCCCAACATAATTAAGTATTTAAATTAAAGTATGTTATTGTTCACAACACAGAAAACCTTGCACTTACAGGTTATTCATATATTACAATATTGTTCAACGTAAGAAATGTAGTATGACAATATCAATATAAAAATAACCCTATGTTCGTCACTTTCTATTCCTTACACTAACTATTTACCTCTATATTATCCTTACACTCTATTTTATCTATATAAGTGTTATATTAAATAAGGTTTAGTATAGTTGATACAACAGATATGAAAGTATAGTAATAGAGTAAGATTAGATAATTAAATAAACATTATAATATAACCTATATCTATATATAAATGTATAGAATACTAATTCCTTTATGTAGTATAGTGAGATTCTGCAGTGCAGGTAGCTGCCGGATCCCCTATCCTTTCCCAATCCTTTTCTGCAATTTAGGAATCTTTTTTGGGGTGCCTGTGTGTGACTGTTCAAATCCCTGCACAGCGCCGGGATCGACACGTGTACAGTCTGCATATACTGCTGTTACGTCTCACTGGAGACAACTACCAACCGGTATTGGCACTGGCCTTCACAGGGCGCGGAGTCTAACGGACCACCCGGTCTTCTCCAAAAACCGCTGTAAGGCGGGATGGTTTTAGCTGCCGAAGGCATGTAGGTCGGGGCCCCTGGGTTAGCCCACCGGCGTGGTAGAGAGATAGTAGTACGGTTCTGGGAACACAGTAAAAGGCCCAGTCTAGCTGGATATTAAACAGCTTAACTGTAAGTAGTAGGAAGCCAGACGTACCTTGCTGTCTAGTAGAGAGGCACAAGGAGACAAACATGAGAGGAGTCAGGAACTGTAGCCGGTTCAGTACACAGAAGGTCAGCCAGTGTTTGTTGCCAGGGTTTCAGCAGATGCAGGGTTAATCAGACAAGCCGGGTTGGTACACAGAAAGTCAGCCAGTGCGTGTTGCCAGGGATTCAGCAGATGCAAGGTAAATAGACAAGCCGGGTCAGTACACAGAAAGTCAGCCAGTGTGTGTTGCCAGGGATTCAGCAGATGCAGGGTTAATCAGATAAGCCGGGTCGGTACACAGAAAGTCAGTCAGTATTCACAGGGAGAAGTGCACAGGGAAAGCACAGGGATCAGGAGCAGTCAGACACTAAGTACACTTGTTGCTCTGACACAGGAGAGTGTCAGAGTGAAGACTAAATAGTGGGGAAGTTTGAATTCCCCGCCTCTCGGGTCACGTGATCAGACGCACCTAACAACTGCCCATGCATATGTGTTTGCATGTACTGCACATGTCAGTGTCTGCACATGCATCAAAGTTGTTTATAAACCGTGGTGTGAACTTATGTAGTGCTAATTCTGGACACCTATGTATGTGATGAAAGGGTACCCTGTCTGTCTATACTGATAGGAGTGTATTACACTATGTTGGCTTTATATCTTTTTTCTCCTATGTGATTCGATTGACGGGACCTCGACACCTCGAGCAACATAACAGTATTATAGAACACTCCATAGGAGTCTGGAGGAGCCAAATAAGACTCTCAGAATTTTGTAAGACCATTTTGCACCATTGGTTGTATAGTTATTATTTTTTGCACACAGACATTGTTGTCCTGTGTTCCAGACTGTGAGTCACACAACTAACAGACTTTACATACTTTTCTAATTAACTTTTGACAATATAAAGTGCATTATATATTTCACAAGGTTGTGTCATGTTTTGCCTTCAGAACTTGAAGTTCTTGTATTGTGACTGTAGCTAGATGGGACTCCTCTAGAGAACGACCTTAGTGAAATAAAGTCTTTAGATAGGTAAGCTCAGTTTAGCAAATGCTTTTGAAAGTCACTTGGCGAAAACCCTTTTCAAAACAGTTCCTTTTAATATATGACTTTTCAGCTATTATAAAACAGATAGGAGTTGAAGTATTTTCACTTGCTGACAGTGTACAGTAGATCTGAAGAGGACAACTCTCCACACCTCTCATGAGTGTGTTAAGTGTGTTCATTTTCTTCTTCATTAAACTTTGCATAGGCTATAGTTATGTACATGAACTGTGTGTAGATGTGAGTATTTTATTGCACTGTATCACGAAGGAGCAGGCCAAGATGAGCATGGAACAAGTGCGGAGGATTGAGGAGCAATTTGACTGATATAACTTACATGTGATAAGTTATGTTGCTGTATCCTGGTGTTAGGAACCCCTCCAGCCGGCACAACACAACCCGGAGTCTACTCTGCCAATCAGGTGTTCACTGGAGCCCCTGATGGTGGGGACAGGCTGGGCTGCAGACTAAAAGAGGGTCGTGAAGTGTGTACCGGCTGGGGAGAACCCAGGCAAGCGGAGTGTGGTCCACGCAGAGGTCAAGGGCCGGTAGCAGGTAGCAAGTCCAGATAACAGGCTGGGGTCAAGGGTCACAGGCAAACAGGAGAAACGGTAAACAGGCCAAAGGTCAGGGTCACGGGATACACAAGCGAAGTCCAAATCCAAGCCAAGGGTCATACACAGGAGATCAGTAGAAGTTCAATAGACAGGAACAGGAACAAAGCAGGTCAGCAGACTGGGTAGCAGAAGCTATAACCGGCAATGAGGCAGCAGACCTCATTGCCCTAAATACTGAAGCAGACCAATGAGAGCCCAGCTCTCTAATTACATCCAGCAGGCTTGCCCCGATGTTGCGCACGCGCCCGGCTGCCCTGCAATGCCGGGACGCGGCGCTGGAGAGAGGAGCGTCTATCCGTTGCCCCGGCAACAGCAGGCAAGCCCCCGGAAGTGACGTCCCGGTCGTCATAGCGACGGCCGGGACGGAGATAAGGGAGACGTGGCGGCTGGGCACTGCCGCGGCTCGTAACAGTACTCCCCCCCCCTTGAGGAGGGGTCAAGGCACCCCGACATCCCTGTTTTCTAGGGAAGTTTTTGAAGAACTCCTTAAGTTTTTTGGGGGTATGGAGTTGTCTCTGCGGAACCCAAGACCGCTCTTCTAATCCGCGGTTCCTCCATTGCACCAAGAAGTGCACCTGCCCTTGCACTTTTTTAGAATCCAGGATTTTCTGAACAATGTATCTCTGTGGCTTGCTTGAAGACTGGGCTTGAGCTGGATAAAGTACTGGCTTCAATAGAGAACAGTGAAATGTGTTGGGTATTCTCAACGAGCCCGGAATTTTTAACCTAAATGCGACAGGGTTCACCTGCTTGATGATGGGAAGCGGCACGATGAACTTAGGACCCAACTTCTTGCAAGGCTGTCTGAGCCTGATATTTTTTGTAGACAGCCACACTTTATGGCCAACCTTAAGGGAGCAGGTGGTACGGTGTCGATCCGAAAAAATTTTTGCAGAAAATGAAGCTTGTCTCAAAGATGACTGTACCTTCGTCCAGATAAGTCTGAGGTCCCTGGCAGTGGAGCAGATCTCCTGGATACCAGCAGACTTGAGTGAGTATAAGGAGTTGGATCTGGGGTGAAAGCCATAATTGCAGAAAAACAGAGAGGTTTTGGTGGATGCGTGGCATGAAGTATTACAAGCAAATTCCACCCAGGGTAACAAGGAGGACCAGTTATCATGGAATTCCGATGTGTAGCATCTTAAAAATTGCTCTAAGGACTGGTTAACCCTTTCAGTTTGCCCATTCGACTGAGGGTGGTATGCGGATGACAAACTGATTTTAATTCCGAGCAGGGTACAGAAGGATTTCCAGAATTGTGCAATGAATTGTGATCCACGATCAGAAACAATATCAGAAGGAAGTCCATGGAGACGGAAATTATGTTGTATGAAGAGAATGGCTAGATCTCGAGCAGTAGGAAGCCGGGTTAGTGGAATGAAATGTGCCATTTTGCTGAAGCGGTCTACCACGACCCAAATGGTATTGTGTCCTGCAGAAGGTGGTAAATCAACGATAAAGTCCATGGACAAATGTGTCCAAGGTTTTGCAGGAGTGGCCAACGGAACCAACTGACCTACCGGGCGAGTCCTGGGAACTTTGTTCCTGGCACAAACTTCACAAGACAGGACGTGACTCTTGACGTCAGCAGACAAAGATGGCCACCATACAGTACGGGAAAGGATTTCTAATGTCTTTAAGACTCCCGGATGTCCAGCAGTCTGACTATTGTGTGCTTCAGCAAGAACTGCCCTCCTCAGATGAACTGGGACAAACAAACATCCTACTGGAGTATTATCAGGAGCTAATCTCTGAAACCTTTGTAAAGTACATCTCAGGTCTTGGGTTAACCCAGCATGGATCAAAGACAAGGGAATAATAGGTTCTGGACTAGTAACTGGATCATGGTGTGCCAGAAAGCTTCTGGACAGGGCGTCTGCCCGGACATTCTTAGAACCTGGACGATATGTCCCGATGTTGCGCACGCGCCCGGCTGCCCTGCAATGCCGGGACGCGGCGCTGGGGAGAGGAGCGTCTATCCGTTGCCCTGGCAACAGCAGGCAAGCCCCCGGAAGTGACGTCCCGGTCGTCATAGCGACGGCCGGGACGGAGGTAAGGGAGTCGCGGCTGGGCACCGCCGCGGCTCGTAACACCTGGCCTTATTGTTACTGCTATATGACCTTTTCTGTTGATGACTGCTGCCTGCATTGATGTTTGACTTCGAATTTGACTACCTTTTTGATCCTTCATTTGACAGTTTGTTATTTGTATTGTGACCTAATACCTTTCTAGTAAGTTGCTCTAATTTTGATTCTGTGTTCTATCATATTGTACCTTGCAAGTTCATACCTGTTTAGTTACTACACTGCTAGCTTACCTCCTTAGTAGCTATTATTGAACTTTAAGAGAAATGCAAATGCTTTGGGTCAGGCGCGGGCTGGGAGAGGGAAGCCCGGGGGGCACCTGTGCGCTGACGCGGCCGCATCTGATGTCATCAGATGCGGCCGCTAGTGAAAATGTGCTATATTGCACCCGGGGGGTGGCCGGCCGGCCTACCCCCTGGCCCTAATAGCGGTCTGACCCCCTGCCCCCCGGGCCAGCCCGCTCCTGCATTGAGTTAAGACCATGTTACCTTGGTCAATGACATTCACAAATGGGTTGTGGGCCCAAACCTGACAGCTTTAGAACTATTTTTAAACAGCACTGGAGAAAACTAATACAAGATAAACTGACCAGATAGACTGTACATATCCTGGAGTAATTGTGGATCCTTCTGTATTAGTGTAAAACTGTTGTTACAAAAATGCTATTATTTAAAAATAATTTATCAGTATACATTTTATTTGTTTCAAAGTATTTATGAGAGCCAACAATTATGTGTATGCTATTGTTTGTGTAAAAAAAAATACACGCTAATCTTTCCTGGAGAAAAAAGTATGATAGTCTTTAACTATATCTACCATAAGCAATGCATCTGGCTCCTGTTTTAATTTCATTTTATTTGACAGATGTGCTTTATTGTACAGCCAAAGGGGAAATACAGTATTAAGCTTTTACTTTTAATGTGGTTTCAGAACAGCTTCTCTGGGAACATTCTTAAATTCTGTGGAACAGACAACTCGCAGTAACTTTCCGACTGAACAGCACAGCTTATCTGTTATACCCCAGAAATTTACAAGGTGGTGATAACTGTAATTCCATGTGATAGTGCTTAACACTTTTACCACCATCATATTGAAAACATGTTGTATCACTCTAAAAGCATGATTAATTTTTCATTGCAACTATTCACAGTATTCTAAAAATATAAGGGTTTTCAGCAGATGGCTCTGATAACTAGAGGTAAATTATTAAATGAGTTTGCTAAATAATTTAATACATTATGATATTTGGAAGAAAAAATTACAATCACTTTTACCAAATTCACAGTGGAAGACCTGTGCCTTAGAACTACACCTGCTACTCTCTGCTTAGACCTGTAGGGCCTGATTTATAGGTAGGAGCAAAATCCAGCAAAATGGTGCAAATTTGCACCTTGACAAACCATGTTGCCATGACAAGGGTGCAAATGTAATTTAATTTTTGCATGCAGGGAAAAGGCTACTTTCGTTTGTATGTAGCACACAAATACAGGGCAGCTGTGAGATCCAAGCTCTAAATCTGTCTGCACATTGGCATACCTCTCAACACTGAGAAATGGAGAATCAGGACACAATAAGCCCCCGCCCTGAGTCAACCAAACCCCACCCCATTTCTCCCAAGCTCCACCTAGATTATTACCAACTTTTAGGTGAAAGTCTGTCCATTTCTGCAAAGACTTCAACCCTTTTCAGACTCAGTATTTGGGACTGTCCCACCAAAATCTGGAAATTTTGCGAGGTATACATTTTAAATTTACCCAAACACCACTGCAGCGCAGCATGGTTTTGCTAAAGTGCAAAATTGCCCTTTCTGGCTCGATTTACTTCTAAATCTAAATGAGGCCCCTAATCCTTTAACAGGAGAACATTTGCTAGGAGATGTGCTTGATGACATGTTCAAAAACAGGAAATCTGACGATAAACATGTAATTGAAAAGAACATCATTTTATGATAAATACTTTCCTTGGACTTTATAAAGGTGAGCTTTATATAATACTCTAATGTGATGTAGTATAAAGCTATTAAAGAAACATAATATACCTTAGATTTAAAATGGATTTTAAGGTACAGTCTAAAAAGAGAATTAGTGTTAAACATATTGGGCCTGATTCATTAGGCCCAGCTTGCTCTCAGTATTCTACGCACATACCTCCGACATGCGCATTATCAAATTCATCAAGGATCGGATCTCAAGATACGTAGCAAGATAAATTTGTTCTTAAGCCGATCACGTGACATGAAAGTGATGCAGTGAACTCCTGCGTCCGACCACAGAATGGAGCCGTTTCTGGCTGTACGGACCACGAGCGTTAGCGTACGCAATGTATTGGTAGTATTACAAATAGATCAGGTCAGTTAAGTTGCATTGTGTTCAGATGATTTAAGTTGTGTTGATGTTATAATAAATAGCCTTGAGTTTACAGTTGTTAGGTACCTACAACATTATATATATATATATATATATATATATATATATATATATATATATATATAATGTATTAAAGTAATTCTATCGTTTTAAAATAAGCATTGCCCAATCAATTGTATGTGTGTCCAAAGCACATGGTGGTTTATTTTAGCAGATGAAAATTGTCAACAATTCAATACATTATTATATTATGATACAGTACAGTACAGCACAGCCAATACCAAAAGATAATACATACATACCGCTGCAATCGTATGCGCTCGCTGCGCACCCACGGGACCCGATGGACAATATTCTGTATAGAATACTGTGTCAGAGTTGACTGAGGCCCCAGTGAGATGCAGCTAATATATATACAGTCAGTGTTTCATTGTGAACAATAGAGATGACGTAGATTGTTTCTATAGGTCCAGACGTTGGGTGGGTCCAGGCCAGACACGTAATAGGTTGATTCAATCTAAGGAATCCAAAGGTGGGGGTCTTCTCTCCAGGGGGTCTGCTCCTTTCATAGCCAGTATCATACAAAGGTTTACTTCCTAATATCAATAACTAAAGTATGCAATGTGCGATCTCTTCGCCGACTGCACCGGACAGCTGCTGATAATTAGGGCTTCAATATGATATCAGGCATGACACCTTTCCTATTACCTAAACCTTTAATAACACTACAATGTACATATAATCACTATATATATATATATATATATATATATATATATATATATATATATATACGGCAAACCAATATTAAGCCAATATACTTTCGTTCATCCAATTATACGACTTCAACAAATGTAAAACCAAAACCTTAAGGTAAATAATGTTGTATTCACCGAAGAACTCTTCTGCACAGTAAACTCAAGGCTAGTTATTATAAACTCAACTGAATTGAACTATTTATTATGATTTTCCATGTGTAAAATATACATTTTAAATAATATAAATAATGTATTTACAAAGAGCTTACTTTGCAGGGGAGCTGATCTTGCATCATCTACCAGGGTTTTGGTTTTATTTGAATCACACAATGTATTACAAATGACAGACCCTTCATGTAAGTGACCAGTTCTGGGAGTGTAATTTATGGCATTACAAATGATGTTTATACTTGTCTCTGTGTTGTATTTACATGTTTCTTTAGGGCACTATAGGTCCCAGCATGGCCTTGCAGCCATGGAGTATGTTGTGCTTGTAGTAGTAGCGCTATTAGAAAAGTCTGGGAGTTAATACCTGCTAGAAAGGGACCAAATGTATATTAGATTTTAGTTTACATTCAAAATGTCCCTTCACTGTGGCCCAAATTTACATGAATACATATTTTCATTTATTTGCAAAAAAAACCCACTCATACCAATGTTTGGAACTATTTTTTTATTAAGTGAACAGTGTGGCACATAAATGTATGAATACAGTTTTGCAAAAAATGAAATAAAAAATAGCATGCAGTGCATAGGACACATAAAACATACCTCTCAAGACAAATAAACCAGGTCAAGTACACTATAGAATCCCACTATACACTATCCACTATAATCCATTATAAACTCCCACAATGTAAGTGTGCATCATTAAGTCTTTTATAATGTTTTATAATGAGAGAAATGTATGCAGGTGTATGGTCCGCCCTGGAATTATACGGTGAGAGTGTCTGGCGCTGTTTATCCATCACTGTCAGTATCGGCGTGGACTTAGACTAGACCTGAGCTGGTGCAAGCTTTACGTATGAATTGCTGCTTGCGGCAGAGAATAAATGTGACGTATTCGCAGGTAAAGGTCCACTTTGAGTATTTCTTAAGGGTGTCCGCCCATCGCACACCCCTTTTCACTCCCAACGTCATAGCTCATTGAAAGTGCCCCTTGTGCTCTCTTTAGTGCGTACTTTGCTTGCGTACGCCACCGCAAATCTCTGTTTTGCGGCCATATTTGCTGATTCTGGCCATACGCAGAGTGATTTTGAGTACAATACGCACAAAATCAGCAGATACGTGTCTTGATGAATCAGCCCATTGTTAACATATAGGGGGGGGCTGGATAGAGGGTACTGCATACCTCCCAAAATGGAAATAGGTCAAAATAAGGCCTTGCCCCGATATGCACAACCCCTGCACAGAAACACCAATGCTCCACCCAGAAACACCCACTTAATGCCCTGAAACACACATTTTCTGGCAAGATGCCACCTGGTGTTGTAAGCTCCTCCCTTTTTAAGTTGCCATTGCCATGCTTCACAGAAGGTATGGGTGCTGTGTTGGGTGGTGTGCTGTGCTTGGTTTGCATCAAGCATAGAGCTTAGAGTTCAGTTCAAAAAGTTCTATCTTGGCCCATACAACTTTTTGCCACATGGAATCAGAATCTTCCAATTGTTTTTTTATAAAGCACAAACAAGACAGAGGGTGCCACCTTTACAGAAGGGGCTTCTTTCTTGCCACCCTGCCATACAGGGCAACTTTTTGTAAAGCTTCTGAGATAGTTCTCACATGCACGGACCACCCAATCTCAGCCATAAAGACTTATAAGTCCTTCAAAGTTGCCATTGTCCTCTTGGTAGCTTCCCTGATCGATATCCTCCTGGCCGTCAACCGATTTGAAGGGGACGACCCGATCTAGGCAAGGTTTTGGTGGTGCCATGCGCTTTTCACTTCTTAGGAATGATTTGAATAGTACTCAGAGGGAGAGTAAAATCTTTTTGTATCCTTCTCCTAACTTGTGCCTTTCCACAGCTTGACCATTTTGAAAACACCTTTCCAAACCATGGTGAATTCGTTGCTTTACAATGCTCTACTAGTTGTGAAATCCTCGAGGAACAACCGGTTTTATTCTGAAGAAATCAATACCACTACAGCTGAAGTCAGGTGGTCCCCAATTAGCCTGTTGTGTGATCTGGAAAGTCATTGGTTGTATCTCAGAAAGTTTGTACTGGTTACACTGAGGGAATGCTCACTTATCCAAACCAGGTATTTTATTAATTAAATTATATTCATATTCATGTTTAAGATTTTTTTGCAGGTGTTATTTTTACTTTTATGTTGAGAGTTTTAATGTTTGAATACAGCTGGAAAAATTTTGATTTAATTTATTTCAATTTTCATTGTGTAATGTGACAAAATTTAAGGATGTTGACAGGATATGCTGATTTTATATAGGTACTGTGGGCCTGATTCATTAAAGAAAGTAAAGCAAAGAAATTAGTAACTTTGAACCTTGGCAAAACCATATTGCAATGCAAGGGGTGGAAATTAGTTTTTTAGTTCGCACATAAGGAAAATACTTACTGTTTTTTCATGTAGGATGCAAATACTTGATAGCTTTATTTTTACACTGACAATAAAAGTTGATCTATCGCAATTATAAATCTGTCCTCACATTTTAAATTTTCCTCCCCCTCCAATACAACATGGATTTGCCAAGGTTCAAAGTTGCTCTTTTTTTTTTTTTGCTTTATTTTCCTTGATGATTCAGGCCCTGTATCTTCAGCTAAGTATCTTCTACTAATTGATGACAAAGGACATTTCTGGTGTTGCATTTAATAGTACCTGAAACCTAGTTTTCTGGGCAAGATGAATATATTCCATAAATTCACATAAAACATACTAGGTAAGGTCATCCAAGTCCAACATGAGTTTAATTTTAGACAGGCAGATCAATTAGAGAAAAACTTGATTGTGGATTGAGAGCAGTGGTGTGGAGTCTAATTCTACAGGTATTCTCCAAAACCCACTGCAAGGTAGGATGGATTTGGCTGCATGTAGTGCCCAGGTCACGGTCCACCAATCTGGCCCTTAGAGTGGTGGGCGTAGCACTACGGGAAGTAGCACAGAATGCATAGTGGTCAGACTAGCCGAAGTTAGCAGGCTGCAGGTAACACAATACTGAATCAACAGGCAGGGGAATAGTCACGGAAAGCCAAGGTCAAAACCAATCTGTCAGCGCAGTACAAAGTCAGTATCCAAGTTTTCCAAAAAACCTGAATGCATCTCAGTGAAATTGCATTAGCTGTGTTTGCCATCTAAATGCAGGATTCCTGACACCAGACTATAGAAAGGCAACTATAAAAAAAGACTTTACTATGGAAGCTAGATACCATAAGTGAATCTTGTTTAGAACTATATCACTATAGGCATAGTTATATAATATCTTTATTATCTTTATTGTTATTAGCATATTTATCTTAGTTATTACATTGTTTATTTTTTTTGTAATTCATATCTATTTTATCAATAACATTTTTTTTCCTTGTCCATACATTATCACCATCCATATATGTGACACTTTTTTATAGTATTACAACTTTTTCACTCCCCTACTACACTCCCCCATTCCCTGCCTCATTGTTTTTGCCTTCCCATCTATTGTCTGTAACCATTCTCCCTTTCCTTTCCCCTGCTTGCCCTCCACCTGCACTTCTACCCTCAGTCCGCACTTCTTTTCCTTTCCAATCTCGCTTTATACCAGTTTTTGTTTGTTGCTTATTTGCCCCTTTGCTTCTATTTTTACTCTTCCCACTCTCTCTGTTCTTGCTCAACTTTCATTCCCTACTGTTTTCACTAGTATGTGTGACTCACATGTTTCACCATCTCCCATGGCTTCTTCAATTCTGGTGCTGCCTAGCAGCCCACATTACCCATGTTCACAACCCTACTCCATATTCTTGACTACATTACTGCAGACCACCCGCTCAGGTGTAGCAGCACCCCAGACATCTATCCACTAGACAATAGTAAATTGCACTTAATAGCTCTAAAAAGATATTAAATCCCTTTGGGTATGGGACTGCATTAATAAAAAGTTACCAATTGTCACAGGTGCTGTCTGTACATTAATATGCATTGATCTGGAAAGCTTGTTAAGTCCTACGCTTATGTACAAATGTAAATTGGGTTTACTGCACATCTGTATGAATGCGCACTCAAACAGGTAACATCACCCAAAAAGGTCTGAAAATAAGCTCTATCTGAACAAGGGGCAAATATGCGCCCTTCACAAAGTTTCCATTGTAGTCCTGGTTGTAACTGTGTTAAAATTCAGATATTGCAAGTGCGACTTTTCAGGGGAAATTTAAAATGCCAATGTCTTTAAATACACTGAAGCAGTAGACTTTGTGAAAACAATATTTGTGTCATTCTCAAAACTTTTTAGCGATGACTGTACTACTGCACTTACTGTTCAGAACTCTTTGTTAAGTTAGTGAAATATTTTCTTCTAACTTCCTAAGAGTGACCACATATCACTGCTTAATGTTATTATTCTTTAGAAGTAAGTTTGAAGTGGGCAGATATAGGAAGTTATGTCGTACCAGCAGTTCTATCTACTGCTTGTCTAACCCACCACTTGGTGATTGTTTGTTACAAACAAATTTGTCTTCAATGCAGAAACCATTGTGAGTGAGTTATTTCTATGAAGAAAATGTGTCTTGGAGTCTATGGGGGGAATTCAATTAGCCACAATGTTCCTTAGATTCTTCACTTTTACTTTTAGTATGGTAAAGTCTCTGTATCTTTTCTTCGTACCTCTATGGGGCGCGAGGAAAAAACAGGGAAGATTTCTTGTAAAAATCCTGTGGCAGCTCTGTTCTGAGGAACATCGCACTAATTGAATCCCCCCTGTATTTTCTACATATATTTTCTATATAATCCTTAAATCCTGTGTCCTTGATCCTTTAAAACTTGCATAAAGTCTCTGGTATTACTTAGCATATGGACACCATGGAGCTATGCTTTTTGTTAACCAACAAACTTAACACCTTTGTCTGCCCAGAAAGTTTGACAGAATGGCAGAAGGAAATGGATTAACAGATGGAAGCAGGTGTGAGGCATGCATCTATGTGACATTTGATCTGTTCAGTTTTCAGACCAGATCCTGAGATTTATGTCCGACAATCCTTTATTTCAGACATCGCCAAGAGATCGGCCCAGCAGGGGGTCGATGTAAGAGGATGCCAGTTAAATCTAATTAACTTCTTCTTTTACAGTCAACAGAACTTATATACCAAACAAATAAAGTATACGCTCAATTGCCTATAGTGACATAAGTGTCATATTGAAATATTAATGAAATACTGAGAGTGGAGCCAATTAATTAAATGAATAAACAATACATTTATTAATGATTATATCTAAAACAACACACTTTTGTGTGTATGAATATAAATAACTAATCTCAATAAAATGGATGATAAAACAAAATCACCAATAACAACAGGCAATTAATAAATATAATATTGGTAATGTACAAAAATAGAAACAGCTGCATCTACTGAGGGCCCGGCTACAGAGTTCAGTAAGTCCAGTGAGTTTCAGTCATTATCCTCCCCTTCACTTTAATTATTCATTTCTGGACCAGATGACTGAATCATTGGTATCTGAGTCTTTTTGGATTCACATGGATTTTATCTGTTTATTTGGACTAAAATAGTCAGTTTTAAGTTATTATATTGTTCTATTGTTTCTCCAAGAGAGAGGGGGACATTTTGCATGGAAGAGACCCTGGAGTGAGGGTTGCTACAAGAGGCATGGTAGCTGAAGTGTCAGATCCTGAGGCTGGGAGTACACAGAGTGAAGTGTCAGAGCCCACAGGAGACATCATCCCCGCAGAGGAGGGGTGAGCTGCAGTCGAGAGTTACACAGCGGGTGTCAGAAGTCCATTGAGAAGCTGCCTGCCTGTTAGCATCCATGTGAGTGCCCCTGCAGAGAAGGAGTGAACTGTATTGAAGTATGGAGCACTGGAGTGTAAGAGACCTGTGAGCTACGTTATATAACAGCTAGATAACATTAAGAACTGTGCAGGAGAGAGTAAGGAGCTGTATATATTTCTTTATTGCCGCAACCATAATGATTAGAAGGAAGAGGAGTGTAAAGAGTTAAGTTTGTCATAGAGATGGTCTGGCGTCCAAATTATTGTGGCTTTTATTGCACTGCATCACAAACTGACATCACCTGTGTGACCACCACCAGGGACCCCTGTTTATTTACACCCATGCCCATTAGTTAGCCAGGGCTTGAGAAGGAGGTGGAGTGTGTAACTTTGCACACCACACCACACACAGTGACAGGGGGTTAAAATTATTTAAATTAATGTGGGCGGTGCGATCGCACCGAATGCAATTTAAGTTTGTACAAATGTGGTGCTGCTACAGTGCAGTTCCACATATTCAAATTATTCTCATGGCAGCGTTGTGACGTCACAACGCTGCCAGTGTAGAGGAGCTGATGGGGAGAAGACATAAGCAAGAAACAAGAAGAGCAAAGAAGGAGGGAAGGTGAGTACAGAAAATGGCGGATAGTGAAAGTATGTTACAGAGAGCGGAGGGGGAAAGAAGAAGATCCTAAAGAAAGCGGGGGGGGGGAGGGAATGCTATAGAAAATGGGGGGAGAAAAGAGGATACTACAGAAAACAGGAGTCAGAGAGGGGGATGCTACAGATAATGGGGGGGGGCTGATACAGAAAACTGGGCGAGGGAAGAAGGGGACACTACAGATAACAGGAGGGGGAGAGAAGGGGATGCTACAGAAAATGGGGGGAAGGAGGGGATGCTACATAAAATGGGGGGGAGAAGTGGATGCTACATAAAATGGGGGGGAGTAGGGGATGCTACAGAAAACGGGATGGGAGAGAAGTAGAAGCTACAGAAAACAGGGGGGTTCGGGGATAATACAGAGAACAGGAGGAATGATGGGTACACTACAGAAAACGGGGGTGGGAGGAGATGCTACAGGGAACAGGGGGAGGGGATGCTACAGAAAATGGGGTGGGGGGAGAGAAGTGGATGCTACAGAAAATGGGGGGAGAAAGGATGCTACAGAAAATGGGGGAGAGAAGGGGATGCTACAGAAATGAGGGGGGAGAAGGAAATGCTACAGAAAATGGGGAGGGGAGAGAAGCAAATGCTACAGAAACCGGGGGGAAGGGGATAATACAGAGAACGGGTGGAAAGATGGGTATGCTACAGAAAACGGGGGGAGGAGATGCTACAGTGAACAGGGGGGGGTAATGCTACAGAAAACGGGGTGGGGGAGAGAAGGGGATGCTATAGAAAATGGGGGGAGAAAGGATGCTACAGAAAATGGGGGGGAAGCAGGTGGATGGGGGGCATTTTAAAGAATAGCTGGTGAGCAATAAGCTGGCTAGGGTGCTTAGGGCAACGGTTTATGTGAGAGATAAGCTGGTAGGCAGGGGGCATGTGAGTGAAGCTGGTGTTATGCGGCTAACATATGTGACAAAAGCTGATGGGCAAGGGGTGGCATATGTGAGAATAACTAGTGGGTAGATGGGTATGTGTGAAAAAAGCTGTTGCTCAGCCGGGGACATGTCAGTGTGTAAGAGGTGAGTGATGTCAAGTTTATTTTTTGTTTTGTTCTGAAATCTAACATTTGGAGCCTCCCATCTAGATATCCTGCATTTGCCCGTGGGCAGCAGCGAAACCTGGACAACATTCTGCTCCAGACATCAGTACATCTGGACTACAACCTTGCCAGCCAGCCAGCCAGGAGGAGGTAGGAGTTATTTTTATATTAGCAATGCCAAGTGTGTTAAAGGCTAGGAAGTGATATTTTTGGGGGTAGGAGGGGCGGTAAGCCTAAACTTTGCCTAGGACGCCGAGCAACCTTACACCAGCCCTGGACCCCGACTATACATATTGTTGCCTAGAACGACCTTTGCCTTGTATTTGACTCTGCTCCATTGGACTAACCTGTGTTCTGCCTGCTGTCCATGATTCCATTGCCAGCCTTGAATCTGTGTTGCTATAAACAAAACCAGGGTTTCCCAAACCCAGTCCTCAGGGCTCCCTAAAAGTGCAGGTTTTCCGGATCACATGTGACATAATTAGGACCACCTGTGGATCTGTTACAATGTGTCAGTCAGTAATGAATACACCTGTGCTCCAGCACGGAGATATGGAAGACATGCACTCTTAGGGAGCCCTGAGGACTGGGTTTGGGAAACCCTGAACTAAACTATTACCATTCCCTGCATTCGTGGCTCAAACCTGGTTGACCTGCTACCTTGTACTGTAGTTAACCCACCATATCCTGGAACTGTTGTTCCTATGGACTAAACCTTGCTATTTCATTTGTTTGAAACACACCATTGCTTACTATGTTGCTGTTTACAGGTTCCTCCGTACCAAATGGTTTTCTATGTGTATCTGTTTAAATACACTTACTTTGTTTTGTTCAAACACTTCCGTTTTCCCTGGAGTTCATACTAGGAATCATAGAAAGTACAGGGTGTTGTGCAGGGCCGGACTGGGACTAAAAGTCAGCCCTGGCATTTAAAGCACACAGGCCCACCTCTGTTGATTAGCAGGAAAAGAAATGTGTGCCGCAGCGCAGTGGCGGTGCCGCCAAAAGCGTAGCTACATTATGTTGGGGGCGTGGTCAAAATGGTGCATTGATACATACATTATAATAAAACATTACATTTATCAGGCCCTCCCCATCCACATTACACCACCCCCCCAGATACATTATGACACCCCCAGCCCACTGTACTTATCTATGCTTCTGATGCTGCTAACATTCCTGTAGAATGAGCAGGGAAGCTCTTAGTCTCATGAGATTAATAAATCTTGTGAGACTTAGAGCTCCTCGGCTTGCTCTGCTGGCTGTGCCCTGTCCGGGACGGAGCACAGATCCTCCTGCTGACCAACTGGATTAAGGCTCGGGGGGCCTGGGCACTTAAGTCAGGGGGGCTCCTATGATGTAATTTGGCTATTAGACAAATTTTTGACAAATACAAAGACAATTCTGTGTGCACTACTGTTAGGTGCACGCAGTTCTGCCTTAACAAGCAGTACAGTGTGAAGCAGGACATGTCTCCCAACTGTCCTTGTAGTCAGACCAAATCCTGACTAAGTGGGACAGTCACCCACCAAATTCAGAATAGTTGGCAGACTGTCCTGGTCTCTCCTACCTGTCTTGTCATGGTCACCACTTTGTGGCTGCTGGTGTCTTTAGATCAGTTGCTGCTTGTCTGGATCCTGGAATGTTGGATGCCCTATTTGGAGAAAAAAATGAGCAGATGAAATTTAGCCCTTGTGTTAAATCAATATAGCCTCCATGTTTTAAAATTAGGCCTCACTGCAGCCACAACATTAAAGTACTAGTATTCACATTTGATAAATACATCTATTTCCCTCCAACTAGCCCTGACATTAAATAGTATTCCCATTTAATAAATAAAACTATTTCCCTCTCTCCAAAGCACCCCAGCATTAAATTAAAAATCCAATCACCCCATCTGAAATTGATAGGCCCCACTATTAAATTGCCCCCACCATCACCCCACAAATAGAATAGCACCCAATAATTAGCCCCCACATGCAATTCCCTATTAGATTAACAGCCTACCTCCCACATTATATTAAGAGCTACCCATACACACATTATTGTCATACACCGGCCCTCACACACACACATTATGGTCATACGCCGGCCCACACACACATACTATAGTTATATTGTTACACACATACACACTATAATCATACCCTGTCACACACACACACACACACACACACACACACACACATTGTCACACAAATAAATAGATCCCCTGTCACACATATAGATCCCGTCACACATATAGATCCCCTGTCACACATATAGATCCCCTGTCACTCATATAGATCCCCTATCACACATATAGATCCCCTGTCACTCATATAGATCCCCTGTCACTCATATAGATCCCCTGTCACTCATATAGATCCCCTGTCACACATATAGATCCCCTGTCACTCATATAGATCCCCGTCACACATATAGATCCCCTGTCACTCATATAGATGCCCTGTCACACATATAGATCCCCTGTCACACAAACTACCCCCCCTCTTACCTTGTGCGCTCCGTGGCGCGGTGTACAGTCTCTCCTAACACATGGGACGGCACCTATCACATGGTGCACGTCCCATGTGACATCTCCAGAGCCATTCATAGAAGAGAGGGGAGGAGGGGAGGCGCGGCCACACCAGGGAGTAAGTGTAGAGCTGACCCCACCGCTCAGCGCACAGACTGTCATGCCGAATTCTGGCATGACAGTCTGTGTGCTGAGCGATGGGGCCGGCCAGCTAGCAACCGGCCCATCTCGCCATCGGCCCTTCTGGCATTTGCCAGAAGTGCCAGATGGCCAGTCCGGCCCTGGTGTTGTGTTGCTAGTCAAAGATCAATATTATTCCTATAATATTGTCTGCCTTCTGCCATGGGATCATCTGATCTAACAAATTTCATTACAATCTGAAACGATCAGTTTGAAATCCTGTGTTTATTTGATGTGGAATGACCCTTATAGCTTAACTGGATTTTCACATGTGAAAAATATTGATGGTGGGCTTTGAGAGGGGTGTATTGGACAGAGACTACAATAATGAGTTCCTGCTTCTAAAATGAAGCTTCCAAAATGTAATTATTTCACCTCTTGATATTTACATAATGGAAATGCAAAGGAGATATCAATCCTTCTGTAAGCTGCAATAATACATCACTATGGAAATGGTGTTTATTGTTAACCTTAAGTCTGATTGCTGTTTTATTGTAATGGTATTCAGTTTTCAGTAACACAAATTTAATTAAAGATTCCTCCATTTGATTTTGACCACAGAAACAATAAAACCTAGAAAATGTTAGAATATACCCTTTTCCTTACTATACTGCTGAAAACTATTATTTGTGCATTTATATTTCTTCTACATTCGGAATAAACAGCTAATTTTTAGTTTTTATATAACCTAAAATGTTTTTTTCTTTTATTTCCTACAGTAATTCCATTACACATTACTCTTGAAATAATTACATACTAAGATAATGCTACTGTTTTGCAAATCTGCTCTTTTGGTGAAAGGAATGGCATGGTGCATTGTGTGAAATATCTTTATTTCAGCACTGTAAAATGTCACCTTAAACAGATTTGACAGTTAGGAATGCTTAAAAATGTAATTGTTTCCATGCTGACTCATTAATAAGACACGTCAAATTATAATGTGATTAGAATAATTATATACAAATTTGTTTTCACTCCAAAATATATTTGGGTTCAAATATATTTAAAATATTTTAAGGCTATATATTGTTCCTTCATCTCTCACCTGTAAAGATTCGCTAGACATCACTAAGAGCAAAGCAATACAGTATTTCTCTAGCGAATTAATACATTGTCATTGTTTTGGGAGCATAGTCCCTTCTTTTCTGTCTTTCCTAAGTATGCTTCTTTCCCTTCTTTAGAACCTTTTTATTTATTATTGGAGGAGGGGTTTGAGGAACTAACACAAATCACACAGTGTCCGATACACACAGCAATGTTCTGAAACTTGATTTGCTGATTGTAACATTGTGTGCTAATCACACTGACTTGCTAATACCTGCATGTTATCTCATATTGATAAGACCCATATCACACCATGGGCCTGATTCATTAAGGAATGGTAATGCCGATATGTGCCATATTTTGCGTAAAATCAATTTGTACATGCACAGAACCGGACTACACGCCAGTGAACACAGCAATTTCCAATTAATCTTCGAGCGCAAAGGACCCTTACTACAGTCTGCGATTTCATGGGCAGAATGGGCAGGGAAAAAGACGTATACACGTAGTATGTAAAGTAAAGGTCTGCCAAGTAAGCAGCAGCATCCGATTCAAGCTTTGAACATCTCAAAGGTACGTGTTTTTCTGTGATATCACTTGAACTAGATAGAGGATGGGCGTAAGTGGCAAGTGATAGCGATGATGGTTGCCACCATCGAAATTTGCCCGCCAGGGTGCCGGGGAATTCCCTGGTGCACCCTCTTCGGTGGTGAGGCTGAGCGAAGTAAAGCTCATTCAGAGGTATTTTCGGCAATGCTGAGAGCCAAGACGCGGCTCTCAGCACCTGTAAGTGCTGCTGGTGTCGATGACGTCACTGTCACTCAGTTAGGGTCAGAGGACATGAGAATTGTAAGAGACTTAATTTAAGATGTGAGGAGAACAGCTGGTCGAGGCATATACGGTGTGGGAGGTGTTCGCCAGGGTTTCCTGCAGGGAAGTTTGGAGTTAGCTGCTCCCAGACCGCATGTCGCGGCCCTCTTAGGGGGTGATAAACGAGGCTGTAGAGAGAACCAAGATAATCACTGAAAATGCCACAGATGAGAAGTAGCTCAATGACTGAGAGACTAAGTGGCAGTTTCCCAGGGCAACAGTAGAGCCAATGTACTGAGAGTGAGGAACAGCATGCGAGTATGCAGGTTATACTGGAGACTGGTAGCGATGATCTGTGGGTAGATGTGCTGGAGACTCAGAGAACAGGTAGCAATAATCTGCAAACCGTTACCACAGGATAGTGGAGTAGACACAGGGGCTGTGATTATCTGCGGATAGATATGCTGGAGACTCAGGAAACAGGTAGCAATAATCTGCAGAGCTTTACCACAGGATAGTGGAGTAGACACAGAGATTGTGATGATCTGCAGATAGATTTGCTGGAGACTAAGAACTAAGAACAGGTAGCAATAATCTGCAGAGCTTTACCACAGGATAGTGGAGTAGTCACAGAGGCTGTGATGATCTGTGGATAGATGTGCTGGAGACTTCAGAGAACAGGTAGCAATAATCTGCAGAACGTTACCACAGGATAGTGGAGTAGTCACAGTGGCTGAGATGATCTGTGGATAGATGTGCTGGAGACTTCAGAGAACAGGTAGCAAACAGGAGCCAGGGAACAGGACATCTGAATAGGAGAGTAGACCTGAAGATCTGGCAACTTGGTAGAGAAGCAGGTGCTTTAAATAGACAGAGCTTATCAAGAGGTTTGCTGGAAGTATTGAGCAAACCAGGTGTGTGCATGCTCAGTTCAGACCAGCAAGTGAATGCAAGAAGAGGGATACAGGTGAGAACAGTGACCATAATGCAGGTTTATCTGGTGCAATGTGTGACAGTCACAACGCTGCGTGCTTAAAAGATCCACCCACTGCAGGAGGAGCTGCCACCGAGAAGTGCTGAAGAAAGAAGGATCCATTAAATTGTGGATCAATGTTAGTACTACAGCACACAGCCTCTCATTAAAAGAGGGAGAGGGGTTGGGATAGGGTTCTAACACAATAACAAAAGACCTACTACACTGAGGGGGGAAGGGTTTGGCATAAGCCAGCCAGTGGACATTTTTTTTTTGTTAAAAAAAAGCCCTACTAGTAAACATTATATATACTGTTATTGGGGCTGGGGGTGTTCTAACATAAACCAACCAGTGAACAAATAAATTAAAAAAAAGCCCTACTAGTAAACATTATTGTCGTGAACATAGAGAACTTAGTTATTTATAAGGGATAAATCATAACTGCAGTGTAAATATGTTATATCAAATTAATTCATTGATAAGTTCAGCTACTAAAGTGCAAAATGTGAAGACAGAAAGTATGTTGTATGTGTATTTGCACATTCCAGTGTGAGAAGATAGGAGTGTCACCTATGGCAGCTTCAAAAGGCTCTTGCTGTGAGATATATCCTGACACAAGTTAGTTTTTGGACTCCTGAATAGACTATGTGGGGCTGGTCACAGCTGGACATCCTTGCAGCCCAACGCAGCATTTTGAAGGCCTATACAGTTATAGAGAAATATGAGCTTTCAAGGAAAATGTCTTCATAGTTCATATTTTGGGAAATCCGGGTGCCACTCCATACTGAGGAGCAGAAATGTGAATGACAGGTATGGGTGGTATCCGGGAACAGCTAAAGTCACATATCTTTGGAAAAGGTATGTCACATTGTCAAAATTTCATCATGTTTGGTATCAAAAGATGGAAAAAGTCATAAGGGATTTATTAATAATGAAATTGGGTCTGTGTGACGCTCCACAGAAAAGTTAGGTCACATAATAGAATTGGGTACTAAATCAGGCAACATGCAAATGGTGATTGAAAAAAAGTATCACAGACACAGCCCCTGGGGGTGGGGACTGGTGTTGAAGTGTCTTTAAAAAACTGAGACCAGTTCCAACAAATTGTCAGACTTTTTGGAAAATCAATTCACATTGAATAGCTGTGCATCTTCCAAGCCAATTTCCTTTGGCCAGTAAATGCAAATCACATAAGTGCCATTCTGAATGTAACCCCCTTTATTTTAAACTGTTTTGCTTATTATGTCAATCTAATAATTGTTTATTCATTATTTTTTTATATCTGTATACCCTTTACTTTTGTATATTAAATCTATAATTTAATATGTGGCATCCTTGATACTCTAATGAATCCATTAGCCTGTTAAGAAGAATATAGTTCAGCCAAGTTAACCCTTTGAATGCCAGTGTGTGATTTGTTGACACATTTGACTAACAAGCTGTGTGTGCTTGCATTTACATTTGTGTAACAGTCTGGAGGTGTGAAGATTTAACCCTTTTCTTGCTGGTATGGGTGTCACTCACCAGACTGTGAGTGCTTCTTCCCGTATGTTTAGGAACCGTGGCTGTCCACCATCCTGAGGGTCTGCGCATGTGCAGCCCTTTCAAACCTTCAGTATCTGTTCCTTTGAGTTAATTGGCTGATCAGGCAACACTCCCTATTTAAAGCACCTGCTGTCTATACCTCGTTGCCTGATCTTGGAGTCTCATTCCCCATGAGCCTCTGAAGGTGTTCCTGTGTTTCCTTGTGTATTCAGCCCAGCTGATTCCTGTGGTTTCCAGACCACTTCAACTCCCTTGTTGTTTCCAGACCACTTCAACTCTCTTGTGGTTTCCAGACCACTTCTACTCTCCTGTGTTTCATCGTGTCTACTCCAGCTGATTCTTGTCCGCTGCCTCCGTGCACTACAGTTATCAGCTCACTTCAACTCTCCTGTGTTTCATCGAGACTGCACCAGCTGATTCCTATCCGCTGCCTCCGTGCACTACAGTTATCAGCTCACTTCAACTCTCCCGTGTTTCATTGAGACTGCACCAGCTGATTCCTATCCGCTGTCTCCGTGTTCAACAGTTCCAGCTTACCTCAACTCTCTCGTGTTTCATCGTGACTGCACCTGCTGATTCCTATCCGCTACCTCCGTGTATCTGCAGTGTCCTGCTTATCGCTACTCTCCAGTACTCCTCGTGTCTGCAGCCAGCTGATCTGCTCTCCGTGCTTCTACAGTGTTCCTGCCTGTGTCAACTCGCCTGTCTGCATTGGATCAACGCTCCGCTGCTGTCTTCTCTGCCATACCATTTCTACCATTCAGTGATCCCCAGGCGACCAGTCCTATATACTACTGCTTCCTGAGTATTGTTTCCATCGTTGCTGGTCTACCTACCTGTGCGCTGCACCTACTTGGATTCCGCTTCCATTTCCCTGGGACTTCGCATCCTGCCGGCCTCCTGCTGCTCAGGTATCCCTGCACTCCTTTCTGACAGCCTGCTCTTCTGAACCACAGTATGCATACTTATCATTGACTGTGCTCGTGTATTGCATACCTTGCTGGACTGAGTTATTCTTCCCTGGAGTTGCCTATCCACTGAGACTATTGCCATCATTTGACTGTGTTACCTTGTAGTCTGGATAGTTCCTGTGACTTTGTATATTTGTGCAGTGCTGCTCAGTTATTAATACTTTGTGCATATCATCGTGGGATCAAGTTCAGTGTGCCCGTGTATACTCTGTATTACATTTATCTCCCCGTGCTCCTCCTCACATAAATATTTCAGTGGTACAACTTGCTAGAGGCAGACCACTGATTCCTGTTCCCTGTGTCACCTGTTTCCAGTATCCTTCCACATAGCAGTGGTACAACTTGCTAACGCAGACCACTGACTCTCCGGATACCTCCACCTGGATTCCATTCCTTCACCTAGACAGCGGTACAACTTGCTAAACGCAGACCGCTGACTCTCATCACCTCCTCGTTATGTCTGGACATTCCCCCTCACTATAGCAGTGGTACAACTTGCTATCCGCAGACCAATGACTACCCTCACGTTTCCTTTGTCCATTCAGTTCCTCGTGTACTATTACCTATATATTACCAGTGCTGCTAGTCATAGACTTTCCTCGAGCATTCTCTACCATCTGCTGTCTCCTGTTCCGTGATCACCCCGCTGCCAGAGTACCATATTACCACCTATATTGCTTTGGTAAGTCCATCACTTGGTGATCCCTGGGTAAAGACTCCTAGTGCCCGTGACAATGGGTCTTGATAGTCTGTATATAGCTAGAAGCCTTGTGTGCCAGTGTGGGACAGTATATTGTGGTCCTATTGCTCGTATTCAATAGGTGGTGGCAAACCTGAAGTGTATGAGGTGTGAGTGCTGTTTGGGGGCGATTCAGTAGGTCTATAACCTGTGTGATAGGTAAAGAGAGACTGCGGGCTAGAATCATGTGACCTCATATAGCAAACAGCCCAAAGTTGCAGCAGCTGGGAGTGTGTTTATGCCAATTATATATACTGTTATTGAGGGGAGTGGGAGGGGTTCTGACATAAGCCAGCTAGTGCACAAATAATAAAAAAGTCCTAGTACAAAATATTATATAATAGCTGAAGTACCCGCCATTGCCCGTGTTTAAATCGTCAAGTTATTCATTAAAAATGAGCAGCTTAGAAGCTCTTCCAACAAACCCATTAGGTGGCTGCCTAGTGTCGTATTTGATTTTATATTAAATGTTATCCAAATCTAGTGGAAGACCCAGAACAGGCTCACCGGGTCAAAGTTCTAGCCAGCGTACACTAACAGGAGGTTTGACCGGGACATCAAACATCTAGTAGATCTTCTGGTATCCAATGTTAAAAGTCTGCAAAGTTTTCGTCCAAATCCGTCCAGTGGAAAGCTCAGAACAGGCTCCCCAGGTCAAAGTTCTGGCCAGGGTACACCAACGGGAGGTCTGAGCGAGACCTAAACCCCCTAGTATGTCTTCTAGAATCCAATGTTAAAAGTCATTTGAAATTTTCGTTCAAATCCATCCAGTGGAAGGCTCAGAACATTCTCCGCGGGTCAAAGATCTGGCCAGAGTACACCAATGGGAGGTCGGACGGGTCCCTAAACTCCTTAAAATCTGGCCGGGATCCAACTAGTCCATTTTGCATTGGTTTTATCTGAATCGGTGCAGGGGTGTCGAAGATATTCGCCTACAAACAACTTTTATATATATATTATCTGTCCACTAAATAGAACTGACAGCCTGAGACTGCCCCTACAGACTGGTAAGTTGACTCTGATGCTCTGGGCCAATACTGAAGAGGCAGCTAAGTATAACATTGCACATTGATAAATAGGCACTTATGTCTATAACAGGTTTTTTTGCCAACATATTTTTTATTGATAAGAAAAAAACTGTCACTGTCTTATATTATTATAATATTATTATTATTATTATTATTATTATTATATTATTCATGACAATGACAACTAAATATTACAACCATCAAATCAATTTAAATAGCTCAAACTCAGTGTTACATTATCCGATACTACATAATCCCCCCACTAAATATTGCATTTAACAATTAATCTACACAACTAAGAGTTACCTTCCAGCTACTGTAATATTCATTTGTACAGGATTCACTTCCTGTGCTATAGGTGCAGCTGGTGTCATGGCAGATATAGGGGTTATGCTGGGATAAAAGGGGTGGGATTCAGATTACTATACCCCCTCACACTGTGCAAGAAAGGTAGGAATATTTTCTCAGACCTGGGAGTGTGAAGAACAGCAGTGGCTGCATGGTGATTGGCTAACCACCAGCCTATCAATGTACCCTTTTAACTTTCCTTCCAATAGGCAGGCATTGTTTGACACATGTGTAAATTACACCCAATAAGATGCCTCCACGGTCTGACTTGCTCCTCCCAGTAGTTTCACATTACAATGCTGTGTTTCTGTGAGTGGGAGGAGCAGAGCAAAGTGCAGGCTCATTATTGGGGGTAAGTTGCTGATGTGTGCAACGATGCCTGCCAAACTAAACAACCTTTTCAGCATGATTCAAGCACAAGGGGGTTCTCTGGACAACAGGAACCCCACCTCCCTCCTAAGTGCATCGCTGACATGTTTTCTAATTGTCAGTGCATTAACTATGGGAAGTCGTGTTTTTGAATGGGATATTTAACCGTTCATGCACACATTGAAGTTGGATCATAACACATCGTTTAAAGAAGTATTTAATTTATTAATTTATTGATGTATCTGTTTCACATTGAGAAAGACTTTGTGAGAGATACCTGAATCTTTACACATATTTTTTCATACACATACGCTTTAGACTTTATTTATTTATTGTGATTATTAATATTCATTTTACTGTATTTGGTTTGAACAGGCAAAGTACTTATTTTGTATTTTTCACTTTTATATATTTTGTTATTTATGTAGTGGCACTTTGAAATATTTAAGCGGCATTCCTGGAGCGATGGTTTGAAGTATATTTTATTTTTTAGTATTCACATCCCCTCTAATGACTGGCCACACCCTAGTGTAGTGGGCACCTACCACTGCATTACCCCAGTGGGTCCTTCATATCTTAGTACGACACTGATGGTCACATATGTATGCTAGAACATGTGTTTGCAATCAGGAGCAACTGCAAAAATGCATTTTATGTACAGTAGACATTAATAATTTTCAAAAGAATGTATTTTATGGGGGGGGGGGGGTCAGAAAAACATTTTATTTAAATAATTGTGGTTGATGACTATTGTTAACAGGTGACATAGATCTATCTATATATATATATATATATATATATATATATATATATATATATATAAATATATATTATAACAAACACAGTCTTCTTGTAGTACTTCTATACTTCTAACACCACTTCTAGTACTTCTGGCACTGACACCCCGCAGACATCAGACACAGATGGCTTCAAATCAAAGGTGCTTTGTTGTTTGCGTCACAATAAAGAGGAATACTTAGGATGACACCAGCAAACAATCCCACATTGTTTACACCTCCTGGTAGCAATAATGCTAAGCTAAACACAGTCCAGCTGTCTACTGACTGGCCGGCTCTTCCAGCATCAGTCACCAAAATAAAATGAATAACACAGTCTTTTAACCCCTACTGAAAAACTGCAAAAAAATCACAGACAATAAATCAACAACACGCCGCATATGGTACACCTGTGTGTTTGTGTGCTATGGGAAAGACTGTGTGGGAATTAACCCTGTATGTAGCTTTCCCTTGCAGAGTTCCTGGGAACTGACCCGTCCCTATGCAGGAGAGCTGTGGCAAATAGGCATCTTTGCTACTATATATATATATATATATATATATATATATATATATATATTCTTCTATACACTCTTCTGCTATTCCACATATGTATTGGACATATCCTGTAGTGTATTGTCTGTTAGAGCAGAGCGCACCTACACCCATATTCAGCAACAGACACAGCAGCCCTGATCTTAGGTCAGGTGTACCAGTCCAGGTGCCCAGCAAGGGGGAACAGTAGCAGCAAGAGTTACCCAGAAGGAAGTGGTTCTAGGTGCCATTAAAGGAGCCTAGTGGGGGCAGCAGAGCCCCTCCTTCTGTGTTTAGAGGGGCATAATTGGGATAAAGAAAGAGGCGGCGGAAAGGCAATCCCAGCCAGTCCCTGGCAGCATTACATTGGAGGTCTATCCTGTCACAGATTTCCATCAGGAGGCCCAGGAGGTGGCCCAGGAGGAGGCGGCCCTTTCCCAAACCCCCGACCAATCTCTTTCCCCATTCACCATCCAATCCCTTTAAGATTGGATGATGAGTGGGGAAAGGCCCAGGCATAGTGTGCTATTTTACAGGTGTGTGACTTCATGTGCTTAATAAGTGTTTGTCCTTAAGTACTAGAGATGCTCGGGCTCAGTTTTCAGAAAAGTGAGCCCACCTGAACATAGTCGATCCTTGGAACTGAAAATAAGGTCAAACATCATTGTCGTGTCGTTTGAGCTTGAGAGTTTTGCATTCTATAAATACCGCCCTCCATGGAGATCCGTCACCATTTCACAGACAGACACAGTAGGGGTAGCAGGGTTGTTGTCAATCTCCAGTGTAGTTGGCCAGTGTCGTAGCTAAAACAGAAAAAGGAGGCAAGGCAGTGTTCCTTAAAATCTCCAGTGACATTCTAAAAAGTTATAGCTCACCCGCAAACAGGATATGTTGCAGTGTTCAGTGCTGAACCAGAAATTCAAATAATAGGGCTGGCAGTGTTCTTAAAAGTCTCCAGTCATATTGTACAGTGTCATCAAAATGGATTCACATCAGTCCACAGAAGACCAGGAGCACCAAGCAGCTGCTGGCACCAGTCATGATGATAGTAATCCCTGTACGTCATCTGCTAAAGTCTATGTTAAAGTGCATAGTGTTTTTAAGTCAGGGAAACAAAAATAGTAAAGAAAAAAAAAACACCTTTACTCCAGGTAAAGTTAACTGCAGCAAAAATTAAATTGCCAGCATGAAATTCTATACACTCAGTGGCACGGAAACATTAAGGCCTTCATGTTGTAAGTGTTTGTAATCTGCACTTTACGTCAAAGGTGCCTAGCTATATATTATTTTTTTTCGGATTGGGGTCGATTCGAAGCTCAGTGATGACATTGCTTTTTGCTGTGAATATCAATGGATTTTTTTAGTGCATTGTCTGGAACAAGATCCGATATACTCATGTCAGAGTGATCACAGCCAATTTATGGACAACTGGCGGATTTACACTTCTGAAGTTTGTTTTCAATCATTCTTTCGATTGCTTCTCTCTCGTACGTGTGACCACATACTTTGTTTTTTATTGGGTTCAAAATCTCCAACTGTGTTATAGGAGTGCTCAGGGTGATGCCGATCTCCTCGTCTTCATCTTCCAAAGCTTCGCCTGCAGGGGCCAGTGACACACCCATTTATTTTCTCAGGTCACTTAGCTGTTTTTTAAACTGGACATATTTATCGTCCTGCCTCAGGGCCTCCTCTGTATTTTTCTTCTGAAGCACAGTGTATCTCTCATGTATAAGCTCTATTAAATCCGGGATCTCATCCAGTGGGTTACGTTTTAACTTAAGTACGGTCTCCTCAAATGCATCTATATATTGGTTTAAAAATCTCTGTTCAATGCAGCGTATTCCAACATAACAGATTCCATATTGCCCACATATTCTGTGTCACAGTCTGTCTGAAACAGATCTAATGCCAGTCCAGTTGTAATATCCATTCATGTGTCTACATAAGTTTGGCAGTTCTTCAGGGATGAGAGGGAGGTATCCACAGAGGAGAAGGAGATTAAAGATGCAGCACGAGCAGACATGGTTTAATAATGTAGAGTTCATTGACAGCACTGTTGGGTTTAAGGCAGCTAAACTATTGGTAGCTTGTTTTGTGGGGCCCAAACAAACCAAGCACTTCAGCCACAAAAGTGGCACTCCTTGTCGCTGGAGTGCTTGCTTTGTCAAACTGTACATGTCCTTTTCAATATCTTACATAAGGTTGAGTGGGAGGACCCAAGGACATTTCCATCTTGCACCACTTTTCTTTTCTGCTACCACTGTGTGGCAATGTTTCCTCGATGTGCTATGAACTGCCGTGTGTTTGTGCTCTGTCGCTTAGCATCCAGCCAGCTCACTGCAGTCTTTGTCTGAAAGTGGATGAAAATAATATTGTGACCTGTGAGGTGGTCAAAATTGACTGGAAATGACTGGAAATAAGTGTTATTGAGGTTAATAGTAATGTAGGAACAAAAATAAAAACCAAATTATGTGATTTTAGCTTATGTTAGCTATTTACCTAAAAATTACAGATCCAAAACCAAAACACGCGGGGTTGTGTTTTGCTAAAACCAAAACACACACTTAATCCAGATCCAAAACCAAAACCAAAACAGGGGGTCAGTGAACATCTCTATTAAGTATAGCAAAGCCCCCCAATATATCTGCATGTGCCTCCAAAATTCAGTTCTCTGACTAGTACTGTGTTCAGAATAAGATGAACCTTGCAGAGAATTTCTCTTCTTGTAGCACCTCTGAAGTCTGCTGAGCTACAACAAAGTGGAAACAAACTACAGCGCTAAGACTAAGACTAAGAAATGTAATAGTATTATGCTTTATACATTTTTATGTTTTTTTCCAAGTGGCAAAAATTCCCCCGCGCAAAAATTATTAAGAAAAATTTAAAGAAAGACAAAAAGTTAAAGTATATGGAAGAATTAAAAAAAATATATAATTTTATAGTTTTTTTGTGTGTTGTTTATTACAGTTCTTTTTATTTTTGATATTGATAAAAAAATATTCTTGTGTGTTTGTGTGTGTGTCTACATTTTATAAGCAAAGGTATTGTAATGAGAGAGAGATGTTCTATATGGGTTTTCTATATCATACAATTACACCTTGATGTGTACATGTTGATGTGATACTGCATTATTCAAATGTTTAATATGCAGGGTTACTATGACATATGTCATGAAACATAAGTTTATAAAGTAATAAGATGAATGAGGGTAGTGAAGGAATTGCACGCCTGTGTGTTCCTCTGTCAATAGGTAATACAAATGCCTGTCGTGCAAAAAAGGTACGTCTTCTGCTGAATCAGATAGAGTAGTAAATAAAAATGCACCACTATATGCATCTAAATCATGTAAGTGACTTCCTACCGTATTTAGCAAGGAGCGTGTTACCTGCATACGTTTGACCTGTAGTACGGACGTGCGTATGAATGATGTATGTGCAATTTTTAAAAAACACACAATAGGTTCGTTTTGCGTGCCTTAATGAATCAGGCCCTATGTGTCTTAAAGAAGACTGTAACTGATTTCATGATTATGGCAGCAAGGAATTATTGGATTGTCATCAGTGTCGGACTGGGGCATGAAGGGCCCACCGGGGGACTGCAACGCTAGGGGCCCACCAGAGGGGTTGTGGTCAGCCATCATAGAGGCGGGACCAAACACTAGAGGGGGAGTGGTCAGCCCACGAAGGACAGCTAGCACCATAGTGTAGTATATAAAGATTGCAGTGTGTATAAAGAGTACACAGTCTTGACCTGCACCTTATATTGGGCAGAACAGTCACCAAAAATCAGGATTATCCCACTAGACCAGGCTTGGCTAACCTGTGGCACTCCAGGTATTGTGAAACTACAAGCGTCAGCATGCTTTGCCAATATATAGCAGCCTATTGCTGGAAGGGTATGCTGGGACTTGTAGTTTCACAACACCTGGAGTACCACAGGTTAGCCAAGGCTGCACTAGACTCAGAACATTTGACAGACTGTCCTACCTGTTCTTGTCACTTTTACCACCTGTGGCTGCTGGTTTCTTTAGTGGCGGCTTGTCTGGATCTTGGATTGTTGAGGGCCCTATTTGGAAAAAATAATGCGTACATTTAGAAAATTTCAACCAGTCCCGGCGTTAAATCAATAGGACCCACAATTAATACTTAGGACTTCCTCCAGCCCCAACATAAAAGTAATAGTATTCCCATTTAATAAACCTATTTCCCTCCCTCCAGACAGCCCCTGCAATAAATTAATCACATTTACATATAATAAATATACCTATTTCCTGCAACCGTCACTTAAAATAACCGCCATTAAATAATTCATATTCATATTTAATAAATAGACCTCATGCTCCTCAAACTCAGCCCTGCATTCAATTAATAGCGTCCAAACCACCCCATCTTAAATTAATTGTCCCCACTATAAAATTAAATTACCCCATCTTTACCCTACAAAGAAAATAGCCCCTATTATTTAGCCACCACCTACCACACACACATTACATTGCCACAAGCCCATTATGCCATCACACACACATTACTGCGCCCCTTCATCACCTCCTTATGATCACACTGCACCCTCCATGCTGCTTTTGCTCCCCCTTCTCCTGGCCCCCCTTCACAGTCTGCCATGCTGTCTGTGCTCCCCCTTCTCTGCCATGCTCCTCTATCTCTGCCATGCTCCCCCTTCTATGCCATGCTCCCCCTTCTCTGCTATGCTCCTCCATCTCTGCCATGCTCCTTCAGTGCTATGCTCCCCCTTCTCTGCTATGCTCCTCCATCTCTGCCATGCTACTTCTGTGCCATGCTCCCCCTTCTCTGTGCCATGCTCCCCCTTCTCTGTGCCATGCTCCTCCATCTCTGCCATGCTCCCCCTTCTATGCCATGCTCCCCCTTCTCTGCCATGCTCCTTCATCTCTGCCATGCTCCTTCTGTGCTATGCTCCCCCTTTTCTGCTATGCTCCTCCATCTCTGCCATGCTACTTCTGTGCCACGCTCCCCCTTCTCTGTGCCATGCTCCCCCTTCTCTGTGCCATGCTCCTACATCTCTGCCATGCTCCTCCTCCTGTGCCATGCTCCCCCTTCTCTGCTATGCTCCTCGATCGCTGCCATGCTCCCCCTTCTCTGTGCCATGCTCCCCCTTCTCTGTGCCATGGTCCCCCTTCTCTGTGCCATGGTCCCCCTTCTCTGTGCCATGCTCCTCCATCTCTGCCATGCTCCCCCTTCTCTGCCATGCTCCTCCATCTCTGCCATGCTCCTTCTCTGCCATGCTCCCCCTTCTCTGCTATGCTCCTCCATCTCTGCCATGCTCCTTCTGTGCCATGCTCCCCCTTCTCTGCGCCATGCTCCCCCTTCTCTGTGCCATGCTCCTCCTCCTGTGCCATGCTCCCCCTTCTCTGCTATGCTCCTCGATCACTGCCATGCTCCTCCATCTCTGCCATGCTCCCCCTTCTCTGCCATGCTCCCCCTTCTCTGTGCCATGCTCCCTCTTCTCTGCCATGCTCCTTTTCTGCCATGCTCCCCCTTCTCTGCTATGCTCCTCGATTGCTGCCATGCTCCCCCTTCTCTGTGCCATGCTCCCCCTTCTCTGTGCCATGCTCCCCCTTCTATGCTATGCTCCTCCATCTCTGCCATGCTCCATCTCTGCCATGCTCCTCCTCCTGTGCCATGCTCCCCCTTCTCTGCTATGCTACTCCATCTCTGCCATGCTCCCCCTTCTCTGTGCCATGGTCCCCCTTCTCTGTGCCATGCTCCCCCTTCTCTGCTATGCTCCTCGATTGCTGCCATGCTCCCCCTTCTCTGTGCCATGCTCCCCTATCACTTACCTTTTCTATCTGCTTCTTCCTTTTCTTGTCTTCTGTATTGCCGGCGCTCCTCACTGAACGGCATTCAGTGCGGACGGAGGCAGCGCTGCAGTCACGTGAGTTGTTTTTTGTATTTTTTTTTTCTCCTTCTTCTTCAAGTTTTTCGCTCCCCCCACCACCGAAAAGGGGAGCGATTCAGGGTCGGGGCCTACCGGTGGATAGCCCGGTCCTCCGGTGGGCCAGTCCGACCCTGATTGTCATTGCTATTTGTCTAATCTCTTGAGTTGCCATGCTTTCTTTCAGTTGTAATATGGCAGGGCGGATCAGTCACCTTCACACTGCTGTTTAACCCTATTAAATTGCACAACCAGAGCAGTAATCTATATAGATGAGTCAAGGATATGCTGGCTGAATGAATCTGTGTGATTAATATGCTTCAAATTTATGATTGATTTATGATTAATTCCCTTGTCAAAATGTTGTTATTTTTCCAGTTCCCTGTGAGCAACAAGATAAGATTGTTGCTAGTTTCTGTCTGCATTTGTGTAATACAGGCAGCAAAACTACCACCAAACCAAGAGGGCAGTTGCACCCCTATGATTTCTGTTGGGCAAAGACTGTGTTTTGCCTCCTCCCCCATAAACTTGTACGCTACCACTTTAAATGCGTAATTGTTTGTTCTAACACCGATGCCTTGATAAACATTATTCTAATCAAAATGCTTCGGCAGGGGAGGGTTCCACGAAGGAACGCACACCGGACGGACCATCTTACTTGTATTTTCTGAAGTCTATGGAAGGAGCAAGTCAGCTATCCCACTATGTGGGAGATGTTTCTATCTGACATCCATCTGATATGGGGTAAGGGTCCAACCTTACAGGTGGAGTTTTCTTCCTTCCATTTGTTAGTCCAAGTTTCTTTTATGTTTTTTTATCCATGTATGTGTCTTTTTACAATAAATGGTCTTGAGATAATACACCATTGGCGACATTTTTCCTTTTGGGTATATACTGCAAGAAGTCTGCATTGGGGAATTCCTGTAGCAGTTTCGAGCAATATGACATGCCATCTATACACCATGCTGATTTGAATATTTACATTTTGTAAGTGTAAACCCGGAAGGGGGCGGCGTTAAATCACATGGTGTTACCAAGTTATGAACATATACACACTAGATTAACTGGATTATTTGTGACCATATAAAGCTATTTTTATATGTTACGCTATGAAACATTCTCTGTTTTATTTGCATGTGCATAAATTCTGAGAGGAGAGTGTTGGAATTTATTATTGGAACCCTCGCTAGATTCAAGTTTTGTACTTTTGGTATTTCAACAGACTCAGTTTGAACACTTTGTTCGGTTTGTTGGATTGATATACCTGTTTGTGAATAATCCTGTTTTTTAGTTTACATCTTTTATTTGGGAGCGTCAATGCCACTTTCAATATATTTATGTAATAAAACTGCGGTTGAGTAGCCCCTGAAACACTGACAAAAATTAACATAGGATTGAGAATCTTTGTATATCTGCAGTCAGGGGAGGGCTGGCATATTTTAGCCCGGGGGGAAAGACTCGACTCAGCAGCCTATTAGGAACATTTTAAAAGAAACAAATTGCAGGTGGCCCAGTGACCCAGCTCAAGGTAGCCCATTATAGGACCAGCTCAGGTGTCAGATGCCCACCTGCCCCCCAGTCCAGCCTGCCCCTGTCTACAGTCACTGTTACGACTGTCATAAAACAAGATACCAAACACGAGAAAAAGAGGCTCCGAGCTCTATAGTAGTCCTTGGCCTTGTGCCCCCCAATGAAAATTTTCATTCCTACGCCCCTGCGACCGAAGAACCACCGGGGACTCCAGGGATGATTTATAGTTGGATAAAAGTGCATTTCCTCATTGTAATTTTGTCACATAACATTTGTTTTCTATACATTAATGTGCATTTATTCAATGTCAAGTGCTAGCAATGTACAAAGCACAATAATCATTATAATATAAAATTAATATTATGCAATAACTATTTTTCCATTATATTAAAATATTTATACACAGACCAGTTAATGTCTATTCTATAGTTATAGATGATATTGTCTCTTGAAGGGCATGAAGCCTAATGGCACAACCTGTAGCACATAACATTTGCAGATGGTAGTTAACGCCAGACTGATATTACATTTTTCTTCTGATGAACTTCCAGAAGGAGTTTATATTCCCGGAGGGAAAGTTAGCAAAAGATGTCAATACAATGTTTTAGAGAAAACCTGACACATGTTTGCTGCTATTGTGCGGGGTTTTCCATTCAATATGTTCAAAACATATTTTTGTGGGAGAGAACACTGCCTATAATTATTATAGAGAGTAATATCTAAAATCATTTTGTTGGTAGTGACTCACTTACTATCCTCCAGCTCGTTTCAGTTGGAGCAGTGATTCAACTTACAGAGACTTCAGTTGGCTGAAGCTGAATCAATAAAAAAATAAATCAAATGGAGAATGGGTGGTCAATAACAAGCCAGCAGCAGAACAGGAGTCCCTTAAATCATACTGTAACATCATAAAAGTGTATTTATGGACTGTGCATCTATAATTACTGAATAGCACATGGATTTGTCTAGGAACATGCAGAACAAGCAAAAATGGGTAGCAGACCTTGGTGGATTGGGCTGTTCCTCACCATTGAGGGATACACTCAGTGATGCAACTGATCTGGGGGAAATTATATTTTGCTTTACAGAGTAAGTTATTTAAATAATCAAGTAGGGGTGGGCACTACACATACCTGTCAGTGTCACTGCTCAGAATAATTTGTGGATCCCCTGCCTCTATTTTAGATGGTATCAGTAGAGGATGGTGGAGATAGAGCACGATGGTATGCAGAGTGATGGTAATCACAGGTTAAAGTTCTTAACTCGTAAGCATCACGGATAACATTAACACAGGAGATGATGTTAGTGTTGCAACGTAGTATATTAGTTGATGATACAATAGAAATTAAAATATAAATATATATACATCTCAGCAGAGCTGAGCACACGGCAGTTCATCAGATTACAGGAATAATCACAGATGTTACTCCATAGTTGGTAACCGTTGGCAACAGCATGAAATAAGCAATATAACAGTTCAACGCAGAGATGATAAGTAGAACACTTGGATCCAATAGGAAACACACAGCAGATGAACGTGAATCACTGATACAGCTAAAGTCCAATTAGAATAGTATGTAGACCTTGGCTGATCCGGAATGATAATATGATTCAACTAGCAAGTGGTTACGGGTATCACAATAGTTCTTATCTAGCGGAACAGTAAATGTTATACGACATCCAAAGACTTGGGTGTAGATAGAGACATGCAATGGGATGTTACCTAGAAGTAACAGCGAGGTGAAGAGTATCTGAACCGTGCGGTGAACTACAAGTCACAGGTGATCCGGTTCACAGGTACAAGGTGAGTTCACTACAATAGGCAGCAGCTGAACAGGAGCACACAACTTGAGCTGAAGAAATGGCTACAGGCTCGACAAACAGTTCATAGTAAAAGTCCAGCAACAAGTAAACAGCAGAGTAATAATAAGCCGTGCCAGACGTAGAACTACAGATGAGAAACAACTTGATTGTAGTTCAATATCGTAGTGCAGCAATATAGACAGCCGGATAGAATGGTACTTGAGCCAACAGATATAAGCACAGGTGTAGTAGACAACTTACGAAATAGTTCAGTGTGCAGATGAATAGCAGAAAGTAACTTCAGCTTGTAGATGAACCGCAGAGAGGAATACAGCTGAGCCGATGAAGAGTAACGATAACAGGTAACTTTGGCAGCAGGTAATATCCAGAGAACAGGTAATGAACAATGGAAAGTCCAGGTATACAACCAGAACCCACTGCAGCGTGAGTAACACGAAGAACAGGCAATGAGTCCATAATCACAAGAGGTTAAAATAGTACTCTAGAACCAATAAGCTTCGGGAGGAGGTCCCAATCAAGGTAGCAAGGAACACCTGCGAAAAGTAATGTCTCTGATGCAGAAGCAAGCACAATCATAGTTCTTAAAAGGGAAGGTCACAACGCCGGCACCTAGCTATGGGACCGGCGTGTGACAGTCAGTTAGTGGACCTTGCCTGAAGAATATTCCACCAATGTGATGGCTGAACTTAGTACTTTTTCAAGTCCCTTGGGATAGAGAATTCTACGAGAGCTGGAGGTCCCTAATTCAGACTAAGACCTATGCAGTGTGGAGTCTGTTCTCTAACTAAACCTTTATCACTGTCCATTCTCCCACTACTCGACACATTCTCCATGTTGTTTCTACCTCTGTGTACATACAGAGCATCTGCGATGCCAAGTAAAGCAATAATATGATACAAATAAGGAACACTGCATTTACATACACACATATAAACCAATTTACAAAAGCAAATGAAGATATTTGTTACTTAAAATAAAAGCTCTATTACAAGTTAAAATAGTGTAAACAGCATGATTAAACACTAAAAAGACTAGTAAACCACCAGGTCAACCAACATTTTCATAAGGTGAGTTATCTTATATATCTGGTACGCGCATATATGTATACACGCCTGATGCTCAGTGGTGTCACCGTATAGAATTATACACTTTCTTTGGTTCTTCTGTATTATTTACTATATATTTGGAGCCCGCTGATTATGAAGCCACATAGCCGGGAATCCTTACATACTCAGCTAGTTAAATAGTATCGTACTCTGCTATTTGTGTTATTTCTCAAATACTACACCAGAAGGCATGTAACTTGATGGAAACCAACTTTCAATAAAACTCCAGTAGAAACATTTGTTTTTCACTGTTCTATACCTTTTATATAGAAGCAACAAGATGGTGAATTTTAGTAGTGCAAGCTTGTATTTAAATAACAGAGCAAAAATCTATCAACACTCCTGTGTAGAGGCCCCATCATAAATCTTTATGGGCCAGGAAAGATAGTAAGTGCAGGCCCTCCCATGGTTTTCTCACTCTCATCTCTATGGTTTCAAATCCCCACACAGCTCCCAGTCCCCACCCCACAAATCTCTTTATCCTACTACATGTGCTGGGCCACCGCCAGACATAATTGGGCACAGGAAATAAAGTAGCAGCAGCCCCCCCATGGTTTTCTCACTCATCATCATCATCATCATCTATTTATTTATATATATAGTGACACTAATTCCGCAGTGCTATACAGAGAACTCATTCAAATCAGTTCCTGCCCCATTGGAGCTTACAATCTAAATCCCCTAATATACACACACACACAGACACCAAGAGAGACTAAGGGCAATTTAATAGCAGCCAATCAATCTATCAGTATGTTTCTGGAGTGTGGGAGGAAACCGGAGCACCCGGAGGAAACTCACCCAAACACGGGGAGAACATACAAACTGCACACAGATAAGGCCATGGTCGGGAATCGAACTCATGACCCCTGTGCTGTGAGGCAGAAGTGCTAACCACTGAGCCACTGTGCTGCCATGGTACTCTCATGGCTACTAATTCCCCACACACAGATCTTAGTACCCACCCACTGTTCTTATTTTTCCCCTTGGTTGGCTCCCCCCACACAATCTTTTCCCCCCACGTTTTTCACCTACCCGAGTCCTCCACATTTCTCTTTCTCTCTTCCCATGATTCTCAGTCACCCCGGCTCTCTCTTCCACCAACATTTCTCCCCCTTCCATAATTCTGTTCCCTCACAGTTCTCTATTCCCTGCTCTCTCCTCCTATGGTTCTCAGTTACCCAGATTTTCTGTCCCCACATGCTTTTCACTTTCCACTCTAATGTTATTCCCTCTGAAAGCTTTTTCTCTCCCAGGTTCTCTCTCTCCCATACATGGGGTCTGATTTATTAAGGATCTTAAATGAAGAGGATTCTTATTTCAGCCTCCTGGACAAAACCATGTTGCAATGCAAGGGGTGCAAATGAGTGTTTTGTTTTGCACATAAGTTAAATACTACCTGTTTTTCATGTAGCACACAAATACTTGATAGCTTATTTGTACACTGAAATTTAAAGTTGATATATGTGTGCTACATGAAAAAACAGTCAGTATTTTACTTATGTGCAAAACAGAACACTCATTTGCACCCCTTGCAATGTAACATGGTTTTGTCCAGGAGACTGAAATAAGAATCCTCTTCATTTAAGATCCTTAATGAATCAGGCCCATGGTTCTCTCAATTCCACACATGGTGCCTAGTGCACCCAAGGTTCTCAGTTTTCAGTTCCACTCCTTCTCAGTTCTCTCACCTACTGCTCCATAGTTCCCAGTTCTCCATTGGTTCTCACCCTACCCAGATACATCCTCTCCCCTAGACCCACTTTATCGCTGCTGGGAATTGCATTTATGAGTAACTCAGAATTTCCTCATAGCAGACAAAGAAGTCAGGATTACTGTAATGCTGCAGATCCATGGGGATACAAATATGCAGAGCCACTTCTTTGCTTTTCCCTTAAGCTTCATAGATGTGACAGAACGGTACTACAAAGCTTAAAATAAAAAAGAGACACAAATCTGCATAATTACAACCTTTATTCATTTGTTTCTGCCTAACCACTTTGCGTCTTGCAGCCTGTGTATCAATGACCGGGGCTGTTTGACTCTAATATTCATCACTTCCTTAGTCCTTACAGTTCTATTATCAACTGTATTTCCTAACGGTATTCACAGAAAACCAGGGGTAACTGAATATTTGGAAGCCTATCCAAAGGGTTCAAGGTTGTTGCTACTGGCTGAAAACCCTTTAAAGCATCTCATTAGTCCTGGGGGGGGGGGATACCTTTCTGTTAGCCATTACATGTACCCATATATGTAATTCCTCCCATTTTCTTTAGATTATAAGACTTACGGCAAAGCCCTGAATACCTTGTGCTTTAGTTTGTTAAATATGTATGTGGTAACTCTATCATTACTCTGTACATAGCTACATAATATGTTGGTGCTATACAAACAAAATGCAATATCAATAATAGCCAAACACCAGAAGGTAACAAGTTGGATATATGAACCTCTTTTCATACAGAGGAGCACTTGACACCATAGTCTTCCCACATCAGTTTGATATGAGCCTCACACCACTACTCTGTTGTTGGAGACCCAGCTTCCACTATCTCTCAATCCATGGCTTCCTGCTTGCATCTTGCACACAGCAGCCCCATCCTTACTTACTCAATAACACGACTGGAAAGGTCACTGCCACGCACTAGATTAGTAGACTCATCTTCAGAAATGATGTGGGCATTCAGATGGTACAATTAGTTACATGTAGGTCTATCCCCATCCTTTTTTCTAAAGTGGGAACACACTATATTGAGATCTGTGTAAGCACTGAAGATGAATACATATCCAAGAAAATCTCATTAAAATGTCAGATATGCACAGGTTCCATATTGAAGCACACAGCTCTGAACTTAAACAGCACATATACTAACATTGCCACATGAATTCAGATTGCACTGCTGAATACACAAAACCTGTCACCATCTTTAAAGCAATAAAAAATCTTATTGCATTCAAATGGAGAGCACAGCTAAGAAACTCTGAGTTTCAGTAAAGGTAGCTAAATACATTTAAAAGGGCTGGTGCATAGTCATTTGCTAGCTAAATGCGCCCATATACTTACAAGTTCAAAGTAAGGTCATCCCTATTTTTAAAGGATTCCTTTGATTCTCTCATGAGAAAATTTATATTACTGCTGCCATCACTAGGCCCTCCAGGCACCATGTAACACCCAAGGCATCTACAGACAAGGGAGGGGATGTCTCACTAAAATATTACCAGCTAAGTAAATACACCACATGAAGTTTGAGGTATTTTTAACCACCAAATAGTTTTCTTACGCAAAATGCTACTGACTAACTTGTAACAATAAGATAAGTTAGCAAAAGTTTAAACATCAAACCTCTCTTCTAGCAGTGCAGTGTGTGGCAATGAAAAAATGTGTGTTGCCAAACCCTGTTGGCCTGGCTTGTATAAGGTGGGCATGGTTTTTTCACTGTTAATGAATTTAATGGAAATTGTTATTTCAAAGAACTAAGATCAGACATAACACAGTCCCATCTAAACAGTATGCAATGTGTAGTCTATTCTAGTGATCTACATACAATATAGAACACATTGTAGTGACATCTTTACAATATAGAGAGCATTATATCCTCCATTAGAGATAGCATTGTTAAAACCACTATGACTTATATACTATACAGAGAACATTGATGTGAACTATATACAGTACAGAGATCAGTGTAGTGATTGGTATTGTCAGATGCCGTCACTTGGCGCCTGGGACGGGCGCCTGATCTCCCTGCTCGTCCCATCCCATTACTTAGCAATGGGACGAATGACGTACTTCCGCCCTGGCCAACGGACGCATGCGCAGTATCTTGCGTCCCCAGGCAACGGGATGCCGAGGGGGCTCAGCTGATCCCTGTCCACCAATGTGAGGAAGGTTGTCCCTATATCAGGAAGTCTCTGGCACCATTAGAGTGCCAGAGTATCAAGGTTATGGTCCTTTTTCTCCAGTGTTCCACTGTGCTTCGAAGCACCCTGATTGGTTTCCTGGCTTCTGACTCGGCTTCTCCTGACCTTCCCTGCGGATCTTCCCTTGGCATTATCGCTCCCTTGGTATTGACTTGGGACCATCTGACTACGTTTGTGCCTGCTCCCTTTGTACTGCGCTGCCAGCCGGGCTTGACTTCAGATTGTCTCACTACGTTTCTGCTTGACCCCCTGTACCGTACTACCTGCAGCCTGTTCTTGGATTGCTTATCTGTGCCACTTCACTGGGGGATGACCCGGAGGGCCGCAACCTGCGTACTAATGCAGCGAACTCCAAACCTCCTTGCGGGGGTCCCTGATGAAGACCAGGGGTATGTTTAGGCTTTGCACCTCCTGCATAGCAGAGCTAATACCAGTTAGTAGCCTCAATACCAATATCGTGACAGGTATACATTAATGCAAGAAAAGCACACCCTCTTTCATTCTGATTTTTATATATCAAGACATAATTAAGAAGTATCAAGTCCTAAAATTTGATTAAATGAATCTCACATTACAAAAATAACCCATGACAGATTTTATTTTGTCATCATTTATACAACAAGAAGCAACATGTTGAAACCATCAGTGAAAAGGCAAGTACACCCCATGTTTCAGTATTCTGTTCATCCACCTGAAGCAACCATGACTTAATGAGTAATTTTCTGTCTTATATTGTATTTTAGAAATAGTATTGAAGTATTTTGGCCCATTCCTCCTTACAATAGCACTTCAGTCCAGTTTCAGTTAATTCATTCATTCATCTCAAACAGTCTTAAGATCCCACAATAAAAACCTGAAATCTTTTCTCTTTCATCCATTCAGTAGTAGAGTCGTTGTTGTGCTTCGGTTCAGAAATGGCCTCACATTTTTCTTTGAATATCTTGTTGTGAAATGCTGTTTTTGTAGTTCAAGAAATATGGCATTGTTCATTAAGACCATACAACTCCACTTTGGTATTGTCTGTCCAGATGACATTGTTCCAGAAAACATGTGTTACAGACACTGTGTCACAGGAATAGGGTTTCTGGGAAACGTCTCGGGACCCTTGGGACTTAGCTGTGGCAGGGGTGAAGTGAAAACTAGAAGGCCCAATGACTTTCTTGCTCATTGAGGGAGGATGTCCTCTAATCGTGACTAGATATGACAGGAGGAGGAATGCTGGACTAGACTCCGTAGTGGGATAACCGACTGGAATCTGGATCTGGTGGACTGGAATGTGAATGCAGGAACAGAGAGATGGAACCCACGGCCAGGAACTCGATACCCCCAAAAATCCAGAAACTCAGAAGATTAGTGTACCAAGACTTGGACTGGGAAGGCTCAGAACTCAGGTAGGGAATACCAGGAGTGGCTACCGCCTGGACTGAATAGCCTGGAACTGGCCCTGTTTAACTCAGAACCTGCGACAAGCTAGGAACTTGGGATAAGCAACCCCACAGCGATCAGACAACCCTGGAACCCAGAACCTGGAAACCCATACCCAGAGACGGCTCCAGGAGCTGGAAAAATCAGAGCAGCAACTTACTACCGCGAAGACCAATAGGAGTCAGAGGAGTGAGAGGAATAGACAGACGTTAGCTGGATTCACAAGAGGGGTTAATAGCTGGACTTTGTACAATAGCAGATAGTAATACTGGAGTAGCAGAAAGACTCTGACTCCACACAAAGAGTTAATGGCTGGAATCTGAACAGCAGCAGATGGTAACACTATAGTAGCAGATGGGTCCACATGAAGAGTTAATGGCTGAAGTATGTCCAGCACCAGATAGCAACACTGGAGTAGCAGAAGGAACAGCAAACAAACAGCAACAGTGGTAAGCTGGAACTAGGAAAGTGTTGCACTGGCAATTAGTTGAGTGTATTAGGTGACCTTCATAGTCTGCAGAGGGAGCTAATTGGTGGATGAAGTCAGGGGTTCAGCATAGGCAGGATGTAGCAAAATGTCTCACCCAAAATGGCAGCCTCCAGTGCAACAGACAGAAATCACTCTTGGTCCTAGGATTTAGAATGCTGCATTCTGACAGGAGGGAGATGCACAGTGATATGATATCGCCAAGTGGCATAAACAAAACTAAGACCTCGATTCATGGCACGCCGAAAGTAGAAGAAAGCCCATACTTTCCAGATTAGCACTGGCAGACCAGGGGTGCGGAGTCTAACAAGTATCCCAGTATTCACCAAGAACCGCTGCAAGGCAGGATGGACTTTGCTACCGAGATCTTGCAGGTCGTTGTCACCTGGGCCGCCCCAGGATCCAGTACTACAGAATGGAGAGGAGTAGGCAGAGTGCACACGTCATCAGGCAGAGAATAGTCAGACAGGCTGGGATCTGGAACACGGGCGATGAGCAGTGAATAGTCAGACAGGTTAAGTTCAGTACACAGGAGATCCAACAGTGAGTAGTCAGACAGGCAGAGTTCGGTACACAGGAGATTCAGCAGGGATTCACTCACAGAGTGTAAGGCTGAAGCACAAACACAGGGAACAGCAAGGGTAGTCAGAAGCATGGCAACTAAGTAGTTCTGACACAGGATAAGTGTCATAGCAGGGTTAAGTAGAGGAAAGGATTTGAAAAACCATGTGACCTGACACCCGGAAGCGCCGGACAGTGGTGTGACAACGTGTTTTTTGAAAACCTAATCTATACTGCTTTCTCTTGGCTCTCCTTAAAAGCATGGTTGTAACTTTACTGTTAGCATGACTGGAACTGGGAGGCTTAATAGTGACAGGAGGGGAGCATTTAAGTCAGAATAATTCTGAGTATAAAAAGCTATGTACTAGAGAGACCCTCTGGATGGGTTGGGTACGTTACACCAACTAACATATAACTGACAAGGAGTAGATAGACAAATAAACACCGATTACTAAAACAGCGACATGCTTTAAATCTCCACTTACATTAACACAGACAGATGAGAGTTCTGAAGAGACTGATATGCAGCCTGTTATAAATTCCAAACATCTAGTTTGCAGGCACATTAATCCTAAATGTAACCCTTACCGTAGGGTATATAGTGTATATTATATTGCCGCTTTAAATTTAAAAATATAACGTGTCTTTGTTTTGTGACGTAAAACTAACGTGCCTGCATACTAGAGATGGGCGGGTTCGTTTCCCCGAGATCCGAACCCACCCGAACTTTGCCTATCCGAGTACCGAGCCGAGCAGGCTTGGTACTCACCCGGCCGTTCGAAATCGAGGCAAAATGTCATTGTGACGTCGTCGGATCTCGGGGCTCGGTTCTCGCGATATTTGAAATGCATAAATACCCGCCTCCACAGCAATCCATCGCCATTTGACAGAGGGAGAGAGCAGGGTTAGGTCACAGGCTGTATTAGAGCAGGGACAGAGCAATAATTGTATACTTTATTCTTTCAATTATTATTGCAATTCTGATACCAATTCTATTAGCAATTGTTAGAGGAGGATAGAGGAGGCTTTTTTTTTTTTCAATATTTTGCACTACAAGTGCTTTGGCGTGTCCCATATTCCCCAGTGTGAAACAATAATTTTTCTGACTGCCAAAAGTCATATTTAGCAGCAGTATCTATCTATTCAATATTTTGCACTACAAGTGCTTTGGGGTGTCCCATATTCCCCAGTGTGAAACAATAATTTTTCTGGCTGCCAAAAGTCATATTTATAAGCAGTATCTATCTATACAATATTTTGCACTACAAGTGCTTTAGGCTCATTAAAATGGATTCAAAGCAGTCCACATATGAGCAGAATCAGCAAGCAGGTGCTGGCACCAGTCCTGAAGGTAGTGTTCCCAGTACGTCATCTGGTAAAGACTATGTAAAAGTACATAGTCTTTTTAAGTCAGGGAAAAAAACACACACCGAAATTTGTTTTACCGTGTTGAAGCGAAAAAGAAGTGTAACTGAGGAAAAGTTAACTGCCGATAAAAAAAAATTGCCAACATGCCATTCTACACACGCAGTGGCAAAGAAAGAATGAGGACTTCGCCTTTCTCTATTAGTGGCAGATCAAAAAATGTTACTGAGCCTTCTTCTTGTACAGTGACTCTCGACCAAGCAAGACCAAGTAATTTGTCTAAAAGAGGTGCACAACTACTGTTACGTGTGAAAGCCGAGCTGCAAGAAAACAGTAAGGCATTAGAGGATAATGTATGCTCAGAATCAGAAATGACACCAATTCCTGTGGAGAGTCCATCCACCAGTGATATGGCTAATCGTGAGCATTCTGTTTGTGTACCCATAAAAAAGGGCCCTTTCAGCAATTCTGCTGATGTGTGCCTGAACAGCCCCAGTGTAGCCGGTGATACACAAATTGAGGATGCCACTTTGGAATTAGAAGAGGATGAGGGGGAGATTTGTGTAGGCGACGAGGGCGCTAATGATGATGTTGATTAGGATGATGCAGACAGATACCAAATTGCCTTTCTCAATTTCTATTTATATTCTAGAGTCTATAACGGCTGAATAGTTTTCTATTTTACTCCTAGTGGAGAGGGGGTGTGATGCAGACAGATACCAAACTGCCTTTGTCCATTTCTTTTTATAGTCTACAGTCTATGCAGGCTGCTTTTTTTACTCATTTCTACAAGTGGATTGGGGCCTATAGAGACAGAAACCAAACTGCCTTTGTCCATTTCAATTTATATTGTACAGTCTATAACGGCTGAATTTTTTACTATTTTCTACAAGTGGAGGGGGGCCTAGAGAGACAAAAACCAAACTGCCTTTGTCCATTTCTTTATATATTTAACTGTAAGTGTAGGGTGTAATATACACCCAAAGATGATGGCTGCATTGCCAATATGCATACATGGAGAGGAAGAAAATCTGGTTTGTGTGTAGAATTAATGATGGCCTACCAGGAATTAAACTGTTTTTTTCATATTTTATTAGCTTTACAATTACATTACTTATCCAAGAAACAGGTGGAGCACTAAATTCGGTTATTTTATGCCCAAAAAAATGTATTTTTAAACAAAATTGCAAAACAAAACCAAACAAAACCAAAACCAAAAAACGCAAGGGTGGTTTTGCCAAAGCCAAAACCAAAACCCGAAGGTAATCCAGATCCAAAACCAAAACCAAAACACGGGGGTCAGTGAGCATCTCTACTGCATACCCATAAGGCAGACCATATATTCATGATACTACTTCAATATTTATATGTCTTCTTCAAAAGTATATTTTAATTTAGATCAATCTGAGTCCTGTTTTGAGTATAGTTGGTTATCATTTACATCCCCTAAGTGAATGTGTTGGTATATGTCAAGAAAGCAAGTAGTGTCCTGCATATCAATAATGTGTGATTTATAATTCATTGTACTTATGTCCTGCTTGTAACATACACCATTCATACACAGAGACCCGTATGGAGAGTGGTGTAACATATACCATTCATACACTGTGTCCCGTATGGAGAGTGGTGTAATAAATACCATTCATACACAGAGTCCAGTATGGAGAGTGGAGTAACATACAGTATATATTTATACACAGAGTCCTGTATGGAGAGCGATGAAACATATACCATTCATACACATGGCGTAACATATACTATTCAAACTTGGAACCCTTGTTAGAAAGTCAAACATTTACTGTGATTTCACATTGATTCAAGTTGTGTTATATTTAAACTCACAATCGGGCCTTGGCGTTGTTTTATAATTTTCACCACCGGACTAGGCTGCCTGTCAAACGGCAACTAGGTTATCACACCAGGACCAGTTTGATAGATCTAGTCACTTGTGATTTTATTGTGTGACTTGCAGCTATCAAATTATCCCAATGCTGTCAGAATCGGACAGAGAGATTGCTAAGTGGATTTCTGAAAATCATCTATTTCAACTCCCTTCAATTGTTTTACTACTCTGGGATGTGTATGTCCACGATGGGTACTGTCTTAAGTAATTACCTGTTTCAGCTTCTTTTTACTGCTATGTCACTCTGGAAAAAAGTGTAATGACTACTGGATTTTATGACATAATAGCCCAACTCTGTATAAAATTTAATAAGAGATACCTCTTAACTGATCTTGGTAATAGTCGGAGAATGTTTAGTTCACTGTATGTGTTTTAATAAATTTGTTTTTGAAAGCTCATTCCATGTGTGTTAATATTTGATTTGTAGATTTCTTTTTGTAGGTTTCATTGGCTGTTGAATTAGTGCTACCGCATATCCTTTTCTTCTGTTTTGAATTTTCAGTAAGTGCTAATAGAATATTATAACTAAAAAGAGCGCCCTCCCAAAAGTCCACTGTGCACAATTGTAAAAGCTGCTGTGGATTCCAAACTTTTCTCAGTTCGAAGCACCCTTAGGGTCTCCATAATTTTTTCAAGGTACCCCTAAGCCAAAATAATTACTAAGTAGTGCCCCACCTTGCTTACCACCGGCCCTGCCACAGCACCCCTATGATATCGCCGCGGCATCACAGTTTGGGAACCACTGCCTTACACCCTTTCACTGCCACACCAAAGAACAGATGTGTATAGAGGCAGAACGCTAAAAAAGAAGAGAAACTTCTGTAGATCAAGTATTTTGACAAACTCTTAATCATAATATAAAAATTAGAGCTGAGCGCACTCGGATTTCCTGAATCCGAGCCCACCCGAACGTTGCCGATCCGAGTCGGATCCGAGACAGATCCGGGTATTGGCGCCAAACAAAACCAAAACCTGAAACCGAGGCTCTGAGTCATAATCCCGCTGTCGGATCTCGCGATACTCGGATCCTATAAATTCCCCGCTAGTCGCCGCCATCTTCACTCTGTCCTGGTAGATCTCGTGCTGTGCTGTTTAGTTCTGTGCTGTGCTGTGCTGTGCTGTGCTGTGTTCTGCAGTATAAGTCCAGTGGTGCTGTGTGCTGTGCTTTGTCAATTTTGAGTTCAGTGGTGCTGCTGGGTCCTGTGTGCTGTGTCCTGTTCAGTCCAGTGGTCCTGTGTCCTGTGCTCTGTGCTTCTTAGGGCATAGTTATTTCCCCAATATTCCCAAGTGTTTAAAAAATAAAAAAAAAGTTATAAAAAAAGATTCCAAAAACTAATTTAATTTTTTTTTAATTACAACAAAATTTGCTAAACCAATCCTGCAGTATAAGCCCATTGGTACTGCAATATTACCGAGTTCACACATTCAGCAGTAAAAGTCCAGTGGTACTGCTGCAATATTACAAAGTTCACAAATTTTGCAGTATCAGTCCAGTGGTGCTGTGTGCTGTGCTCTGTCAATTTTGAATTCAGTGGTGCTGCTGGGTCCTGTGTGCTGTGTCCTGTTCAGTCCAGTGGTCCTGTGTCCTGTGCTCTGTGCTTCTAAGGGCATAGTTATTTCCCCAATATTCCCAAGTGTTTAAAAAATAAAAAAAAAGTTATAAAAAAAAATACAAAAAAATAATTATAAAAAAATTTAATTACAACAAAATTTCCAAAACCAATCCTGCAGTATAAGCCCATTGGTACTGCAATATTACCAAGTTCACACATTCTGCAGTATCTTGTGCTACATATAATGGAGAGCAAAAATTTGGAGGATAAAGTAGGGAAAGATCAAGATCCACTTCCTCCTAATGCTGAAGCTGCTGCCACTAGTCATGACATAGACGATGAAATGCCATCAACGTCGTCTTCCAAGCCCGATGCCCAATCTCGTAGTACCGGGCATGTAAAATCCAAAAAGCCCAAGTTCTCAAAAAAATAGCAAAAAGAGAAACTTAAAATCATCTGAGGAGAAACGTAAAGTTAGCAATATGCCATTTACGACATTTAGTGGCAAGGAACGGCTTAGGCCGTGTTCATGACTAGTGGTCCAGCTTCATCCAAGGATCTAAGCCCTCCTCCTCGCCCCCCCCCCACAAAAAATTTAAGGGAGTTATGCTGTCAGCAACAACAACAAAACAGCAAACAACTCTGTCTTCTAAAGAGAAATTATCACAAATCCCCAAGGCGAGTCCAAGGGTGTTGGTGGTTGTGAAGCCTGACCTTCCCATCACTGTACGGGAAGAGGTGGCTCGGGAGGAGGCTATTGATGATGTAGCTGGCGCTGTGGAGGTACTTGATGATGAGAATGGTGATGTGGTTATTGAAAATGAGGCACCAGGGGGAGAAACAGCTGATGTCCATGGGATGAAAAAGCCCATCGTCATGCCTGGTCAGAAGACCAAAAAATGCACCTCTTCGGTCTGGAGTTATTTTTATCCAAATCCGGAAACCAATGTATGGCCATATGTAGCTTATGTAAAGCTCAAATAAGCAGGGGTAAGGATCTTGCCAACCTAGGGATATCCTCCTTTATACGTCACCTGAATAACCTTCATAGTTCAGTGGTTAGTTCAGGAACTGGGGCTAGGACCGTCATCGGTACAGGGACACCTAAATCCCGTGGTCCAGTTGGATACACACCAACAACACCCTCCTCGTCAACTTCCTCCACGATCTCCATCAGATTCAGTCCTGCAGCCCAAGTCAACAGCCAGACTGAGTCCTCTCCAATACGGGATTCATCCGAGGAATCCTGCAGCGGTACGCCTACTACTGCCACTGCTGCTGTTGCTGCTGGTAGTCGGTCATCTTCCCAGAGGGGAAGTCGTAAGACCGCTAAGTCTTTCACAAAACAATTGACCGTCCAACAGTCGTTTGCCATGACCACAAAATACAATAGTAGTCATCCTATTGCAAAGCGTATAACTGCGGCTGTAACTGCAATGTTGGTGTTAGACGTGCGCCCGGTGTCCGCCATCAGTGGAGTGGGATTTAGAGGGTTGATGGAGGTATTGTGTCCCCGGTACCAAATCCCGTCGAGATTCCACTTCACTAGGCAGGCGATACCAAAAATGTACAGAGAAGTATGATCAAGTGTCCTCAGTGCTCTAAAAAATGCGGTTGTACCCACTGTCCACTTACCTGAGTTGTCCCCCCTCCAGTGTGTACTCCGAAAGAGTTTTTAGTGCAGCGGGGAACCTGGTCAGTGAGCGGCGAAGGAGGTTGCTTCCTCACAACGTTGAAAAAATTATGTTTATAAAAATAAATAATCAATTCCTCAATGAAGTACAGCACTGGCCTCCAGATAGTACAGAGGGACCTGTGGTTGTGGAGTCCAGCGGGGACGAATTGATAATGTGTGAGGAGGAGGAAGTACACACTGAAGGGGGAGAGGAATCAGAGGTTGAGAATGAGGACGACATCTTGCCTCAGTAGAGCCTGTTTAGTCTGTACAGGGAGAGATGAATAGCTTTTTTGGTGTGGGGGCCCAAACAAACCAATCATTTCAGCCACAGTTGTTTGGTAGGCCCTGTCGCTGAAATGATTGGTTTGTTAAAGTGTGCATGTCCTATTTCAACAACATAAGGGTGGGTGGGAGGGCCCAAGGACAATTCCATCTTGCAACTATTTTTTTGGCATTATGTGACCATTCAACAGTCGTTTGCCAAGTTCAAAAAGTAAAAGAAAATGTCAACAAATTCAAAAAATTAAATCAAAAGTTAAATGCCCTGTCATTATTTAAAACAAGAGGTTTTGACGTGCTAGAATTAGTGTAGTGTTAATATGTTATAAACACTACACTTGGAACTTGGAGGAGGTATTGTGGCCCCGGTACCAAATTTAGTACCGGGGCCACCCCACTACGCAGTCCAGATACTTGTTTGGTGGAATTCTTACAAGTTGAGGGTGTATTTATTATATTGTGGCCCCGGTATAAAATTTAGTACCGTGGCCATCCCACTACGCAGTCCAGATTTTTTTTGGGGGGAATTCTGAGCCGTGGAGGAATTTTTATTAATTATATTGTGGTGACCACTCCTCTACGCAGTCTAGATACATTTATTGGTGCGAATCATACAAGTTCAGGGTTTTTAAATTATATTGTGGTGACCCACTCCTCTACGCAGTCCAGGTACATTTTTTGGTGCGATTCATACCAGTTGATGGTTTTCTTATTATATTGTGGTGACTACTCCTCTACGCAGTCCAGATACATTTATTGGTGCGAATCATACAAGTTGAGGGTTTTTAAATTATATTGTAGTGACCACTCCTCTACGCAGTCCAGGTACATTTTTTGGTGCGATTCATACCAGTTGATGGTTTTCTTATTATATTGTGGTGACCACTCCTCTACGCAGTCCAGATACATTTATTGGTGCGAATCATACAAGTTCAGGGTTTTTAAATTATATTGTGGTGACCCACTCCTCTACGCAGTCCAGGTACATTTTTTGGTGCGATTCATACCAGTTGATGGTTTTCTTATTATATTGTGGTGACCACTCCTCTACGCAGTCCAGATACATTTATTGGTGCGAATCATACAAGTTGAGGGATTTTAATTTATATTGTGGTGACCACTCCTCTACGCAGTCCAGGTACATTTTTTGGTGCGATTAAGACCAGTTGATGGTTTTCTTATTATATTGTGGGGACCACTCCACTACTCAGTCCAGAAAGATACCTCGTTGCAACGTTTTGGACTAATAACAATATTGTGAGGTGTTCAGAATACACTGTAAATTAGTGGAAATGATTGTTGTTGAATGTTATTGAGGTAAATAATAGCGTAGGAGTGAAAATAAGCCCAAAAACTTGATTTTTGAACTTTTTATGCTTTTTTCAAAAAAAATCCGAATCCAAAACCTTAAATCCGAACCAAAACCTTTAGGCAGGTGTTTTGCGAAACAAATCCGAACCCAAAACATCACGAAAATCCGAATCCAAAACACAAAACACGAGACACCAAAAGTCGCACATCCCTAATAAAAATGCGCTTACAGGATCACAGGAAATGTAAACAATGTAGTGGATTAACTCATGAAGCTTCCCAGCTATACTTTTCGAATTGCTCCTTCCTCTGGCCACTCTATTTCTGAACAACTGCTAAGTGGCATGCTAATGACAGAAGTCCTAAGAGAAGAGAATGAGCTGGTCGGGCAGGCCAGCGCAGGAGACAGGCAGTATAGTGAGATAGCATCAAACTTGGCCAAGATCAGAAACTAGTAGAGAGAGCAGTAATAAAGGTTGACTACTGGGATGCTGGAACATAGACAGAGATGTCAATGATTGGAAAAACAACACCCCCAGGCAGGGATTTATATAAGCCTGTTATTGGAATGAACAGAGTAACTTTGTGTGGAGAGAAATACCCAGCTGCATTGAGCATCCTCCAGAAGGATGGATACTGAGCATGATCAGGAATTTTGGATCTCTACCATAGAATAATGCAACCAAAGATTTTATGCAGAGATCTTGGAATGCTCAGAGAAAAGGGCTAATATACACCAGACACTGAAACTACACACACACACACCCTTAAATGTAGATTCCAGACACTGCTTGAAACAGGCATGGGGGTATAAAGGGTATGAAAAGCACCAGTCATCAAGGGGCAGCTGGGAAAATCAGGAAGACAGTGGAACATCAGGAAATTACTGGTCACTAGGTCTAAATGTATAAGAATGAGCAAGTGATATTACAGGGATCTCTGTAGCAATTGACATAGGACCCCTTCGGGTAGTGGACATAATTCCCTCTGGAAGCCGTTATATCATATGACCCTCTAGCTAAATAGACAATTGATGCTCTGAAGAGGCAAGCAGTGGACCCTCTGAATAGACAGGCATCTAATGTCCCCCTGGACACAGACATCTTAGGACCTGCACACTCAGGCAAGTAAGGAACTGGAACTTGGCATTCAGGTAAGTCAGGAACTGTGCACTCAGGGGAGTCAAGGATCATTATAACAAGAGTCCAGTCATATTCTATTGGTATTCTACTGGTTTTGAAAGTTGCTACTGGCATCAGCAGGGCAAGAGGCAGGGTCAATAGACATTGATCACCAGGAAACACAGAAGTAAGGTCTGCTAGGTTGCTAAACACCTTCAAATATTAAGATCAAGCAGCAAAACAGTTGCTTGGTCTTGTAGTATTAATATTTAAAGTTAATTATTAGATAGTTATATCACTTCATTGCCAAATAATCTTTTAAAAGGCCTATTTGCTGTACCAAACTCATGATATTCAGTCTGAATAGAGTGTGCTCTAAAAATTTCTGCTCTACTTGTTCACTGTGAAGCAAGAAAGGGTAACCCTGGAGCAACTGCTTATTTAAATTTATCGATTCAGTGAATTAAAAAGTCCCAAGTTAATAACATGAAAAGTTGCTCGGCAATTTTTCAGTCGTAATGTAAACTGCTTGAAGTGTTCATGTTTAAACTACTGCTAGAAAACATATCAGCTGTTTTGATTAAATAGAATTGAGTTACATGGACTAATTCCTGTAGATGTAATACATTCTAGAATCACTCTTTCCCAATGACCTGCATGAGTATTAGTGCAATTGTAAAGCGACTGTAGTTCAAAAATGTGTCAATTGCTCAGTGAAGAGGAGACATCTTTGAAGTGGTCCTTTGCCTTTAAATACTGAGTTACTCAACCCTGCCTGTCCCTCAGATTAGTGCATTGTAACCGGGTCCCATTCTTACTATGCAACTCTGGTGAACATTTCAGTAATGATGTATGAGTGATTAAGTATCAAACACCTGGGTATAAATGGCATCCGTCTCCTTATTCAAAGGCCACTGCACTATTCCAATTAGGAGCCAGCTGTCAAATATACCTGTACATCCCTTCTCTCCTGTTGAATCTATGAGGACTGGTGGATTGATTGACAGGGGCAGGACCAGTGATGGCACAGCAACTCAAATGGTTGTAGTCTCAGTTTGATAATCTGCAGCTTCAGCTGTTTGTATTGGAGTGGGATGGAATATTTTACTTTTTAACAGAGCTTCAGAGGAAAATGAACTTAATGTTGAACAAAGCATGTTACCTTCATTGTCCATACCTGAAGCTTTATATTTATAGGGTTCAGTGGTCCTTTAATTACTTTATTCCAGCTGCATTATCATCCATTTACACCGTCACTCAGGTACTAATGGTATAATATTTCCCATTGTTATAAAAATTAATAGTAAGCAACTAAAAATGAAAAATAAATCATAATTTTGTCACTGCACCTTTAAACAGCAATCTGCTAGTAACTTAAAATAAATAAATCTAATTATAAAGCACAATCTTTTATTTCAGTGTTGGGGATGATTTACAATGCATAAAAAAAGATATTTTGTGCCATTCTATTAGATGCAGCAAAGCAGGTTAAATAACGGAAGCCTTTGTCTTAATCCCACAGGGTCTGACTACAAAACTGTATTTAAACTGTGACATATTAGTTTGCCTGGAATACCATTGCAACAGTAGACTGATGTCTTAGGTATGCACAAAGTTGCATAGTGGGAAGAATATTAGTTTTCATTTTCTATGCATTATTTTATTATATTATCTAATTTTTATTTAGATCAGTTAATATTTACTCATTGTGTAGTTGGTTAACATTTCTGTTGACAATCAAGTTAATAAAAAAGACTATTTCACGTGTAAGTTCAGTACAGTATCGGCATAGACTACACTCCACTTAGAGGAACACCAAATTTGGACTGACACGCATTTTGAAGAACATTTTAGGGGATGTATAAGTCTATCCTTAATGCTGCTGCCCGCCTCATTTTTCTCTCCCACCACTCTATCTCTTCTGCCCCCCTCCACCAGTCCCTATATTGGTTCCCCATGGCCTACAGAATTAAATTTAAACTACTCACCCTCACCTTCAAAGCTCTCAAACAATTCTCCCCCCCACATCTCCAACCTTATCTCTACCTACACTCCTCACCACTCCCTCCACTCTGCCAGTGACCGCCGTCTCACTACCTCACTGATCACCTCTTCCCACTCCTGGCTCCAAGACTGCCCGGGCTGCTCCCCAGCTGTGGAACGATATCCCACGCTCCATCAGGTTAGCTTCTACTCTCAAAGGCTTCAAGCTTGCCCTTAAGACTCATTTCTTTATTCAAGATTATCAGCCCTCCTCCTAACTCCCTTATACCAGCTTTCACCCCCAGTCGGTACCACCCAATATGTGTCTTCGCCATTCTTTTAGGATGTAAGCCCTCATGAGCAGCGCCTTCTTTCTTTGCTTTCCCTTCTAATGTTCTATCACCCTCTGTACCTCTTGATCTGCTTCCTTAACCCTGTTTTCTTAAGCTTAGGTCTACTTCTCACTGATTACTATCATCACTCTCACTCACTGTCCCACAAGTATTTTGTCCTGTATTACCATGTTACCTGTATTTTTATTCATTCAGTATGTCTGGTCTTTGTACTTTTTTCATATATCATGTTATGTGGTATTGATCACTGCTTTCTGTATATGTCATGCACGGCGCTGCTGACCCTTTGTGGCACCTCGAAAATAAGTAAAAAATATTTAATAATAGTAATAATAACTAATAGTAATAATAACAGTATATATATATATATATATATATATATATATATATATATACCCAGACACTTGCAATGACATAAACTGACATGTATGTCAACAGCAATGGGTGTATTTTGTCAGTGGAATCCAAGATGGAAGTGGATGTCTGAGCCTCAGTATATTGATCCGTATCGAACATGCATCCAGTAGAATCACTATTCAAACTTTTCGTGCAGGAATGGCGAGCCACAGATCATCTATTAACTTATACTAGTGGAACCACTGACAAGCCATTAGTATACACTTTGTGGATAAGGGGCACCAAGTTACTACTTTCAAATGTATGATGATTGGATGGATGACCACCGTGTCAAGAGGTGGCAACATGGGATTGGCGACGTTGACAAAGAAAGCCAGATGGATACATATGCTAGGCATGGTGGCCCTTGGTGGACATAATGAGTCAAATCACCTATGTTTATGAGATGATTTGAAAGAGAAGGATTCATTTATTTGAACCAGATTTAAATAACTTCCATTTTCTAATATGAGATATATAAAGTATGTACAACAACGAAACTAACTAAGTATGTATGTAGTAGTTGCCCTTAGGATAGATAGGTGTCTCTAAGGTGTTTTATTTGTAAATCTTTAGAGTTGGTTTATACCTGACAACTCTGAATTGTTTCCATGTCATCCAGTTGTACGCATCTTAATAAAATATCATTTGGTCCTTATGCCTTGATGCTAGATGCTTGTTACGTATAAAGCAATAGAATGTGAACAACAATGAATACTTGTGTTGTAAGCCCAATGAGCAGTGTAGTTTTGTAAGGTACAGATAATAGGGGTTGCTAAGCGCTCTGATCACATATACATTGACATTAGTGATTCTAACGGATGCACATTCAATACGGAGCTATGTACTCTGAGGCTAACTCATCTACTTCTAGTACTGGTGAATGTAAGGGACATCCAGGTTAACTGGTAGTTCACTGTGCATTCCAGTGATACAATGCATATGAATATCCGGTTGGAGTTTATTTAAATGTGGTGGTGGTGATATATGTTCACTTTCTATAGTGTATCTCTTTTGGTTGGTCTTGACAAAGGTCCCCTTGGGATTGAAATGTCGACCATAAACTGTTTTTGCCTTAAGTCAGTGAGTAAATAAAAACTTGAATTTGAAAAGCTGGTGAGTGCCCTCTCTCTATATACAGTCAGGCTTCCGCTGGTGCTGAAAATGAGTTATAGTGTGATTTAGCTCAAAGGTCCCAATCAGTTCTAAGCAGCTTTCGTTACACATTTCTTTTAGTGCTGTTGATTTCTGCATTTGTACGTTTTTATTTTCAGTATTATCCTACTTACATAGCACCAATATATTTCCCAATGCTATGCAATCACAGAAGATTAATCATGCATATCAGTTCCGATCCCAGTGGAGCTGACAATCTATTTTCTGTATCACAAACAAACACATCTCAGGGGCCAATTTATCAAGAAGTCAATAATCCTACCAGTACTTCTGACAGTGGGAGGAGAAGCTGAGAACCTGGTTAAAACTCACACAAACATATAAACATACATACATACACACATACATACATACATACATATAGACATACAAAAATACATAATAACTTTTAGTTTTAGTAACCACTGAGAATTTCTTCTCTCACATGTAATGGATATTAATTTGTTTTTATGCACTTAGTTTAAAGTACTTGTTTGCAAACTATATGCTTGATTACACACAGTGATTATTTGAGATTATTAAATTACTCTATAAATGGTTGTTTTTTGTTCTGTTGCCGACAGGAAGTCATTTTTGAAATTAAGATTTCTTTCACCATACTATTCTGAAAGGTCGGATGCTAAAATCAATAATAATCAGCTGAAGAGCAACAAAGTTAATGAACCTCATATAACAATCAAAACTAAATATACTCGACTTGTACTTCATTAACCTATGCCGTTTTGCATTTTAATTGTAATTGATTAAAAATGCGATGTTAATTTCAATTACCATATTTCGATAATAGTAATTACATGGTTTGTCTTAAATAATTTTGCCTGTTCCTAAAAACCTGAATTAACAATATTGTTCTGTAACTAGAGGAAATAATTACATTTAATAACATTATGTTTGCCGTTTCTACAGCTTAGACCAAAGTATTTTCACAGGTTATAAGCACACAGTTGTTAAAGGCCACTTATACACTGAATGTTGCTCTATGTAACTATATCAATATTATTTTTATTTACCAGTTAAATTAATTTACAGAATTTACAAAGTTAAGCTAACTGGCTAGTGCCAGTATTCCCTTGAAGCTGATTCATAATTAGAATGCAGAGAGTTGCCAATACATCTTTTAGGCACTATTAATTTAACACAGTATAATGGTGGGTTTCCTCCCCCAAGACCCATATAATTACCATTATTGAAACCAGCCTAACAGACATTGAATTCTACAGTTATGATACCTGGAACATTTTAAAAGAGAATCATCTGTTTTGTAATATTAATTAAAGGATATTTTGGAGGGAGTAGCCAGTTTAAAGCTATATTTAGACTAGAATGCAATAATAAGTATTTATTCACATTAATATGTTATAATGACAACAGAGAAATCAAGGACGAAATTAGAGGTGCTTAAACTATTCAAGTCAGTTTGAAATTTAAATGAACCAATCCGGTTAGACAAAATGGGACCAATCTTGAAAATTTTGAAATTAGTTTTTATAGTTCAACCACCATATATTTTACAACTAACGCGAATATATGAAATTTATATTAGTTTGCATTTGCAGCTCACAGTTAAAATATGTTAAAATAGAATATATGAAATTTATATTAGTTTGCATTTGCAGCTCACAGTTAAAATATGTTAAAATAGAATATATGAAATTTATATTGGTTTGCATTTGCAGCTCACAGTTAAAATATGTTAAAATAAACATAATAAATGTATGGATACAACCTGATTTCAGACATATCAAACATGTTTATGGTTGTTTGAGCTTAAATAGCTAATGTACTTTGATAGTGTTCTGAAAGCAAACATTACTGTGTTCTAGTTCTAAGTCTGACTTCAAATTTGGACAGAGAAACATTAAACATACTATACTGTTCATCGTGCTCACATTTTTTAATCTATCTAAAGGTTCGAACTTTAGACCTGGTTAGCTGAACTAGTTCTAGAACTGATGCTTATTGTGAAGTAATTACACAGCAGTCTTCTCTTAACTAAGTACTTATTTATTTATTCTGATAAATACAGCAAATGATATTGATCTATGTAAACTACATGATTGATTTTGATTATTTATTCTAAAAAATACAGCAAATGACATTAATCTATGTAAACTGCATGATTGAATACTTCCTTTCTCCTTATAATCCTTTTACTGTCACTCTCTAACATTGCTGATCATAAAATAATAATGTTAAGATAATAATATCTTTCACTATAATGTAAATTTTAGGACGTCATTCATGTCAAAGAGTGATAAACATAATATATGTGTGTTCCGTCATAATAATAATGCAATGGCTTTGATCTTATTAATAACTAATCTCATTAATAAATGGGTTATGATGTCATTTGCTATCTTTTCGCTAGTTTAGTCACATCGAATAACACACACCATGTACTTAAGAGGCATCATTTTACACAAACCGTTTTAAACATTCACCTTGTAATACGTCAACTGTAAACAGGGAATCCCAGTTAACGCCTCCCAACTAGATATCCGTAAGTGTGACTTACGCGACTCCTTTGTTTGACCGTTTGATATACCACCCAATTATTACACATCTATTGACATCCACGTCAAATAGCCTACCATTATGCGTTAATAGATGGTGCATAAAATGCTTACATACAATACAAATAATACATTATTTTAACAGACATCTGGGTAAATGTATCAATGCTTAAAATAGCGATTTTTGCAAATCGATGATATCTGGCGTCTTTACATGGCAAATTTAAAGTGGCAATAGCTTTAAAGGCAAGTTTTGACTTTAAAGCCATTGCCACTTTAAATCTAGTTGGGGTGTGAAGTTCATTAACCTTTTATATCCATTAACCTGGTTCCAATGGGAACAGTATACTATAGATGCCTAAACAAAATAAACTTGCTGGATCTTGATCTTGCTCAGGAAATTTTCGATGAGACACAACAAAATTATGTAGTTGCAGCACTAAGCGCCACTTCAGGAACCTCCATATTTTCCATGCAGTCCACTGTAACCAGTGTAGAGGGTCATGGATGGTCACAATAAAAAAACTCCCGGCCATAAAGTGCTGCAATTTATTAACAGCCCACACTTCTCAATTGTAGCATAAGCCAACTCCCGAGCCAGTTGCTTTTGGGAGAGGTATGCCACAGGATATTCCTGACCATCATCCCCTACCTGGCTCATCACAGCTCCCAGTCTTCGACCCGAGGCACCAGTATATATGATGAACCATGTCTGGGGCTGCTAGCACTAAGGGATTGTAAAGTTCGTACTTCAGTTGCCTAAATGCCCTCTCATAGTCATCTTTAGTCCAGTCCAGTTTTTGGATGTTATATCAGTCAAGTGTTTGGAAAGGGTGCTGTAGTGAGGGATGAACTTTTTATAATATTGGGCAGTGCCCAGAAAGCCTGCACCTGCTTTTTAGTTAGTTTAGTTATAATTTTATTATAGCCTCAATTTTTGCTGATTTTACCTGAATCTTTCCTCCTCCGACTAAATACATTACCTCTACCATACCCATATGACACTTGTCTGGTCTGATGGTCAACTCAACCCTTGCAATTCTACAATGTATCTCAGTAACATGCATCAGATGTTCCTCACATGTCTCAGTGAAAATTGCTATGTCATCTAGGTAGGCCTGGGTGAAATTCTGACATCCCGACAGCAAATTATCCTCTGCTCTTTGGAATGTGACTGGGGAACTCTTCTTGAAGGACATAGTAATAAAATCCATACAGACAAAATAGAATGGTGAATGAGGATTGCTCCTGTGCCTCCTTGGTTAGATGTATCTGCCAGTATCCCTTACTAAGCTCCAAGATGGACACATAAAGTGTCCCGTTGAGCCAGTCCAGTAACTTCTCTATGTGAGACATAGTATAAGCATACATCACTGTAACGTCATTCAACTTACTATAGTCCACACAGAAGCATGGGCTACCGTCCTACTTGTAAAAAACACACCAGCTGCCCATGGGCTGTTGGAGGGCACAATGACTGCCATTTCCAGCATCTCATAGACCTACTTCTTGATTATGGCTAACACTCCGGGACCCACCCTATACAAGGGCAGCTTAATGAGCTGGGTCTCTCCAGTGTTAACATGATGCACAACCATATCGATACATCCAGGTCTGGTTGTAAAATGGGGTCTTTGGGTCTCCAAAACCCTCCACATCTGTTGTTGCTGCATGGCAGACAACTGAATTCCAAAGGGAACTACCTCTATACTTACTCTCTGTTTTATTGTGGCCAGTATGTCCGGAATAGGATCAGTCTCTAGGTCATCCATAGGTGGACACAAATGGCTACAGTGTCTATCTTCCTAGTTACAAAAGCTTTCAGTTGTTTTATATGGTACGTGCTCAACCTCCTACCAAAGTTATCCAAGGCAATCACGTACTTCAGTTTCCTTCAATGCCTGCCAATTTTGTAGGGATCCAGGAAGACTGGTGCTTGTGCTTGCATGCCGTAACTACCACCATCACCCTTCGACTAATGTCCAGTTCCTGTATGTGTGTCAGTCTATCATAATACTGGCTCTGCCTGCCCTGAGCTTCCTCCATGTTGTCATGGGTCAATCAATTGTTCCAATCATTCCTGTAAGTTCTTCACATACTCCAAGACAGGAAACTCCAGTTCCTGAAAGATTCCTTCCCATATCTTCTGGACTAAGTCTAGCAGTCTCCTGACTTTCCGTCCATACAGTAACTCAAAGGGAAAGAAACCAGTGGAGTACTGTGGCACTTTGCGATGCACAAACAACAGCTACTGCAAGGACTTCTCCCAGTCTCCTGCCTCACAAAGCCCGTTAGTGTGGTGATGGTACAGAGTATTGCGGATGAGAAGTACCCCAAACCTGTCCCACATAGTTTGGATTACCTCCCTCTGAAACTTGGTCCCTTTATTGGTTACCACATCCTGTGGGAAGCCTACATGATTAAAGATATCCGTGAGTTCTTGGACAACATGTTCAAAATCTATGAATGACAATGCCATAGTCTACCACAGTTAGTTTAAACCACTTCCCAGTCCTGCTTGGTTTTTTAAATGGGCCAATGATGTTCATTGTAACCCATTGGAATGGCTCACCGATAATGGACATAGGCTGAAGGGGTACATGGCAAATTGGAACCCCAAGATGTTGGCACACCTCACATGAGGCTAGGTAATGCCTAACATTTTGGTTTGTTTCCTAGCCAGAAGAAATTATGCAGTAGCCTGGCACGAGGCTTACGCACTTCTAAGTGCCCTGCTAATGGGGTGTCATCAGCTAAATCCAATAATCAAATCCAATACCAATGAGGAATTCCTAATTGCCTCTAAGTTAACCCTGGTTCCATTAATTCTGTACCAGTTGAAAGTCAGTGTCACTCACCGGACTGTGAGTGCTTCTTCCCGGACATTTAGGAACCGTGGCCGTCCTCCATCCTGAGGGACTGCGCATGCGCAGCCCTTTCCATACCTCCAGTGTATGTTCCTTTAACTAAATTGGCAGATCAGGCAACCTCCCTATATTAAGCACCTGTGGTCAACACCACGTTGCCTGATCTTGGAGTCTCATTCCCCATGAGTCTCTGAAGGTGTTCCTGTGTTTCCTCGTTTATTCAGCCCAGCTGATTCCTGTGGTTTCCAAACCACTTCTACCTCTGTGGTTTCCAAACCACTTCTACTACTGTGGTTCCCATACCACTTCTACCATCTACTGTATCATCGTGACTGTGAGCTGATTCCTATCCGCTGCCTCCGTGCACTACAGTCTTCTAACCACTTCAACTCTACCTTGTATCATTGGGACTGTTAGCTGATGCCTATCCGCTGCCTCCGTGCACTACAGTCTTTCATTCACATCCACTCACCTGTTCATGATTGTGACTGCCAGCTGATTCCTATCCGCTGCCTCCGTGCACTACAGGCTTCAACCTGCAACTCGTCTGTGTTTCATCATCGTGACTGTTTGGCTGATTTCTATCCGCTGCCTCCGTGCACTACAGTCTTCAACCTGCAACTCGTCTGTGTTTCATCATCGTGACTGCTAGCTGATTCCTATCCGCTGCCTCCGTGCACTACAGTCTTCAACCTGCAACCCGTCTGTGTTTCATCGTGACTGTTTAGCTGATTCCTATCCGCCGCCTCTGTGCGCTTCAGTCTTCAGCCCTTGTCAACTCTCCCGTGTTTCCTTGAGTCTGCTGCCACTATTGCTACCCGCTACTCTCCGTGATCAACTGTTCCAGTTCAACTCTGCTCTGGTGTCCTATCGTTACTGCACCTGCTGGTTGCTATTGGCTACCTCCGTGTTCCCGCAGAGACCCGCTGCTGTTACTTCTCAGCGCTACGCATCCATCTACTGCTGATCCGCTCTCCACGCCTTCCTGGATTCCCTGCTGGTCTACCTACCTGTGCGCTGCACCTGCTAGACCACCGCTTCACCCATCCAGGGACTTTGCATCCTGCCGGCCTCCTGCCGTTCAAGTATCTCTGCACTTCTGTCTGACTGCCTTCTCCTGAACCACGGTATGCATACTTCCCATTGACTGTGCTGTGTATTGCATACCTTGCTGGACTGTGTTGGTTCTCCTCTGGAGTGTACTATCCGCTGAGTCTATTGCCATCATTGACTGTGTTATCTCATGCTGGATTACTTCAAGAGACTTTCTATATTGGCAGTGTTGTTCAGTCATTTATACATTTATATTGTGCATATTACTGTGGATCAAAGTCAAGGTGCCCGTGTATATATTGTGTTTCAGTCTCTCCCCGTGCACCTCCTCACATATATATTCAGTGGTACAACTTGCTAGTGGCAGACCACTGACCCCTGTTTCCAGTTTCACCTGCTCCAGTATCCTCTCACATAGCAGTGGTACAACTTGCTAACGCAGACCACTGACTCCCCGGATACCTCCACTTGGATTCCATTCCTTCACTCAGACAGCGGTACAACTTGCTATCCGCAGACCGCTGACTCTCATCACCTCCTCGTTTCTGTTGGACATTCCTCCTCACTATAGCAGTGGTACAACTTGCTACCGCAGACCACTGACTACCTTCACGTGTCCTTTGTCCATACAGTTCCTCGTGTATTACTACCTCCATATTGCCAGTGCTGCTAGTCATAGACTTTCCTGAGCATCTCATCATCTGCTATTTCCTGTTCCGTGATCACCCTGCTACCAGAGTACCATATTACCACCTATACTGCTCTGGTAAGCCTATCACCTGGTGATCCCTGGGTAAAGACTCCTAGTGCCCGTGACAGTAAGATCAGGCCATGACAGACCCAGATACGGAACCTACCGCTAAAGAGATGCTGCAGCATCTGGTCAGCCGTGTGGAGCAACAGGATGCTCGCCAACAGCTGTTACTTCAATGTTACCAATCATTAACCTCCCAAGGAACATCTGGACAGACTGTTACAGCTAATATTGAAGCTCCTGTGCTTTCCTCCGTTTCCCCAGTGCCATCCCAGGTGTCTACAGCTCCTACGCTTCACCTGCCTACTCCGTCAAAATATGACGGGGACCCCAAAACTTGTAGAGGTTTCCTTAACCAATGTTCAGTCCATTTTGAACTCCAACCTCAAAATTTTTCTACCCATCGTTCCAGAGTGGCCTATCTTATCTCATTGTTTTCGGGACAAGCCCTGGCTTGGGCCTCCCCCCTGTGGGAAAGAAACGATCCAATTCTACAAGATAGTGCCAAATTCATTTCCACGTTCCGAAGTGTGTTCGATGAACCAGGTCGTGTGACCTCCGCTGCTTCCAGCATTCTTCGTTTGCGACAAGGCTCCCATACAGTAGGACAGTATGTCATTCAATTTAGGATCTTAGCCTCTGAACTTCAGTGGAACACTGAAGCATTAGTTGCCGCCTTCTGGCAGGGGCTCTCCGATAAAATTAAAGATGCACTGACTACCCAAGAGCTTCCTTCGTCACTAGAAGATTTGATCTCTCTTTGCCATCGTGTAGATATGAGATTTCGTGAAAGAGAGTCTGAGAAAACAACAGCTGTCAAAGCACCTCTTCGTTTAAACCCTCAATTTCGTCCAGCTCCATCCTCTGTGATTCCCATGGAGATAGGACGTTCCAAATTATCTTCAGAGGAAAGGAAACGAAGAGTAAAGAATAGACTCTGTATCTATTGTGCTGATTCCACGCATATGCTCAGCTCTTGCCCTAAGAGATCGGGAAATGCCAGGCCCTAACTAGTTCTGGAGAGGTGAAGTTAGGGTCCCTGGAGTCCTCTCCATTGTCTATGAAATCTAAAGTCTGCGCTTTTGATGTTACGATTTCCTTTGCTACCAAATCCTTTGAGTCACAGGCATTGATTGATTCCGGAGCAGCAGGAAATTTCATTTCTAAATCACTAGTGAATCAATGGTCCCTACCAGTGATCACTTTAAAAACACCCATTACTGTGACGGCTATAGATGGATCACGCCTCATCAATGGTCTCATCACCCAGAGTACGTCTCCAGTAACCCTTCAGATTGGTGTACTACACCATGAAGAAATTTCGTTTTTAATTCTTCCAGTTACGACAAGTCCGATTGTCTTAGGCCTTCCATGGCTTCAGTGTCACTCTCCCCAGATTGACTGGCGCACCCCTCAAGTTACGTCTTGGGGGTCTGAATGTCACCATCGTTGTCTCTCTCAAGTTATTCCTCTTAAAGTACAGCGATCTTCCATCTCATCTTCCTCCCCGGGACTCCCTCCTCAGTATGCTTCATTTGCCGATGTGTTTGATAAAGCTCAGTCTGAACGTCTTCCTCCTCATCGTTCTTGGGATTGTCCGATCGACCTTCTACCTGGCAAGACTCCTCCCAGGGGTCGGGTCTATCCTCTCTCGTTACCTGAAACTCAAGCCACATCTGAGTACATACAGGAGAATCTCCAGCGTGGGTTCATTCGACCTTCCACCTCTCCCGCTGGAGCTGGGTTCTTCTTCGTCAAAAAGAAGGATGGATCATTACGCCCTTGTATAGATTTTCGTGGACTCAACGCCATTACTATCAAGAATCGGTATCCCATTCCGCTGATCACTGAGCTATTTGATCGCATCAAGGGAGCTCGGATATTTACTAAGTTGGATCTTCGTGGTGCTTACAATTTAATTAGAATCCGTTCCGGTGACGAATGGAAGACCGCGTTTAACACCAGAGATGGGCATTACGAATATTTAGTAATGCCCTTCGGGCTGTGTAATGCCCCCGCTGTTTTCCAGGGTTTCATCAATGAGATCTTTCGGTACTTATTATATGTATGTGTCGTTGTCTACCTAGACGACATATTGATCTTCTCACAGGACCTGCCTTCTCATCACCAACATGTGGCAGAGGTCCTCTCCAGACTACGGAAAAACTCGTTGTTCTGTAAATTGGAAAAATGTTCATTCGAGTTACCCCAGATTCCATTCTTGGGGTATATAGTTTCCGGAGTTGGCCTGAAGATGGATCCAGACAAAGTAAATGCTGTACTACATTGGCCTCAGCCAACTACTCTTCGTGCCATCCAGCGTTTTTTAGGTTTTGCCAATTACTATAGACGCTTCATTCAAGACTTTTCATCCATTGCATCTCCCATTGTGGCCCTAACTCGGAAAGGGGCTAATACTAAGCAATGGTCATCTGAGGCTCTCCAAGCCTTTCAAATCCTCAAAGAGGCCTTCTCATCTGCTCCCATTCTGCGACAGCCTGATGTGACACTCCCCTTCTTCCTAGAAGTAGATGCCTCTAATGTGGGCTTAGGAGCTATTCTCTCCCAACGCTCGGAGCAACAAAAATTACATCCTTGTGCCTTCTACTCTCGGGGTCTTCTGCCCGCAGAGAAAAATTATACTATCGGGGACAAGGAGTTGCTGGCCATCAAAGCTGCATTAGAGGAATGGAGATACTTGTTGGAAGGAGCTCGCCATCCGGTGACGATCTTCACGGATCATAAGAACTTGTCATATTTGCAATCTGCTCAATGCTTGAACCCTCGTCAAGCAAGATGGTCTCTTTTCTTTTCCCGTTTTGAATTAATTATAACCTTCAAACCAGCCGCTAAGAACAAGAAAGCTGACGCTCTATCTCGAGCTTTTGTGACGTCCTCTGATGTAGAAGAGGTTCCCAACCATGCTATTCTAGACCCCAAATGTATTTCTCTGGCTGCTTCATCCACCAAAATGCTACCATTTGGGAAGACCCTTGTGCCTCCTACTCTGAGGAGGAAAATCCTTTCGTGGTTCCATGCCTCTCGTTTTTCTGGACACGCCGGTGAACACAAGACCTTTGAGATTCTCTCTCGTAGTTACTGGTGGCCTTCAATGAGGAGAGACGTCAAAGAGTTTATTGCTTCCTGTGATTTATGTTCTCAGTTCAAATCCTCCCGCAGAACTCCAGCAGGGTTGCTGCGACCACTACCCATTCCGTCCAAGCCTTGGACCCATATTAGTATGGATTTCGTTACTGATTTGCCACCAAGTAAGAATCACAATACTATTTGGGTAGTGGTAGACAGATTTTCGAAGATGGCCCATTTCGTCCCTCTGTCCGGTTTACCTTCCTCGTCTACTCTGGCTGAACATTTCATTAAAGAAATCTTCCGCATCCATGGATGTCCGTCTGAGATTGTGTCGGATAGAGGAGTACAATTCGTTTCCAGATTCTGGCGGGCCCTTTGTAAAACCTTGGGCATACGATTAGCACTCTCATCGTCTTACCATCCGCAATCTAACGGACAAACGGAACGAGTCAATCAAGATCTTGAGACTTTTATTAGGATGTTCTCTTCAGCCAACCAAGACAACTGGGTAGAATTGCTCCCTTGGGCTGAATTCGCCCATAACAACATGTACCATGAGTCATCATCCAAAACTCCATTCTTTGTGGTCTACGGTCACCATCCGTCTTTTCCGGAATTTCCTGCCCTCCCGCCCACCCAAGTTCCTGCTGTGGAGACTGCTTGTCAGACCTTCAAAAATATCTGGTCTCAGGTCAAAACCTGTTTAAAGAAGACATCTAACAAATATAAGTCTTTCGCAGATAAGAAGAGGCGGGCTATTCCACCACTAAAAATTGGAGATCGTGTCTGGTTATCTACCAAAAATATTCGTTTGAAGGTTCCATCTATGAAATTCGCCCCTCGTTTTATTGGTCCATATAGGATCATTCAAGTTATCAATCCAGTATGTGTTAAACTTCTTCTTCCTAAGAATCTTCGGATTTCCAATGCCTTCCATGTGTCCTTGCTCAAACCTCTCATCATCAACCGTTTCTCGGCTCCTCCCTCAGCACCGCAGCCAGTTCAAGTTCATCAGGAGGAGGATTTCGAGATTACTGAGGTATTGGATGCAAAAATTTCGCGAGGAGTCCTCCGTTTCCTCGTTCATTGGAAGGGCTTTGGTCCTGAAGAGCGTTCATGGATCAAAGCTGAAGATCTTAATGCTCCTGCCCTTCTGAAGAAGTTTTATTCCAAAAATCCGGACAAGCCCGGTTCCAGGCGTTCTGTGCCCACCTTTAAAAGGGGGGGTACTGTCACTCACCGGACTGTGAGTGCTTCTTCCCGGACATTTAGGAACCGTGGCCGTCCTCCATCCTGAGGGACTGCGCATGCGCAGCCCTTTCCATACCTCCAGTGTATGTTCCTTTAACTAAATTGGCAGATCAGGCAACCTCCCTATATTAAGCACCTGTGGTCAACACCACGTTGCCTGATCTTGGAGTCTCATTCCCCATGAGTCTCTGAAGGTGTTCCTGTGTTTCCTCGTTTATTCAGCCCAGCTGATTCCTGTGGTTTCCAAACCACTTCTACCTCTGTGGTTTCCAAACCACTTCTACTACTGTGGTTCCCATACCACTTCTACCATCTACTGTATCATCGTGACTGTGAGCTGATTCCTATCCGCTGCCTCCGTGCACTACAGTCTTCTAACCACTTCAACTCTACCTTGTATCATTGGGACTGTTAGCTGATGCCTATCCGCTGCCTCCGTGCACTACAGTCTTTCATTCACATCCACTCACCTGTTCATGATTGTGACTGCCAGCTGATTCCTATCCGCTGCCTCCGTGCACTACAGGCTTCAACCTGCAACTCGTCTGTGTTTCATCATCGTGACTGTTTGGCTGATTTCTATCCGCTGCCTCCGTGCACTACAGTCTTCAACCTGCAACTCGTCTGTGTTTCATCATCGTGACTGCTAGCTGATTCCTATCCGCTGCCTCCGTGCACTACAGTCTTCAACCTGCAACCCGTCTGTGTTTCATCGTGACTGTTTAGCTGATTCCTATCCGCCGCCTCTGTGCGCTTCAGTCTTCAGCCCTTGTCAACTCTCCCGTGTTTCCTTGAGTCTGCTGCCACTATTGCTACCCGCTACTCTCCGTGATCAACTGTTCCAGTTCAACTCTGCTCTGGTGTCCTATCGTTACTGCACCTGCTGGTTGCTATTGGCTACCTCCGTGTTCCCGCAGAGACCCGCTGCTGTTACTTCTCAGCGCTACGCATCCATCTACTGCTGATCCGCTCTCCACGCCTTCCTGGATTCCCTGCTGGTCTACCTACCTGTGCGCTGCACCTGCTAGACCACCGCTTCACCCATCCAGGGACTTTGCATCCTGCCGGCCTCCTGCCGTTCAAGTATCTCTGCACTTCTGTCTGACTGCCTTCTCCTGAACCACGGTATGCATACTTCCCATTGACTGTGCTGTGTATTGCATACCTTGCTGGACTGTGTTGGTTCTCCTCTGGAGTGTACTATCCGCTGAGTCTATTGCCATCATTGACTGTGTTATCTCATGCTGGATTACTTCAAGAGACTTTCTATATTGGCAGTGTTGTTCAGTCATTTATACATTTATATTGTGCATATTACTGTGGATCAAAGTCAAGGTGCCCGTGTATATATTGTGTTGCAGTCTCTCCCCGTGCACCTCCTCACATATATATTCAGTGGTACAACTTGCTAGTGGCAGACCACTGACCCCTGTTTCCAGTTTCACCTGCTCCAGTATCCTCTCACATAGCAGTGGTACAACTTGCTAACGCAGACCACTGACTCCCCGGATACCTCCACTTGGATTCCATTCCTTCACTCAGACAGCGGTACAACTTGCTATCCGCAGACCGCTGACTCTCATCACCTCCTCGTTTCTGTTGGACATTCCTCCTCACTATAGCAGTGGTACAACTTGCTACCGCAGACCACTGACTACCTTCACGTGTCCTTTGTCCATACAGTTCCTCGTGTATTACTACCTCCATATTGCCAGTGCTGCTAGTCATAGACTTTCCTGAGCATCTCATCATCTGCTATTTCCTGTTCCGTGATCACCCTGCTACCAGAGTACCATATTACCACCTATACTGCTCTGGTAAGCCTATCACCTGGTGATCCCTGGGTAAAGACTCCTAGTGCCCGTGACAGTCAGTAGAATCGACTCTCCTTCCACACAAACATTTCCCCAGTGGGTTGGCTTACAGTCTTCTCAGCAGCACTTCTTGTCTCCAATAGCGATGGGTCAGACCGTTGAGCTTCCCCGAAGGCTGTTCAGTCTGATTCATCTAATCAGTGTTTGGTATTGTTGCCTGTTGGTTAGCAACACGTACCAGAGGTAGTTCAAGAGTCATAGACACTGTTTCTTGGAGAGGTCCTGGGATGGTGGCTGAGGGGTGATATGGCTGAGCTAATGGCTCACTACTTTGTTGTCTAGTCCCACTATGTATGGTAACCCCAAAAATCCCACTTTCTAGCCCCTCTCTAAATAATTGGTGGCAGTGAGTAAGCTCCTTAGAATCCCTACCTTAACTTCCTCTACCCCATTTCCCTAATCTAAATGCTCCCTGGCTAATGGAATATGTCTGCTTTCACCTCCCACCATAATAGCATGTACTCTTCTATTATAATTAACTTGTTGTGGTCTCACAAACTCAGGACAGACTAGGGATCTTAATCTCTGCTGGGCTTCCCCATTTATCTTTACTGTTTATATGTGTCTATGCATGTCCTTAGGGTTGTGCCTACCCATAACTGCAACTGTTTCAACCTGGTATATCACATTCCCCTCTTCATGTATTCCCATGACATTTTGAATGTCTGCATCCCTTATGTCACATCTATCACAGCCCCTGCTCCTGTGAGCCCCCGCCCATGGCTTCTCAAACAGTTAAATTGCAGATGTCCCTGCTGATGACAGTTGTAACAATGCCGGGTCTTGGGATGGGCAGATCTCCTCTGTCTTGGTTAAGTAATTAGTGATGCACGGGATTGAGGCGAGGTTGTAGCAGTGTGGCAGTTGGAGACACATGATTGGCTTTAATCCTCCAGTCTTATGGTTAGCCAGGAATACATCAGTTAACCCTGCAGCCTGTTCTGGTGTCCCCCTATCTTTTATTGCTCATATTGCTCCATAATAATAATGTCAGTCAATTGGGAGAACATATCCACTTGCTGTCCTGCCAACCACTAACTGTGATTTCTCCTCAGATTCCTTGCAAACTCTGTGTGCATAGAGTCACCTACACTTTCTTGAAGGCTTAAATTGCGATCATCTTCCAGTGCTTTTCCAGTTAATCTGGTAACTAAATACATTACCCTTTCACATTCTTCCACTCTGTGCAATCGAATTATAGAATAAAATATATGTAAATGAATGTCAATGTCAGTGTTAGTATCATTAAATGTGGGCACATCTTTATGCCCTAATCTGGGTGTTGACACCACTGGATTTACTGGTGCTGAGGGAAATAACAGGACTCTCAATACTTCCTGCAACCCAGTCACTCTCATCAAAACACACAAGGAGCTGCACTGGACTTCCTACAACAGCCCTAACAGTTGAGTAGTCTCAATAGCCAATGCTTGACTGGGTAACTTCCCGATCAAGTCTCAGCTGCTGTCATCTTTATACCTCAAGTCTGGCACACTTCTCGCAGATACATTTTCTCCATTGACGTATATGACATCTCAACCTGGCTCTCAAACTCATTATATTTTATTATGGTTTCTCCTGTCAGTAATAGATCGCACTCCTGCCACCAAATGTTAGTATATGGGTCCTTTAATATCTTGACTGACACCAGGATTATGGTACAACACAATTTGATTATGAAGTCAACAAATCAGAACTATACAGCATGAGAGACCAGATTTTAACTAAGATAATTGACTAACATAACTTAACTCTATCTCCCCAACAGTTTTAAACACTTGCCTTGAGGAACATTAACCAGCTGATTGTCAGTCTGACTTGTGCCCCTAACCCATATAAAACCTATACTCTAATTTAATTAACTAATCTAAATTAAACAGTAATGTCATATGCTAACTACTAACTAGCGTATATATTAGCTGGCTCAAGGTATTCCTTCACACTCACAATACACTGAGCACCAACCCTTTACCTGCCCATACCGTAATACAATGTTTCCCAAACCCAGTACTCAGGGAGCTGTAACAGTGCAAGATTCCCAGGTCACATGTAGAGATGTTCACTGACCCCCGTGTTCTGGTTTTGGTTTTGGATCTAGATTAACTTTGTGTTTTGGTTTTGGCAAAACTGCCCTTGCGTGTTTTGGTTTTGGATCCCTATTTATTTCTGAAATCCCTATTTTTTTTGCTGAAATTACATCATTTTGCTCTTTTTTTCCCTACATTATTATTAACCTCAATAACACTAATTTCAAGTCATTTGCAGTCAATTTTGACCACCTCACAGATCACAATATTATATTCACACACTATCAAACAAAGACTGCAGCGACCTGTTTGGATGCTAAGCGACAGAGCAATGACATAAACACATGGAAGTTCATAGCACATCTAGGAAACATTGCCACACAGCAGTGGCAGAAAAGAAAAGTGGTGCAAGATGGAATTGTCCAAAGCTAACAGTGTCTGAGCTCATTTCACAGTGACTACTTAGAGTAGTTTCCTCACCTTGCTGTCTGTGCCCCGAAATTTTTAGGGTCATTTTCAGCATTCTGCAACAGCATGTAGGAGAATGCAGCAACTGCAAGAAGAATAGAATTTAGGAGAAATGTACTTTGGTCCAGCGCAGTGGAAAATACTTTCCATGTTGTGCAAGGTGCTGAAACCACTCAAAGTAGTCACCTGTGAAGAGAGTGCAGACACTGTTAGCTTGAGTCAAGTGATTCCCCTAATTAGACTCTTTAAACAGCAGCTAGAGAAATTGAAGGAGGAAATGAAACAAAGCAATTCTGCTAATTATGTTGGACTTGTAGATTAAGTACTCTATTCGCTTCACCAGGATCCAAGAGTTATCTTGAAATCAGATCATTACATTTTGGCAACTGTGCTTGATCCTAGGTTTAAGAGCTATGTCTTCTCTTTCTTTTCCACTGACCCAGATCTCAAGAGATGCAATGAGTTTCTGGTCAGCAAGCTGACAATAAAAGTGGTAAATGACACAATGACGTCTCCTCCTTCAGTTTCTCTGGAAATTACTGCTAGAAAAAAATGTAGCTTTCCCAAGACACCCAGTGGTGGCGCAGATGAGTCTGCACAACATTTTGACATTTGGTCTGGTGTACAAGAATTACCCAAAAATCGTGACAACTCTTACGTAAAATGAACTACAAATTCCATGAGGAAGGCCATTACCAGCAATTACATCAAAGTACACAAATACTTCTGTTATAATGGATTCCAGCGGGGATGAATTAGTATTGTTTGAGAATGATGTACGCCCTGATGAGGGTGAATATGATGACAGTGTAGATTGCAGGTACTGAGATCTAGCTGAATTTATTTGAGAGGTGTTTTTTCTTTAAAAAGGTACAAGCTTTTTATTAACATTTTGGTTTCCCTGACTTACTGGCTATGGTACAGTAAAATGTAGCTGGAGACTTTCAATAACACTGTCAGCCCTATTATTTGAATTTCTATTTCAGCACTAAACACTGCCCCCTCTCCTATTTCTGGGTGAGCTATGACACAGTACAATGTAACTGCAGATTTTGAAGAAAACTGCCAACCCTATTATTTCTATTTCAGCAATGACAATTAGCAATGTAGCTGTCCTGTTGGTATGTTAGCTAGATAACACAGTACAATGTGACTGCAGATCTAGAACAAGACTGCCAGCCCTATTATTTCTATTTCAGCTATGACAATTAGCAATGGAGCTCTCCTGAATGTCATTGGAGACTTTGAAGAACACTGCTACCCCTCTTCTTTCTTGTCTACCTATGACGCTGCCCAACTGCATTAGAGACTGTCAAGAACTGTGCTACCCCTTCTGTGTTCCTCTGTAAAATGGCACTGGATTGCCGTGGAGGGCGGTACTTATAAAAATCTAAAACTCGCGAGATCTGATGATGTAACATTGACGCTTTGCCTTGTTTTCAATTCTGAGGGCGTGCGAAAGTACCGAGCCGACTTTGCTCGATACTCGAAACGCCAAAGTTCGGGAGTGCTCGGTTCACGAGGAATCGAGCCTGAGCAACTCTAGTCACAAGTGATATGATTAGTACAACCTGTGGATCCTTTAAAAGGTGTCAATCAGTAATGAATACACATGTGCTTCAGCAAGGAGCTATAGAAAACATGCACTGCTAGGATTCCCTGAGTACCGGATTTGGAAAACACTGCCCAAGTACCATATCATGCAGATTCCTGTCACATATAAACAATATTCTCTCCCCAAACACAGCAATGTCATATATTTACTTAGGGTTTTTTTTTAAAAAAATACTAAATAGATAAATAATATTTTATTAAAATGATAACACAATCCTAAACTGCTATTCATGCATCATAATGAATATTGCATCCCATACTCTGAAAAATTCAAAGTTACTTCTGTGTTCCATGTCCTTTCAAAAAGCACCCAGCAAGCAACCTTGTGCTAGTAATTATTTATATACAACTTTGGTGAGTTCTAATATCCTTATATTTCACATTAGGGGTCTGTTACGCCATACATTCATTTGTACGATTATACATTTACAAATGATGCTTACTGTGTCATCACTTATAGCTGTTCCTAGTATGACTTTAGTATGCATTGCAAAATCTTTTCAGAAAAACCATGTCAGAAGATTTCAATGTCCGGGATACATAGATTCTGCCTGTGATTTTGTGAATTATAATATCTTATTTATAATATGGGGAACTTTAGCCCATTCTGATTATTACTGCTATAAGATATATCTTGGGTAATTTATTTTAGAGAGCCTCATAATTAGAATCATTTGTAATTATTTAATTTGAAGGTTTATTTTATTTATGAAGATTATCTCCTATTACATTACATGTTAGAATGAAAAACATTTATGTAGGATAAAATATATTATACTTTTTTTTCTGTAAATAAATTATATTAAAAGAAGCATGGTGTGCTATATATACACGGTTTGTCCCAGTTTTGCCAACATATTCATTGGGTATTTGATGTATAGCTTTATTTCGCACAGTGCAAGTTTGATGTACTGGATATATTTCCTTTTGGTATAAATGTATAAATATTAATAATGTCTTAATCAGTAAACAAAAATCTATAATTAAGACCGAAATACAGATTTTCCCCTGCACATCCTGTAAGTTCCACCTAGCTGAGTAAATTAATGTTGAAGCTTAAAGGCAGGTCTCAGAGAACCACTGAAAAGCTATAATTAGTGATAGAACTGCTCTAAATTGGCTGAGTCAATCAAATGTTTACTTATTTCGATTAACTTAACCTGCAGAAGGTTAGAATCATCAGAATAATATGATTACAAGTGACAAATAAAAAACAGCTCTCAAAATCAATTCACATCGCAAATACTCTGTGTATTTATATTGCCTATATGTTACATAATAAAGGGGTTGTTATAAATGTAATCAGCTCTTCAATATGTAAACCTAAACAGTGGCGCACGCAGGGGGGGTTTCTGAGTCTCTAGAAACCCCCCCTGCGCTAACTAAGTGGCCACTGTCCTATACAGCAGCCGTGGCGCTGTCAAAGAAGCGCCCGCGGCGGTGCTGTATTGTATACAGCACCGCCGCAGACGCTTCTTAGATAGCGCCGCGGCTGCTGTATAGGACAGCGCTGGAGAAACGGAGCTGCTGCTGAGCTCTCGCTCTGTTTTTTTTTTTTTTTTTGGGTCGGCGGGGAGAAACCACCCCCCCCCCCCCGACAATCCTCCGTGCGCCCCTGCTAAATATAAAAAGAAGAAGAAAAGAAAAATTCTGCAATTGTTACAAAGGTAAAATTTCAACATCAAGTAAAATTATTTAACCTCAAAATCTCTAATTTGTTGATCCAGATGAAGGGGAAATAAAAAAAAACCAAACTATAAAGCATAGTTTGCACTAATAGACCTTACTATGGCAATGCATGTACATGCAACAGTAGTAACACTGTGCACTTATTCATAACATGAATGACACCAAAATACAGATTTTTACCAAGTATAAAAACAAGAGATTTGTCACTACGCACTTGTCTATACTGAGAATCGCACCCAAACACCGAGAATTACAAACACCATGTAAGACAATTATATTGATATTGTGCACTCTTCCATTCCTACAGAACAATAGAAACAAGAAAAATAGATAATAAGAATTACACTGTACATGTAAAATAATAGAAGTGGTAATGAAAATGTGTCCATATATATATAAAAATTACGGGCAAATACATCACATAATATCAGTCATGCTGAACTCTGGTCCCTCCCAAACAGTTTTTCTTTTGTCCATTGTTCACAGTATAACAACAGGGCACCAGCTGATTATCATCATCATCATCTATTTATTTATATAGCGCCACTAATTTTGCAGCGCTGTACAGAGAACTCATTCAAATCAGTTCCTGCCCCATTGGAGCTTACAATCTAAATCCCCTAACATACACACACAGACCGGGAGAGACTAAGGGCAATTTAATAGCAGCCAATTAACCTACCAGTATGTTTTTGGCGTGTGGGAGGAAACCGGAGCACCCGGAGGAATCCCACGCAAACACAGGGAGGACACACAAACTCAACACAGATAAGGCCATGGTTGGGAATCGAACTCATGACCCCAGTGCTGTGAGGCAGAAGTGCTGCTCAAATATTAACATTGCAAAGCCACTGGGTTACAACAGCTGTAAGGTATTATGGAAATAAATAATATTAATTGCATTGATGAAGAAATGTACGATTAAATGCAATTGTGATATAACTTTTTGTTTTTATGTTGTAATTTTGGTATTACAGTATGCATTATAATTGATTTTTTTTCTATGAAGGCTTATTTTTAAAGATTTTCATGAAGTTAACAAAATAAACATAAACAATCAGGAAAGAAAAAGAAAAGAAAACAGTCACAAACAAATACCCCAAGGTATATATTTGTAATCAATGGTTGAAGGGGTAATTTAAAAAGTGCTGCTATGGAAATCTTAAGTGAATTGTATAATAATAATAGTATAATAAATATTCTACACGCCACATAAACGGAAGTCAACTTGTATGTGAAGGTCAATATCTTTATTTCTCCAAAATTGTATAACGCTACATAATATGTAAGACAGGCAGATGTGAAGATTTATTACTGTGAGAAAGGTTAGAACACAGATACACTTGACAGCTGTCCCAGTGCACCTTGCAAGAGACTTTTTTTTATCATTGAAATTTTCAAGGCTTTCAAGGCTTATATAGGGTACAGAAAACAAAAAGGGAGGTAAAACAATGGGTCCACAGGGAATCCCCATGCAGAGATGGGGTGGGGGGTTACTCAAGGAAAACGGCCCAAGTGCATCAAACGGGAAAAGCAAAACATACATTAGAGCATAAAAAAGTTAACAAGTACAGTAAGGGAGTTATGGTCTGTAAACCAAATGGGGATAACGTATCAATCAAGTTGAGGTGATTCGATTATGGCCTGGGTGAGGGAGCGGAAGAAGAAGTAGAGATGCCCTGAACTGCTCTCGCATCATCGTAACATACTCAGGCCACTTATTATTATTACCATTTATTTATACAGCGCTACTAATTCCGAAGCGCTGTACAGAGAACTCACTCACATCAGTCCCTGCCTTATTGAGACTTACAGTCTAAATTACCTAACACACACACACAGACAGACAGAGACCATTTCATAATAGGAGCTGATGCAAATGCGGAATAGGGCTTAGCTATTGTCTCCATGTCAAAACTATATTGAATCTTGCGATAATTTAAGTTAGGATGAGAGAGCAGGGTACTTCCAATTTTGGGCTATTGCGGCCCTGGCAGCTATCATCATGTGATCTAAAAGACTTCATTGTGTTTAGGGACAGAGGGAGGATAAACATGGAGAGAGAGCTAGCGCTGGTTTGGGATCAATAGTAGCACCAAGCACGACAGATATTAAGTTAAAAACTTCTCTCCAGAGTGGTTGGATGGAGGGGCATACCCAAAAGACATGGAAGATGTCAGCCACCTGGGTGCACTGGCACCAGCAACACTTCGATTGGGATGGGCAAATAGTGTGCAGCCTATCTGGAGTAAGGTACAAGTGGTTTAAAAGTTCAAACTGTTTTTCCATGTGGTTGATGCATGTGGACAAATGATGGGAGATTTGCAAATATTTATACCCATCGGTGTAGGGGCTGAGCATAGCGGTCTTGGGGGAGGGTGAATGGTAGAAGAAGGTCCTGGGCAAACAAGTCTTTAAGGGAAGTCAGCCCTCTAGTGCACCAAGTGGACAGGTGCAAATCCGGTATAAAACGGGATAGAGCTTGGAGAGGTAAATTGCTGGTGAGGAGCGCAAAGTCATGTGTAGCCCTATCATTCTATCTGTTACAATTCTGTTCCACAAACTAGGTCCTTGTAATTACAGCCATGGAACCAAATATATGTTGAAAACATTAAATTGTTTTTTGCAGTGAAAACACAGTTCAGGTGATGTAAGGTAACACAGAGCCGGTCAGTGAATAAACCGACTTCCGGATATTGCAGAATAACAGGTATAAGCAAATGTCACGTTTACCTCCAGGTGACAAGGTACAGGTGAATGGTAAATGCTTACAGAGAAGCAGGAACTGGCTAAAGTAAGGATTTTCAGAGGGACAGAGAAAAGAAAGGCAGTTAGTCCAACGGTAAACAAACATTAACAGACATAGAAACATTAATGACCAGCAAAGGAAACTGGGAGAGGCAGGCATATATAGAAGACAATCAAGTGTGAATGATTAACATAATGCAGCTAGTAACCCCTGTTAGTGAGGCGAGAAGACAGAATATCAGCACCCCTGGTGGTTCACAGGTACTGCAGCGTAAATACACACCAATCAAAGAAAGCAAAAAAACAAATACTCCCCTGTGGTGCATCTTTGTGTTTGTGTGCTGCACAGGAGACCAAGAGGGAATTTATCCATGTCTGCAGCCTGTTCATGTAGACTCTTTGGGAATGAGTCATTGAGGAGAGCAAACAAAAAAAAAGAGTAACTTTGCACCTTGGCAAAACCATGTTGCATTGCAGGTCGAGGTAAATTAAGAATGTGACAATAGATTTAAAGTTGGGGTAGGGCATGTCCTAGATTAACCTTAAATTTCAGTGTAAAATAAAGCTACATGAAAAAGCAGCCAGTTTTTACCTTGAAAAAAAAAATAATAAACTAATTTGCATACTTGTGACATGGTTTGTCCAGAATCATATTTACTCCTTTTTCTTGCCTTGCTCTCCATAATGACTCAGGCCCCTTGGGTTGTTACCCATCTCTCTGCAGAAGAGGTTTGGCAAATGTGCCTCTTTGTCACACTTGCATAAGTTTAAATCATTGTGTTTTGAATTAAAGAGCAAACACTGTAATAAATATAATAGTGCTTAAATTGAAATGTAATTATAGGGACTGCAAACTAGTAATTAGGCTAGTTTAGGAGTGGGCTTCTAGGCCGGCATCTTCTCAAACTCTATCACTGAATGTAAGCGTACTTTCATTTAGTCCACCATAGCCAAATCTCACTATTATTCTGCTTAGAATTTCTGCTAGTTTTAGAATATTTTTTTCATTTATTGTTAATTTTATCGAATGCGTGTAGAGTAGAAGTTCACTACAATAGAATCACCTTTTTTTCTGTATTTCTATTTACAAAATAAGCCATTCCACTATTTGCCATTTTGATTGTCCAGAGCCCTGTTCAATTCACATTGATGAAATGTAATTTGCTTTGTTACCTAGTGAAGTATTTTGATATATGATTTTAGGTGATTTGGCCAGTTCCCATATTTCCCAAATGGCCTACCTATTTTCACGTAAATAACCTCATCATAAGTGTAACATTTTAACATAGCCCTTTCCATTACTCATTGTTAGGATGACCATCAATTACAATTGTTAAAGTGAATAAAAACCATACACTGGTATTGATTCAAAAAGACTAACGTCAACTTCATCTATTCAGGAATGAAATGTGAGTTGTGTTTCTACATAGCTTTATTATGGTCCCATTACTTAAAGGGGAACACTCCGTGAGACTGGATTTCAGGTCTATTGAATATACATCTATTTATTGTGCAACAAATAGGCAGAAATATGTACAAGTTATGTTGAAAAATGATTGGGTCTGGTGTAAAGAATGTTTTTAATTTTACCTGTCTGACAAAGATTTGGTAAAGATTTAACAGTGGCATCCAATCACAGCTGCAGCGTCTCACTCTCTCACAGTGAGCGCGCACCCTTCCCTCGTTTATTGTGAATCACGCTGGCGTGCGTGCCAGCGTCATTTACAGCAGCACCGCGGAGAAGAGTACAGAAAAAGAGGAAAGTGAAGACAAAAAAACCCCCGGTAAGTACAGTATTGTAAAGCAGGACTAAGGGGCATGATGGGGATAAAAGCAGAGCTGAGGGGCATGATGGGGATACAAGCAGGACTGAGGGGCATTACCTGTTTATTGAAATTGCTGTCAATGTTAATTAAAATAAGACCTACCCCGAAAATAAGCCCTATGCTCTTTTTTGGACCCCCCCAAAAAAATAAGACAGTGTCTTATTATCGGGGAAACACGGTACTTCTGAGTCTGGAAAAATACAAAACCTTTAATTATTAATTACTTTGTACACCAATGCATGTTTTCACGCTGCAATAAAAAGTTTACTATAACATTGTAATTTCTGTACACTTACAAATACAATCCACAGGCTATAAAAGGTCCCATTTCATGCCCTGTATATGTTGGCAATAGAAACAATTGGGTGCTCGGCCCACACACCAAATACCAGCAGCTTTGGAGCTACTGTGCATTTCCCTGTTTATTTTGTACAATACATTACCGTATGTTAGTTCGTCAGGTGAAATGGTGACTTTAGGGATGGTGCGCTCACGGTTACATTTCTGTGCTTGCTGCTTCAGCACCAGTACTGTAACTGCTGTACTGTAGTAGACCATGCTACTGTATTCTCTTACGTGTGTCAATCAATATGTGTTTTATTCTTTACAGTGCAGGGTTACAAGGATTTCTGGCATAAACCTGCATGCTGTATTTTTTATTCTTGAAATGGATTGTAACCAGTGTGAATACGTGAGGGGAACAGGTGCCATCTCCTGGGGTAGATGGTAGTGAACAACAGAAAGCACAGGGCTTTCGGTACAACTGACCTCAGACAGTTTTATTAAGAATATTCAAATCATAAATAAAAGGCCTTGCCTGTCCATCACTAACTAAACATTCCGTAAGACCTTATGTCCCCCACACATACCAAACATTTAGATAATTGCTCACCATTAGCAGATTCTCTCAGGAGACCTCCCAAAGTCTGAGAGAATGACTGAGCTGCTTTGCAGCTTTTTACTGGCACCACTCAGGTGCAAGTCATTATTTGGGAAATTTCCCACACACAAAAATAATCTCTCTGGTGCTTTAAAGCACAAAAGGCAGAAAGCCTGGGACACATCCCTCTGCCATTCAACACTAATCTAGTGACTCTGTCACATCAGTTACAAGTGGTTTACCTCACTGGCCTCGATGTGATTGAGCAGTTACACATGCATAACTCTACACTTACTTTAGATCCACTTAGTTCTAAATCATTTAGCAGTGGTTCTCCATAAGGAACAACTGTATTGGTCTCTTATGGTCTATTATTTTATTTCTTTTTAGGTTAAATCGTGGATAAAGATTCCCTATGGATTACTTCAGGAAGAAAATTCTGTTTGGATTTACAGTAGATGTGTAATAAAATGGTCTACAAGGGCTTGAGACAGTTTGTAGTTCAATTATACTGCTGTGAAAATCAGTGGGTTTTTTCCTGTATTGCTTAGTTTTGTGGAATTGCATTTTCCAGCTATTCCTTGATTGTCAGAGCATGTCAGAGCATGCTGGTGCTTTTAGTTCTACAACCAGCGTCGGACTGGCCTGCCGGGAAACCGGGTGATCCTCCGGTAGGCCCCGACGCTGGTTAGCCACGCCCCCGCCCGGGTCCGTTCTTCGGTTGACAGGCAGGTCAGGTGACACTGACAGCACTGCACTGTCTTTTCAGTGCATAGAGCACAGACGCGACTGTGGCTCTCTGCACATGCGCCATGCAGACAGTCATTGGTAGATGAGTCACATGACTCATCTTGGAAGAAGACCCGCCCATGTTGGAGACGTCCTGCCGCCCAGAGGAACTACACGAAGAATGCAGGAGCCATTGATGATAAGGTTAGTAAAGCGCGCAGCGTTGCAGCAGCGAGCAGCCTGTCATTTTGGGGGAGAGGGACATGAGAGATGAGGGGCTGTAAGGGCATGAGAGAGGGGCAATAAGGGCATGTAAGATGAGGGTCAATAAGTGCATGTAAGATGAGGGGCAATAAGGGCATGTAAGAATAGGGTCAATAAGGGCATGAGAGAGGTGCAATAAGGGCATGTAAGATGAGGGGCAATAAGGGCATGTAAGATGAGGGTCAATAAGGGCATGAGAGAGAGGTGCAATAAGGCCATGAGAGATGAGGCATAAGAGCATGTGAACTACCATGGCAGAGTGCCAAAGCAGCATGCACAGTGTGAAGAGGGGCAAAAGCAACATGGCAGAGTGTGAAGGGGGGCCAGGTCAGCATGGCACAGGGTGATGAAAGGGGGCCAGGAGATGGGGGGGAGCAAAAGCAGCATGGTGGGCACAGTGTGATCATAAGGAGGCACTGCATGGTGATTAAGGGGAACTAGTGTGTGTCTGATGGCACAGCGGGCTTGTGGCAAAGTAATGTTTGTGTGGTAGGTGGTGGAAAAGTATTAATTGTGGGTCCTATTGATTTAACGCCATTATTTTTTCCAAATAGGGCCGCCAACATTCCTGGATCCAGACAAGCCGCAAATAAAGAAACCAGCAGCCACAGGTGGTAGAAGTGACAAGAACAGGTAGGACAGTCTGTCTAGTGCAGTCTTGGCTAACCTGTGGCACTCCAGGTGTTGTGAAACTACAAGTCCCAGCATACTCTTCCAGCAATAGGCTGCTATATATTGGCATAGCATGCTGGGACTTGTAGTTTCACAACACCTGGAGTGCCACAGGTTAGCCAAGCCTGGTCTAGTGGGACAATCCCGATTTTTGGTGACTGTTCTGCCCAATCTAAGGGGCAGGTCAAGACTGTGTATTTTTTATATACACACTACATTCTTTATATACAACACTATGGGGCTAGCTATCCTTCGTGAGCTGACCACTCCCCCTCTAGTGTCTGGTCTCGCTTCTATGATGGCTGGCCACACCCCCTCTGGTGGGCCCCTAGCGTTGCAGTCCCCCGGTGGGCCCTTCATGCCCCAGTCCGACACTGTCTACAACTGCCAGAAAGCTCTTGCGGCCATGCACATTTTGACACTTATAATTATTAATTATTATTATTATTATTATTATTATTATTATTATTATTATTATTATTATTATTATCATAGCCGTGTCAATGTTCCCCAGCTCACCAGAGTACAAATGCAGGTTCTAATTACAAGGATACATTGTGGCCATGCCTATACTGGAAACTTTTTCATTGTATGTTACTAATTGTAAAAATGTGTTTGTTGTACTTGCAGTGATTCTGATGTGCATTGTTCTCAATTTGAATCCGGGTGGGTTATGGATAAGCATCTGATGGGGTCCAGTTCCAGGACACAGGTGAAGGGGCGGTAGTTGCATTCATGCTCCCCCCTCCTTTCAGATAGTCCTGACCATTTGTAAACTAATTCTGGCTGAAAAACCTTGTAAGGGGTTAATATTGGGAGTGTCATTTAATAATATTGACCTTGCCTCTCAATTAACCTGAGTATGTCCCCATTGTCTCAGGTTGTATTCCACCAGATTCCTTGGAGTCAATCCAGCAGGGATCCAAGGGAGGTATTAGGATAAGAAGGGATAGCCCTATAACAGCCACTTTTAACAGGCAGCCACTCTCAGAGGATCCCACTATCTAAGGCCACCCCTGACCCAGCCCCTGAAGCTGCGGAAATCTTCAAGGTAGACAGGGAAGAGTAAGATCCAGGGATTTTGGGTTGTCTTTCCTTTTGATTTGATCCTGGGATGAACTCCAGCGTTGAGGTCTAGGCTTCTGCTAGACTGAGTTTCCTGCTTGTACATCTGCAGCTCAGAAGAACTCCATGGGTCTTGGATTCTGAAAGTCAGGACATACAGGTGACTGAAGCTCCTTAAGTTAATGGGGTAAGGGACAGATAATTGGGTAAAACTGCCTGGCATTTATTTACTGTTTGTATATAATATTATAGAGATTGTTTTTATCACAATAAATGTACTTTTGTACTTACTAAATCCATTTTCCCTAGTCGGTAATGGGTAGACTTCCCTGGCATAGTAAAGTACCCCTGTATATAGTTTTGCCAGATAAACTCGGTATCCCAACAACAAATCAATGGGGATAACGTAAGCTCTAAAAAAGAGATAGGGTTTCAGAGAGAGTCTAAAAATTGGAAAGTTGTGGGAAAGCCTGATTGAGCATGGTAGGGAATTCCATAAGTGGGTGACAGCACAGGAGAAGGTGTAGATTAGAGGTTGATCTAAGAGTGCTGGAAAGTATTTTGATAATATATTCGAGATGAATGATGGGGTGGTGTTGTTGAGAATTTTGTAGGTTGGGGTGAGTAACTTGAACTGGATTCTGGAGGACACAGGGAGCCAGTGTGGAATGTGCAAAGTGGTGCAGCAGATGTTGAGAAGTAAGAGAGGAAACTATGTCTTCCAGCAGAATTTAGGATAGTTTGTTAGTGGTGATACATGGGTGCCGGGTATGCCAGATAGCAGGAGGTTGCAGTAGTCAAGACGGGAGATAATAAGAGAATGTATAAGAGTTTTGGTAGCATGTTGGGTAAAAAAGGGCAAAATCTGGCAATGTTTCTAAGGTGAAGTCAACAGGACTGGGAAAGAGTCTGGATGGGAGGAATAAAGCAGAAGGCAGAGTCAAGTGTGACACTAAGGCTTGGCAGACTGAGGAAATCATAATATTATTGACAGTGAGGGAGATTTCTGGGAGATGTCGACTCTGGGAGGAGGGAAGATGACAAGTTTTATTTTGGACATGTTGAGCTTTAGGTAGCATTGGGACATTGATGTGGATATAGCAGAAAGACAGTTGGTTACACGAGATTGTACAGATAGGGAGAGGTCAGGGGAAAAGATATAGAATTGGGTGTCCTCAGCATAGAAGTGGTACTAGAGGCCAAATGAGCACATTAGTTCTCTAAATGAAGAAATGTACAGTGAAACAAGTAAAGGGCCAAGAACAGAGTCATATGGGACCCCAACACATAGTGGGAGTTGAGGGAAAGATGTGCCAGAGGTAGAAACACTGAAGGAGTGGTTCATTAGGTGGGAAGTGACACATGAAAGAACTGTGTCACAAAGGCCATTGAAGTTGTGGGTGTGTAGGAGTATAGGGTGATCAATTATATCAAAAGCAGCAGAGGGGTCCAGGAAAATGAGTATGGAGAAATGACCCTTTGACTTTACAGTAAGTAGATCCTCATTCACTTTTGTGAGAAAATTATGGCAGGGCAGGACAATGCAGTCATAGGAGAATGTAGTAATTTTAGTGAAAATTAGAAATAGTTTGGGTTAAGAGTACTTAGATGTTGCTGTGTACATGTGGATTTGGGTGCAGAGGGTAAGATCTACAAGCCCTTAATGGCAGCCAGTGCTATTCGGCACAGGGTTTTGTCTCCCTTTGGGTAATAGTAATTAGAGATGTTCACTGATCCTGGTATTTTGGTTTGGTTTGGCAAAGCCGCCCTCATTTTGGCTTTTGGATCTGTTTTGGATCTGTATTTTTCACAAAAAATGCTAAAATATGCTAAAATCATATAATTTTGCTCTTTATTTGTTTCTACATTATTATTATTATTATTAACCTCAATAACACTAATTTCCAGTAATTTCCAGTCAATTTTGACCACCTCACAGAGCACAATATTATTTTCATCCATGTTCAGACAAATACTGCAGTGAGCTGGCTGGATGCAAAGAAGCAGCAGTGGCAGAAAAAATGTGGTGCAAGATAGAATTGTCCTTGGGTACTCCCACTCACCCTTATGTAAGATATTAGAAAGGACATGTATAGTTTAACAAACCAAGCACTCCAGCGACAAGGAGTACCACTTTTGTGGCTGAAGTGCTTGGTTTGTATGGACCCACACATAACAAGCTACCAATAGCTTAGCTGCCGTAAGTCCAACAGTGCTGTCAATGAACTCTACATTTTTAAACCATGTCTGCTCGTGCTGCATCTTAAATCTCCTTCTCCTCTCTGGATACCTCCCTCTCATCCCTGAAGAACTGTCAAACTTATGTAGACACATGAATGGATATTACAATTGAAATGGCATTTGATCTTCTTCAAACAGACTGTGACACGGAACATGTGGGCAGCAGGGAATCCATCATGTTGGAATGCGCTGCATTGAACAGAGATTTAAACCAATATATAGATGTAGTTGAGGAGACCATACTTAGGTTAAAACATGACCCACCGGATAAGATCCAGGATTTAAAAGAGCTTGTACATGAGAGATACACTGCGCTTCAGAAGAATAATACAGAGGAAGCCCTGCGGAAGGACGATAAATATGTCCAGTTTAAAGAACAGCTAAGAGACCCAAGAAAACAAATGGGTGTGTCACTGGCCCCTGCAGATGAAGCTTTGGAAAAGGAAGACGAAGAAATCACAGTCACCCAGAGCACTGGGACTTTCACTTGTCCTCTTACACAGTTGGAGATGGTGAACCCAGTGAAAAACAAAGTATGTGGTCACACGTGCGAGAGTGAAGTAATTGAAAGGATAATTAAAAACAAACTTCAGAAGGGTAAATCTGCCAGGTGTCAAAAAATTGGCTGTGATCACTCTGACATGAGTATATCGGATCTTGTTCCAGACAATGCACTAAAAAAGAGCCATTGACATTCACAGCAAAAAGCAAGGTCATCACGGAGCTTCGAATCGACCCCAATCCCCCAAAAATTTAAATATAGCTAGGTACCTTTGACGTAAAGTGCAGATTACAAACACTTTGTGCAATACTGATGAAACAGCAAGAAAGTGGAAGATTTGAGTAATACATATACACGTCTATTTAGACACACATGCTTACATTACTTCAGCAAGCAACGTTGTTCTTTGTTAATAAAACTGTTGTCTTTATACCTTTAAAAAAATAAATAAATAATAATCCTCCACCATTCTTTGGATGTTGATAGTAGGATCAGGTGGAGTTACAGCAGAGGTGTCAATAATTTTGGACAATTCTTTTACAGTAGTCCAGACCAGATGTCAAAATGTTGCATTGAGTCATCTGCATCATCAATGGGTGTCTTGGCGAAAGCTAAGTTTTGCAAAGCACACAACAGTATATAGTACATCTAGGTAACATTGGTACACAGTGGTAGCTGAAAGGAAAAGAGGTCCAATATGGAATTGTCCTTGGGCCTTCCCACCCACACTTATGTTGGATCTTAAAAAGGACATGCACACTTTAACAAACCAAACACTTTAGCGACAAGGAGTGCCATTTTTGTGACTGATGTGCTTGGTTTGTTTGGGCTCCCACAAAACAAGCTAACAATGGGCTTAAGGCACCTAAGCTAACAGTGCTGTTAATGAACTCTACTGTGGCAAGATGTTGTTGACATCATCCTCAGCTTCATCCTCATCTTCACCCTCATCAGTGTGTTCTTCATCCTCACACATTATTAATTCATCCCCGATGGACTCTACCATTACAGAAGTCTCTGTACTTTGATGAAATTGGTGGTAAAGGCCTTCCTCATGGAAATTGTAGTTCATTTTGATGAACATCATCTTTCCAAATTTTGAGGAAGTAGCCTCTTACAATGATCGCTGACAAGGTTATCAGCTGTTCCGAAGACTCTTTCCGAGTACACACCGGAGGGTGGGTAGGCTAGGTATTGCAAAGTGAGTTGGTACATGGGTCTCCAAATTGCCTTTTATTCCTCCCAGTATGTAAAAGGACTGTCTGACAACTATTTCTATTCTGTCATTAAAATAATCCCCCAACATCCTTTGGATGTTGATACAAGGATCAGGTTGAGTTACGGCAGAGGTGTCAGGGTTTTTGGTCAATTCTTTTAGACCAGGCCAGATGTCAAAATGTTGTGCCGAGTCATCTGCATCATCCCTGGGTCTGTTGGGAAAGCTAAGTTTTTTCCTAGCAGCAGTTGACTGAGAAACTGAAGGAGGAGATGCCGTCCTGTCACGTAACACTTGAGCTGTCATCTTGAGTTCCTTGCATCCCTTCAGATATGGCTCAGTTGGAAATAAAGAGAAGACATAGCTCTTAAACCTAGGATCAAGCACAGTTGCCAAAATGTAGTGATCCGATTTCAAGATTTTGATAACTCTTGGATCCTGGCGAAGCGAATAAAGTACTTGATCTACAAGATCAATATACTTAGCATAATAGCTTTGTTTCATCTCCTCCTTCAGTTTCTCAAGCTGTTTTTCCAAAAGTCTAATTAAGGGAATCACTTGGCTCAAGCTAGCAGTGTCTGAACTCATTTCACAGGTGACTGCTTTGAATGGTTTCAGCACCTTGAACAACACGGAAAGTAGTCTCCACTGCGCTTGAGCAAAATACATTCCCCCTCCTTTTCCAATGTCATGGCTTGTGGCATAAACGTGAAAGGCTTTTCGTTATTCCTCCATCCTCAGAAGTATATACAGGGTGAAATTCCACCTTGTTACCACCTCTTGCTTCAGTTGGTGCTGTTAGGAACCCCTCCAACCAGTACAGCAAAACCCGGAGTCTGCTCCGAAAGTCTGGTGTTCACTGTTGCCCCTAGTGGTGGGGACAGACTTGGCTGCAGACCAACGGAGGGTCGTGAGATGTGTACCGGCTGGGGAGAACTCAGGAAGGCAGAGTGAAGTTCAGGCAAGGGTCGGGGGCCAGCAGCAGACAACGTATCCAGAGAACAAGCCAAGGTCAGGGGACACAGGCAGAACGGCAGCGTCAGTATCCAGGCAAAAGGTCAAGGGTCACAAGCGATCAATCTAAGTCAGAATCCAGGCAAAGGTCGGCAACAGAGAGTAAATATGTATATATAAATAGAAACAGCAGCACAGCAGGAAGTATGCAGAAAGCAGGGACTATAACCTTGCAGGGAGGGTTTGCCACTTCCTGCCTTATATATATGATGTGGCCCAATAGAATAGATCAGCGTATTAGAGGGAAGGACAGCCCAGCTGGGCACCAACTAACTAATTGTATTGCACACACGCCCGGCTGCACTAGATGCCGGGGCGCGGCGCTGGAGCAGAGAGCATCCCGACCGTTGCTTTGGCAATGGACTGGGACTCAGCGGAAGTGACATCATGACGATGGCCGGGACACCGGGGCACAGACAGGAGCGAGTTGCGGCGGTGCCTGAAGCCGCCGCGGCTCGTGACAGGTGCAAGGCAAAATAAATTGTTCTTGTAGCTGCTGCAATCTCCTACATGCTGTTGCAGAATGCCGGAAAGGTTCAGATATTGTATGGGTCACAAACAGCATCCCTGTCATTGTTCAAAAAGCTCTGCACCACCAAGTTTATTGTGCGAGCAAAACATGGAATGTGATGGAATTCACCCAGCTGTAATGCTCTCACATAAAAGTATTTGGTCACCACTTTTGAGTCAGAATGACAAGGTCTTGCATTGTCATGACTGACCTTACAAGAAGATGCCTCACTGACAGTTACAGAACTAGCACTTATAGAGAAAGGAGAAGGCCTGATTCTTTCCTTGCCACTGAGTGTGTAGAATAGCATTTTGGCAATTGTATTTTTTCTGCAGTTAACTTTGCCTTGGTTACAGGTGTTTTTTTCTTTACCAAGGTAAAATGTGTTTTTTACATTTTTGTTTCCCTGAATTAAAAACACTATGCACTTTAACATAGGCTTTAGCAAATGACATAAAGGGATTGCTATCATCATGACTGGTGCGAGCAGCTGCTTAATGCTTTTGGTCTTCTGTGGACTGTTGTGAATCCATTTTGTTGACACTGTACAATGTGACTGGTTAGTTTTAAGAACACTGCCAGCCCTTTTGTTTCAGCATTGACAATGAGCAATGGCACATAGACTGTATACTGGCAAGTACACTGGCACTTCTCCTGCTTCTGTGGGAGTTATAATAACACAGTACAATGGCACTGGAGACTTTGAAAAACACTGCCAGCCCTAATAATTCTGTTTCAGCACTGAACACTGCCTCCTCTCCTCTTTCTGGGTGAGCTATGGCACAGTAGAATGTCACTGGAGACTATTAAGAACACAGCCAGCCCTATTATTTCTATTTCAGCACTGAACACTGCCATCTCTCCTGTTTCTGTGCAAGCTATGGCACAGTAGAATGTCACTGGAGACTGCCAAGAACCCTGCTACCCCTTCTGCATCTCTCTGTGAAATGGAGCCGGATCTCTGTGGAGGATGGTACTTATAGAATCGCGAGATCCGTTGATGCAGCAATGAAGTTTTGCCTCGTTTTCAGTTCCAAGGGTGCACGAAAGTTCTTGGTACTCGGATCGGCAATGTTCGAGTGGGCTCGGTTTTTGAAAACCAAGCCTGTGCATCTCTAATATGAAGGAATTCGTAGGAATCCAATTTTTGAAGGCTGATTTCCCTAGGGTATTCCACCCTGTGCTGATGAGGCTAGAGCTGCATCACATTATAACTGGGCTGCCAGTTTTTCTGTTATAGTGTGACCAGCCCAGCCTGTCATAAAATGGTGTTTATTTTTCAGGGGCACCCCATGTTCTTTATCTCCCTCCCTAACCAGCCCAAGCAATACCACTAGCGCTGGTTATGTTCTCAAAAAAGGGGGACACTTAAAAAAACAAATGTATTTATTATTCATTTTAATAAAATGGCAAGTTGAGGGTGAGGACTACTTTACTCCAACCGCATCAAGATAAACTTAGAGCATGCAGTATCCTCACACAGTTAGTTGCATACTGTCAACATTGATGTGGACTTCCTTAATGGAGACAGTAGGATGTAACCTTCATTTTACTGAATAGAACCTAAAATAAGTAAGTGTCAGTAAAGACAGAAATCTGCTCTGTAGTAATTTCTGAGATAAAAGAATCTACATTGCAGAAAGGGAAATTCATATTGTAATGAAAAAATATATTTTTTTGTGGTGTTTGTCTTCTGTAGGCATTACGGATAAGCAGTTTTACCAAGAACAGATCATGTGTAGGGGTCCTCACCCTTACATCAGGAAATCATGGTTCTTTGGTTATAGTTTTTCCCAAGACAAGGACCCAAAGTAGCTTTCTTTTTGGAGAATAGTATCAATTAGGTCTGCACACCTACTAGGCTGTAATCTAGCACAGTATAAAGTAAGTACACTGCATTGTACTGATGTGATGCGCTTGTATAACATAACTGTTTATCTTTTTCCCATTTGTATTATTGATTGCCTAATTCTAACCCAATCAAATTAGTCTGAGCATTAATGAAATATTATATTTGGAAGATGTCTAAGCCTAAAAACAAAGAAAAGCTGCTGGGACCAAATAAAGCCTTTCAGTACAAACACTTAATGGAAGAAACTTGCAATAATTTGATAAATCATCTGTTTCGATTTTACCTATGGCAATAGAACGAAATGGTGTAGCCACAGGAATTGACAATTGTAGTTAACTAATTAATAAAATAAAAGTTAAAATGTAATAAATTTATGTTCTTATACAAATGTGTAAATTAAATATAATGTTGACAACTCCCAATATTGTCCCAAGCACACAACTCTGTAGCAAACTGTTATACGTCAGAACAGAAATAAACAATTTATTTCCTTTCCAGCACTGACTTGTAGATCATAATAAATACTGTAGACAGTGGCACAGCAGGATTTCTAGAGGGTGAGAGTTTCAAATGCTTTTTTATGATGAATGAAAAGAGATTAAAAAGATATAAAACTCCACATTAATATTAATTTACTTTAAATAAATAAATCCATTTTGACCATCATACCAAATAAGTATAATACCTTGTAAATGTATACAACTCTACAAAATGAATGCTAATCTCCCCATCACATCCAATTATATAATAAAGTATACAATTATTGTTACAGTTACTCTCCAGGGTTTCACATCTCTCTCAGCAGCCTAGAAACTACAGATGAGCACAAGTAACTTATTTTTACTGCATTTTCCCTTTTACTAAAGTCACACCAGAGCGAAAATATAATTAGGAACTGTAAACTAGAGCCAAAAAATAAGTAAGAACGATAACAGTGGGCACTTTGTTGAAGCCGCAGACAAAGGGTTAGATTAAGGAAGCTTTCTTAGAATGAAATTTGGAAATGTTTCCCATAGCAAGCAGTCAGATTCTAGCTTTCAATAATCTAGTACATTCTAGAAAATGGAGCAAACACTAACTGTGAGGCTCCTAGAAGCGTTTTCCTCCTTATAAACCATAGAACTGTTGAGATTCAAGTGTAGGAGGTTCCGGGAATCAAGATCCCTCCCCCTAAGAGCACCTCTGGTAGACTACGATCCATGGCAGATTAAAGAGAAAGCCAATTAGTCTTATTTTATCACATTTCAAGTTCTCCTTCATAGATTATTTGTGGGTGGCAGATGCACAGAAATGGATTAGTGACATTGATGGACTGAAGTCAAACTGCTGAGCACATTCATTTTTAAAATTACTTCTTTACTTAAGCTGCACTTGTGCAGCTTATTTGATCGGTTATCTACCCGTCTTCTGCTCTGTGTAAGATCTTTGGTTATTGTCCTGGACATTGCAGCTTCATACTGATCATCCCTCTTCTGCAGCCATTTAAAAGGTGTGTATTATTCATGGCGCGTAGCACTACCTCTACAAACTGAGACCACCAAGATTTTAAAATGAACATCTATTTATTCATAACTATGGTTTTCAAGGCAACCTCCATAGCTAAACATGAGAACAACAAAAAGAAGGGAGGTAAAAACAAAATATAACATAACATATAACATAAATAAAACTACTGTTAAATGAGCAAATTATTGATTTGCAAATAACATAATAATGTCCAGAAACACAAGTTCTCCTAGTTGTATGAACGATATAGCACTCCCTTAGCAGCTTCCGAAAATAACAGCAACTTGTAGCAGCATAACTCATGGTAATGTTCACAACTGAAGGTGGTAATGCAGCTTTGAGGAGTTTTCTCATTCATAGAGTATTTTCTCTGCACACAAAAACACAAACTACATGAATGGCCGTATTCAAAGGAATGTGATCAACGCATTACTGCTGCACATTGTATAACCCCTTGTGTCTAATAATGGGGAGGGTCAAGAGTGACCCACGACCCCATTATCATCATCATGTATTTGTAAGGAGGCACAAAACATTGCATTATACTAGGATCACTGGGATGTCCATGTGTCCACTAAAGGGTCTGGATTTTAACGTAATACTGAATGGGCTGGTGTTGGAATACATTGCTGTATGATAGACAAACTAAAGAAATCGACAAATAAAATAAGTAAATAGTCACTTATCTGATCCAAAGCTAAGAAGAAACATATTTTTATATGGGCTTATGGGCTTATTTATGCATTGATACCTGCTCTGTGTGCTTGGTGTATATATTGTACTTCAATCACTTTTTACATTTCTTGGCACTTAGTGATGTGAATAAATTTGTAACATCACTGAGTAGCAAGAAATTCAATCAATGACTTTTGCTATGCCGTGTTAGAGTGCCCCCTGCAGACAGTACTGGTAATACAAGTAACTAGTATTACAGGAGGACATTATGCTATTGTTACGCGATGCAGCATGGTTACACATGAATGGTGAGATCAGTTAGAACCGTGATATGCCAGGTATCATGTTAATGCATGCTGCATCTGTGCTACAATAGGTACTAAGCCCATGAGACAAATTGACTTTGAATGGCATTTTATAAAATAGACTCCCCCACCCCACATAAGGTAATGGTGATCATATTTACTGTCAGTTTTTTAAAGGAGAACTCCAGTTTACTTAAAAACATAATTATCCTCCTGCCCCACCTAGATAAAAATAAGGGGTCCTTACCTCAGGACAATAGCGATTATCAAATGTTCAACCCAGCACAGGTCCATTTCATCTATTCTCTAAGTCGCAGCCTGTATAAGTATGAATAAGAGTGGGATTTGTCTTGTGTCGGCTGTGAAGATACTGTTGGTTGGTTGAGCTGTGAAATTCTTTAACTTGTACAACCAGTAGTCTCTTAGCAACATGCACAAGTCCTGTTTACTTCAATTTTCTCCAGATGCACTTTTATAAAAAAATATGGTATCATTTTTAAGGTGGTTTTAACTAGTGTCTGACCACATTATTGTATTCAATCGTCATCTCCTACTCACCTAAGTGTACTCTGATTATTAGCCAATAACATCATCGGAATGTTCACAGCATAGGTAATCAGAGATGAATGTTTACAGCAGCAGGAGATAAATATGCTGAGCTTGAGGTAGGCAGTGATCTGGCCCTTTGTTTGTGGCAGGGGCAGTGTCATGATGTAAGGCGAATAATACAAGGAAGCAGGAAGCCACTGACTGCGAATTAGATAGTGGGAAAGAAGCAGGGTCCATTGTAGCATTGCTAGGGATTAGAGACTCCTGCCAAACTGATGCCTGAAACTAGTGCTGTTATAATTGTTCATGTTATATACAATTGTTATAACCATAATCCATTTTTAATTTTAAAATAATATTCCTATTTTTTGCAATTCTTACCTTTCTTATTCTCTAGACTTTAGAAGATAACACTTATTAAAAAAAATATTTAAAATGCAAAAGTTAGACTATTATCATACTGTCAAAGTCAAATAATTGGATGAAAGAAACTATATTGATTAATATTGTTTTACCGTACGATTGCAATCAGTAGACCACATGTTATGAAGCACTTGAACGATAAACAACGTACACTTACACTTACACATTTACTTGTACATAGTTAATTTTATAATAGTTCCAACCCACAGTTGTTTTTGAACAAATGTTATTGAATTTATAGTGAAGTATGATAATGTTAGAAGCACTCTATTGAGATCTAAGGTTCAGGTTAAAGGAAACATATGTTTGGTGTCATTCTAATCCCCTATTAATCCTTAGTTATCCGGTTCAATCGCATAAAGGATCGTACGCTGCGTATGCAAGATATGGATTATAGGGAATAAATGATCAGAATGCTATTGTGTGTGTGTAATGTAAATAGACCAGTTTGAACTAGCTTTCGGCGGGAAGATTAGTATGCAGCTGTTGGAGAGCTGACCCCCACCCTTGGAGAGCTGACCCCCACCCTTGGATGGTGTCATTTGAACTGACCTATGAACTACACTATACTGGACTGCCCTGGAGCCTGAACCTATGGAAACGTGCCAAGTCATCTGTATTGTATTTACTGTAACACCAAATGTATATATATATTTCTCTCTGGAACCAGCATTCAGTCTCTTTGACCGCAGACTTCAGGATTGAATGACTGTATGCTGGATCCAGCAGGGCACGGCGTATGTATCGGCTATACTTATTTATTTAATTGTTATTCTTTTGCTTTTGCTAATAAATCGCTTTGTGAGTTGGAACCACAAAAATAGCAGCAGATAATGATTATTGGTAAACGATAAAAATAACTTTAATAATACTCATTGGCATTATGGGGAATATAGCGCTACATGTTTGTGCACAAGGTCAGATTAAGGGCCGCATGGTCCTAGAGCTGAAAATTATAAAGGGCGTATTGTGAGCAGCACTGTGCCACTGGATCTCCCTCCTCTTCCCTACATGATGCATTCACCACAAACTGGTTCGCACAGCATTTAAAGAAAGTGAAGAATAGCAAATACCTTCCAGCACTTCCTCAAGTTCCTTGCTGAGCAGGAAATTCCCCCCAAATCAGGACTATCCTTATGGAATCAGAACAGTTGAGAGGTAAAGTTATGTTATTTTACTAACCCTGAATTATGGAAATCAATATAGACAGAAGACTGCACATTGCATCCTCAGGGAAAAATAACATTCATGAATTGAATGTAAGACATATCAGGGAATGGGTCCCTGGGGAGGGGCCAGCCACCAAGAAACAGACCTGATCGTCGCTGGCCCCAATCCTTCCCTGGGCCTATTTGGGATGGGTGGCCTGGAGCTACAGCTGCATCAGGCTCATTGCTAATCCAGCCATGGTTTTGAGCTACCTGCGTGGCTCAGGAGTGTCCCTGGAAAATATTTAAAATTATTGACAACTATGTGTAAACAAATAATTTTCTTGTAACTTTTCAGACATGGGTGATGAACATCTTGTTTACTGTTGAAGCTTGCAATTACTGCCTACAAAATGAAGCTTGTTATTTAGAATTGGTCTGTTTAATATTCACATGATTGTGATATCTATATAAAACATACAAACATTATTATATTTCACCTTAATAATATTAATATATTTAAACTTACCCACAAATTAGATATTAATTAAAAAACTGACATTTATTAGAACTAATACAGTAGAGCATGTCTAATATGTATATGTCATTACTATGTTCGGTTGAACTCGAACCCACACTTTCATTCTGATTAGCACATAAATAAGCAAATAGACAAGTCTAATATACATGTAATAATAATGATGTGTGCTATAGTACACAAAATTGTGATTGGAAGAGGAATTTGCATTGATACAATTATAATACATAGACATTTTATTCTAAATTGTTTTAGAATGTTCTCAATGCCCTTACTTTATTGTTCAAATCAACTGCTAACAAGAAAGAAAGCAAACACATCTATATATAAATATAAATTTTTTTTATAAGTTCAATGGAATATGAATTGGATGTTAATACACTATAATTTAATTTACGTTTAACACAAAAGAAATGTAAACATTAAGGTGCACTCTTACTTAATACTGTGGATCACCACTCTACTGCAGTACAAACTCAATTGTTCCTCTTAATAAACAAGGATGCCAACTTTTCACTCTGTTGTATAATAATCCATTTACTAAAGCTGGGTACACACTGCAGGAAAAGGTGGCGATCAGCGATTCACTAACGACAGAAAAAAAAAAAAAAAAACCCGATCAGCATGCCGATATGTGTATACACACTATAGTGATTACCTTCAGCAGGGCCCTCTTAAGAACATCTTGGGCCCCCGGGCACAGCAGTGCACCGGGGCCCCTATATATACAAAAAAAATTAAATTATTATATATATGGGCCCTGCAGCCCAGGGGGGCCCGTCGGAGGCAGCAAAAAAAAAATAAACGCGAAAAAAAAAAAAGACAATACTTACCTTGCGGTCAGCTGGCGATCCGGCTCCCTCCCTGGTCTCCTCCTCCGTCGCGCTCCGCAATGGATGTCGGGCGGGCGTGATGATGTCACACCCAACATGCACTGCGAGCTCCGCACGGAGGAGACCATGGAGGGAGCCGGATCGCCAGCTGACCGCAAGGTAAGTATTGTCTTTTTTTTTCCGGGTTTATTTATTTTTTTGCTGCCTCCGACGGGCCCCCCTGGGCTGCAGGGCCCCCGGGCACCTGCCCATTGTGCCCAATGGGAAAGACGGCCCTGACCTTCAGATGTCTGCTGTTCATCTGTCATGACCATCGGCCTGTCACTTTCACTGCACTTTGGACACGCTCAGCCTGCACGGAGCTCTGCTGCTGCCTGGAAGTCTGGCCGGGCACACACACAGCTCAAAGGTCACCATCAGCACAAAGGTCACCCTCCACCTCCCCTACCTGCAGCCTCTGTGTTCTTAAAGTGAAAGCTAGAAGCACCAGCAGCGTCTGCAGGAGGATACAGAGGGAAGGTGACAGCGGAGCCCCGGACACTTTCAGTGACAGGTAAGTGCTGTTTCAAGCAATGTCTGTCCAATTCTGCATACACTCTGCAGAATTGGACCGACATTGTTCATATCTGAACGAGATTTTTTAAGCAGTACGACCAATCCGTTCAAAGGATGGTCTGTGCTTTGGAACGATGCTCGCTCATCGTTCCAGGGTACACACTACTGTGATATCGGACCAATCAGTCGTTTATCGTCTGATTGGCCCGATTATTGGCTGAAAACAGTGTAGTGTGTATCCAGCTTAAGTTACATTGTCTAGTTCTAGGGGATTTAGTTTAAGCCCTTCCTGAAGCTATTTGGGTAAGGTAATAATAATTATCTCAGGGCCTTTTGTGCAGAGAGACCCAGGATACACAAATACTAACCCCAGAGGTGTTATTAATGTTCCCTCCAATGACCTCCTCATCCGGAATAATGTAGCATTATGAGTTACCAATGAACTGGTGTAGGATCAGTACACATATTGTGGAGTTTTGACTAAGTTGTAAGCGATGATACCCAAGAAAATCCACAATTGAAAACCTTTATATTTCAAAGAAATTGACAAATAGGGAGTTAGGGAGTGGTGACTCATTTCTTTGTTCCTCTATCATATGAGCAGATAGGCCACTTACCACTACGCACAGATACCTCAGACTTAGCATTGCTGAAGTTCCCTCCTCAGGCATCACTATTGTCGCTTTCTGTGGTGCCAGCTATAAAAGCACAGTACTCCTTCCGGTCTCCAACTGACCACTGTAGTAGCTCATCAGATCTCAAGCTATTTGTGGAATGAGATTGTCCGAGCAATTCATAAGAGAGATCAAACAACAACTAATTTACAATGATTAAGGGACACACTGGGGCATAGTCAGGGCCAGTGCAAGGTTGCTCAGCATCCTAGACAAAGCTTCAGCCCACCGCCCCTACTCCCCCAATACTCCCTTCCCAGCCCATCACACACTTGACATTTGTGAAATAAAAATAGTAACTCCTACCTACCCCTGGATGCAGTTCAGATGCACTGATGTCAAGACGTACTGAGGTCTGATGCAGAATGCTGTCCAGGCTTCACTGCTGCTCAGGAGCTAATGCAGGATATATAGGGGGAGGCTCCAAATGTTACATATCAGAACAAAAAAACTTGACATCACTCACCTCTTACACACTGACATGTCCCCCCGCTGCCCACCAACTTTTCTCACACATGCCCATCTGCCCACTAGCTATATTCACGTATGCCACCCCTTGCCCATAAATCTTTTTACATCTACAGAATACATTAACCAGTGGCGGATCCAGGGGGGGGGGGCTTGCTGCCGGCGGCTGCACACTGTGCAGGTCCGTTCAGCAGTGACAGTGTGCTGCCCGGCTGCTCTGATTGTGTTTTAAACACAATCAGAGCAGCGGGGCAGCACACTGTCACTGCCGAGCGGACCTGCACATACTGTGCAGCCGCCGGCAGCCTTAGAAATTAGAAAGGGGCGGGGCCTAAATCGCCCCCCCTAAAATCGCCCGGGGTATAGCAAAAGTCTGGATCCGCCCCTGACATTAACACATGCAAATAAATAGAGAAAGGTAATCTAAATGACATAGATAATCTAGATCTTTCTCTAACTATTTGCATGTGTTAATGTATTATGTAGAAGTATGCTCAAAGCCATTTGGCTACAGTAAGTGGAGGAGAGAGCAGGAAGGTTGCAGTGAGTGATCTGAAGATTCCTCTACCACAATGCTCTCCCCATAGGGTAGAACAGCTAACGTCATCAGGATCGAGCTCCGAAAAATTAGGTTTTTTGGAGCTTGTTAAATTGTCCCAGGCTGCCATACCCATTGAAAATTATGAGGACTACGGTTTAAATAGAACATAGCCTAATACTGGAGATATCTATGATATCTCTTGTGTTAGGCATTTGTTGGGTAGCTAAGTTACTTAAAAATGCCTAAACCTTGTGTAAAAGTTCATTTTCGCATGATTTATTGCTTAATAAATAAGGTCCCATAGGCTGTAACGCATGGAGATTTCTGAGTGTACCACCCTCCCCCCTCCTATTTTATCCAGCCACATCTCCCCAAAATTTTCAGCCCCACCCCCTCATTTTCTGTCACTTTCTCTCTCCCTCCTCAATTTCTGTAGCTTTCTCTCCCCCCCTCCCTCATTTTCTGTAGCAGCCTCTCTTCAACCGCCCGTTTTCTGTAGCTTTCTCACCCCTCCCTCATTTTCTGTAGCCTCCTCTCTTCTGGCCCCCGTTTCCTGTAGCTTTCTCTCTCCCCTCATTTTTTGTAGCACTCTCTCTCTCTCCTCCCTCATTTTCTGTAGCCTCCTCCACTCCATTTTCTGTAGCCTTCTTTCTCTGCACCCCCCCCTTTTCATTTTCTGAAGCCTGCTCTCTCTGCCCCCCTTCATTTCTGTAGCCTTCTCTCTCTGCCCCTCCTCGTTTTCTGTAGCCTTCGCTCTTTACCCCTTTCACTTTTTTTAGCCTCCTCTTTCTGCCCACTCGTCATTTTCTCTAGCCTTCTTTCTCTGCCGCCCCCCCTTGTTTTCCGTAGCCTACTCCTTTCCATTTTCTGTAGCCTTCTCTCTCTGCCCCCCCCCCTCGTTTTCTGTAGCCTATTCCATTCTGTTTTCTGTAGCCGTCTCTCTCTGCCCTCCCCCCTTCATTTTCTGTTGCAGTCTTTCTCTGCCCCCCCCCCCCCCCAATTTTCTGTAGCCTTCTCTCTCTGTCAACCCCTTGTTTTCTGTAGCCTACTCCATTTTGTTTTCTGTAACCTTCTCTCTTTTCCCCCCCCCTCGTTTTCTGTAGTCTATTCCATTCTGTTTTCTGTAGCCCTCTTTCTCTGCCCCCCCCCCCCCAGTTTTCTGCAGCCTACTCCATTCTGTTTTCTGTAGCCTTCCCTCTCTGCCATCCCCCTTCATTTTCTGTGGCCATCTTTCTCTGCCCCCCCCCCCCCCATTTTCTGTAGCCTTCTCTCTCTGCCCCCCCTCGTTTTCTGTAGTCTATTCCATTCTGTTTTCTGTAGCCCTCTTTCTCTGCCCACCCAGTTTTCTGCAGCCTACTCCATTCTGATTTCTGTAGCCTTCCCTCTCTGCCATCCCCCTTCATTTTCTGAATCCATCTTTCTCTGCCCCCCCCCCCCCATTTTCTGTAGCCTTCTCTCTCTGCCCCCCTTGTTTTCTGTAGCCTACTCCATTCTGTTTTCTGTATCCTTCTTTCTCTGTATCTCTCCTTGTTTTCTGTGGCCTGTACTTTCCTTCTCTTCTTCTTTTCTCAATCCTCTACTTACTGCTTCTTTTTTCTTCTTTCACTTCACTTGGCTCCGCTCACTGATGTCACAACACTGTCAGTAAGAGGAGCTGGGAGCCAGCCAGGGACACACACTGACATGATCTGTATACTTGATAAGTAGCGGGCGGGCATTCGCACCGCCCGCATTAAGTTAACTAATAATGTCTCAGAGGAGGAGGGCAGATGGCAGAGGAGGAGGGCAGATGGCAGAGGAGAAGGGCAGATGGCAGAGGAGGGTGACAGCGTGAGAGAGGGCAGAGGAGGGTGACAGCGTGAGAGAGGGCAGAGGAGGGTGACAGCGTGAGAGAGGACAGAGGAGGGGGACAGCGTGACAGAGGGCAGAGGAGGGGACAGAGGGCAGAGGGGCAACATGAGAGAGGGCAGTGTGCCTGGATGCAGAGGGGGCAGTGTGCCTGGATGCAGAGGGGGCAGTGTGCCTGGTTGCAGAGGGGGCAGTGTGCCTGGATGCAGAGGGGGCAGTGTGCCTGGTTGCAGAGGGGGCAGTGTGCCTGGATGCAGAGGGGGCAGTGTGCCTGGATGCAGAGGGGGCAGTGTGCCTGGTTGCGGAGGGGGCAGTGTGCCTGGATGCAGAGGGGGCAGAGTGTCTGAATGCAGAGGGGCATTTTTGCATACAACTAAATAAGAATTTCTGTCGTGACCTAAATACTTATTACAATTTTTTGACCCAACTACTTCTAAAACAGGACTGCTCAGTAATTATTTTGGAGGGGTGCCTTGAAAAAATTTGAAAACTCTAAGGGTGCCGCGAACTGCAAAAGTTTGGGAACCACTGCCTTAAGAGTTTACAATGAAGAATACAATACTAATACAAAACATAGTTTATTAATTCTGCGGACGTTAGAACAATATAAATACAACCGGGAATTCAAACTTTCTAACTCTATAGTCATGGGATCTTGGGATAACTTAATTCTATGTAGACTGTCTTTATGTCGTTATTGATATGCAGTCCACATTGTGTCAGTGAGCCTAATGACTGATGGCTCAGAGTATACATATGTATTAAACCCCTTTTCAGGGACATGTTGAAAGGTGACTTCACTGTTATTGTTTGAATTGCCTGAAGACAAATGTTTGTGTTAAGATTCTGCCTAATGTTTTATCCATGAGAAACTAATTTCTCTTGTGATCAAAGCATAAAACTACGCACACTGATGTGTGATGGCGGCTTTTTGGGACATGAGTCAATTTTATTTAATTGGAAGCAAAGTTTTAAAGTGTCAAATAAAAAGTGTTTTGCAGACCAACTTCATTCTTTTGGGGACTGAGAGATTAAAAAAACATCAAGTAAACATCAAGAGATGAATTACAATTAATATAGGCAATTGTATACTCTAAGCAGAGCCGTAACTTAGAAATCTAGCGCCTGGGGCGAGAAAGAGAAATGCCGGCCCCCTAACCCTCAATTTTAACCAAACTAACCTAAAATATTCCTAAATTCCGCTCCTCTTAAGCGTTGCACCCTGGGCGGTCGCCCCTGTCACACAGCCCTAGTTACGGCCCTGACTTAATAAGAAAGCAAAAGGCCAGAGATTTTATAATTACAGGCTATTTCTTTTTTCAAGTAATTATTGTAGTTGACCTAAAAATGTATTGTTAACAGGTAAGACAATTATAGTTCCTTTTTAGCCAAAGATATAATAAACAAATATTTGGACTAGCAAGGAGATACACATAAAAACACACCCAGCGCAGAAAGAATGGTTTGAGTGAGATTCTGATATAACATTTGTTTGTTTACTTGGTTTTCCCACTGTCAGAAAAATACCCAGTACTGACAACCACTAACAAATACCAAGATGACTCAAATTTCCTGTGAAAAACAGAAACAAAATCTTCTATAGCTATACCTTTATCAAGGGTTGACCTAGTTAAAAAGACAGAAGGGGTTTTATATTGTTTTCCCTGCTATTTCTTCTTTTTATTTAATCAGGTGAGACTTGAGGAGTTACCAGACACTCCATTAGAGTTCACCTATTTCAGCACTAATAGATTCAATTCAAATTGGATCTAATAGTAATTAGTACACCAGTTACTATTTTTGTTTTCATTGATCTACTAGTAATATTTTGAATGGGAGATCTGATTATGGTGTCTCATGCCTTTTGAACTCTGCATGGAAATGATGATGACATCATTGTGAATTCCTCTTATAAACGGGGGGTGCATAGTTCCAGGTTCCACCTTCGGATCTACTGTTCCATTGTTTTCAAAGCATGTCATTCCACTTCAAAAAGTTCATTAAGCTGTAGGGAAGTGCATTGGGTACATACCCTCTAGGTGTTAATAAAAGTATTTACACCAGAATTATGCTTTTTCTTTCCGATTCATGTTAATTAGAATAGGCCATTGAAATGGATGGGTCATGACATGAATGGCGCACATAAATAGAAATTGAATTAGTCTCTATAGATGTGTGATCAAAGCAGCAAATCTCTGGTACTCCCTTTACTGCAAGTCAATCATACCATGGCAAAAGTGAGAACTGGCTGAGCAGGTATTGGTCAATTCATTCTTCTGTCTGTAGAATGGCTTGTTGTTGTTAGGAGCCACGGTGGCCGCGGGCACTGTCGAGACTTACTCTACCATGTCTCTGGCGTCCCGGCCGTCTCCATGAGGATCGGGACGTCACTTCCAGACGCGGAAATGACAGTATTCGCACCCCGGCAACACAGGGCACCCGGGTGAGCGTCTCCAGCCTGCGAGCTAATTAATCATCTCATTAATCAATTAAACAGTACCTGGGGATGTTTTCAGGGCTAAGCCCTGATTGGCTAGTTACAATATTTAAGGCAGGGAGGGCTTAGCTATCCTGCCTGTTATAGCGTGGATTTTGTCTGTTGCTGACCTGCTCCTGTCCTGTTCCTGCTTTGTCCCAGTTTTACTGTGGATACTCTGCCCGTTTATTAGTGGACCTCCCATTGTGACCTTATTGCCTTGTTCTTGGATTCTGCTGTCATGCTGGTGACCCGGACCCTTTGGCGTGTTATTAGACCATTCTTCTTGCTTGTGACTCCTGACCTCGGCTTACGTCTAACCGGTGTTGTTAACAAACTTGCACTACGTTAGAAGTTAAGTTCTGGGGGCATCCCAGTACCTGTGAACACATAAAGGTATACAGGAAAGGTGGCTGTTATAGGTGTAGACCTCTGTCATCTGTTCTGCAAGTTCGTTATCAGACCGGCAGCCTAACAGTTGTAAGTAGTTTATGTTGTACTTCATGTCTCTTTTATTTCTTTTGGATTACAAATAGAAGATTTTCTAGTGGATTACAACTAGAAGATTCCATTGGATTGCAAATAAAAATGTTTTCATTAATAAAGTGTCGAAGTCAGCAAATTGGATAAAGTCATTTCAAATAAAGTCTAGCAAACTTGGTTGATCTTGCTTGAAAAGATGCGTACGGTACGCTACGGCGTACAAGGGCACGCTACGGCGTGAAAGGGCGTACGCATCCACTACACATGGCAGCAACAGTAATTGGTCTTTTACCATACATTCGCACAAACACGCATACTTATAAAATAGTACACATTAATGGTAGTTGCAACACATAGTCAGTTATGTCGAAATATAGTAGTATTTATATGTTATATCAGAGTTACATGTATATTAATGAAATACACCGAACAGGTTGAAGGAATCACATCATGAGTGGTATCATAATGAACCTCGTTACATATCCTACTGTTTGGTTCACTCTGCAAGGGAATCGCAGAGTGCATACACAAGTTATGAATGATAGGGAATTATGAACTACTTAAGACTAAGGAATCTTGGCGGGAAGAGCAGAGCATACCCCCTGCTGAGATGACCCCCTCCTTTGAATTCCTTTGTATGAACTGGCCAATGATGACGACCCCTTGGACCTTCCTGAGACCTGGACCAATAGATGCAAGCTATTCTATCTTCATTGTATTACTGTATTTGATTGTGTATATAAGCAGCAGCTTGTGATCCAGTGTGCAGACATCTTGTCCCCAGACTTCAGGATTGAATGACTGCACTGGATCCAGAGCGCCTGCGATAAGTAACGGCTGTATTTACTATTACTTCGCTTGAGCATATATATATTCTATTATTTGCGAATAAATCTCTGTGCTTTGGAAACACGACTCGAGGTTCGACAATCGTTATTGGTTAGCGACAATACGCACATAACAATTTTGGGGGCTCGTGAGCTTTGGAGGTTTCGTTGCCGACGATACGCAAGACCAACGGATTTCGGTTCCGCAACAAAGGGTGGAGACGCGTCATAAACGGGTAAGAACGCATGGTGTTCAAAACCTGAATGTCCGTTTTGCATTATCTAGGGCACGCCAACTAGAACCTAGGGACAAAAGAGAAAACTGTTTCTTTTTTCTGTCATTGTGCGTTTTAACTGTATTGCATTGCTTAGCATATGTGTATTTCCTGCTGTGCGTACGCGAACTTCCGGTAGATTTGCCACGTGGTTAAACAATCATTTTGATAGTTATTGTACATGTATAGTATAATTACTTGTGAAAGCCTCTGAGATATTATTACTGTTGTTGGGAACTTTTGATTTTCTGCGCAGAAAAGGTGTATAGTGTGTGATGTTGTAACGTAGATACACTGTTCATTATTCATTGTGCTCAGTTGCTGTCTGACGAGGCGGATTGCCCAACTGAAGGACGGTATACAGGGCAGGTATACCGAATGCGAAAACCGGGTTTTCGCAAAGCGCTACCAATAGATCGCAAGGTTTGCTAATAATTAGTATCGGTAGGCAGTGCGATCTAACCGCATCTTGAGTGCGAATTGGTGAAGCAGCTAGGAGGAATTATATTGGAAAGGCTGGTTGATTGTATTGACTTTGTTCTCCCAGTTCTAATAAACTCAGCAGATTTTGTGGTTGAGCCAGGGTATCGAGGAGCTGATAGCCCTTGGGGCCCACAGTGATATTTCTGTATTAGGGATCCTTGCCAGGGGCGAGAAGAGCGAGTGAACGCGGCTAAAGGAAATACGTTCACCGGGCATTAGAGATCTCTAGGTGTGATTGTAGCAAAAGAGTTGGTATATTGTTCAACATGGGTGCTAAGCATACGCTAGAGATGGTCAGTGTACTGCCTAAGGAAGGCCCTATTGGTTCAGCGAGGTTTCTCATGTGTAAGAAATATGGTGCATACGCAACTGTGTATTGTGACACGTGGGTCAAGATGACCAAAACTTGTGATAGGCCTTTCCCAACAATAGGAAGTTTTAACGCAGAGGTACTAAATACTGTAAAAGATAAAGTATGGTTGATTACCTCAACGAAAGTGAGGAATAAACATAATGATTGTTTAAAATTGTGGCAAATGGAAGGTAACACGTGGCAGAGCAGCGAATGCAAACCGGAGGTAGGCGTGACGAAAAGCGCGCGCAAGGCGGATGTAACCGTTGCGAAGCGTGGCGAACTCAGCGCAAGCGCGCCCCCGCCACCTTATGTGGCGGGAGGGGTAAGTACAGCCGTTGTTAAAACTGAAACTAGAAAAATTGCTAAGTTGTACCCTGTTTTAAGCCAGTTTCAATCAAGTGTATCTGAAAATGAAGATGAACCCACTGTGATTTCGGCCATTGCCCATGCTGTTAGTGTACTAGAGGCTCAGCGCAAGTATGAGAAAATGGCTGAGATAGGTGAGAGTAGCATGATCACTAGGAGTGAAAGCGTTCTAAATCTAGAACCAGCAAATCCTGTAGTGTCCCCTGAAGTCAGTGTACCAGAGGGTGCATTCCCAGTCCGCACAATGTCAGTTCCCAATGGGAAACCGGATAAGGATGGTGTAGTTCCTTTAAGAAATGTTACAATGCATTGTCCCTGGACTAGATCAGAATTACGCTCCATTATGACAATTCCCAGATCCTAGAAAAGAGTTGGCTAAGAGTCAGAAATTTGTTAAAGACTTAGGAAACGCCCACGAACCAACCAATAAGGATTGGCGGGTAGTGTTGAGGGCGTGTCTTCCTCCCAATACTAACATACAAAAATTCATTGAAGATTGTTTGTTGGAGGAAGATGACACCTTGACTGATGAGATTAACCAAAAGAATATAGAACAGATTGTCAAACACTTAGCCATCTGTTTTCCAGTAGTAGTAAATTGGAGTAAGATTTTCACCATTAAACAAAAGGATAGTGAAACAGCAGCAGATTACTTCACTAGAGCTATAGCAGCGATAACACAGTTTACTGGGATATCCAACATAAGTGAGGACCCACATCACAGAGAGGTAGCTGTAAGGGTACTGATGGATGGCCTTAGAGAAAATTTAAAGACAAGAGTACAAACCACATTACCTAATTGGAGAGGCGTCACAGTAGACTCTCTTAGGGAGTCTGCTGTGGAGCATGACAAAAACCTTTTTAGAGAAAGGGAGGAGAAAAGTGATAGGTTAATGACGGTAAGTATACAGGCTCTAGAAAGGGTGCATACACGACCACCAGCATACAACCCATATAACAAGAAACCTAAAGTGATCAGGTGTTTCAACTGTAACGAGGAAGGACATTACGCTAGAGATTGTAAAAAGGAAAGACTCAATACACAGAAAGGTGGGTCACATAGATATCCTCCAAGGAGGGATTCACATAGACTAGAAGACTCACATCTACCCGCGCATATTACGGCAGCAAATGCTGCGCGGGAAATCAATAGTCAGCGCTAGGGGTCAGGTCATACCTGTAGTCTACAGCCAGTGAGGTTAACTGAGAGTCAGAGTGAAGAACCAACAATGATAGTTGACATAGCTAGTAGGAAACAAACATTTCTTGTAGATACAGGGGCGGCCCGATCTGTGATAACCTCTCCTTTCAATCTACAGGTGACCAGTAAAACTATTCCAGCTATGGGGGTAACGGGAAAAGTGTTACATTATCCTCTAACTAAACCCGCTGAAGTTACTATCGGCCTTTTGCATACTAAGCATTCGTTTCTCTTAGCTGCAGCGGCTCCTACTAACTTGCTAGGGAGAGACTTGTTATGTAAAATGGGATGTGTCATATACTGTACTTCAGATGGTGTGTTCCTAGATATACCCGAGAAGGTTGCACATGAGGTACAGGACATATTGGACACCCCTCAAAGGTTAATGTTACACTCTCCTGTTATAGAACAAAGTCCATCTCAAGTAAAGGGGATGTTGCTGGAAATACCAGGTTCACTATGGACCAGAGATGGACAGGACACTGGACTGATGGCAAACGTAGCACCTGTCATGGTCAATCTAAAAAGTGGTAGGATAGGTCCAAAAAGCCCACAGTATCCATTTAAACCGGAGGTGGAACTAGGGGTATATCCTGTTATTGAGAGGCTGATACAACAAGGGATTTTAATTCATACAGCCAGTACAGCAAATAGTCCCATTTTCCCTGTGAAGAAGAGTGGGGGGAGGGGCTATAGATTAGTCCAGGACTTAAGGGGAATTAACAAAGTTGTTGAGAGCCAATTCCCCGTAGTGCCGAATCCAGCTGTCATCCTCATGCAGATTCCATCGTCTGCCAGTCATTTTACTGTCATTGATCTATGTTCTGCTTTCTTTTCAGTCCCTCTTCACCCTGACTGCCAATACCTTTTTGCATTCTCCTACAGGGGAGTGCAATACACATGGACCAGACTACCCCAGGGGTTCATTGACAGCCCCAGTATTTTCTCCCAAGCCTTAAATGACTGTTTGCAATCCTTTCAACCCCACAATGGGTCTGTTCTAATTCAATATGTGGATGATTTGTTGTTGTGCTCTGATTCTTTTATGTCATGTTTACATGATACTAAATTGTTGTTGCTTCATCTTTCACAAACAGGGCACAAGGTGGCAAAGAATAAATTACAGCCATGTCAGACTAAGGTCAAATACTTAGGACACTGCCTCACTAAGGGGCTAAGACACCTGACAACCGACAGAATTGAGGCCATACAACACATGACTCTGCCGCAGAGCCAGAAGCAGATTCGTACTTTCTTGGGGATGTGTGGATACTGTAGATCCTGGATCCCAGGTTTTTCTATTCTGGCATTACCATTGCAGGAGCTAGTCTCTTCCTCGAAACCAGAACGTGTTGTGCACACAGAAGAGTCAGAGCAAGCGTTCTTTAATCTTAAAGATAGTCTGACTAGAGCACCTGCATTGGGAATACCTGATTATGAAAAGCCTTTTTAAGTATTTTGTACAGAAGCTGATGGTTGTGCAGCAGGTGTCCTCGCACAGAAACATGGTGATGCTAGCAGACCGGTAGCGTACTACAGTGCACAATTAGACAATGTGGCAAGATCACGCCCAACATGTCTCAGAAGTGTAGCAGCAACGGCCCTTCTAGTAAGTAAGAGCGAGGATGTAGTATTAGGACATAATTCAACTATCTATACACCCCATGCTGTATCAGCTCTGTTAAATTCAGCCCAAACCAGACATGTTTCTTCAGCTAGATTCACAAAGTGGGAACTAGCCCTGATGGCACCCTCAAACATCACCATCAAACGATGTAGCACCTTAAATCCAGCTACATACCTTCTGTATGTGTCTCTAGAGAAACAAAGGGTGGGAGGTGAGGAGACCCTGGTTGATGATGAGTTAGGCAAGAATACTGACACGCATTACTGTATGGAACACCTGAATCAGACCTTTACTGCAAGGCCCGATTTTACGTTTTATACAGACGGAAGTTGCCATAGACAGACAGAGACAGGAGAGCTATCTACTGGTTACGCTGTTGTAGACGATCAGGATGTGGTAGAAGCTGAACCCCTTGGTCCACCTTACTCAGCCCAGGTGATGGAACTGGTAGCACTAAGGAGAGCGTGTGAATTGGCAGAGGGTAAATCAGCCAATATATATACTGACTCTAGGTACGCCTTCGGGGTAGTGCACGATTTTGGGGCCCTTTGGCGTCTTAGAAACTTTACGACAGCAGCAGGTACACCAGTAGCACACTCACATCACATAAAAGGACTCCTGACAGCGATACAGTTACCCAGTACAGTAGCCGTCATAAAGTGCAAAGCCCATACCTTTGAAGAAGTCCCAGTGTCATTGGGCAACAACAGGGCAGACGAAGCTGCTAAATGGGCAGCAGGGCAACCTATGACTGTATCGACCGAGACTATGATGGTTTTTCAGACATTAGACATGCAGAAATTAATTGAAATGCAAGATTTGTGTTCCCTGCAGGAAAGGGCGGTCTGGAAGGCGAAGGGATGTGGTCAAGAGTCCTCAGGACTCTGGAGGGATGGACAAGGTAAGCCTGTAGCTCCCCGAACATACTATCCAAGCCTGGCTGAAGCAGCACATGGCCTGACTCACCTGGGTAAAGAAGGTATGTGCAAACTGGTGAGAGCGTACTGGTGTGCTCCTGGGTTTTCCTCTCAGGCTGGTAAGAAAGCAATGTCATGTCTTACTTGTTTGAGGAAAAATGTTGGGAAAACTATTCCAACTGAGCCATCCCACATCCCTCCTACAGACGGACCTTTTCAGGTAATACAAATTGACTATATCCAATTACCACCGTGCAGGAATCTAAAGTATGTGTTAGTGTGTATTGATGTGTTTTCCGGTTGGGTAGAAGCATATCCAGCAGCCACTAATACTGCTGTGTTCACTGCAAAGAAAATTGTACAAGACTTTGTGTGTAGGTTCGGTATCCCTAGAATCATTGAAAGTGATAGGGGAACCCATTTTACTGGTGATATCTTCCAAAATATGTGTAAACTCATGGGAATCAGTAGCAGACTTCACACCCCTTACCGACCACAAGCCAGTGGTAAGGTGGAGAGAGTAAACGGTACTATAAAGAACAAGCTGGGTAAGATAATGGCTGAAAATGGGTTGGCATGGCCTGAGGCTTTGCCGTTGGTCCTTCATTGCATTCGAACCACTCCTAGACCTCCTCTTAATCTGTCCCCCTTTGAGATACTGTTCGGACGGCAACCTCATTTGATCGTGAGTCCACAAGACGACTTAAAGTGTAATAATGAAGTGACTATACAATATCTTATAAGAATGAGTAGACAGCTAAAACAACAACAACAAAAACTAAAAATGGTGTCACCTGGTATGCCAGAGACGAACTGTCATGATGTTGAACCTGGAGACTATGTTATGATCTGCAATTTCTTACGTTCAGGTTGTTTAACAGACCGTTGGGAAGGCATGTACCAAGTGCTGCTGACGAGTACTACATCACTGAAGGTTGCAGAGAGAGACACTTGGGTCCATTCCACCCACTGCAGGAGAGTCCATAATCCGGAGAAAGTGCAAGACAAAACTCAGACCGACGACATAGAGCTGTCACTTGTGAGCCTGTTCCGGGAGACCTAAAGCCTGCAGTTGAGACACCTGAACCAGAGACGTTGCCTCAGAACTATCTTTCCAGCGATGGAGTGGCGGTTTTTGTTTTTCTTTTGTTCCAGGATTTTCCTTGTTTTTACCTTTTCTAGGACATTCTATTTTTGTGAAGGAGGATGGAGGACGGAGGAGAGTTCTGGGAGTGATACGGATGAAATGGAGGCCGAAGAAAAGTTAATAGGATACTCTGAGCAGCCCATTATCAAACTTGGTCCGGGGGTTATGAAAAGGTCGGCTAGCTCAGGAACTCGGAGGCAGTGTGAGGGGCTATTGTCTGATGAGTACTTTATCTGCAAGTTCTGCGACTCCCTAGTTGAAGAGAGATGCATCCAACGATGCCAGTCCCCCAGTACTCTGAATATAGGCGGGCATCCTTTGGAGGATTATCACTCCCTGGTGGGTAAGGTGCTAAACCAAACCGAGTGTTGGGTGTGCTCTCACGTGCCTCAAGGGCAGCATAATATAGGACTAGTGCCATTCCCTCTAAACATATCTGAAGTACTCGAATTGAGGGGTGGGAGGCCCATAGAAGGGAGGTACAATAACACTAGGTCCCCTAGTCTGACGCTTCGACAATACTCCATAGGCAGATCTTTGCTGTGCCTAAACATATCTCATGCAAAGCGCCTGGAGAATTGGGAGGCTGACCTATCAGATCAGACAATGGCTCGCCACACTCATTTTAGAGGGAGACTCACAAGGTCACTACTAGGCAGGAATGTTGATGGAAGTCACAAATTAGGGCGTATAACCAAACATAAGAAGGTATCCATTGGAAAAGTCTCTACAGATAAATGTAAAAATGTTATTAATGCCGACACGTGTCTAGAGCAAATGGAGACACTAGGCATGGGTAGTTTTATCAAAACTCTGTGTGATATAATTCATGGGCATACTGTTCCTTATGTTCTCCCTAAGGATGTGTATTTTGTTTGTGGAAGAAAAGCTTATTCCTGGGTGACTCCGAGTTCCAAGGGCTTGTGTTTTTTAGCTAAACTGGTTCCTGAAATCATGACTGTTACTCATGAAGAAATGGTTGGTATTCACAAGACTACATCACCACTATACATACACACACAGTATGAACACTGTGGCAAGAGAAATATGATTCCTGGTGAGGAACCCATAGCTACAAAATTGATTAGTGAAACTGCTGGTTTCCAAGTTATGGTTGCTCTAGAACTCACCAGGACCGCTCGGGGAACGTTAAACTTTAAATATATCCAAGACCTAGCTAAATTAATAGATAATATCACTGAGATGTATGATGACACTTTCAGGTATTTTGGAAGGGAGCTACAAGCGTACAAGAAGGAGTTGGTGCAACATAGACTGGTACTAAATTATCTCACCTCTATTACTGGTGGGTACTGTGTGACACTGGCCACCCAGTTCGGTGTCAAATGTTGCACGTACATTACTAATAATACGGATGACCCTAAAGAGGTTATAGACCGGAAGATGGATGAAATTTTGCAGCTGAAATGGGAATTTCGAAAGAGCCATAATTCTTCGTTATATGAGGTCGGGGAAAAGGTGGCGGGTTGGTTCTCGTGGTTGAACCCTGCAAAATGGTTCTCCGGTCTGGGGGAGTGGGTACAGGAAATGATTGCGAGTGTAGGTAAGCTCCTTCTCCTTATACTGGGTGTCATCTTAGCAATTGGTTTAGTTGTCAAATGTGTTCCTACTATGAAGTGTGGAAAATGGTCTCATAGGAGTAACACTGAGAAAGAGACCGAAAGGGTGGTACCAGATACCGAGATCATGGTCTGTGAAGAAGTATTGTATAATCCTGAACTTGAAACGGTGATTGGGTGATAGTTTATTACACTATCAAAGGGTGGAACTGTCGAAGTCAGCAAATTGGATAAAGTCATTTCAATTAGAGTCTAGCAAACTTGGTTGTCCTTGTCTGAAAAGATGCGTACGGTACGCTACGGCGTACAAGGGCACGCTACGGCGTGAAAGGGCGTACGCATCCACTACACGTGGCAGCAACAGTAATTGGTCTTTTACCATACATTCGCACAAACACGCATACTTATAAAATAGTACACATTAATGGTAGTTGCAACACATAGTCAGTTATGTCGAAATATAGTAGTATTTATATGTTATATCAGAGTTACATGTACATTAATGAAATACACGGAACAGGTTGAAGGAATCACATCATGACTGGTATCATAATGAACCTCGTTACATATCCTACTGTTTGGTTCACTCTGCAAGGGAATCGCAGAGTGCATACACAAGTTATGAATGATAGGGAATTATGAACTACTTAAGACTAAGGAATCTTGACGGGAAGAGCAGAGCATACCCTCTGCAGAGATGACCCCCTCCTTTGGATTCCTTTGTATGAACTGGCCAATGATGACGACCCCTTGGACCTGAGACCTGGACCAATAGATGCAAGCTATTCCATCTTCATTGTATTACTGTATTTGATTGTGTATATAAGCAGCAGCTTGTGATCCAGTGTGCAGACATCTTGTCCCCAGACTTCAGGATTGTAATCAGAGCAGCCGGGCAGCAAACTGTCCCTGCCTGTCACGGCTGGACGGACCTGCACATACTGTGCAGCCGTCGGCAGCCTAAACTGTTGGAAAGGGGCGTGGCCTAAATCGCCCCTCCCTAAATCGCCCCGGGTACAGTAGTTTTCTAGATCCGCCCCTGGAAAGATCAGCCACCATTACTCATCATCTCAGAGTTATATGCACTCCTCAACGACATAGAAAGACAGAGGGCAGCCATTGAGCAGTTAAACTGCAAAATAATAAATACTGATGACTAGAGAACAGAGGAAAAGTCAAAAAAGTAAAGTTCAGAGATTGAAAATAAGAACATTTTTCCAACTGTGTGTCACATTTATTTTGCCTTTCTAGCCTTCTGCTTCATGTAACACGTTTATTGCACTACAGGTTCTTTAGTTTCTTGGGATTTCTGTTTCTCAAAATTGTTTATAAAAATAATGACCTGACAACTTGTCTTCTCACTCCACAACTTTACTGAAATATTTTCCTACTTCACTGACTTTAACTTACAACTTTAAGGACATTTAACAGCTTCACTGTGGTTTCCTCTTGTTGCTGTAAAATAGGATTTAACAAATGTTGAACCTGAAGATCATGTTCAGCACTGAAGTAACTATTAAATTATGTAGATGGTGTTTTTTTTTTATAATAAAACATATGATTACCATTATATTGGCTTTTACTGTTATGTAACAGAATTGTGTTATATTTAACATATTAGCTGATTTGAAAGCCCAATTTTGGACTGCAAAAATGCATTTTGTTATACTGTACATGCGAGTAAAACAAAGCATAATTTTAAATTACACTTAACTTGCATTTGTGTTCTACTATGCTTTGAAAGGTGCTTGTTATGTATAGTAAAGGCATGCACATGGGGAAGTGGCACATTTAGAATAAGACTCGGCTCCCTTCAGCCTGGTATAACAATACGTGATGATGATGACCAGCATGTATCTTTAGTGTTGTAAAAAAAAACAGATTGGAAAATCATTAAATCAGTTTGTGGTCTTACAAGTCCCAGCAAACACTAGCAGTCATTAATCCCTTTGGTGTGCTAGTGTTTGTACAACTACATTCCATCGACCAACTTCAACCCAGGTGGAACTATTTAAAGAGGAGGCAGAGAGAGCATCTCTGCGGAAGAGGATTAGAAGGCGTAATTTTTAGCACTTAATTTTCATGAGGATAGTTCTTTTTAGAATATCAAAAATGTCCAAATCCTGCAGGACTCTGGAATGTTTAGTGAATTCCTTTCCCCCACACCAAAAAGGAAAAATAAAGCTTTGTGTTTGTTACTGATAAATTCAAGATTAAAAATGAAAGCAAATAAAATATAAAAAAAATATTACAATCTTTGAATTAGTTATTGTGACTAATTAAATATGGCCACAGCCTTATAAAGTTTGCTCAAGGTTTTTTGTCAGCTATGTAACAATTAATATATGCAACATATGAAAACTTTAGTAAAACTGTACATTATTTATTGATTTAGTTTGGTTATAAAATCTTGAATTTAATTAAATTTCTTTTAAAAAAAGGTAAACTATTTTGCTTGTCTATTTCACAGAGCAGTAGGACAGACAGGCGGCCCAGGCACTGGAGGAGTAGGTGCTAAGGGAGGAGGGGCAAACGGAGGAGATGCCAGATGAGAAGTTGCCAAATAATGAGCCAGAGGAGGCGGCAATAGCCATTGTTGTGGCTGGATTATTTATATTGCATTTGGATGAAAGTAAACAAATGTAGTGTAATGCCCACAGGGTTACCTTGGTGATGCTGTCTATCGGTGATGGCTGGCGAAGTCAACGGGAGGACACGTAGGAGCGAGGCAGGGGCCTCACTGGAAAACACAAGATAATGGGGGGCATGGACAGGGGCACTTTATTAATGCCACTGATAAGGACATCCTATGCTTGAGGGGAGAAGTGGTCAGAATTTGCAGCCAGGACATGGGAGAAGGAGGTAGGACCCTGGCGAGGGTGTATGTGGCAGATGCAGCACTAATTTGAATTAACCCTGAGGAGGAAGGTAAAAGGAAAATCCCCACCACCAAGAGTACCCCAGAAGAGGCACCAGAAGGGTGTGTCTGTGCCAAGAGAGGCTATTATTTGTAATGGGAAGAGAGTCCAACAGTGTGAACCCTAGCATTAAGGAATTCAAGAAGTGTTAGCATCCTGGAAGATATTTCTTGCTCAAATACCAGGGACTAATTATTGTGCCTTTAAATAGGGGGATGTTTTGTTTGACAGCAACATGGTTGGACCCAGCAGTTAGTGGGGTTTAATGAGAGACTGTAAGACTGCAGTGCGAGAATCCGTGGATACTGGGATAGATTATTGGGAAGCAGTCTGGAAGTGTCCATCAATCAGTATCAGTATAGTTTTGAAGGAAGGTCACTGGATATGTGAGACTATGGTCTGTATAGCAGCAGAAGGTGAGTCCCCTTGGAAAGTGCTCACTGCAGTAAGTTGAGAACCTCTGGTGTAGGGGACAGGGTGCATGTATGGAAGAAAGTCTTTGGATTTTGGGATAGTCTAAGAGGAGAAGTGCAAGAACTTCTGATACATTATAGTTGTGTGCCTGTATTTATGAAAAACCAGGATGGAACGACTACACTGAGCAAATCTGAGAATGTGGACAGAAAGAAATGTTTTTTTTTTATATCTGCTAAGTGTTTGCTGGACGAATTAGCATTAGAAAGAATAAGTTGTAATAAAGTTTATTATTCTCTATTTGAACCGAGAACCGAGATGGCCTGGCACGCAGCATTATTTGCATTGCGCCACACTCACACTAGCATCCAAATCCATGTACTGAACCACGTTAAACACTCATGTATTCGAGTAGGGGATCTCGGTCACTCTCCTCTGCCCCTCTGTCACTCTCCTCTGCCCCGCTGTCACTCTCCTGTGCCCCGCTGTCACTCTCCTCTGCCCCTCTGTCACTCTCCTCTGCCCCTTTGTCTGGCCCGCTGTCACTCTCCTGTGCCCCGCTGTCACTCTCCTGTGCCCCGCTGTCACGCTCCCTCTCACTCCTCTGCCCCGCTGTTACTCTCCTGTGCCCCGCTGTCACTCTCCTGTGCCCCGCTGTCATGCTCCCTCTCACTCCTCTGCCCCGCTGTTACTCTCCTGTGCCCCGCTGTCACTCTCCTGTGCCCCGCTGTCACGCTCCCTCTCACTCCTCTGTCCCGCTGTTACTCTCCTGTGCCCCGCTGTCACTCTCCTGTGCCCTGCTGTCACTCTCCCTCTCACTCCTCTGCCCCGCGCCAGACATAAAAAAAAAACCAAAGAACACATAAACTTACCAATCCGCCGGGTGCCGGAACCCAGCAGCCTCCTCTCTGGGCTGCTGGTTCCCAGCGCCCGGCGGATTGGTAAGTTTATGTGTTCTTTGGGGTTTTTTTATGTCTGGCTCGCGGCACCCCAGTGACAGCGCCGCGGCACCCCTGGGAGCCGCGGCGCACAGTTTGGGAACCGCCGATATAGGCAATAAATAAATACAAAATTGACAATATATATATATATAAATCCAGGACAAATTCACCAAAATGATGTATGTACTGTGTAATTAGGAAATGTGTAATTAGTGAAAATAAATTGTTACAACAATTTCTTACCTTATTGTCATCCACAGACGCTGCTGACGAGGACATTAACCCATCTACGTGCTGATAGAGGATTAAAGCATACTTGAATGACCTACACAAAGAAATTTGAACAATGCACAATTGCCAGAACTAGCTTATGGGGATCTTCAAAATTCTGTGGTGCAGTACTAATCAGCATCATCATCATTTATTTATATAGCGCCACTAATTCCACAGCGCTGTACAGAGAACTCACTCACATCAGTCCCTGCCCCATTAGGGCTTATAGTCTAAATTCCCTAACACAGACACACACATAAAAAGAAACTAGGGTCAATTTGATAATTTACCTCCCAGTATGTTGCTTTTTTTGGAGTGTGGGGGGAAACCGGAGCAACCGGAGGAAACCCACGCAAACATGGGGAGAACATACAAACTCCACACAGATAAAAACATGGTTGGGAATCGAACTCATGACCTCAGTGCTGTGAGGCAGAAGTGCTAACCACCAAGCCACCGTGCGGCCAAGCAGAGAGCTTCTAGCAGTAAAGTTGTATTTTGAAGAGTGGAAACACTGGTTGGAGGTAGCTAAATATAACATTACAGTTTTGGTTGCTACAGGCAATATCTCCACTTTTCAAACACGCCAGAAACTCTCAGCTTAATACATTTACCCCCTGGTTATCTATTTCAGTGGACTTTATAGTTGACTTTTCCCCATCCAAGGCATACCACACAATTTGGGTGGTATCAGACTGCTTCAGCAAATTTACACATTTTATTCTGCTGACTGGCCTCCCATCTGCTAAGACTAGCTTCATTGTTTGTGCAACACTTTAAGCTATATGGATCCCCTTCAGACAATGTGTCTGATTGAAGTTCGCAGTTTGAAGCCCATCTCTAAATATTATTCTGTTCCATGCTGGGTGTCAATTTAAATTTGTCTTCTACTTATCACTAGAGCAGTACATTAGATGTTACAGTCTCTTCCATGGGCAGAATTTGCCTATAATAATATACCTTATATATCATTGGGTGTATATCTATTTTAACATGTGTATGGTCAGCATCTCAAGGCCTGTACTTTTTTAGACATCCACAACTCAGACAGCATGGAGGTCAAGGGTGATAGCAGTACATCTTAAAGTAAAATAGAAGAAAGTCCAAAAGTCTCTCTCTCTCGTGCAGCCACATCATTTTTTTTTTTTTTTTTATAAACTCCAGAAAGTTTCTAGTTTCAAGGCTGGGGATATGGAATGGCTGTCCATCGTAAATATCAAACTTAAATAATAGTCATTTAAACTGGGGCCAAAGTGGCCCTTTTAAATCATCAGGAAGATAAATCTTATTTGCTAACAATTGGGTCTTCCTCGGTCCTTGGAAATTCCTATGACGTTCCATTGTGTTAGAACTGGTTTAACTGAAACTCTGGACCTGAATATTCTAATTTTTGACAGTCAGATTGAATTTGCAGTTGAAAACATCTTTGATTCAAAAAAAAGTGCAAGGTCATTATCTGGTTCATTGAAGAGGATACATGATTGAAGAAAGAACTTGGGTGCCAGAAAAGAAGCTTCATGCTGATAGACTCAAGAGGGCCTTTCACAAAATGTACACTTGGAAACTTCAATATTGTGGTCCCATGACCACCCCCTTAAGGGGGGCATGGGGGCTAATGTTAGGTAAAGTGACCACTGTTCACTAATTTCCCTGTGTCTAACTAGTTGCTTAGCAGCCTTTCTACTCAGCAGAGGTACATGTTAATTTAATCAATGGGAGTATTGGCTGTTGAACCTTTATATACCTCTCTCTCTCTACCACCTGTGCTGGTGATAGCTCTGCCCGGCACAGTGTCTGTTGTTCCGCAAATCCCAATAAATATTTTACTGGCTCCCTGTGTTTGACCCAGACTGTTTACTGACCCTGCTTTTGACTGCCACCAGCCCTGTCCATGACCTTGTTTTGGATCGCTGCCAGTCCTGGCCACTGCCAGTACTACGACTTTGGTTCAGTCTACTGCCAGCTTATTTGAAGAGGAAGAACACACAAGCAAATGAGTAATGTTATAATATTTATAAAGCGCTTTTCTCTAATGCTCAAAGCACTATACATTTTGCAGTTTCTCACAAATGGATAATGATACTGATTTTCAGTACCTACGCAGAGCATGGAGGGTAGGGAGCTCCAAGGTATAGGAGCAGCATGATAAAAAAAACTAAGGGATATATTTACTAAACTGCAGGTTTAATAAAGTGGAGATGTTGCCTATAGCAACCAATCAGATTCTAGTTTTCAGTTATTTAGTACATTCTACAAAATGACAGCTAGAATCTGATTGGTTGCTTTAGGCAACATCTCCACTTTTTCAAACCCGCAGTTTAGTAAATATACCCCTAAGATCCAAAAGGAAATATGCAGATATGGGTAGTTTTAGTTTCCCTTTATCTTAAAACTGAAGGGAACTTGTGATGACAATAGGAACCAAAAGTTCTTTTGAATAGCTTAGGACCCTGGTCACTTAGGTTTAAATGTCCCTAAATCAATCTTGAGACAAATCCTCCATTTTACACATAGCATCACAACGTATGTGGCAAACTGTAATGTACATTGGCTGCTGTTGTTTTCAACATGCAGTGTTTTTGTAGTTTGTCACTAGTGGCTTTTAGGCAAGCAGTCAGAGAAAGGGATTAATCACTTTCAAATGTCACAGAAAGAAAAACTGTCTTTCAGTTGTATTGCTGTTCTATTGGATCTATATATTAATGCTTATTTAGATCAATTTATTGTATTTATTAGGGATCAATGGAGCCTGACATCATGTATACAAGTATAAGCTATGCATGATGGACGATTTATAAATTTGATCAAATTACTGCATGCTACGCTTTATTCTTTAAAATACTGAAAATTGTAAATGTAAATAAAGATAAAGACTAAAGGTCATGAAATCCCATAGTAAATAACTTGTTTAGCTTTAATATAGTTACAGGATAAATAAGAAATATTAGGAAATATTAGATGACCTTTACAACTAAATACCATTCTAAATGGTATCTTATCTAATATACTGTATGTCCAAAAAAGAAGAGAGAAAGAGAAAATATGTATAGAGGGGCACTCAATGGGTTTAAATTGTTGAATATAGACTGTCAAATTGAGAAAGATTCATATATATATAAAAAACATAGCTTTATTGGTATTCATTAAAATACTAGAGTTCCCCATATAGTATCTGGGGTTAATGACAAATCACAAAATTAGCGAAAATATTAAAAAATGTGAATGAGTAATAGTGACCAGAATTAAGGATACTGTTAATAAGCAGTGTTACCTGCTATTCTGTGTTGCTGTCTGTAATATTAATTGTGGGTAAAATACCCTATATAGCATAAGTCAAAATACCTGTAGTCTAAACCTTACAGTGATAAGAGTATAATCCTTTTAATAATATGTAACGATATAAAGACCGCGTTTATACGCGTAGTCACTCTGAATGGAGTTGAAAGGATAGATCAAGATATACAGTTTCCTGTAATCAGCTGTGCTGTGTTTACATAAGGATTATGCTAATAGGATTATCCATAACACCTATACAGTACTATTGTATTATTCGTTGTTATCTATGTGTGTAGAGACTTTATTGATAATATGAGTCTAGTTTTATTATCCAACAATAGTAGAATCAAAAGCCCATAATGAGTGGCTCTGCATGGTGGGGTTAATGCTGCTTTCCCTGTAAAGGACCCTGTATAACAGACGCTGGTATACGCGACTATTATGTTAACATATCTATCCTAATACGGAATATAGACAATGTTATAAGTAGCCCCCTAACATGAGCCCAGTCTTTATAGGATAAAACCCATTGAGTGCCCCTTTATATATATTTTCTCTTTCTCTCTTCTTTTTTGGACATACATGTTATAGTATGTAAAGGGGGCACCACAAATCAGTAATAGATTACTTATATAGGTCACATTTGTGTTGACTTCATTAAATATTTTTGTATGGGTTTACCCAGTGCGGTCTACAATTTTCTAGACCTAATATACTGTATGCATGGAATAAATAGGGATTTTATTATACTAATATGATAAATGTTTTTGTTAACTGTATGTCGTACCAAGTAACTTGAATAAGTCCTTATATGTAGGGTTTACATATTTATGTAACTGAAGACCAGGACACCCACATGGCATGCAATCATTTAGAATTCTATGACTACAAGATTCTAGGATGGATTAAATAAAGTGTGTTAAGTATAATGTTAAGTGCTCCAACTTCTTCAGAGCAATATCCAAATGATTTGCTTGATATTATAATACATTAACTAATCATACTGAAGTTTTGCCAAATAATTTGGTATTGTGCCTATAATTCTGCTATATACTCACTGCTTCTGAGTGTCCCCTAAAAACTCTTTCAAAATTTGTTTTGTGGATTTAATAGATCTATGAAATCCAAAAATTGCTTTCTCCATGTGCTGAATAAAACAATATTCCACATAGGATATTCCTGTCCACCTTGGTTCCTACACCACAGTAATTTTTTCTCTTTCTTATCTTAATGTCAATAGGAGCTATAGAGGGAGTTTGCCATCATTATTAATTTGTTGCTGTGCAAATTTGCAATATGTTTTTACAATTCACATATTATCTTTATTAGTTAGAGACCTAATTTTATACATCACTTTTGATTATGTTGAGATTATATTGCAATCATTTAAACTGAGCCTACTGTGATATTTGAGGCCTTTATTAGACAGACAATTTCAGACACAGTTAGTATAAATTATATTACAATAATTTCAACCACAACTACTACCTTCTTTAATAGAGTGAAAATGGGTATTTGTAAGGCAATTATAATAAAGTGTATTAAAGCAACCTATAACCCAAATACTGCAGCACTTGACTGAAAAAGAGTTGTTTATAAAATAAATTAGTGTTGCAATTAGAATGAAGAATATTAAACGAATTGCTACACTATTTATTTGAATAAATATTAGCTATTTACAGGGCAGTAAATTTATGAGCACTTAGTATCAAATTATATTCTGATCATTTGACCAACACCTATTTTGATATTTATTTGAATGAAAAATGAATTGTAAAAGTGTGGCTAAACTTAAGCACAAATCAAAAATATTGTTTTCTTTATAAGTGCCATCAATACATATAGTATCTGTCCATCATCATTGTATTTGTCCAATTCATCACAATTATAGTTTAAGGATGTATGCATTTGTGAAAGTTCCATGTGAGGGGCATTTAGTTAATTTCACTGTAGTGTGTTGTTGTTAACATAAGTGTAATGATCATTTTTGTATTACCACGAGTCTTGCTAAATAAGTAATGCATTTTCTGGTTGCATAAAAAACTATATTCCATTAAATGGTAATCACAAAAAAATGCAGTAATTATTTCACTGAAAAAATAGAATGTTTTAAGAAAGACAATTTCTTGTCACTTTAAGGATAAAGTATATTCTTTTAATCTGCAACCACAGTACAACAGTATTTATTTGAGTGTAAAAAAGGTTTTATAACACAGACAATTTTCTGGTTCTATAAGGATACAGTAACTTGTATGAAAATGCAACCATATTTGTTTTAGTGAAAAATAGGAATGTCTCTATAAAATTAAAATTAAACACTAAAACAAAGTAATATAATTGCATAATGTAAATTATATATATGAAGTTATTGACTGCAATGTACTTGTTATAGACAGATATTATTCATGAGATACACAGAAACTGTCTAGACTGAGAAATCTGTGCAGTATATGACTGAACAGTTTATGTAGACAGCATTGTATGTGGGTGTATTTGTAAGAATATTTAATAGGCAGAGCTGTGCAGAAATTTCAAGATTAATTTAACCCCTCTATGGCCAGAGGTATTTCATGCCTTAATGACCAGACTAAATTTCATATTTAGGAGATATGCTACATTCAGCAGAAATCTATATTATTATTATTATTATTTTTTTTAAATGTTTTAAATGAATTTTATGTTGCATTATTCTTCTTGTAGCATAATTGTATAAAATATACAGTATATATTTTTTTTTTATTGCGGGCCATTGTATATGGAAAATAAGCACATTGGAAAAAACAATTTCCCATGATCCATCCCATTATTACTTACACACAATTAGCAAACATCAGAAATGACCCCCTCCATTTAATCAGCTTGTTATGACATGTACAGGTGATACCAGATATGTGTACATAATGCAAGCTCTATCTAAGCTGTAGGACAAAGTAAAATGTGCAGCTACTCCACTTGGGTGGAAAGCACTGGTATGTAAAAGTCTCCATGGTGGTAAGGCAGGGCCACTGGTGGGCATACAACATTTGGAGGGATTTCTCCTTTTGCATGTGTGACTTGCATGCATTATTGTATAAGGTGTTGAAGGCAGTAGGAAATGACATGGCAATGCTGAGGACTGTCATCACAGCAAGGACAAGGTTGTTTGGAAGACCTACTGAAGTTCAGCTGCTGAATCATCAAGGTATGTATTCTGAGTGCAACCTATGTTCACAATTATATGCACGTATTTAGGATTAATGTCGCCAGAATTCACAAAGGCACAGACCTCAAGATGTGTGTGCTTTTGAAATCAGGGTCAGGTCTGTTGTAACCTACTAACCTGGATGCAGCAGGATGTGTCCAATACCTATGTGGATTATAAATTTGCACAGGGAAAAAAAATCTTGCATTATTGTATTATTGTTACATGATATTAATAAAAGCATTAATGTTAAAACAGGAAAAAAATATTTTTGATTATCTTCTTTCTCCATGAATTATATTTATTAAAATGTTGTTACTGTCTGCTGAACACAAAATACATTTTTACAGTTGCAAACACATGTTCTAGCATGCTACTTATCGGGACTTAGACCAGCCCTTTAGCTGACGCAAGAGATACAGCAGAAAAACAAGTAACTTTGAGATGTCCAAACCTTTATTCTGACGTGACTACGTGCGCTCGAGTTTTGTCCGCCCACCTGTAAATTCATTACGCCAAAACGCCCTTTCCCCATCCAGTTCACTCCCCAAAATCATAGGCTGCAGTGAGTGTCCTTTGTGCTCACAGGCACATGGAACAGGACTGCGATCATGGATATTTCTGTTTTGGGCATGCGCAGAGTGATTTTGCATACAATATGCTCATAATCGGCAGATACGTGTCCTGGTGAATCAGGCCCAGTGAGTTTGACTGTCATTGTTGTCAACTATTTTCACTCTTTGCCATATCTTACTCCTTGGCCATCTCCACTCCTTGGAGGCAGTAGCTGTCTTTAAACATACCTCCGATGAACACAAGAGTGCCCTTGCAGCACGTAAGTCTTCTCTAGAACACAAAGAGAAAGGAGGTTCAGTTAAGATAAATAGTGAAAGACAGTTATGTTCCCCACACCTCTTAAATTGTTATCTTGTTTGAGCAGAGACAGCTTTACTTTCTGTTTCATGTCATTGTATATTTTACAGAAAGACCACAGTGTTTTTTTCAGGGAACACATGTCCACTAAAATATTGTTGTTTTTTTTTTAAAAAAAAAACCATATTACTTCCTAATAAAATTGGCAAAACCTCTCACTGGGGTGAAATATTGAATTAAAAGATAGAATTATAATAGCAAATTATACTTCTTACAGTAGTTAATAGGAAAGATATTGTTTTGGAAATCTTGTAGGAAGCAACACACTCTTAGTAACAAAATCATATGTGTCTGGAACTCTTTACTATATTAGCTGGTTAAGAGAAATACAAAAATGATAACTATGTATATATATATATATATATATATATATATATATATATATATTAACACTGACACCTGGCAGATGACAGACACAATGCCTTCTTTCTTAAATAACAGTGCTTTTATTGTACACATCACCAATAATACCGCAAACTCCTACTAGGATGACACCAGCCAACCCTGGCTCTGCCAGACCTCCTGCCTAGTCACTGGGCCAACCAGCTCTGCATTGTTCATGCCACACAAAACAACAATACAGGTTTAAATACTTTACACCCCCACCCCTTAGCCTGATGGACAGGTGACACATTTAACTAATAAAATGACCTGCAGACTGTCTGCTGAATATCTATGTTTTCTCTCTGAGACCTTTGTCAAATCACTCCCTTTGTCACTATATATATATATATATATATATATATATATATATATATACATACAAGTTAACCCGTGCATGATACTCATGCATTCTAGTCAAATCAAGCTACTTAAGGTCTTAAAAAGGTACTGGTCATGCATTTGGGCCTAGCCCAGGCCTCCTCAGGGGAAGAGCGTTACTTCCCGACGCAAGCGGCCTTTTTAATGTGTGTTCATGAGGTAAAATTACCTCACGAAAATGAGTTTGAGCCCTCAACTCGTAAATTTAGCCTTTACTACCCCTCCCACGGGGGAAGGGGGGGGTGATGGAAGTTAACTGACTTGACTATTCTAATTTTTTGTCAAATAATGTCATTATACCAAATTTCAGGTCAATTGGATGAGCCCTTTCTGAGAAAATAGTTTTTTCCACACACACACACTAACGCACGCCTCTACACTATGTGTGTTCATGAGGTAAAATTACCTCACGAAAATGAGTTTGAGCCCTACCAAATTTCAGCCCTTTTTGAATTTTTTTCCCCACACACACTAAGAATTTAGTAGGTCAGTGTATAACTCTGCCCAGCAGGTGGCGCTGCAACTTGGTTTTTTTTTATTCCACACACACACAGACGCCACTAAGCATTTATATATTAGATATATATATATATAACTTTGTTTGCGTATTACAATATTATACTGTGTGTGTGGCTCTGGCCAACATCATATTGGAATTTAAATTAACATTGTTATTACAATATCACATTTGATTTAATTAAAAGTTCTGCTGTACTGGAAAAGATGATAATGTATTTAAAGTAACGACAACCAACTGAACAATTGGATTTGCAATTCACATATAAGGACATAGACCCTTGGAGGATTTTACTTATAAATCCCACTTGTATTTTTCCCAGCAGACTAAAATGGGTTTCTTAGCAACTTTTTTGTTCTTACCTTTGATATTCTTATTCACGATTAACATATTTTTAAATCAGTATTCTATATTTTAATTCAATATTTCATGACAATGAGAGGCTTTGACATTTTATTAGGAGCTAATAAAGCATAATGGTTTTTTTTATAAAAATAAAAAGTCTAGACTCACTGCAGTGTTTCCCAACTCCAGTCCTTCGGTAGCCCTAACAGTGCAGATTTTCCAGGTCACAAGTGAAATAAGTAATACCACCTGTGAATCTTTCAAAATGTGTCAGTCAGTAATGAATACACCTGTCCTCTAGCAAAGAGATATGGAAAACCTGCACTGTTAGGGGTCCTCGAGGACTGAAGTTGAGAACCAGTGGACCTAGTAGCCCTGAAAATCTGGTCTTCAGCTTTGACAAATGTTAGGAAAGCACCCCCTCAAAATGAAATTTGGATAAATATTACAACATATTATGTAATAGAGAAAGCATGGCCCTGTTTCCAGTGAGGACAAGTATTTTATTTCATATCATTGCTTGTATTTGTTTGTGATCCCATTAATGTGCAGCTCTGTATAATATGTCAGCGATTTATAAATATAAATTAATAAGAAAAAGAATTTGATCTCTGTTACAAGTGATCTCATATTGCTGGGGTGCAGGGGTGACCTAAATTCGCCAGACCTATTAGTCAGATCTCCTGCACGTGGGTGTAATCAGTTTTGAAAAATGAATGCAATAAATGCTCCTTAAATAGACAGATATATTAAAACATATCATATTTTTATTATATATATGGTTTTTATATGGTTAATGTACATCTCTAGTCACTACACTGAATTATTTTGATATCCTGAAAAGCAGTTCAATAAAAATGCCCTATTGGGCACTCCAAGCAATAAAGTACAGACAGTAAAATTGCCACACCTACTTACTATTTAAATACACCATTACTCATGGCATTAAACTACAGAACATCAATCATTGCATTTTAAAGCAAAAAAATTGTTTCAAACACATACATATAAAACAAAGTTTGGTACTACACTTTGTGCAAAATGGTGCATGACAGTATGAACAGATAATTCAAACTTAACATATGCAAATATGACATGTCTGAATTAATGCTGGACATGCGGAGCTATGGATTGTAATGATTTCTTCATTTATATGTGCATAAGATTATGCATATTATTATTATCCTTAATTTAAATAACTCCAACATATTCTACTCTGCTACCCAAGAGAATTTTATCCAAGCACATGAGTCCCTTCCACAGTGGTGTTTAAGATCTAGTTTCCCTACCACTATGTACTTAGACTGTGAGAGGACACTGCACAAAAATGGACAGAATATATAAATGTTTTTCAGAGAGTACGTACCAGGTTTGAAACTGAACCCAAGGTCAAACACTAGGAAGTTGCAATGTTATCCATTGTACAGCCATAGTATACTCCTGAATACATTCTCTGTCACCTGCCAGTGAGAATCAATTTGAACCAGCTAAAATGTGTGCCATCTAGTCTATAGATTTATTTTCAGGCTCTTTATTAGAATTTCATGGTCCATGCTCTATGAAATGTTGCAGAGAAGTCCAGAAGGTTGACTAAGTGACTGGGGTTATCATTAGGTCAAGGACTTCTAATCCACTCTGAAAACAAGAACAAGGGGTATATTTACTAACCTGCAGGTTTGAAAAAGTGGAGATGTTGTCTATAGCAACCAATCAGATTCTAGCTGTCATTTTGTAGAATATACTTAGTTAATGATAACTAGAATCTGGTTGCTATAGGCAACATCTCTACTTTTTCAAACCCGCAGTGTAGTAGATATACCCCCAAGTGTGTGACTGCATTATAGTAGTAGAGAATAAAGTGTGAAGTCCAGAGCATTCATCGTGCGGAGGAGTTCTTGGCTAAGATGTAAGAGTGTATCATAGACTTGTGCATTTAAATCCCCCCAGGATAAGCCATTGTGATGTCCCAGGACTAGACCAGCAAAAATATCTGTGATTTCTTTTATAAATATCTTCCCATCCCCAGAGGGAAGGTGGGCGAGGGGAAGAGGGGGGGATGAGAAGGACTCTGAAACCCAAACCTATAGCATTCTGGGCAGCTAATCATTTAAATGAGCAAGTTATTTCCATTGGGTGAACCCTAAGTGTTTTGCCACTTCACCTACCTTGGGTTCTTGTCTTACGCAGTGGATCACAGAGTATTAGGTTGGGACTACAGCTTCCAAGATAGGGGATGCACTTTCGTCTAGCTAGGTCTCCATAATGCATGCTACATGTGATGATTCAATAAGGTCAGCAATTGCAGGAAACTTGTTTCTTATAGATCTGGCATTACAGAGGACAGACCTGATAGGTGTCAGATGCCATCCCTGCACCTTTCCCACTGTGCAGGGACAGACGCTTTTTATCCTCCCGGCCCGCAACAATACGCGACTTTCACCCGGCTGGAACCAACACTTCTGCGCATTCACATTCTGTCACTAAGTAACAGGACATTTGTGTGTGCCGTCGGTCAGCGATGTCACTGACCTCTGGGGCAGTCTAATTAAGCACCTATATAAGGAAGACTCTGGCACCATTAGGGTGCCAGAAAATTAGGTCTCCTTAGCTCCAGCACTTACTACCTGTTCCAGTGTCCAGTTCTGCTCTCCTGATTCCTGTTTTGCTCGATCCGTGGGGTTGTGACTTCAGCTTGGTACCACATACCCATCTGGCTATTGATCTTGGACTGTCTGACCTCGCTTTCTTAATCTACCTGTTTAGCCAGTGGCTGTCCTTGAGAACTGCAACCTGCGTGTTACACTCAGCGAATCACATACTCCCTTGCTGAGGTCCTTGGTGAATACCAGGGAGCGTGGTAGACTCTGCGCCTCTTAGTTCAGTTGCGCTAATTACTGGCAAACAGCTACCATCCTCATTTTCCATCCGGAAAATGTGAAAATAGGGCATATCAGAGGCCTGAGGGGTCTCTGGGTATGGAGGTCACACAGGGAGCATTCACAGATCCGTTCCTCCAAGTACGAGACCACCCATTGGACACCACTTCTATCTATCTGCTCTCTGAAAGTGGAGGAGGTGATCAGTAAATGCTGGACTTTTATGTTGACTAATTAAAATAATTCTTCAACATGTGCTGCTTTACCGCAATGTGAGTAATAAATATTTAATCTTGAACTGGAAGTTTATAGAATAATAGACAAAAAATGGAATGAATGGGTGAAAAATGTAATCATTTCTCTTTAAATTTCCCTTACAGAGTGAACGAATTGGAAACTAATACAGAATATTCACTTGGGAAGTAACTATGCCCGAATAAGAGTAAAAAAGAGTAAAACTACAAGAATTCTAGTTAAATTCATATTATTTATGATCAATATTTGATGACTTGATGTATAAAAGTCTCTGTTGACATACTCTACGTCTAGGATGCAGTTCTGAAAGATTCCCTGTTGTGTAACAAGTTTGAGCACATCCTGGCAGATCATGGCTATTGAAGCACATAAATGTGGAGGAACTGTAAGTAATACCAGCAGATGGTTTCAGGCAAATTCTTTTTTAAGCCCCATGCTGACAAATTTAAAAGTATCACATCTCCTCTCACAAGGCCACCTATAATCATGCTATATAAACATGAGTTCTTTAATCACACATAATATATTTATTTGTCATAGCTGTCAAAGCTGCCTTGTGCTTTCAGCAAGCACTGCAGGTGTATTTTGTAGGAAGTAAGAAAGATTATAAAAGCCTTGTGGCCGCCTGGAGACATAATACAATTGCTTGTATGGATGAGGGATACATTTTAGGATATCTTTTTGTGCTGTTTATTTTTAAACATACATTTTCTTTTTCAATAGTATGTAGATTGCTTTTTCTGATTTCACGTGTCTCCAGATTCCAATGTAAATATACAGTATGCATTTGTATTCTTGCCGTTGTTGGCATTTTCATTTATAGCAGAAATGGCAACAAACTGTTTAAGTATCCAGGGTCCTATTTACAAAATGAAAATGATGTGAAACTGTCCCAGAGAGGTAATAGTAGCTTGGGCCAGCCTCAAGGGACAGTGGAACTGAATGCCCAGACTTGGACTTCCAGTTCAATTAGTTAAGAATAAATAAATAATTTCTAAAAAAACAGAAATGTAACCCCCTGTCACTGTGTGTAGTGTGGGGTGCAAAGGTTACACAGTGCACCTGCTTCTCAAGCCCTGGCTAGCTGATGGGCATGGGTCAGGGGTGCACGGAGGATTTTTTAGGGGAGGGTTTCCCCTTCACCTAAAAAAGAAAAAAAGCGAGAGAGCTGCAGTGCATGCGCCCGCGCATGCGCAGCAGCTCCGTTTCGGCAGCATTGTACTATACAGCAGCCGCTGTACTCCTCCTGTACACATCTTACACTGCTGGTATTATCACAGTAGATGCCAGATTCTCCTGGTCACAGTAGTTCCACAACTTCTCACAGTTCAGCCACTGTCTGTTTCCAGTACACACAGGCAGGAAGCACAGTGTAGCTCTCAGCTTTGCAAGCAAGGGTACAATCCCTTGTGCTATGACACTCTTCTCTAGTGTTCTCTCTGCCCCTCTCTGGGTTTCCAAAAACTCCACAACTGCCTCTCTTTGCTACAATCCTCTATCCAGGGGTCTCTGCACTTACATCCCTTAGTATATGCATGCTGCCACTTGCAGCAATCCCCTCCTCTCCAGGGGTCTCTGCTCTGGGGACTCTCTCCCTATTCAGGGCAAGAAATGTGTGCCCTGTATAGGGAGAGAGTCCCCAGAGCAGAGACTCACATTCCCAGGCAATGCTGGGGGAACCTGGGAGCTCCCCAGCTGCTCACATCATCTCTCTTCTATCTCCCTGTCTGTCTCCTCCTTTTCCTTATCCCCCTTTTTTACAGCCCCTCCTCCTTCTCACTCTGTCTCTAGCAGACTGGGCTGGGTTGTCCGCATAGCAACCAGTCTTAATCACTGCTCTTTCCACAAACACCTAACCCACCACTAGGTTAGGTGTAGTGGTGGGTTAGGGTTAGGTGGGTTGTGTAACGCCACCACTAGGGGGCGTTACACAAATAAACAACATCATATAGAATAAATAGCTTTTTTAAAAAGGTTTAAAATCATTATTGAAGACAATGGGGTAAATTACCCCATGCAATTTAATGTGTGGTTTGTAAACCACACTGCACAATTTACTAAAGGCAAAATCGCTCATCAGATCTCATGAATCAAACTCGCAAGGTCTTAAACCACATTTGCGGTTTGACAATCTTGCAGGCATTCAAGGCATTCCAATAATCAAACAGCACTCAGAGTGAAAAAAATTGAAATAAAGAATATAAAATGCCCCCCCCCCCCTTATATTCTTTCTTACAGCCCAGCCTATTCAGGATCAGGATCAGGGATGTCTAAAAAAAATATAGAGCCCCTATACCTAGAGAGTACCAGCCCAATACTGACTAGCACTGGGCTTCTCCTGACACTCCATGCCGTGTGCACTATAAGTGTTGTGCCCATAAGTAAAAAAAATAACTATAGCCCCTGTAATTAATAAAGAATTCTCTCCTAAGTAATTAAATATTATTTTATGCTGTGCCCTTAATAGATACCTTCTTAAAATCTTCTTTCTTTCTTGGTCTGCCTTATGCAGTGACAATCTTGTAATCCATAAGAAGAAATTAAACAAAACCCCTATATAATGAATGGACTGATCCTGAGAAACAATGCGAAATGTATCAATCTCTGTTGAGCTCAACTAGTTAATAGCCAGGCAGCCAATCAGGAATAGTCTCGTGCACTGCTCAGTCAATTACAGATAAGCTATAAGCAATTGTTAAAATGACATTAAAATGTCCGCTGATGTGTTATTACAGATGTCTCTTTCTTTAATTAAATGCATTGTTTTAATTTATTACTGAGATTAATGGTAATGTGCAGCCCTTTTGAAGGTTAGTGGGTTGCACATGTACCTACTGAAGGTTGAGCATCACTGACCTAAATGATAAAATACAATTTTGCAATTAGTCTTTTTGAGGTAGAGGCCCAAATCCTAGCGTATTAGCGTATTAGTGTTTAAAACACTTTAATAAAAGTTGAAAGTTTATATCTCACAAACAGAGGATCAAATAGGGTAGTACAGAGTGGGGGAGTTGAGGTGATAGCCAAGACAAAGGAGTTAGGAGAAGGATTTGTAGGCTTATAGGCTTGAATACAGAAATGAGTCTTGCAGAAACAGCCCAGGTAAAGTCCTGGAGGCAGGAGTGGGAAGAGGTGATTTTGATAATGAGGCAGCAGTTGATAGAGTGAAGGGGGCGGCAATAAATCTGGTTAGAGATAAGGTTGGAGATGTCAGTGTTTCAACAATATCAGCAATATCCAAACATAAATCACTACAATACATACCGTATTTCCCCAAGTATAAGACGCATCCATGTATAAGACGCACCTTAATTTTGGGGCCCAAAATGAAAAAAAAGCTTCCTGGGACGACTGGGGTTACCACTGACGGCTGGACGTCCCGCGCCATCTGATGCTCTGAGCATGCTGCCCTCCTGGCGGTTTTCAGATTCCCGGGTGCCCCCGCCTTCTGAGAGTCCCTCCTGGCCCTGGTGGCTCCTAGCTGAGTGCCTTACCTCTCGGAGCGCCTATCCCGGTAATTGTGGCCTGTTTCCGGTGGAGACCAGAGGCTGGAGTTGGAACAGCCGGCGGACCCACTACTTCCGGTTACGCGGCGGGACTTCCGGTTCACCCGGATCGATCGGAGTCAGCACCTCATCACTGGAGCCTCTAGTGCAAGTTACCCCCACTGCTCCTCTTAATCGCTGGGTTAAAGCTCGCATAGGGATGGCTCCTGCCAGCAGGGACACGCTGTTCCATACAGCCAGCGGGGACTCCCCCCCTCTCCTCTCTCACTTCCAGGTGCTGAGTTCTTCATTGAGTTAAGTAAGACTTGCAGTGTATAAGACGCACCTTTTTTTTAGACCCAAAATTTGGGGGAAAAAGGTGCGTCTTATACATGGGGAAATACGGTAGGTCACTCAATAAAAATATCTCCCTTTGAAGTTAGGCACTAGTACTTCTATGAAATGGGTTTCGCTGGACAATCACACTTAAAAGGCAACAAGTTGCAAACAGGTCAACTAGACCATTACACTAAGTGCTCCTGCAGCAGATTATCAATCATAATAGATTTTTACTGCAATTATAAAGATTACACTTATCACACAAAAAACAAGGATTAATCCAACTTGATCAGGTTAGATGCCTTAGAATAAATGACTGCAGACTAGTGTCACTTTACAATAGAGATAACGCCCAGGGGTAAATTTTAATTCACAGGTTAAAGCAAAGTTTCAGCTGGACATATTAAAGTTATTAGCTTGACTCCTAAGATCAGTGTAAGAAAAAGTAATTCTGCACAATACTTGATTGCCAGTGTAAGCAACACCTGTCACCGTCTAATGGAATAGGCAGTGCTCAATCAGCAACTGTAGAGTTAAATAACTTGCCATTTCCTCCTTAGCAGCCATTTTAGGCAGTTTCACAATAGGATCAAACTACTGATGCAATATAGACAAACTCGTATGACAAATAGTTTCTCTCTATTTCCTTAGCACTCTGTGTCAGCTTGCAGATAATCTTTAAATACAGCAGCTTTGGCTGGAATAAACTCTTCCTTCAGACAGAGCCATAACCTCTCAATAACAATGATACAGTACTTGACAGAGGTTTTAATAACACATGTTGACGTCTCACTTGCTTCACTTTAAGTTGAACATAGCAAGGCAAAATAAATTGTAAACTTATCTGTCTTCATATGAGTCCTGCTGACATCCGATGGTCTTTACTCCAGAGATGATTTCTTCTGGGATGCCTTTTAAAACTTGAACTTTAGCTGCAATCATCCCACAGGGCAAAAGTCCAGCAACAGCACTCAAGCTCTAGTGAGCAGCTTGGGGCTTTAGTTTGAAGTTTGTCCACGCCAAAATGGCCAACGTCATTTGCAATGAAGTTCCCAGGCACTCTGGGAGATGTAGTTTTCTGAATGAATGCATACAGCAATAAACCTGTGATTTATATAGTAATACATTAGAATCGAATAACCCACCTTATTGTAAACATTACTAAGAAAAATATGTGTTTCTTCTACACATACAAATCCCTTTACTCAGTTGAACGATGGACAAGCTGATTTTATACAACAGTAGTGTGACAAGGCTCCACTTGGAAAAATCCTGACTGCCTTTTCATGGTGTAAGTAAACAATATAATCTCATATATATATTGTCAATAAAATATTACTAGCCTCAGCGCCAAAAATCAACCAAAATAGTCAAAGTAATGTATGTGCACAGTGTATATATATATATATATATATATATATATATATATATATATACATACAGTATATTGTGCCAAAGGGAAGGGTTTGCCACAGACCTCTAAGAGAGGATTCAGCTGACAGTCTGCTGGTAAAAGGCTGCAACTTGGGTTATATACAGGTCTGAGACATGTGTCATAGAGTAGAAGAGTGAAAATATGTGATTTAGCTTGCATACTTTGAAAGTATCTTTTCCACAGGAAAGGGTGTGTCTGCAAGAAGTAATTACAGAGCATCAGAGCGCCGAATATTTAAAAAACATTATTTTTGGGTTGCCAACAAGTGTTTTACTGCTGGAAGGAAACCTCACCATAACACGACAAAAGGACAATGCAACGAAGCAACAAATCTTATTTTCTAAATAGCAGTTTTGGTCTGCTTACCAAATAGTTTGGTAATATATAAATACTGCTACACACCAAAATATGAACGTGAACATTTGTTTTACAAACAAAATTAGATCCAAAAGCAAAACACGCGGTTCATACTAACAGTCCCTCAGTAAATACTACTAACTGACTTTCTCCCCATCAGTTTTCCATGTTTATCTCTAAAAACTATGGTTCTTGTTACAAGATCTCTTAACTGAAATTGATGTATTTAATTCACAAGCAATTGATATACTGATTATAATTTTCTATATAATCATTTGGATCAAGTCTGCACAATAGTGGAAGCCAATACTATAGGCCTTCATATTATCTATATGTCTATTTAGTAGCTCATATTAATGTATTATTTTTATGTCATCCATGCGATGTGAATTTATATGTTTTTATGTTCTATATTGTATTTTAACATATGAGCTCAAATTAGTTGTGTATGGATATAAAAATATAATATAAGAGTTTAATAAAAATATTATTAACTATCAATGGATCACTTTTTTGCTTGCATGTAGATCCAGGGCACTATTGCAGTTTTATTTTTTGCAGTTTTATAAGTCGCTTTTTATGTATTAAGGTCACATGGCCTAATTTTTGGCTCTACTGTATCTCCAAACATGCAGGTCTCCTGCTGCGTGACAGGGGGAGTTGGCGCAACTTGATGGGGTCGTGGCCACATCACAATTGGCTGCTTAGTGCTATAAAGTGCTAGGCTACCCATTATCTCTCGCCCTTCCCCCAACATTCCCACCCGCGGGACAAACATGTGCTCCGGCAGGACAGTGTCACAGAGCTCTAAATTCGGAACTGTCCTGCTGAAATTGGGACAGTTGGGAGATATGCTAGACTCTTTCACTAGTTATAAAAATTTACTTTTTGGCCTTTCAAGTATCCACTTGTGTAAAAAGAAAACAGTATTTTATGTATTTCCAGAAACCTTATACAGAAGTAACTTAGTTTAATGAATTTTTAAATATATTCTGCAATTCTACAAATATATTCTGCTTTCATTTACAACTCCTATGCTACAGTTAAAAAGACGTTGCAAGTTAGGCTTTTACTTTATCAGCATAACTGGCACAAGACTCTTGTGACATCTTAAATATTCCTTCCTTAGCTGGGAGCCCCCACAGAGAAACACTCCCAAATGACTTTGCTTTGGTTTTTGTATTTGAATCATTTCATTTTTTTTTTCAACTTCTTTCTCAAAGTTGATTAAAAAAATAATGAATTTTACAACAAAATATCCACCACTGGATCCTGTCATCATAACTCTGGAAAACCCTCATGAGAGAAACTCATGAAAATATAGTTTGTAATGTTGAGGACAAGTGTATACTTTAGATATAAATGAACTGTAAAAAGTTGTACATTTTTATGTAGATTGCTAAGTTTGGCATTATTTGGAAATATATACAAGACACTGTATTTTCACTGCCCATCCCATTGTGTTACTAGAAACTATGGGCCCCATTTAGAGTTTGATATCTTGCGCCCTGAACATATGCGTAAAAATTTGGTTACAAAAATAGCAGACTTACATATATATGTTGAGTCTCACATATGTCAAGATACTTCCCACTTAAAACACAGTTGTACAAATGCACACACTGATTTTTTTTTTATTGAAAGCCTGGGAACATGCAATCAAAATCCAAAAGTGCCCAAAAAAGGTGCAAAACCATAAAAAAGTGCACTAAGGAATGCGGAACTTGGCCTGGTCCCCGACCCCCGGAATCAAAAGGTCCCTTAGGGGTCAAGGGTCTTCAGACCCCCTTTTCCGCAAGGCTAGGGTGGTCCCTTTAGCTCCACCGAGGCTTCACCCAGGCACTACAACTATTCCACCCTCTAAGGGGAGGACCTTCGAGGGGTTTCAGGGGGGCCAGAGCCTCAGGACCGCACAGCCCCCCCTAGATCTTCCGGGGACAGGAGCCCAAAAGGGCCTACCCACACCCAAAAAAATCCAACAAACGTGAAAACATAAAAGTAAAAGTGACAAACGTGAAGAAAAATAAATAGTGCCGAGTGGATACGGCCCCAGCCTAATGACAAATGCACACACTGATAGTGTAGAGATGCAGCTTGACAGTGTTGGTTATAAACGTGAAAGTCGCATTATCCTATTTGTGCACAATATAATGTAATGAAGACTCATATACATAAGAGAGGACAGTGTCTTTACAATGTTAGTTCTAAATGCAAGAATCAAGCATACAATTTAATTGCATGTTAACACCCCCACATCCCGTATTGACCACTTTATAAGTCCAACAGGAATCTCCTTTCCTACAGTAGTCCATCTGGCAAACAAGAAATACAGATTTCCACAACTTAACATAATGCTGACACTAACGATACAAACAGCCAGTGCTGCTGGTGTTATCATCATCACATATCTATACATCAGGCCTCAAGTTCTTGCAAAAGATATGCCTCCTAATTAAGGATGAGCGGGCTCAGATTTTCTAAATCAGAGCACCCACAAACAGTGCGGATCCGAGCCCGATCCGAGTGTAAAGGTGCCCGCGGAGATGCCCAGCCTCGCCGTGTCCCTGGAGGGACAGAAGATGCCCCTGATTCCTGTGCCCAGCAAGAGGGTGAAAAAAGAAGAAATAACCTACTTACCCGTCCAGTGCTCCCGCGGCGGTAAGTATAGCTTCTTTCCTGCAGGTTCTGGCAGCGGAGGAAGGATGAGCCAATCAGGGCTCATCTTTCCCCGCTGGCCAATCAGCGGCCGGATACGCGAGCTAATCGCGGCTCGCACCCGGCCATTTAAAAGATTGGCGCCGACGCGAGCCAATCGGTGCTCGCGCCGGCTGATGACATTGCGCCGGCGACTATATAAGTCGCCGGCCGGCGCCATTTTAGCAGAAGGAGTCCGGCGGATCAGAGAGAAGGACATCGGGGGACGTCCGGAGCGGCGAGTCAAAAACAGAAGACATCTAGCAACAGGACTCCGGAAGTGGCAGGGAGCCCTTGTAAGGGCTAGGAGCGACCCTGCCACTTATCACTCACCGCGGAGACGTCGGCGGGGAGCCCTTGTCAGGGCTAGGAGCGCCGCCGCTTCCGGAGCAGCCAGAAGACCCGCGCCGAACGGGAGAAGAGTGAAGATGGCGATGGCTGGAGGGTCTGGAAGACCCGAAGAAAAAAGAGGAAGACGGTGTGGCAAGCTGAGATTCCTGCGCAGAGCAGGTAAGTCGACTCAGCATTAATTCGGGCACTAGGCCCGCAGCCATGGTCGGGCTTAAGGCTCGTGGGGATAATTAATTAGGGGCACAAGGCCCAGGGAACTGGGCACTAGGCCCTTATGCAGTAGTGGGCCAGTAGGCCACAAAGTTGTTAAAAGGGGACAAGCCTCTGTTAGAAGATAGAGAGGGGGAGGCTCAGAGCCCCCAGTTGTACAAGGGCACAAGGCCCTTAGGTAGTTAGTGGCCTAGAGGCCATAGAAAGGCCACAGGGCCTGAGTAGGGGCTGATAGCCTGTAGGCTATAGAGGGCATAAGGCCCTTAGCAGTTAGCTAGGGAGGCCACAAGGCCTATGTAGGCAGGGGCTAGTGCCACTAGGTAGTAGGGCACAAGGCCCTTAGTTAGAGGGCTCAGAGCCCTGAGTTAGAGAGGGGGCTGAGGCCCAAAGTCTTAAAGAGCACAAGGCTCTATGTATAGTTGGGCAGAGGCCCATGGTGTGTTGGCAGAAGGCCATGCTTGTGATGTGTTAGAGGCGTGAGAGCCTTCTAAGTGTAGGGCACGGTCCAGTGTGAGGTGAGCACACTAACGTTGAGAGGTACAGTAGAGCGGAGGCTCCTGTGGGTGCTGTAGCAATCGGCTGGTTGGCTAGCAGCGGTGTGCTCTGGTGAGTAGCGTACAAAGTACTGTATTACTGTATTCTGTCTGTGCGGCGAGTAATGTCTGTATTACTGTAACTTTGGGTGTGCTACATAATTGTGTCCAGGGGCAAGACGTCAGGCCCTCATTAAAGGTAGGCTCTTGTTCCCTGTGTTTTCCTGTACTAACCCGTGCTGTGGGGACAAGTGTAGTTACCAGCTTACACATAGTCAGGGAAGAACATACATAGTTTTCCCGTCCCTTAGGTCCCTGGGGTCACACTGGTTTCCAAAGGGGGTGACTGAGTGAGTCAGTGGCAGTGCAGCACAGCTCAACGCAGTTCCAGGGGCGTCCCGTGGTTCTGGTTGAGTGTCCCAGTCCTCAGTCCCCTGGCAGTTCCGGAGTGGGATACGTGTTCGATATCTGGATGCAGCCAGTCGGGCGGTTCAGTTTCGATCGGCTGTTTCAGGTGGCAGTCTGTACGCAGGTTAGTGTGCTGTTCCAGTGAGCCTCAGTCGGGCCTGGTGCAGCCGGTCCTTAGGATCCGTGGGTGACCCCATAGCAAGAAGGCAGCTTCTTGGTACGGCCTGGGTGAGGGGGTTAGGAACCGCCCTCCGGTTTAGTCCGTGAACACCGGCTGGTGTTCCCCGTAGTGGTTAGTGAGCAGTTCCGTTAGTGCACCACACCTAGTTAGTCATAGTTGTTTGACTTAGTTGCGTTGCTGACCATTAGAGCGCTGTTAGGGTCGGGTCGCTGTTGTAGTCAGTTTAGTTTTGTGGGTGGCCATCTTAGTCTTACTGAGAGTGCAGAGGGAGGCTGTGTGTTCCTTGTCATCCGCAGGTGTCGGGGAGGTGCAGGAGAACCGGATCGGAAGTGGGAGTGTCCCGGTGAGTATCACGCTCGATTCCCCCTTTCGGTTAGGCCCTTACCGGGTGGTGTGCGAGGTTCTTGAGGCGGGACTAGTCCTGGTTTAAAGTGCCTGTAGTCCCCCGTGCCTTGGCAAGAGCAAAGTGAGGAGGCGGCAAGGGGGCTTGGACTGACAGTGTCCTTGTTCATTGCCGTATTCTCGGACAGCCTTTACCTGGTAGGCACGGCCGTAATCTCTGTCTCTTTCTTAGAGGGACGTGATTGGAGGTGACAAGGGTTGCGGCTGCGGATCTGCTGGGATCGGGTCGCAGCTGGGATATCGGAGGCGGACTGGAGGTGACCATCGTTTACAAGTTAAGTTCTATTGTGTTGCGTCTGTCCTGTTCCCCGCAGGCGCTACACGAGCACTGTTTGGGTATTCACACCGATTGCTAAACTCAAAACGAGGCTTTTGGTCATTACTTCCGCCGTCGGATCTCGCGATACTCGGATTATTTAAATTCCCTGCTTGCCGCCGCCATCTGCACTCGGGCATTGATCAGGGAAGCGGGAGGGTGTGTTTTAGTGGTGTCCTCTGTCCTGGTCATTCCTGTGGTTCTGTCCTGGTTAGTGCAGTGGTGCTGTGTCCTGTGCTCTGTCCTGCTGAGTCCAGTGGTGCTTTGTCCTGTGCTCTGTCCTGCTGAGTCCAGTGGTGCTGTGTCCTGTGCTCTGTCCTGCTGAGTCCATTGGTACTGCTATATATCAACGTTCACTGTTCCTGCAGTCTAAAAAAATTTGGTACTGCAATCTAACTACGTTCACTGTTCCTGCAGTCAAAAAAAATTGGTACTGCAATCTAACTGCGTTCACTGCTCCTGCAGTCAAAAAAAATTGGTACTGCAATCTAACTACGTTCATTGTTCCTGCAGTCAAAAAAAATTGGTACTGCAATCTAACTACGTTCACTGTTCCTGCAGTCAAAAAAAATTGGTACTGCAATCTAACTACGTTCACTGTTCCTGCAGTCAAAAGAAATTGGTACTGCAATCTAACTACGTTCATTGTTCCTGCAGTCAAAAAAAATTGGTACTGCAATCTAACTACGTTCACTGTTCCTACAGTCCCAAAAAATTGGTACTGCAATCTAACTACGTTCACTGTTCCTGCAGTCAAAAAAAATTGGTACTGCAATCTAACTATGGTCACTGTTCCTGCAGTCAAAAAAAAATTGGTACTGCAATCTAACTACGTTCACTGATCCTGCAGTCCAAAAAAATTGGTACTGCAATCTAACTACGTTCAATCTAGCTACATATAATTTTTAAAGCCTTTGCCGGGTGTGTGTGGTTTAGGGGTACGCTCTCTTGTGCTGCATATAATGGAGTACAAAAATTTGGAGGATAAAGTAGGGAAAGATCAAGAACCACTTCCTCCTAATGCTGAAGCTGCTGCCACTAGTCATGACATAGACGATGAAATGCCATCAACGTCGTCTGCCAAGGCCGATGCCCAATCTCTTAGTAGAGGGCATATAAAATCCAAAAAGCCAAAGTTCACTAAAATTAGCAAAAAAAGAAAATTAAAATCATCTGAGGAGAAACGTAAACTTGCCAATTGTCACGAGCCGCGGCGGTACTCACAGCCGCCGCGGCTCGCATCCTGTCGGTCCCAGCGTCCCGGCCGTCGCTATGACGACCGGGACGTCACTTCCTTCCAGTTCCCGACCGTTGCCAAGGCAACGGCCGGGCAGCGTCGCTGCAGCCAGGCGCGCCTGCGGATTAGGGACTAATAGATTCAGCCTGTGGCTGAATTAGCAGTCTTTAGCATGCAGGTGTGAGATTCAGGGCTAAGCCCTGATTGGCCTTTTAGGATCTGGCAATTAGTCTGCAACTGTGGCTCTGTTTGTGATTGGCTCTGGGCTGCATTTAAGGCAATGAGGGCTGATGCCTCATTGCCGGTTATAGCGTTCTGTCCTCAGTCCTGCTGCCTGCTTGTACTATCCGTTGAGGTTCCTGCTACCTTAGATTTGACCACCCGTGTTTGACCCCTGCTTGTTATTGGACCTGTGAACCTTCTCTTCTGACCTTGACCTTTTGCCTAGAATTCGGATTTTGCTTCTTTGCCTGTGAGTTTGACCCTTCGCTTGCCCTTGGATATTGTATCTGTGCCTGTGACCATTTGACCTTAGATTTCTCTTATTTACCGTCCACCAATCACTCCTGGGAAACTCCTTAAAGTCAGTATACGCTACTCGACCCTCCGTCGGCCCGCAGCCCAGTCTGTCCCCACCACTAGGGGCTCCAGCGAACACCTGGCCTTCTGAGTAGTTCCCGAGTTTCACTGTACTGACTTGGGAGTTCCTAACACCAATATGCCATTTACGACTCGGAGTGGCAAGGAACGGCTTAGGCCCTGGCCCGTGTTCATGACTAGTGGTTCAGCTTCACCCAAGGATCTAAGCCCTCCTCCTCCCCCCCCTCTAAAAAATTTAAGAGAGTTAAGCTGTCATCAACAACACAGCAAACAACTCTGCCTTCTAAAAGGATGTCATCACAAATCCCCAAGGCGAGTCCAAGGGTGTTGGTGGTTGCGAAGCCTGACCTTCCCATCACTGTACGGGAAGAGGTGGCTCCTTCCACCATGTGCAGTACGCCCTCTGCATATGCTGGAAGGATCACCCACAGTGCAGTTACAGATTTGGCTAATGAAGGTGTCAATGTTGTACACCGGGAGGAGGATATTGATGTAGCTGGCGCTGAGGAGGAACTTGATGAGGAGGATGCTGATGTGGTTATCATAAATGAGGCACCAGGGGGGGAAACATTTGTTGTCCATGGGATGAAAAAGCACATCGTCATGCCTGGCCAGAAGACCAAGAAATCCACCTCTTCGGTCTGGAATTATTTCTATCCCAATCCGGACAACAAATGTATTGCCATATGTACCTTATGTAAAGCTAAAAAAAGCAGGGGTAAGGATCTTGGCCACCTAGGGACATCCTCCCTTATACGTCACCTGAAGAACCTTCATAATTCAGTGTTTAGTTCAGGAACTGTGGCTAGCACCGTCGGCAGTCCAGGGACACCTAAATCCCTTGGTCCTGTTGTATCCACACTAGCAACACCCTCCTCGTCAATTTCCTCCTCGATCTCAATTGGAGATAGTCCTGCAGGCCATGTTACCGGCATGACTGAGTCCTCTTCAATCCGGGATTCTTCCGGAGAATCCTGCAGCGCTACGCCTACTACTGCCGCTGCTGCTGTTGCTGCTGGTAGTCGGTCATCTTCCCAGAGGGGAAGTCGTAAGACCGCTACGTCTTTCACTAAACAATTGACAGTACAACAGTCGTTTGCCATGAGCACGAAGTACGACAGTAGTCATCCTATGGCAAAGCGGATAACTGCGGCCTTAACAGCTATGTTGGTGTTAGACGTGCGTCCGGTGTCCGCCATCACTGGAGTGGGATTTAGACGGTTGATGGAGGTATTGTGTCCCCGGTTCCAAATCCCGTTGAGATTCCACTTCACTGGACAGGCGATACCCGGGATGTACAGAGAAGTACGAAAAAGTGTCCTCAGTGCTCTGAAAAATGCGGTTATACCCACTGTCCACTTAACCACGGACATGTGGACAAGTGGTTCAGGGCAAACTAAGGACTATATGACTGTGACAGCCCACTGGGTAGATGCATCGCCTTCCGCAGCAACAGCAGCAGCTGCATCAGTAGCAGCATCTCCCAAACGCCTGCTCGTTCCAAGGCAGGCAACGTTGTGTATCACTGGTTTCAGTAAGAGGCACAACGCTGACAACCTCTTAGAGAAACTGAGGGAAATAATTTTGCAGTGGCTTACCCCTCTTACACTCTCCTGGGGATTTATGGTGTCGGACAACGCCAGTAACATTGTGCGGGCATTACATATGGGCAATTTCCAGCACGTGCCATGTTTTGCCCAAACAATAAATTTGGTGGTGCAGCATTACCTGAAGAGTGACAGGGATGTGCAGGATATGCTTGCAGTGGCCCGCAAAATTGCTGGGCACTTTCGGCATTCTGGCACTGCCTACCGCAGACTCGAGCAACATCAGAAAAGCCTGAACCTGCGCTGCCATCACCTCAAACAAGAGGTTGTAACGCGCTGGAACCCCACCCTCTATATGCTGCAGAGGATGGAGGAGCAGCAAAAGGCCATTCAAGCCTACACAGCCACCTACGACATAGGCAAAGGAGTGGGGATGCTCCTCAGTCAAGCACAGTGGAGACTGATTTCCGTGTTGTGCAAGGTTCTCCAGCCATTTGAACTTGCCACACGAGAAGTCAGTTCCGACACTGCCAGCTTGAGTCAGGTCATTCCCCTGATCAGGCTGTTGCAGAAGCAGCTGGAGAAAGTGAGGGAGGAGCTGGTAAAGCATTGCGATTCCACAAAGCATGTAGCTCTTGTGGATGAAGCCCTTCGTACGCTTTGCCAGGATCCGAGGGTGGTCACTCTTTTAAAGTCAGAGGAATACATTTTGGCCACCGTGCTCGATCCTCGGTTTAAAGCGTATGTTGTGTCTCTGTTTCCGGCAGACACAAGTCTACAGCGATGAAAAGACCTGCTGGTCAGGAGATTGTCCTCTGAAGAGGACCGTGATATGCCAACAGCTCCTCCTTCATTTTCTTCCACACCTGTGGCTGCGAGGAAACAGCTGAGATTTCATAAACGACCCGCTGGCGGGGATACAGAGAACATCTGGTCCGGACTGAAGGACCTGCCAACCATAGCTGACATGTCTACTGTTGCTGCATTGGATGCTGTCACCATTGAAAAAATGGTGGAGGATTACTTTGCTGACACCATCCAAGTAGACATGTCAGACAGTCCTTACTTTTACTGGCAGGAAAAAAAGGCAGTTTGAAAGCCCCTGTACAAACTGGCTCTATTTTACCTGAGTTGTCCCCCCTCCAGTGTGTACTCCGAAAGAGTTTTTAGTGCAGCGGGGAACCTGGTCAGTGAGCGGCGAAGGAGGTTGCTTGAGAAGATGATGTTCATAAAAATGAATTATCAATTCTTCAATCAAGACCAGCAATGGCCTCCAGAGACTACAGAGTGACCTGTGATTGTGGAGTCCAGCGGGGATGAATTGATAATGTGTGAGGATGAGGAAGTACACACTGAAGGGGGCGAGGAATCAGAGGATGAGGATAAGGACGACATCTTGCCTCAGTAGAGCCAGTTTACTTTGTACAGGGAGAGATGAATTGCTTTTTTTGTGTGGGGGCCCAAACAAACCAATCATTTCAGCCACAGTGGTTTGGTAGGCCCTATCGCTGAAATGATTGGTTTGTTAAAGTGTGCGTGTCCTTTTTCCGCAACATAAGGGTGGGTGGGAGGGCCCAAGGACAATTCCATCTTGCACCTCTTTTTTTTCTTTGCCAGCTCATTTTGTGGGGGTCCAAACGAACCAATCATTTCAGCCACAGTTTTGTAGGCCCTGTCGCTGAAATGATTGGTTTGTTAAAGTGCGCATGTCCTATTTCACCAACATAAGGGTGGGAGGGCCCAAGGACAATTCCATCTTGCACCTCTTTTTTTGGCATTATGTGCTCTTTGGGGCCTAGTTTTTCAAACTACCAACCTGTGTCTGCCACTGCAGTGCCACTCCTAGAAGGTCCACGTGTTTGTGCCGCCCACTTGTGTCGCTTAGCTTAGACATCCAGCTACCTCGGTGCAACCTTTTGGCCTAAAAACAATATTGTGAGGTGTGAGGTGTTCAGAATAGACTGGAAATTAGTGGAAATGAATGTTATTGAGGTTAGTAATAGTGTAGGAGTGAGGGAAAAAACCAAAAATATGGATTTTAGCACTTTTTATGCTTTTTTAAAAAAAAATCAGAACCCAAAACCCAAAATCAGAACCAAAACCTTGAGTGGGGTGTTTTGGCAAAACCAATCCAAACCCAAAACCTGAAGGTAATCAGAACCCAAAACACAAAAAGTGGCTGGTGCACACCCCTACTCCTAATAAGTTTATCTGGAAATGCATCTAACGCTTATTAAATGGCTTCTCCTCTACGCATGCTACACTTAACTGTACACATACTGTGCTCAACTAACCCTTACCCAACCCATTCTGCCTCTCCAGGGATAAAAGGACACTAGACATTTTAGTGCTCATGCACAGAACTGAAATGCATATGTTTTAAACACAGAAAAATGGACGTATAGCCAACCATAGATGATGTCCTGTATATTCAATGTCATTCAGCTGGTTTAGTGCTATGGGACCTTTAAATTTTACAATTCACCATTCATTAACAGTTAGAGTTAAATGCATACAATGGTAATCCTTACTATATAGCACAGCATCCTCTGACTCACACAGTTGGCAATGTCATCACCAAGTGGTCACTCCTTCATAATGATTCTGAATATTCTGCTGACGTTTTGCAGAACTTGAAACTGCATTAATCTAAGAAAGTGTCATTAACTCTGACGCAAAGAGAGGCGAGACCACCCCAAACAAGGCAAGACCCCAAAAGCAGGATCCACTTGTATGACTGATCTTTTTTATCAGGAACCAATCAAAACAGTTGGAAAGGATGAACATAGAGATAATCACAGGGCATTGACTGGATTTAACACTAACAACAAATTATTCTAAAAGAGAAATTCATGTATATACTACTTTCTGTACTACAATTTTATAAATTACTTTAAAATTTAGGATAAATCATTTTGTTACTCTTACAATAAATCTTCTACAATCTATCTCTTGCTGTAAAATACAGGTAAAGTTGTTTCCCATTGCATGAAAAATATACTCAATTAGTGATCCTGGGCCCTTTGGGGTCAAGAACTTGTTCTCAATTATTAAAGTTCAATTCCACACTTAGTTTAACTATAATTATAAGGAATAATAACCCTCACTATAAAGGTTCTATCTACAACCGTGTCTCTTGATCTCCTTCTTTGTCCGCTGTTAGGTGTTGTTATATATGTATATATTTTTATTACTGTAATGTGTGGTACCATATACCTACTCCTGTTGAGTCTTGAAACAATGGAATGCATCTGTTGGTCTCTATCTTCATGGTCTGGGTGTGCGGGTCTTTAAAGAGCTGTAGTACAGTAATTTAGGACTCATCTCTTTGGGTGCTAGATTGGTTGTACACAGGGCCAGTGCTAGGGTTCTCGGCGCCCTAGGCAAAATTTCAAGATACCGCCCCCCCCCCCCCTCGCGAACACACCAAGTACCTTCCTCACAGACCCTTACCTACTCGACTGTGTGCATTTGTGTTTAAAAAAAAAAAAAAAAAAATAGCCTTACCTTCTCCAGCGGTCCAGATGCTGTGATGTTTGATGCAGAACACTGTCCAGACTCCACTGCAGACACAGGATTTCTAGAGGGGAGGTATCCAGGTGTTAGATTTCAGGACACCTGCATCACACCACTGCACCCCCCTCTGAATCACACCACTGGACCCCCCTCTGCGTCACTTGCAAACTATGGTGTAGAAATTGTACCCCATAGATTGCAAGTCAAATATAGAGCATGAGGTGCCAATAAAATAATTATTTTATCCACCATAGTGTTTAAATCAAATATATAGCATGAAGTGCCAAATAATAGTCATTTTTCCACCGCATAGTTTGCAAATCGAATATAGAGTATGACGTGGCGTCATTTTTATACCATTGAAAAATTACTATTTGCCACCTCATGCTCTATATTTATTTGTCAAGCTATGTGGGAGAAAAATGATTATTTTGCACTTTATGCTCTATCTTAGATTTAAAAACTATGGTGGATAAAATAATTATTTTATTGGCACGTCATACTCTATTTTTGACTTGCAGCAAGTCAAATATAGATCATGAGGTGCAATAAAATAATTATTTTATCCACCATAGTTTTTAAATCTAAGATAGAGCATAAAGTGCAAAATAATAATGAAATCCCACCCCCAACATTTTTTTTTCCTTCCACACTTTATAATTTTACCTTTGGGTATCCCTTTTTTTTTACAAAAAAAAAAAAATGAATACTACAAAAAAAATGTAAATTAAATATACTCACCGTTTTTGAGGCTGGTCAGCAGATGCAGGGAGGCTCTCCTTTAATGGCTCAGCAGAGCAGTGATTGCTGGGAGGGGAGGGGAGGGTAGGAGAGGGGGGCGTTGGGTAGGAACTTTATTCACTGTCTGTCCAGCGGCGCCTGTCTTCAGGTTCACACTGTCTGTCACAGACAGTGTGAACCTGAAGACAGGCGCCACCGGACAGACTATCACATGATCACTGACTAATGTCAGTGATCATGTGTGAGATGCGCTGGGCAGCCGGCACATCACACTGAAGAGGAAGGCGGACAGTTATAAAACAGCGGCAGCACCTTGCCGCTGCAATTCTCTCACAAGCCGCTGACTAGATTTTAAAATCTAGTCAGCAGCGCCCTGCAGGTCCCGGCGCCCTAGGCAACTGCCTAAGGTTGCCTAATGGGAGCGCCGGGCCTGGTTGTACACGAACTTTTGAAATTCTGGTGGATGTTGTCTCTACAGCCACCTCTCCTCATGAGACTAAGGGGCATATTTATCAAACTGCTGGTTTGAAAATGTGGAGATGTTGCCTATAGCAACCAATCAACTTCTAGGGCCTGATTTATTAAGGATCTTAACTTGAGAAACTTCTTATTTCAGTCTCCAGGACAAAACCATGTTACAATGCAAGGGGTGCAAATTAGTATTCTGTTTTGCACATAAGTTAAATACTGACTGTTTTCTCATGTAGCACACAAATATCACTTTAAATTTCAGTGTACAAATAAGCTATCAAGTATTTGTGTGCTACATGAAAAAACAGTCAGTATTTAACTCATGTGCAAAACAGAATACTAATTTGCACCCCTTGCATTGTAACATGGAATTGTAACATAAGAAGTTTCTCAAGTTAAGATCCTTAATGAATCAGGCCCCTAGTTATCATTTATTTAGTACATTCTAATGACAGCTAGAGTCTGATTGGTTGCTACAGGCAACGTCTCAACTTTTTCAAACAAACAGCTTGATAAATTTTCCCCTAAGAGTTTTCCTGCTCATTCTAAAGGTAGCTTCATCTGTTCCACCCTGATGTTGATGGATGTCAGCAGCATAGCACATCTGCACAGGGAAGTACAGTGGGCTGTGGGCATGATGTGGCTGCGGGGTGGCCATGATGTGGCTGGAAAGGGCATGATGTGGCTGGTAAAGGCATTTACAGTAACACTGATTTTTCTTGTCTAACTCATTTTGATTATTGTTTTGTAAGTTTGTGCTAATTGATTATTGATTTCATATTTGGCCACACCAGTAACGAGGTACACTCCGTTAAGGAAAGTAGAGCAAATAAATTAGTAACTTTGAACCTTGGCAAAACCATGTTGCAATGCAAGGGGTGCAAATGAGTTTATTATTTTCCACATAAGGAAAATACTGGCTGTTTTTTCATGTAGGACGCAAAATTTGATAGCATTATTTTTACACTGACATTAAAAGCTGATCTAGGACATGCTTTACCCCAATTATAAATCTGAACTCCCATTTTAAAATTTACCTCCCCTCCAGTACAACATGGTTTTGCCAAGGTTCAAACGCACTCATTTTTTTGGCTTTACTTTCCTTAAGGAATCAGGCCCAATGTGTCTATATCTATAAACACCTCTATGTAAGAGGGGGGATACCCCCTTGGATGGTACATTTACACTGTTTAATACTATTTACATGTGGATTTGGATTTACACTGTTGTTGTTAGATAGCCAGTGTCAACACTATCTTCAATTGCGATTTGGGGATTAAGCAGGATGAAATCCCATGAGGTGGGCTGCAAGTGATTGGTAGCACCAGAGTCAAGTATCCTTTTCTATTTTATCACTGCACCTGTTTTACTCTGTTGGACTCTATCAAGTGGGCGGCAGCCTTTGAACTGGGTATTCCCACTTACTGCAGGTCAGAATGCCAGCTTTAGACTGTCTGTAGATGGTGCTATTACTGTTACTGTACTGTAAAAACCAAATTTATAGGAACTATAATAAGTAGAAGAACTGTATATAAGTGGTGGGATGGAGCAGTGATCTTCTCACTTGAGATGTGGCACTGCTGTACTGTCATGATGCATGGGTCTTTGGGAGCAGTGTGATTGAATGCTAGCAGTGTGTTGGAAACTGTATAATGCTCGTTGCTGCAAACAGAGTCAGGACAGTTGTTCCCAATGTTCAGTAACAGTTGCTGTCACCAAAGAGGAAGTGGAGATCACCAAAGGAGGAAAAGAGATGGCAACAGCAATTACAATTGAACTAACTGGGTCCAGCAGCTGAACTGAGATGGTATCCAGTAGTCTAAACAATCCCGTCATTGGTGTGATGGCATTCTTCTGCACAACAATGATTTACTCACTTACTTCACAAGTTTGTGACTTTTATAGATTTGTGAGAAGATGATAATGGGGGAGGTAGGGCACAGAGCTGATCTAAAGCACATCCATCAAAATCTGCCATCCACATGTCACCATATATGTAAAGTTCTCATACCATGACAGAACGTGCAACATTTGACATTCTATTTTATATATCTCCCGCCACAAACACAACATCTCTTAAATATCTTCAGTTCTGATAAGCTCTTCAAACTTCTATACATATATATGTGAATGTTTTAAATAGCTAATTTACATGAGATAACTTGAATTTTAGGTTTAGTGGTCATTTAAGCTATAATTTTCATCCATAGCCTAAATGTTTAAGCAATAGCAGTGTCCAATCTAGCTGATGTAGTTACAGAAACATTTACAGTTCACATTTGTTCAGTGGTAGTTGTTAACTGACTGTACTGTGACCAGCACTGACTGATATATCTAAGTTAAGTGACATCACAAAACTTATTTATGATGTAGTCGGTAACATGATCAGCTGCTAAATGTCAACCTAATTGGATGTTGTAAATAATTAGAAAGAAATTAGATATCTGTTTAGAATATTTTAAAGAACACTAATACTTCTGTTCTAAGCACTTTTGACGACCTAATACACATAACTTAATCAACACAAGACAACTTTCCACATAAATCTTGCTGAAACATCAGGTGCTGCTATACCAGTAAAGTACAGCAACTAACTGAAATTGAGGCTGGGTTTGAAGACCTTGTAGTAATCATTCCCAGCAAGCTAATTGTATATCAATAGGAACACGTAGAGATCTAAGGGACTTCTACTAACTGTGCATGCATCAAGGGCAAACATATCAAGGATTAGACATTTCTAGACAACTGGCACTGGCTGGTACCTAAGAAGCTTACTAGATATATTTTAAAAAGCTAAGCACAATGTAAACTTTGAAAAAAAAAATTACAGAAGCATATTTTGATACAACAGCGCTGAATGCCATAAGATACCTGGCATGTGACCACAGATTGTGAGGTGTAAAATCCTGGTGACAAATTAGGAAAAAGACCGATAGTGGGGATAATCACCCATAAGTATTATGGGCCCCTGACAAATTTTGATCCTTGGTCCACCTCTCTTTGAGAGATGGGTTTGTTTACATTCCAAAACTTTCAAGCAAAGGATCAATATTATGCACTCTATGGTATGTACTCTATTATATTCTCTCTATGGTATGCACTCTATGGAATGCACTCTATGGTATGTACTCTATGGTATGTACTCTATGAGCCGCACGCAGATTTGAATCAACGTATTATGCTAGTAAATAAAAATATCCAGAGTCCCCTATTACTGTAGGCAGAGAGAGATCTTTGATAGTGTACCATTACATCTGTTTTACTGTGGTTCTCTAACAGCTCGGTGGTGAGCTTTGAACTGGGTATTCCCAGTTGATGCAGGTCAGAAGATCAGCTGTAGATTGTATATTGTACTGTAACTGTTATTGTACTGTAAAAAACAATTTTAAGCAGCAAAACTGTATATTGGTGGGGTATTGGTGCAGTGACCTTCTCACTTGAGAAATGACAACTCTGCAAGGTGCATTGGCAGCCGAATGGCCTGCATTTCTCGTTAACAGTACCATAATAATGTGGTAGTGATGCGCGAGCCTTCATGCCTTCAGGAGCAGTGTGATTGAATGCCGGCAGCATGCTTGAATTCATCTGGGCCTCAAAATATAACAGTTACAGCACTTAACGCAGAGCTTTCTCATGGGCGCCCTCACATGACTCTACCCTTGTGCTCCTCTATCGGCAGCCCTGTATTCAAGCAGCTATAAATCGTTTTTGCTTCTTTGAACTTAATTTATATTCAATAGAGTTAACAGAATATTGTGGAGAGACCATGTGTGTATGAGACTATGACAAAATGGTGGACAGACCATGTGTGTGAGACTATGACAAAATGGTGGACAGACTGTGTGTGTGTGAGACTATGACAATCTAACATTATCTCATACAAATAACTATGTAACAAATATCAAATATTCACAACATTTTTCTATGCACAATCAGTGTAAAGAACACAATGTTTTTCTATGTACAGTGTAAACAACACAATATTTTTTTTCCAAGTCACTTTCTAAACATACTCACACACTGTCACTGGATCACTTATAAATAACTTATGGTATAAAGTTATTTAAAGGAAATAGCGCAGGGCGCTTATCTATATAATTGCCAATGCACTTATTTTTGATATTTTGTATATTTTGATGTAGGAAATTGTTATTTCTGAGACCAGGGTAGAAAATTTGTTTTTCTGTTTTAACATTTCTAGAGGAAAGGCCTTATTTCTGATGTATATATCTGATACAATAAGTCTTTGTTTTGAAAGCCTTTTGTATATCGTGGTGTAAGGAAATGTCTTATTTGGGGTTTACAACTTTTCCTGGGGAATTATTTTCTTTGGAGGAAATGTGTATTCTGCAACTATTGGAAGAAGGACTCATACTAATCTCATGCTAATTAGACCTTTTGATGTATGAGGGTTATAGAAAGATGTAATTAGACTTGTTGTCCACTGTTAGATGCAAGATATCACAGCAAGGTTTTAAGATAGCACAGACAAGCGTAAATATTGTTAGCTTTGCAATGCATGTAAATTCATGTTTGTGTAAACACATTGCATCCTTATTCTACACATAGCCTGTGTCCAAATCGGTATAAAAAGCACTGTGTTGTACACTGAAAAGTATCGTTCTTCTTGTTTCATCTGACCTGACCACTGGTACCTTCAACCAGTGTGAGAGCAAATAAACATCACTAGCTTCAAATACCTGCTTGAAAACATCTTCAATATTGCTGTATTGCTGTGACCTGCAGATTAGACTATATTATTATTTATATTATTTAAACTTCACATATTTATATTATCTTACCCAGGTACCAACCAAAGCCTTCATCTATGTTGCTTTACACCGCAGCTTCTATTAATATTCCATAATTATCCATGGAGCATCCAACAACAGATCTCTCCCCCTCTCTGTCCAGCAAAATGAGTGACTGTGCGTTAATGAACATGTGCTGTTTCCCCATTTACCCCAAAGCTGGGCTGTACCAAGTATAGGTTACCTTGGTTTTCCTTGATGTGTTAATTACCTTGACCACTGGGAGGAAGCCAAGCTAGCACAGGTCTGTATGGATCATGTTTCAAAGCCAAAGAAACTGGTTTTGCGAAATAGAATTCTAATAAAGAGGGGTCTCCCTCTTCATCACTATCCCATTTTCAAAAATGACTAAAATGTTTTAATTCTCATTTTGTAGAACTATACTATACATACAATAAGTTATCTTGTTTCATTTACAATTTCTTTCAATAGACTCCATTAGATTCCTTCTCTACCTACTACACAACACTCCTCTGAAAACCACCATTAAGTGGATTGCCTTATTACTAAGTTTCAAGTGTCAAACTAGATTCCAAATCTGGCCACATTTTTCACATAAATTCTATTTCCGTCGCCTCCTGTAACCAGAAACAATGTCTGGGGGTAAATGTAATAAGCCGAGAGTTTTCCGGCGGGTTTGAAAAACCAATCAGATTCTAGCTGTCATGTTATGTAGTACATTCTACAAAATGATAGCTAGAATCTGATTGGTTGCTATAGGCAACATCTCCACTTTTCAAACCCGCCGGAAAACTCTCAGCTTGATACATTTACCCCCTGGTCTTCTTAAATGTATCCTGTCCTAATCTAAAAAACAAGATCCATATTTTATCTCTTCTGATGCCAGTCACACATTTACAAATGTTGCCTCTCAGCCCGACTACCAAGCAACATGATCAGTTTTATTTCACCAGTGTCCAGTTTGGATAGATAGAATGTGATCCTCCATTTGAGACCAGATCAATTCTGGTGTAGGGCCAATTAGACCAGTCAAAAGATTACTGCATATGCATAGTGGTCATCCTCCAATTGCGCTTCCTATCTGCTGCAAAAATTATCTGATCCATTTCATAAGTTTTCAGCTAGTCCTGAACTTTACCTGTATTCTGGACCTCTGTATGCCGCAGTCTGCAATGACCTATCTTGGTGTCTCTGGCTACACTTGTCTGCTGCCTTCTTTGACCTCTTCCTTGGATACATCTTCTGTACTTACTACTAGTACTGTCTTGGATAACCTGTTTACAACCTCCTCAAGCATGAACAGTGTAAGTTTTACTTTTCTTTCCTTTTACTTCTGCCGGATACCCTGTGCCCTATATTGTTTTCTCTTCCTGGCCTTGTCTCCATCTCCTTCGTTTGCCTGTGGATTAGTGCCTAAAATCAGTTACATAAGTCCTGGGGACAACTGAGTACCGTACCGGTAATTGTTATCAGCTCTATGGGAAAAGTGGGGTTGCTGTTGACAAAGTGCACAAATAGTTAGGGTTCTTGGCATTTAACCTAGGGTCCCTGTGTTTTGGCATTGCTCTCATGGGATTTTCAGTTATTTATTTATTTATTCATTTTGTGTCAAGCAACATTCCATTAATCTTTCCAATCGGGTGGCTCATTAATGTCACCATAACACTTATTTATCTATGATAGGTAAACATATGTGCATAAGTGATAGCAAGTGCTCAGAATTTCACTATTATTTTTATATTAATAGTAAATATTGCTATAGCAGTGTGTCAAACAGCAGTTTTAGGGCCTATTTACCAATTATTGGGAGCTTTTTTGATCTGACATATCAAAGCTATTTATTATTATTTTTATGCTGTGACAACACTTTCGAAAACAACTGTCCCGGCAGAGTATTTGCCTCCCCATTGATTTCTTTAGCTGCAGTGGTAAAATACATCACTTCCATGTTTGACTGGCTAGTATATACTGCATAGGCAAGCCCGGAAAATCATCAGCAGCTATTTATATAGCGCTACTAATTCCGCAGCGCTGTACAGAGAACTCATTCACATCAGTCCCTGCTCCATTGGAGCTTACAGTCTAAATTCCCTAACATACACACACAGACAAAGAGAGACTATGGTCAATTTAATAGCAGCCACTTAACCTACTAGTATGTTTATAAAGATTCAAACTACAGAGATATTACACTCTCCAGTGGCCATATAATAAGGCAAGATATGCTTAACGTCATCTTCAGTTTGTTAAATAACTGTCCCAATGGCGATCTATGGGGACAGATAGTGAATTATTACTGTTTTAATAAATGTCCCTGATACTTAAAGTTGACATAAACATGAGAAAACAGCTGTTTCTGAATGATTTTTGGTAATAATAAATTTACCCCTTTGTCTGTACTATGTCTAGATAGTACATTCATGGTTTATGAGCTGTCTCAATTCAATTAGTTAAGTAGGATAAGTAACATAAGTCTGAAATGCATTTCATTGTATAAGTGGAGGATACAACATAAGTGCATGTTATGTCACATGACACTACACAATATGTCTGTAAATATGTTGGTAAAGCTCCTTATTTTTTTTATTATACAAGATCAATGTTGTCTAAGTGTTTCCAGGAAGATTGATGCATTTCTATTATAGCTACACGATAACAGGCCAAATACTGTTCTAAAAAATTATGTATTTCAGCAAAGTTTAGGGAACGTTCATGGAAGTTGGTTGTCACAAAAAGTTTGGCTGACTATAGACAGCTCACGGGTCTCCAATTCCCCAGCTATATACTAGATAAACATAAGACATATACATATAATATTGGTAAACATGATCAAAAATATTATATTGAAATATTATTTAATAGACAATGCAAAGGTGCAGTAATTTATATCTAATTTGCAATAAACAGATGAAAGCTAATTATTGATTGGGTGGTATGAGTTACTACATTTTTTCTCTTTGTTTATTCAAACCTCAGTTTTTTTCCTTTGTGAACGTCCATTATTACTTTTATTATACAAGCCAGTCAACCTGAATTAAAAAAAATATTAAAACTACTGCTTTGAAAAATCAATCCCCCTTTAAAAATACTTAGGAGAAACTCATCCGATTGAGAATGCAGAATATTAATTCCAATACCTGAGCTCTAATATTGCTCACTGATAACGTATAACAAGATTCAGATTAATAATTTAAGAATTCACTGATATTCTTTCCCACCACTCATACATTAGCATTTATTTTATGAAATGTTAACTTTAAGGAGATAGATTCCTTTGTTTGCCCACTGTCATATGTGCACATTCTACATTGTTTCATAAGAATTATAAATGATTGATTTTTGACATGTAGGCATGTGGGTAAGAGAGTGATTAAATTGGATGTCTGATTGCTTTTGTATCTTTTGTCATGACTAGGAATTGGATTTTTACGTAAATGCTGTATTCCATGAGTAATTCTCACACAGTGCGCAGCAAGAGCTGATTCTCTATGTAAGTATGCAATTTTCAGTAGCGCGTCTCTGAATATGTAACAATTAGAACTCGATAAATGTCTCAAGTGATTTTCAAAAAAAACAACAAAATACTGTATTATATACAACATGCTGCATCCAGTTTTGTTATGAGACAAGTGTATTAAATGAGTTGGATATCATACATAGTGATGTGTAGTCTGCCTGCATATTCTCGAGTTATATGTCATATTGCCAAATTCTTATTCAACAAAGGCAAAACTAAAAAAAGCTGAAAAAAAATTCTTTAAACCCTCACCTGACCTTAACCTCAACTAGTGTGTGAAATCCTTATTGTAACCCTGAAAACTCATCCACTCTTTAGCCAAACCATCCTCAACCTCCCTTTACAGTTCAACCATAACTTACATTTATTCTCCTTCTATACTCACACACCTCTAAAGCCAAACCAACATTGCTCTACAGCCCTATTAAGCACTTTTTCCCATTGGACTCTAACTGGACCAGTATGAAATCAGTGTCACTTAACCTTATTGTATCACATGTCTATGTTCCTATAGATTGTATGCTTGCAAGCAGGGCCCTGTTACCTCTTTGTGTGTTTGGTAATACACAGTCTTATATATTACGATGTTTGCTCCCAATTATAAAGCACTGCTATATACTAAATGATAATAATAATAACACTGTTGGGTCTGGGTGTGACAGCTGAGAAGCAATACCATTGGATCAACCTGTACCAAGTATGCAGATGATGATTTTTGCTCCCTGAAATTTACTCTTGTAAATATAATAATGCAGGCAACTCTCAACTATGAATGCTCTTCTCCTCATCACTTCGCCTACTTTTCTATTTCTGGCTTCTTTTATTTAACTTACTCCCCTGTGTTAAGAAATATGGTGATCACCGCCGCACGCCGGATGAGTTACCTAGCCACAGCAGTCGGCATCCTCTCCATGTAAGGTGACAGCAAACCGTACCCTTATGTGTCAAGTATATGGTAATCACCAACACATGTCAGATCTGCTACCAGCATCTTTTCCCTGTCGTATGGGTTAAGAAATACGGTGGTCATGCCACATACTAGGTCCGTTACCAGCATCCTCTTTCTATAAAGCAGCAGTGGATTGTGCCCTGAGTTACTACATTTTTTTGTCTTTGTTTATTTAAACCTCAGTTTATTCTTTTATGAACGGCCATTCTTTTATGAACGACGTGTCAGTTACGTCCTGTGTATGTTGCAGGATATTGCCCTTTACACTCTGTTCACTTCACTTCTCTCTCTCATCTCTATTTTTTTATTCTCTCCATTGCTATCTTCACAGACCTCCTTTTTTCCTTCATACATATTTTCAACAGCTACAACCTTCCAAATTATTGATTAGTTATTAGATCTACTTGATCTGTGGCAGTGAAGGACTTTCTTGGAAGATATGAGGCTGATGCAGAGTTAGTTGCAAAGTGGGAGTAAAAGTGAGTATTTTCACCTGTCCTATTACAGGTGCAAAAGATACATCTCCTTACAAGCATATTTTTGCAAGTCTGCATGATCGAGATTTTAGCAAACACATTTACTCTGGTCAGCCAAAATTAGAGCGATTTCATACAGATTTGCGTATGTTCCACTCTGTATCATTTCCTAAGTACACAGAATGTAATTAACTAGACTACAGACTACACAGAGAGATTTGCCTAAAATCAATGTGGGTCCCTGAGCTCTAAAATTAAATTATTAACGCTATCAGAAAAAAAACTGTGCCTAATATTTTTTTTTTGTTGTGCACAGAGCCAGTGGCCAGTGCAGAACTTTTTAAATGTACTTGTGACTATCACCAAAATTGTCATATTCACTGATTGATATCCTGAGTACATGTACATTGTTTTATTAAGAGCTCGTATTGTTGTCTAAGGCTGATTTTTTTCTATCTCTCCATAATTGTCCCTAACAGATCAGATAAGAACTAATGGTCTAGTCAATTAGACAATTCCCCTGTGCATGAATAATGAAATCCAGAAAACATGGACTGTAGGCAGTGCTCACGTGAGTACCACTTTTACAATGACAAAATCTTAAACCCACCAAAATCTTTAACTCACATTATTTATATTCTTGTCATTGAAACTCATAATGAACCCATGTTAACAAGACAAGGTTCATTTAACTGTTTTTTCCAAGTTAGTGCCAAAAAAGAATTATTGGGTGGAATTTATGGTCTGAGAAATGTCGAGACCACACTGGTGTCCTGGAATTTCGTTTCAGTTCATGCCCCCCCCAATACAAAACTTTATTAGCAAAGTGTAGTCATGACTAGAAAGATCCTTTCTCCTACATAAACAACCTGCACATTGTTTTCTTTCATTCAATCAACTAAATGTAATTTCTTATAATGTGAGCATTTCAACTTTTTGAAGTCATACTTTTTTCAGGAGCGTATAGTGTTTTACTGATTATTTATGTAACTTATCTAAGTCAATTATTTAAAATGTAATTGTGATGAGATATTTCAGTGCTCAGTGTTATGCCACTTGTAATTTCCACAATGAGTCATAACGAACTAGCCATGTAACAGCATTTAATTAGCTATGGCACAATAATACCACAGTGATACAAATAAAGTGAAGTAAAGAGGCATTAACATTTTTCTAATAGCACTAAAAAGGCAACTCTGCATTTGAGACCTATCCTTACACTTCGGTAAATGTCATTTTTCTAGTCTATCAAGAAGGTAGCATAATTGATTACAGCACATACATGCAGAAGAATACATGCCGATAAAAAATATATGTGGTAATGCATTCCCTGGGGTTGTTTATAAGACTTTAATAACTATAAGAAAATCTGACTTCTTCCTCTTCTAAAAGAAGACATAAAAAATAATTTAGAGAGCAAAAATGAGAGAGGCTCAGCACTAAAGGCTTTTGTGACATTGTGACTGTTTATATGCTATATGTTACTGCTTTATTCCACCGTACATGGATGTATGTGACAACCATTTTTTTTAGTCTGAATTATTGTCAACTTGGGGGAGGATTAATGAGTTTCTAAAGTTTATGATTTTTTACTATCTTGTTAAGTTGGGCTGCAGAAATCAATTAAATTATATTTTGATCTAGATTAGTGAGTTGCAAGTGTAAGTAATAGAGATGATGTAAAGGTATTCCCTGATTAGCAAGGCATCATAGCCTGTTTTTGACCTTGCAATGTGGTTCACTATTTTCAATAGGATGTTTTTTGCCCATTCTAGAAATGTAGAATGCTTCGGCATAAGCAAATGCTGAACAAGATGCTGGAGGAAACCTAGGTAAACTGTGAGTTTGGTAGGATGGTGGAACCAAAGCTACACAAAACAAACAATGGTAAGCAGAAAGTCCAAGGCGCAGGATAAGAAACTTAATAATCAGGAAAAAAACAATCACCAGCACGGTGCGTGGTGAGGGGCAGAAATAGATAGTCAGGGAAACAGGTGCAGGTGATCCAACAGGGGAAGGAGATTAGCTCCCACAGGGGTGGTGAAAATGTCCAAAGTCATAACAACAGCACCTCTGGTAACATAGAGGTACTGCATACCTGATATAAAATAGGACAGAGTCTTAGCAAGAAGATATTACATGTGCACAATACTGCTTTGTCAAACCAATGCAGATGAAAACAAAAAATAAAAACATTTGACGACTGGAAAAAGGTATGATGTCACACATTAGTATGAATTATACCAGAGGCTGAAATATCGTGGGTCTAGTGGGTGCAGTCTCTAGGGGCCTGCAGGTGAGGGGAGCCTGTCAATGTCAGGTCATAACCCTTTGAGGCCTCCACACCCTTGTCCCACACTTCCACAGCACTCCCAAAGGCTCACTCTATGCTCTTTTCAGACCATTACAAGGAGGCTACAGTATCAGATCCCTGCCCAAGAGAAAACACAGGATTTCTAAAGGAAGTTTACAAATACTTGGTTTCTAAAAAAAAACATTTGCCATAATAATAATAATACAAATAATAATAATAATAATAATAATAATAATAATAATAATAAAAAAAAAAAAGAAGTACATTGTATATAAATGTATTTGATATGATAAATATTATAAGGAAAAAAAGAATGAGGCATAAGGTATGCTGTACATTAAAAAAACACATTAATATTAACCTTGTACCAAATTAATATAATGTAATATCTTGTAAAGTAATACAACTCTACAAATTCAGGGTCCCTAGGGCACAAGGTAGGTAAGGAGAAAAATGTGTTCACTGAAGGAGTGTAAGGAAGACAAGGATAATTGTCAGTAGTATGTCAATGAGCACAATAAACTAAGATGTAAAATGCTTATTACTCCAGTAAACATAAAAAGTGCACATTTAATAAATTAATTACTAAAGGCAAAGTATAATCACAATATAATACATCAGGCCTGGCCAATCTGTGGCTCTCCAGGTGTTGTGAAACTGCAAGCTCCAGCGTGCGTCGCCAGCAGATAGCCAGCTGATAACTGGCAGGGTATGCTGGGACTTTTAGGTTCCCTATACATAGAGACCTACAGGCCTGTAATACAACATGGCAAACATATATTGATATATTGTTCAAAAGTAATTTCACAGTATTAGGTTTAAACAACTCCATAATATCAATAAACATCGGTTTTATGAAAGGGATTCCTTTGACGAAGGGATAGTCTTTCCAAACACAGAGGTGTCCACCGCATCACTTACGGATTCTCATGTGTCTCTTTCTGTTCCTGGATCAGATTTATGTAAAATAATATAAAAGTATTCAGATATTTAATCCTTAGTCCAAATTAAGGATGAGCGGGCTCGGATTCCGCTAATCCGAGCACACCCGAACAGTGCGGATCCGACGGGATCCGAGCACTGTTCGGGTACTTCCGGCCGCCAAAGGAATCCGAAACGAGGCTATGACATCCATAAATTCTCACCTTGCGGCCGCCATCTTCATTTCGCCTGACATCAGGGAAGAGGGAGGGTGTGTAGGGTAGTGATGGTCTGTCCTTGCTGAGTCCAGTGGTGCTTTATGCTTGTGTCCAGTGCTCTGTCCTTGCTGAGTCCAGTGGTGCATCAGTCCAGTGCTCTGTCCTTGCTGAGTCCAGTGGTGCTTTATGCTTGTGTCCAGTGCTCTGTCCTTGCTGAGTCCAGTGGTGCATCAGTCCAGTGCTCTGTCCTTGCTGAATCCAGTGGTGCTTTATGCTTGTGTCCAGTGCTCTATCCTTGCTGAGTCCAGTGGTGCTTTTGTCCTGTGCTCTGTGCTGCTGAGTACAGTGGTGCTTTTATCCTGTGCTTTGTTCTGCTAAGTGCATAGTTATTTTAAAAGTATTAAAAAATCTTAAAAAAAATTAAACAAAAATTTTAAAAAAATATAAAAAAAAATTTAAAAAGTATAAAAAAAATTCTAGTGCTATATATTCTTGCAGTACAAAAACATTAGTACTGCAATCTATAAAAAATTGTTCACTGTTCTTGCAGTCCATAAACATAGTACTGCAATCTATAAAAAAATTGTTCACTGTTCTTGCAGTCCAGAAACATTAGTACTGCAATCTATAAAAAATTGTTCACTGTTCCAGCAGTATTAAAAAATAGTACTGATGCTGAGAACATCTGGTCCGGACTGAAGGACCTGCCAACCATTGCAGACATGTCTACTGTCGCTGCATTGCATGCTGTCACAATTGAAAAAATGGTGGAGGATTACTTTGCTGACACCATCCAAGTAGACATGTCAGACAGTCCATATTCTTACTGGCAGGAAAAAAAGGCAGTTTGGAAGCCCCTGTACAAACTGGCTCTATTTTACCTGAGTTGTCCCCCCTCCAGTGTGTACTCGGAAAGAGTTTTTAGTGCAGCGGGGAACCTGGTCAGTGAGCGGCGAAGGAGGTTGCTTCCGCAAAACGTTGAAAAAATTATGTTCATAAAAATGAATTATCAATTCCTCAATCAAGTACAGCACTGGCCTCCAGATACTATAGAGGGACCTGTGGTTGTGGAGTCCAGTGGGGACGAATTGATAATGTGTGAGGATGAGGAAGTACACACTAAAGGGGGTGAGGAATCAGAGGATGAGGATGACATCTTGCCTCAGCAGAGCCAGTTTAGTTTGTACAGGGAGAGATGAATAGTTTTTTTTGTGTGGGGGCCCAAACAAACCAATCATTTCAGCCACAGTTTGGTAGGCCCTTTCGCTGAAATGATTGGTTTGTTAAAGTGCGCATGTCCTATTTCAACAACATCAGGGTGGGTGGGAGTGCCCAAGGACAATTCCATCTTGCAACTCTTTTTTTGGCATTATGTGACCGTCCAACAATCGTTTGCCATGAGCACGAAGTACGACAGTAGTCATCCTATGGCAAAGCGGATAACTGCGGCCTTAACAGCTATCTTGGTGTTAGACGTGCATCCGGTGTCCGCCATCTGTGCAGTGGAATTTAGACAGTTGAAGGAGGTATTGTGGCCCCGGTACCAAATTTGATATCGGGGGCCACTCCACTACGCAGTCCAGAAATCTTAGTATCAGATATTAAACTACGTTCACTGTTCCTGCTACATCAAAAAAGCATGAACATGCCCTGCCATCAACAAAAACAAGAGGTAGTGACGCGCTTGAACTCCACCCTCTATATGCTGCAGAGGATGGAGGAGCAGCAAAAGGCCATTCAAGCCTACACAGCCACCTACGATGGGCCACGTGTTTGTGCCGCCCACTTGTGTCGCTTAGCTTAGACATCCAGCTACCTCGGTGCAACCTTTTGGCCTAAAAACAATATTGTGAGGTGTGAGGTGTTCAGAATAGACTGGAAATTAGTGGAAATGATTGTTATTGAATGTTATTGAGGTTAATAATAGCGTAGGAGTGAAAAAAAACCCCAAAAAATGGATTTTAGCACTTTTTATGCTTTTTTAAAAATAAATCAGAACCCAAAACCCTAAATTAGAACCAAAACCTTTCGTCGGGTGTTTTGGCAAAACAAATCAGAACCCAAAACCTCAAGCTAATCAGAACTCAAAACATAAAACACAAAACACTAAAAGTGGCCGGTGCACACCCCTAGTCCAATTGCCTTTAGAGTTATAAATAGTAAGATAAACCCAATTGTTTAAAAGATCCAATGACACAGTCTTATCACGCTAGTCGAAAAGGGTGTATAAGAAGGGATTTAGATTCCAGAAAATACCTTGGCGCCCGGATACAGTCTCTTTCACAGAGTCGTAGTAGAACAAGGTACAAGTTTTTTACCTTGTAGGACGTTTTTCTGGACTGACCGGTCCTCTGTTACCCTTTCGCCTCCTGAGTCCGTAAGCTCTGTGGCTTGCTGCTCAAAGTGTGTATCGGGCAGTTAGAAACTCAGCTGTGGTCACAGCTGGTGTTGTTTCTCTCATGAGGAGTGATTTCAATAGAGCCTGTCCGTTGCCGTCTGTATGAAGAGCAATCAGCGAAAATGTTCAGTGGTGATAAAGTACAATGTAGTAGTAATTAACCAACGGTTTTGCCTTTAATAACATTGTGGGCATCCTCAGAGATATTGTTTCAGTCTGCTCTGTTTTAACAGGATGAATAATAGAAACAGTCGCTGATGTAGTGGAGGCTGGTTGGGTAGTTTTCCAGATCCACAGGTGTTGTGCTTACTTGGGGAGGCAGGTATATCGATTTGACCAGGGGTGTCATGGATTAGGTATGTATCCACAGGGTCTCACAAAATATATAGAGAATTATATTATACCAAGAGGTTTAAAATTCATTATAATACAAACCTAAAATTAAGAAGATAAAAGCTTTATGAATAGATGGAATGAAATTCTAGATACCTGTTCATTCTCACTAATGAAACTGATTATTGAAGACAGGAAATCCTGTTTAACAAAGACAAAGGACAAAGTTCAATTAATATAAGACAAACTGAAACCAACAGAGCATTTAGAATATTTCAAAAAATTTCAAAAATTAACTCTTAGCTAAATAAAAGACTGAAGAAATAATAAAAAATAAAGAAAATAAATTGCAAGTTTGCATTTACAAGGCAGCGCCGCTTTAAATTTTAGCTGTAAACTCGCCGATTTCTGGCGACTTGAACAAATCGGACTTTCATACATTTACCTCCATGAGTCTGATTACAACAAACGCAAAAGAGAAAATAATACGAGAGATTACCATTACTCCTAGGGGTAAATGTATCATACTCCGCTTTGTACAAATCGGCGAGTTGACAGCTTAAATTTAAAGCGGCGCTGCCTTGTAAAGGGAAGTTTCCCTTTACAAGGCGGCGCCGCTTTAAATTTTAGCTGTCAACTCGCCGATTTCCGGTAACTTGTACAAAGCGGAGTATGATACATTTACCCCCTAGACTCTATAAGGGATGGAAAGAATACAAGGGGAAACAAAGCCCCACACACAGAGGTCTAATACAGATCCCCGCTTATCAAACTAACACCCAAATGTAAAACGAATAGGAGGATCTATAGGCTACTACACCCCAGAAAATGTAGGGACTCCTTTGAAATATCTCACCAATCATTCACCTTTGGATCAATTCTGTACTCTGGAATCTTTGTGTCACAACTTCCCCACAACAAAAGGTCTAATAGCTATACTGTACAAGCTGACCAAAAATCATAACCAACCTGTAAAAGACCCTCTTGTGCTAGCATGGGAGAGGGACATGGGGGAGACTCTGGATCCAAAAGAATGGTCCAAATAAGATATAATTTATCATCAATAGCAGTCAAAATAAAGGAAAACTACTTTAAAATTTACTATAGGTGTGTCCAGCCAGTACATCAAAACCCGGAGTCTCCTCTGAAGTCTGGTGTTCACTGAAGCCCCTAGTGGTGGGGACAGACTTGGCCACAGACAACAGAGAGTCGTGAGTTGTGCACTGACTGGGGAGAACCCAGCGATAGAGTATAGGAGCAAACAGCAGAGTGAAGTCCAGGCAAGGGTCGAGGGCCGGCAGCAGACAGAGTATCCAGTAGACAAGCCGAGATCAGAGGTCACAGGCAAAACAGCAGAGTAAGAGTCCAGGCAATAAATCAAGGGGCACAGGCAGTCAAACGTAGTCAGGTATCCAGGCAAGGGTCGGCAACAATAAACAGATACAAGAGCAAGCAGGTGCAGAGAGCAGGCTAGAGCACTGAAACAGGAACTATAACCAGCAGTGAGGCCCAGTCCTCACTGCCTTAAATACTATGATGGTCAAATCAGAAAGGAGGAGGACAGGGCTGATAATCAGCCTCAGGAGGCTGCTGATTAATTACTAGCTGGAACTAGCATAGGTCATATCACAACCAGGAACATGTATGAATGACAAATAGAATCATGCAAGAGCTCCCCCCTGGAGTTGGAGGATGTCACTACAACCTCCAAAAATATAACAGTGCATTGAAACTAATGTACGCGCTTGGCTGCTACCTTACGCCAGGATGCGGCGTACCGCCGCGGCTCACAACAAGGTGGTATTTGGCTCCCTTCCATCTACACGTCATCTTCCCAAATACTTCTGATCTATGCTGGTGAGAATGTGGTTGTCAAGGCACCCTGCTGCACATGTGGTGGCCCTGTCTGAAAATAAGGCCCTAATGGCAACAAGTGCATAAACTCATACAATCAGTCACACAGGTACAAATTCGTGATTCTACTTTATTCTCACTCCTTCCCAGAACCATTCCAGATACCATTCGATCTATATGAAAACTGATTAAACAAATATTAAATGTGGCCAAATGTCTTATAGCAAAAAGTTATTCCCCTCTTTCCATATCCGCTACCATAAATAGTATCTATTCCACCTACCGAATGGAAAGTATTACAGCTACACTGACTAACACGCCAGTGAACTTTCAATCCACTTGGACTCGGTGGACGAGTTATTACGAAACTAAACCTCCCTTAACTACCACTTGACAATTCCTAGACAATTTAGAAGTAATCTATACTTTCATCTGGGGACTTTTAATCCACTAGTTTCACATAACAATTCAGTTTAATAATTATGTATTGGACCTGAATTCCTTTCCAGAAAAAAAACTCATTGCATCTTTCCAAAAATGAGACAAATAATAATTAGCATCCAATTGTTCCCTCCTTCCTTCCCTGGCTTTCCCACTCCTTGTCTATCTTCCCTCATAAGCAAGTTACATTGTTTAGAAAAATGCTACATTCTTTTAATGATATTATGAAAAACAAAAAATATATACTTTTCAAAAAAAAGAAAGAACTCACCAAAAGGAAAAGCTACTCTGATATAGCAAAAGCAGGATATAGAAAGGGAGTACATGAAATCCAATCAGATATATCTCAAACACAACTTGTCAAATAGAGGATCTATACATCTAGGTGTCAAGGGCACTAGGAGTTTATACCCGAGTTTCACCTGATGTTATAACTGACAGAGAGGCGGTGTTGACCACGGACCTCAGGGCAGTTAGGTGAATGATTGGAATGATGATAACAGCAGGAAAGTAGAGAATGTCTTATGAAGTCAATGACTTGCAGCTGTTGATGGTGGAAGGTCAGCGACTTGGAACTGCAGAAAAGAAGCGATATAGCTTCAGACGAGATGAGAGGACGTGAGTAGGTGAAGGTAGCTCGTGGAGGAGTCAGTGGTCTGCGTACAGCAAGTTGTACCACTGTAGTGATGAGGAGGTTGTCCTGGTGCAGGTAGGTAGTAGGGTAGTCGGTGGTCTGCGTATAGCAAGTTGTACCACCGCTGTGATGAAGAATGTCCAGGTGTAGGTAGGTAGCAGGAGAGTCAGTGGTCTGCGTATAGCAAGTTGTACCACTGCTGTGATAGGAGGACTTGTCCAGGTGCTGGTAGGTAGCAGGGAAGTCAGTGGTCTGTGTGTAGCAAGTTGTACCACTGCTGTGAGGAGGAATGAGGACTTGTCCAGGTGCAGGAGAGTGGTGTGGAAACGGCAAACTGTAGCTGTGTGGAAACAGCGCGAGTAGAAAGGAGTTTTGTACAACACAAGTAGGTAAGTACAATGAATAGTCTGTCAATATAGTAGCTGGCTTTGCAGCGTGGAGAAGCGGGTCAGCGCGGATATGCAAGTAACAACAAAGTCAATATGATGAGAGCATACCGCAGCTGAGTGAGAAGCTTGTCCGGGTAAACAGGCAATGTAGCATAGACAGTCTATCATAGGTAACTGTACCTTAGTGCAGTAGTCACGTATAGTTCAATAGGTATGCAAGTAAACGATAATAGTCAATAGTGGTTATGCATACCAAGTCAAGCAGGAATCAGCTGGGAAGCTGAAGAAGAGATCAGCTGAGTAGACACGTTGAGCGGGTATGGGAACCACCGGTGAGTAGAGCAGGAAGCAGCTTGGAAACTGCAGACGATCAGCTGAGTAGTAATGCTGTAGCGGGTATGGGAACCGCCGATGAGTAGAGATGGAGGCAGCTTGGAAACTGCAGACACGAGTAGAGCTGGAAGCAGCTTGGAAACTGCAGACACGAGTAGCTCACAGGAACACCTATAGAGAATCACCGGGAATGAGACTCCAAGATCAGGCCACTACCTAAGGCTGCAGGTGCCATAAGTAGGGTGAGGTGATTGATCCATCAATCACATTAGTGCTCAGGTGTAGTTGTTAAAGGAACCTGCGCATGCGCAGTGCGACAGGATGGCAGACGGCCGCGGTTCAACACAGGTGTAAGCGGGAAAGAAGGAGAACCATGTACCAGAGTGGAGGCACTCACACTCCGGTGAGTGACACTAGGCCTGTTTCCCTAGCCCTGTTTACTTAAGCCAAGGCCTACTTCACGATGGACATTACCATCACTCTCACGCATTGTGCCATAAATAACTTGACTTGCATTACCAAGTTATCTGTTTATTATTTGTTAATTCATTATACATTATATGCACAAAATTATTTGGCCACATATGTTAGTTATTGAATTGAGGTGTTACAATCAAAACCGTTGCCAGATGTGTATAAAATCAATCACCTAGCCATGCAGTCTCCATTTGCAAACATTTGTGATATAAAATGGGTCGTTCTCAAGAGCTCAGTGACTTCAAGCAGTTGTACTGTGATAAGATGCCACCTTTGAAATAAGAAGGTTCGTGAAATTTCATCCCTGCTGAACATTGCATGGTTAACTGTAAGTGAAAATGGAACTGAGGAATAAATTAAGCCCAAAGGAAAAATAAAAACTGAGGTTTGTGAATAATGGTTTTGTTCACTGAGATTTAGCAAAACCAGGAATATGTGGTGATGACCAAAGATAGTGTTACAGGGGGGGAACAGAGGAATTGGCTCCAGGACAAGCATTCCTCCCTCCCATTCCCGAATCCTAGATCCGGTTCGCTTTCTGGTTGAGATGTCTCGTTACCTTCTGTTTTAAAATTTGCGAAAATTATCTCACAGCCAGGTGGTGAAACAACAAGGGCAATAGGTTGGGCCAACCTGGAGTGCAGGCCGTAGTATGGTATCAGGGCTGGTGCAGCCTGGTGGTGAGTGCGGGCCGTGGTATTGGAATGGGTGGTGATTAAGCCCCAGAGGTAGTTTGGGCCGACCTGGAACGCTGGCCGTGATGTTAAGATGGGTGCTGGTTAAGCACCGGAAGTAGGTTGTGCCAACCTATAGTGCTGGCCGTGGTATTTGTACGGGTGCAGGTTAAGCCTCAGAGGTAGCTTGGGCTGACCTGGAGCACTGGCCGTGGTATTTGTATGGGTGCTGGTTAAGTCCTGGAGGTATGTTGGGCAAACCAAGAGCGCGGGCCTTGGTTTCACTCACTGATGCAGCTTTAAAGTGGCAGGGGAACACTGTACAGGATAAAAAAGGTGGGTGAAGCGCACATTCATAGTAGCAAGCTGTTGGAACCCGTTCCCTTCGAGGAGTCTGCTTAGGTTCGGTGCAGTGGAAACGTGTTCTGTGGCGTGACGAATCATGCTTCTCTGTTTTGCAGTCAGATGGGTGAGTCTGTGTCTGGCGGATGCCGGGAGAATGTTACCTGCCTGACTGCATTATGCCAACTCTGTTGTTTTCAGGGTTTGGGCTAGGCCCCTTATCTCCAATAAAGGGTAATCTTAATGCTTCAGCATAAGAAGTCACTTTGGACAATGCTATGCTTCCAACTTTGTAGCAACAGTTTGGGGAAGGGCCTTTTCTATTCCAACATGACTGTCCCCCAGTGCACAAAGCAAGGACTACAAAGACATGGTTTGAGGAGTTTGGTGTGGAAGAACTTGACTGGCCCACACAGAGCACTGACCTCAATCCCATCGAACACCTTTGGGATGAGCTGGAACAGAGATTGCGAGCCAGGCCTTCTCATCCTGACCTCATGAATGCTCTACAGAATGAATGGGCACAAATTCCCACAGAAGCACTCCAACATTTTGTGGAAAGCCTTCCAAGAAGAGTGGAAGCTGTTATCACTACAAAAAGGGAGACCAATTCCACATGAAAGTATATGTATTTGAAAACAATGCAATTACAGTCCCTGTTGGTGTAATGGTCAAGAGACTGAATGCTTTTGTCCAAATAGTGTATGTCTAGTCTTTGTATTATTTTGCTTTTCATGTATTTTGTAATATGCTATGGATCATTGCTGTCTGTTTATTTTATACTACTGTATATGTCATGTCCAGCGCTGCCGACCTTTTATGCATAAGAAGATATTTATAATAATAATTAACAAAGCGTACTGTATGCCTTGATTTTGAATCCAGCACAGTTTAAGGTCCACACCTACTCTTCATTCTTGAGACAGTTGGAAGTTTGGAACAGAGAAGGTGTAACGATCTGCAAGCAGGAGTACACAGAGGTCCAGTTATGCTAGGAAGCAAGGAGACTGGATCAGCAGAGTTGTTACACTCTGCGGGCAAGGGTACAGAGAGGTCCAGGTATGCTAGGAAGCAAGGTAATTGGATCAGCAAAGGTAAAACGGTCTGCAGACAGGAGTACCTAGAGATTCAGGTATGCTTAGAAACAAAGTGCCTGGAACAGCAGAAGCATAACTGTCTGCAGCAGGAATAAACAGTAGACATGAAAGGAGCCAGAGAAAGCCATATCCACACAGGTAGGAAAGACTTATAAGAGGACCATACAAGAGGAGGGTCGAACAAGCCAATGGCCAGAAGCCAGAGGGTCCAGGATGATACCAGGGAGAAAGCAGGAGCGAAGTCAAATCAAAGCCAGTGCCTGAGTCATAAGCTGAGATACAAACAGAAGGACAAGCAGGAGTCTATACCAGGAAGTCAGTCAGGATCAATACACAGGAGGTACTCTAAGAGACCAGCAGCATCAAAGATCATTGATGAATTGGCCAAGACTGATGGGAGAGGCAGTCTTTTAAAGGCCAGTGACAGGTTAAAAGCATTGAGGAGTAATGAGCTTAACTGCTGCAGGTAGGAGAAATGTCAAGTACAACAGCAGCCTGTTTGGTGGTACAGAGGTACTGCAGGTGTCAGGTTCATATATTTGCAGAGTCAGAATAGTCCCTTGCAGGCAGGAGCTGCAGAAGGCAAATCAGCATCCCCATAGAGGCAGATCATGACACAGGAGTAGTGTGGGTAGTAACAGCATATGCCCCTATCCGATGATAATTGTTGATGTCAAAAAGCATGTTACTGTCATGGTCAAAACTTACAAGACTGAATTCAAGAGTGGCAAGTTCTGGACAAAAGTAGCTGAACTAATCAGAGTACAAAATTAAATTTAGAAAAGAGAAAATGGTACCTTTATTATAAATTGACCTATATATGGAAGTTATTCAGTGATCCTTTATCTTTCATATGTCATAAAGTAGGCTCTCCCTTCCTGTTGTCTCACTCCTGTTTCTCTCACTGGTTCTCTACCCACCAAGAATCTTTCACCCTCCCCATTGTTCTCTCAACCCCCATCCTATGCTCTCAACCAACACAACAAATGTTTCTCCTACTCTCTGAAATTCACAAACCTAAGGCTTGGCTTCAAAGCAACTGTTCAGACAGTAACTACTGCCCGTAAGTTCTGTAAAGCACATAAGTTTTGTGGATGTGATTTAATGTTGCCGCAATTCTTATAGGTGAAGAGAGAAAAAAGAGCTTTTTATTTTCTTTTGCCACTGTGGGTCTGCGGTGTAATAGAGCAGATGGGGCTACTCAGGCAAATATCCGAAATAAAACAAATATGTTTATTTCACAAAATGGTAGCATAAAACAGCAATAGAGATATTTAAATAATAACTTGCAATAATAACTTGCAACAGATAACACTACAGTCTGGCACAGACAACATACAGGGTATAATGAAAACACCTCACCAGTATCCTTGTCACTCTCAGGGACTGCTGTCTATCAATCCAAGCTTATCCCCCTCTCTCCTTTCAAGCTACCAGCAAAGGTAGCAGCCACACAGTTCCCCAAGACCTGGAGAGGTAGATCAGGGCAATGGCAGTACTCCAGGAACCGATTGTCCCTTTCCTGTCAGGGGCAGAGATCTATATCTTAACTCCAGCCTTACTTCAGCTATCACTTGGTAGTGTATGCCAATTTGCTGTCCTCTAGAGCTCTCTTTTAAGCCCAAAAATGACCTTATCAGCAATTCCAGGACCTGCCATTTCTGTGTTTACCTTTTCACAGGTAAACATACAGACAAAGGGATAGAAGAGGATTCACTCCTGAATTAATTAGGGACAGGTATTGTTCTGTGGCTATACAGCAGAATTTGTTTAAACAGGAGAGATCACAATCCAGATACATTTACATTTAAATGCACAATGCAGTCCTCTGTAGTTAAACATAGAGCTCACAGCTAAACAAAGACAAGAGACCCCTTGGTGTGATGTACATTCATACAGGACTGATGGACAATGATCCTTTTGCCTAGACTGAAACAATGGAGTAGTCTGCAAAATTACAATGCATGCTGGCAGACATTTTAGCTACTTTCAAAATAGAATATACAAGTCTAAATATGACTGAGAAATATGTAGAACCAGAGGGCTAGAAAAGTATATATTTTTATAGTCCGCAGTTTGTGAGAAACGAGGTGCAGACAGGTTGAGGTGATATTAATACCTTGTTTCCCCACAATACATGTCCATTTATTAAATTGCGGAAATAGGGATGATTTCCTATTACCATTTATCGTGGCGATAGAAAAATGCTTGCCACTGCAATCTATCATTAAAATAGTATGGTAGCTGAGCGATGGGGGACATGCACATGCGTGACCCGGCTACGTTGTTCACACATGCACAGTGGAAACTCCAGACTTGGGTTTTCATTTACACGTCATAATAGTTATAAATAGGTTTAAAAACATTATTTTAAAAGAATTCACAATTGAAAAAAAATGCTTTATTTAAACAATAAAGCATTTTTCATTGATTTTCTTCTGTTCCTGCCACAATCCGTGTTAAATAGACTTTCCCTTGCCTTGCACAAGGAAGCTTTCACAAGTGGTGACCCCTTGATGTATATGGCAATGCCCTATGTCTGGCTTTTTACCCTTTAATAAATAGATGTGACCTCCACCAGCTCAGAGTTAGAGCAATATTGAAGCCCTTTAGCGAAGTAGTAATGGCCGTGCTCACTTCTGCACAACCAGAAGTGCCCCCAAATTTTTTTTATTTTTTTTTGCTTTACGAAGAATGTTTATTCATTCACATTGGTCCTTGCTCCAGTGCAGCTTACAATCTAATTCACCTACCACAGGCAAAAACATGCAAACTATCCAACATTGGTCCCAGTCCAAATCCGGACAAAGTGTGTGTGCCACAGTGAAGAGGTGTTGCACACACAAAAAGGTGGCATGTTCACACAATGTGCCACATCCCTTGGGGACATGCCTAGCGCTCCCAAAGTACTAGGCCACCCCCAACTCCGCTCTTCTCCCATTAAAAGATCTTTGAGTTGCCACATGCAATAGTAGCAAGTGCGTGGCACCTGCTCACTATGACGAGTGGGCACATACTCCCCAATTCTCCAGAAGTTGGAATAAAGGTGTACACAGGTGGGACGTTGTATCAGTCCCTTCAAATCGTGACATTTGGGAGTTATCCATGCGCTAGTGCTAATGTAGAGAGAATCCAACTATTCTACCAGTATGCTCTTGAATTGTGAGAGGAAACTGGAGCACCCAGAGGAAACCCACATGGACACAGGGAGAACATACAAACTCCCCAAACTGTGCCACAAATTGAATTAGAGTTGGATGCAAATACATATGATGTAGTGTTTTCCTCTCTGCACTGTGCATGCGCACAACTTGTTTTTTCAGCCACATATATCTGACGTTTGTAGTCCCTTGCACTTCAAGAGGTGGAACAAGGTAGTCATGTACAAGTGGAGTACTGTAAGAGTGTGGACACGCTCTTTAGTTTCACTCTTTGGCATGCATCTGTATTTTGGGGTACACCTATCTTTAAATTCATTACTTACAAAGTTTAAATTCTGCACCTACACAAAGTCGTCCTCTTATTCGGTCCATAGGTTATAATAGATCTCTATTGTAGATCTATAGATTCAGCTTCCTGGCTCTCAGTAGCAGAGAATAGATGAGTTTCCAACAAGAATAACTCCCTATTAGATATATATGTAAAGAAAAGGTTAGTTTAAGAAGGAGTTGTTTAAAAGTCGGCAACTCTGCACAACCATTAGCATAGAATGTTACATACAGTATCACCTTTAGAATGTATCTCTTTGGAGAAAAGGTAAGTTCCTTTTTTCTATTGCCAGCAAGTATGCAAAGACAAGGTGTGCTTAATTACAGCAACTCCTGTTATCATTGTAATGCCATTGTATTAAATAAGTGTCAGGCACAAGTGACAAACTATTAGGAAATGGCAGTGAAAAAGCCCCAGCTGGTGGCTACATTGTACATAAGTGGCACATTTTGAAGGTGACTTTAAACATAGAATGCTCTTAGTGCAACTCAGTACGTCATTCAAGAGTTACAGTCTACCACCAAAAAGGAAAGTTTTTTGCTAGATGGATAAATAGTTTAAAACTATTTAATTTTTTAATTTTTTTTTATAAACTTTTTATTAGAAACTTTTTTCTTTTTCAATAAAAAGCATTACAAAATCTCGAGAGGTTAATCAATAACAGATAACACGTGTTTACATACAGCAGGACACATAAACACTCTCATAGTTTGATGATAGTGGCACATTTATATACTTTAATACATTAATTCCCACAGAAAAGGCACCTAAATGGTGCAAAAGGTATCTCAATTCTACTTTTGGTGGGGGGGATTCAAATATGACCCATTAAATGTGCCCTCTACCCCTTGAATCTCTTTAAATATCAATTTTCTCAAAATAAAAACAAAATCTCAATTATACATATGGGCAAAATATCAGGAGCAAGCAACCTAAATTTGACTAAAAATAGCTTGTTCATCTTACCTCCCACCACGACTGGGGTCTGTTAGAGCTGTTGACTGATATCCTCATAAACCTTTTGACCACATTGACCAAGACGCCCAATCATAATCAATAACATAGCAATTTCAATATGATCATTATTTTCATTGTTATCATTTTAGGACCTGAAACACGCAATAACGAGCCAATTACCGAAAATTGCTGCGAAATTGCATGGGTATTGCCAGCATCAGGCCTTTGATTGTGTTAGATCTAAAATCTGATCCAAGTTTGCCTGTGGTATCAAGTATATCTGGAAGCGCTTTAATCAGCTGGAGAGAATTGATACAGACCAAGTTCTGTATACAAGGAATATTCTCTGTTTATTTATATCAAGATACAAGTCTTTATAGCCTACTGAATATATGAATTCTACGTCATAAGCATACAATAGTCTATTGGATGCGCTGCTGATTAACTATCTCACGTATTATTGAGGTGTTTACTTTCTTCCCCTTCTCAGGACAGATGTGTCTATTGTTCTTATCCCAAGGGGGCTGGAGCTTTATCTCTTGTCTCCCATATCCAACGTCATGGGCACAGCTCCCACACTACGAGCTGAAAATGAAACTACCCATTGTTCACAAATCTTGCTACATTCTTACAGGATTTCTCTATGTCAGCTTAACCTCATGACCGTGGGCTTACATCTTCCAAAACTGCATTTCAGCAAAAAAATGAATAATCTCTTTTAGCAAATAAAATATCTATGTGAGTTACAAAAATGGCTGAACAAAGGCTTTATGAGGCCTTAACAAAAAAATCATATTTAACAATTGTCATAGACTGAGAGGCAGCACGTATGCAAATTCACTAAATATAAAAGCGAAAATTCACTAAATATGAAAGCGAACTCGTAGATTTGCTCCTTGACAGGAAAAAACAAAGCTAGAGAATGTCCTGTGTACAAGAGATGTGGCCAGTGAACAAGGTAGGACTAAGGGCCCTGTTGCGCGAGTACAGGCTACATTTACAGAAATCCAGAACTGTTTATAAGGTTAATTTTTCAGCATCTATCTGAAAGCTTTAATTTTCTCAGCTATATCTTATTATTCAAACAAATCTCATCATGCCTGAACTAGGTGTTCCGCCGAGGAAGTGTAATTTCCGCCACTCTGGGGATTATGACTTTGAAAATATGTATGATGCTATTACAGATACAAAAATGTAATCAGTTTTAATGAGTTAATTACAGAAATTATTTTCCGTTCCAGAGATCTTCCAGTTGCCTTCTAAAAGTTATCATTGCAAGCAATTATTTAGATATTAAAGGTAATTAAATGTAATCTACTTTTTTAAATATTCATTTAGTGGGAAAACCCTATCAATTTCATAGGTGCTAACAGCATTAAAATGCTAAATATTATAGTATAATGTAAGTAAGGCAGAATTTTACACCAACAAATAACTGACAAATGTTATAGCGATTTTGTACTTTTAGATTAAAGCACCAGACTGTATTTTCTGAAGTTTTCCTATGTTTACTGTATGTACAGTAATATGATCACTCTTCAGCATTTCCGTTTTATATGTTAACCTACTTTTTACACTTTAACTTACATAAATATGTGTATGATCTCTATAGACAATGGGTTCTGCTTAAAAATTTGCAGTGTGCATTTTCTCTCAATTTGTACCCTCTTTAATTGCCAGTGTTTAATTTTCTCACTTCAAAATAGTTTAACAAAATCCTTAATTTTCACTGCAAATTAATTAAATCTACAGTTGCAGTTTTAATTCTAAAAATATAGTTCAAATATGTATACAGCTGTGTACTGTCTTTAATGCCACTTTCATGCCATATATAAAACAAAAAAAATGAACTCCTGCTCTAATTATCTTTAAACCATTACAGCAATTGAAGCTGTGAAGCTGCACCGCTATCATTAGGTGTAAGTATACACGCCTAACATACACATGGTGCAAGTACAACTGATTTTGAATTGAGTGCATTTTAGGATATTTACAACTCAACATCCAGAAGCAAGTACGTTTATTGTATGACAAAAGTTTTATCTCTATGCTCAGACCATAGCTGCATTAAGCTCTAAAACAGGCTCTGAGCCGAGACTGAACATGAGGCTGATGATAGTGTCTTGCACAGAGGCGGAATTAGCAAGCTGTGGGCCCCCGAAGCAGGGAACCAGGTAGGAGGGAACCGGGGCTCACAGATCGCTAGCTCCCCATGCACTGGGCCCCATTATCTCCATGGGCCCCGTGCACTGCACCTGCTGCACCAATGGTATTTCCGCCACTTGCAGATCTGAATAGATGTAGATCATCACTGACTAGTTGATCAACAAGTCCAGATGCAGATGATTCTGCACCAGTGGAAAACAAGCAAAGGAGACAGACTTCTGAAGTATTGTATACTAAAGAAGTTTTACAATTTCAGATGCTTTCAATGTAATACTGAATTTATTGTTTATTTGTTTTGCACTTGGATACAACATATATCTGCTCTGCTCTCCACATTGAATATAATTATATCCAGAGAGCAGCTCTGTTCCTTTTATTGTCTGGGAGTCCTTTGGAAGAAACACAAACCTGCTCCATGGATAATTAGGGTATTTCCTAGATTACTATAACCCCCCCACTCATACTATGTTACGATGTTCAAGTCTATAGACCCATGTTTACATACACGTCTCCTGTCTGATATACTATAATTATCTACAAATGACATTTGATAGCACTATAGTGATACATTTTACAATTATACATTATATTGCATTAGAGAGGCAGGAAACCTACTGTCAGAGCCATTACTATGCAGGTTGGAGCAGGAAGCTGAGCAGCATACCGTGTCTGTACAGGATGGAATAGGTACTGGGCTTCTGGATGTGTTAGTGGAAATAAAAAAGCAAATGACCATTGTGTTGGAGTCATAAAAGGGTGAGGGGAGGTTCTTTTAATGGAGAACCCCTCCAATGATTTAGAAATGTTCCTGTGTGGAACAGAAATGATGAGTTATCTGTCATAAAATGTAGTTGTGGGCATTTATTTTGGGAGATAAGTATGTGACATAGGTGCTGCTGTGCAACTGCGCATGCACCAGGACAGGATAAAAAATACATTTCACAGCAAGCTCCACTGTTGCCGGGGAGAAGCCAGAGGAGGAGTTAAGCCAGTCTGGTGTATATTCCTATTCAAAGGGAGAGGAAAAAGGCACCAACCATGGGGGAGTAGCCAGTGTGTGAGGAAAAATCTGAGAGATGAATCTGTGAAGACAAAGAAGCTGAGGAAGTTAGACACCAATGTTGTGAGAGGAGAGAAAACAGAGCTGAAGCAGAGAGAGACAGCAGCAAAGCAGTAAGAAAGAGATACTGTGAAGAGAGAAAAAACAGAAGCCTGAAGCTGTTATTTAGGACAGAGTGGAAGACAGCAGCCATTGAAGTTCAAATAAGGAGTCTTGGAGTGGAGGAATTGCAGATAAGTATAGCTGGTTATATTACTTATTTGCTGGTTAACTGAGATACTACTCTAAATTTATCAAGCTATAGGTTTGAAAAAGTGGAAATGTTGCCTATAGCAGTCAATCAGATTCTAGTCAGTTATTACATTTTACAAAAAGACAGGTAGAATCTGATTGGTTGCTATAGGCAACATCTCCACTTTTTCAAACCTATAGCTTGATAAATGTACCCCTTAGGCTGCAAGCATCACTCAGGACAACAATTCAGTCATAGAATCAGTGGCTCTTGGTGGGAAGATCCTACATGAACTCAGCCAGCAGTCTTACATCACTTCTCTCTCTATCCAGTCTCTTTTTGACTCCTCCCCTTTCCCCCCAAGAATCTCCTGGAACCTTCTAGTTCATTCACTGCAGTTTCCCCATCCCAAAATAGCAGATGCAATTTGCATTTAACTTCCCTGAGGCACTCTGGGGAATTGAAGATTTCTGAATGATTGCATACAGTAGTATACATGTATTTTGCAGGGTATTACATTCTTAAAATACTGTGAAGCATAGTTGTAATCAAATTGTTTAGGTTATAGTAGTATTAACATATAGGAATATTATTGTTGCTCTACTTATCCTGAATTAAGGGCCGATAGTGTTTCCCATAGCAATGGCCAAGTTAAATGCACTATAAGGTATCGTGGCTGACACCTCCATTAGCTAAGGCCTGTGAATACTGTATTTAGATTTTACTTATTGCTAATCAAAGAATAATTAAGAAAACAAAGAATTGTTAAGAAATACTTTAGTGACACACTGGTCCTGTATAATAAATCTGATTTTACACATTTAGGGCCTGAGTCATTAAGGAGAGCAAAGCATAAAAAAAGAGTATCTTTGAATCTGGGCAAAACCATGTTGCATTGGAGGGGGAAGTAAATTTAAAATGTGGGGACAGATTTATAGTTGGGGAGGGCATGTCCTAGATCAACTTTACATTTCAGTGTAAAAATAAATCTATCAAGTATTTGTGCGCTAGATGAATAAACAGCTAGTATTTATCTGATGTGCAAAAAAATAAAGTCATTTGCATCCCTTCCATTGTAACATGGTTTGTCCCGGAGAACATTTACTCCTTTTTCCTGCCTTACTTTCCTTAATGACTCAGGCCCTTAGTGTCCTACTTGTATTGGGGACTCAGGGGTTCTCTGTCCCACTGCTGTGCAGTGACCGAGAGAAGAGTGTCTGGAGACCAGGTACGATTCGCACTACACTTGTATAACACCAACCTATAGGAGTGTTACACTTGTATATTAAATTTTTATGCCCTGTCATTATTTTATGTCAAACATATTTTTTGTTATAAAATACAGAAAAGTAGTTGCTGCCCAATCCTCATCTAATAAATATGTAAGGGTGGCTTCTACATCATTCTTGCCTCCAGCTAAAGTGATTTTTGTGTTTGTGGTCATAGTTATAGTGGTGGGAGAGAAGTCTCCCAAGTCTCCCCTTGGTGTTTGTGGTCCCGGACATTCCCCTGAAGATAAGCCACGTGTTAATATTTGGGTAGAGGCACTGTTCTGAATAAGGTGAGAGGAAAACCTACAATTCCCATAGGGGCGTGAAAAAGAGGTGTTACAGATAGATAGATAGATAGATAGATATGATATATATATATATATATGAGATAGATAGATGTGCAATGGATTTTAGATTTGAGATCTATGGATATTAGATAGGTAGATATTAGATTGATAGATATATATGAGATATATAGATGTGAGATAGATAGATAGATAGATAGATAGATAGATAGATAGATAGATAGATAGATAGATAGATAGTGCTTCAGAAAATACAATTTCTTCTCAAAACGTAATTTAATCTCCCTTTTAAAAAGTAAAAGTAATTTTCCCAGCCCACATATCTACTGACATGTCATTGCTTGCTTCTGACAGTGATTTTGTTCTGATTCATAGATGTCTAAGGCACTTTTGAGAATTGTTATTTGAAATGTGAATCGCAGAGATTTATTTTTATTAATTTTGCAATAGGTCCCATTTCAGCTATGCTCAGGCAGTTACAGCCACAATAGATCATTCTCTGAAATAGAGGTTTATCCTAATGAGAATATTTCATTCTATCCAAATACAATTATTTATAATGCAGTAGGAAAAACAAAGAAAACTATTTTCATTTAGTGCTATTTGTTATCATATTTGTACATTTTCTGGAGTTGTGTATTGTATTCCAACAGTGTATGACACTTTAAGATATTGTTCTAGTATCAGGAACAGAGCTTTATGCTTATATGTTTCTGAATCCTTGCCTCTACTCTTAAAGCAGAATTCCTCTATCTGTAGCTCTCCAACTGCGTTTAAACTATAACTCTCAGCATCTTTTCCCAGCCTGCAGCCAAGAAGGTGATCTTAACATGGATGTTTCTATAAAGAATAAGGCTACCTTTTTCCTAAAGTCTGTATAATATACCATTTCATAAAAAAAAGACACAGCAAACAGTCAGGTTCAAGGACCTAAGACTATCTGTAATTTTTCTAGAAAGGGACATGAACCTACTTTGACTATTAATGTGCTCAGCCTCCACATTTTCAAGCTGCTGCATAGGTGTTGGCTGAGGCTGAGCAGGTATAAAAAAAAGACACCAGTCCTGAAATGTTGGAGGGGGTTCTAGGCGGCTGCACACACCCGATTTTGGTCTTGACAAACACATCAGAAGAACCATACCTTCTGCTAATGGCTCCACTGTCACTGGTGCCGCCGTCACTTGGAATGGTAGCAGTCTTCTGGAATTACTGTATTTGCAACAAGCCCATGCAAACTTTATGTAAACCACTGTGGAAATAGTTTCTGGGGTTTCATACATCTCTACTCACTAGCCCAAACAACTATTTGAGATAGTGATTTTATGCAGGTGTGGCCCCTTAAGATACAGCCACTGCAAAAACAAGTACCTGTTAGATACACTCTATTAGAGAATCTAACCAATGAATAAAGATAGGAGAGAAATTATATCTACATAATAGACCCTTTGGGTCTGCTATACACATTTAAGGAGAAAAACAAATATACATAGAAAGACTTATTCTTTAATAAAATGTCACATATATATATGAACAAATATACTTCTTATTTTTGCTAGTATCATTCAATTGTAAATCATTACATTCCACAGAGATGTGCAAGAAGGGAAATCAATTGAATATAGCATAATAACAGTACAGGAGCATACATTTAAATGGAAGGTGACAGAACCTTACAATCTAACATTCTAATTGGGAATAACACATAAGACACTATCGCTTGTCCTGTGCTTAGCCCCTAACATATTATCCACATTTTGTTCTGCAGATTCTGAATGTGAAACAGATTCAAGTAGAAATACTTGTAACTCATCCACAATGTATTTATGAACAAAACCTTTCAACAAAGTACTAAAAATGTAAAACAGAAATGCTTACTTTTTCAAAGTATTGTCAGTGCTAGCTGAAATATACAAAAGTATAATACATTACCTAAAAAGTCACACAATTTGCTAATTGACCATTTGAGTAAAAAGTAGAGGACCACATGTTGTCAATTATTTTTTCGATATAAATACCCATTTTTCTGTGATATCCTACAGCATTGTAGAGACATTAAAAAACATCAAAATGAAGGCACAGGAGCATATGTGTCCCATGTCGGCGCTGGTGTCCGCTCTTCATTTACCTAACTAGGCGTCCAGTTGTATTCCTGGTTCTTGATCTTGGCTAGCCCTGACTACTCTTCTGGTTTAAGATTTGGTACTTCATTGTCCGCTTGTGTACCAGACCCCAACTCGCCTGATCCAACCTCTTCATATTGACTCAGCACTCTGCATACAGTAAGTACTACCTTGTCACACCAGTGGGCAGCGCAGAGGGTCATAACTTATGGATCATCCAGCAGTGAGTATACGCTGCTGAGTGACAGTATACTCTGGGCACTTGTTCGCCATCTCTTAGAGATCTGCTACAGAATCTGATGGGCCATGATTAGAAGCAAGAGGGGAACTAGAACCAGTTGATTTAATTCCTCCAGGGTCTTTCCTGCAATGTTTATGCACTCCAGCTTACTCTAGGTGGTCAGGCTCCTTCCACTTTGCCACCAGAGCCACCATCAGTGGTGCATATAGCATCTGAGCTCCGTATACCTAATCCTTCCAAGTATGACTGGGATCCCAAGGCCTGCAGGCCTTCTTAAACCAATTCACCATCCATTTAAAGCTTGTGCCTCGGAACCTCTCTTCGGAAAAGGTGAAAGTGCCATTCATTAATTGGCTACTTTCTGGTCCAGCCTTAGCCAAGGCCACACCTTTGTGAGAGTGTAATGATCCTGCATTTATGGTGGCCTTCTACAAAATCCTTTTATGAACCATGTCAGGTACCCTTCACTACTCCAGCATCTTCCAGCTTCATCGAGGCTCCAAACCATTTTTCAATTTGCAGCACAATTCCAGACTAGGAACAACAAAGCTTTGGTTGCTACTTTCTTACAGGGTGTCTCCAATAAAATTAAGTATGAACTGGCCTCACAAGAGCTTTCATCTTCTTTGGGCAATTTTTTCTGACATTCTGTAAGGTGGATATCTGTTTCAGGATGCAGGCTCAGGAAAAGGAACAGTCTTGACTTAGACTGGCTCCTCATTTCCAAATACTGGTACTTACTCCTGAAGAAACCAGGTAGCTTGTTCGAAAAAATTTGTCTTCTGAATAGCACTTAAGGAGATTTAAGAAAAATCTTCTGATGCGCTCCTCAGTAGACAAATGACGAATAGAAGATGCGTTCAATACCAGGGATGGACATTATGACTACAAGGTGATGCCATTTGGCTTGTGTAATGCTCCCATTGTCTGTTAGAGCTTTTCGAATGAGATTTATTGTTACTAAACTTTGGCCTTTAAGGCCTCTTAAACTAATCAGTTAAAACTATCTGGCACTTCCACTCCCATTCTCAGGCAGCCCAATACTTCTCTTCCATTTTTCCCAGAAGTTGACACTTTCTCACCCGGTATTGGGACAGTTCTTTCTCAGCTCACTCCTTCTGGGAAACGCTGTCCTTGTGGCTTTTTCTACTTTAAATTTATACAGGCTGAGAAGAACTATGACACAAGGAATAATGAGCTCCTTGCTTTCAAACTGGCACTGGAAGAGTGGAGACACTTGTTGGAGGGTTCTATCTACTTACAGTCCGCACAACATCTAAATCCCAGACAAGCAAGATGATCTCTGTTTTTCTCATGATTTAATCCATTAATCACGTATTGACCAGCCTGCTTCCAAGCCGAAATCCATATTGAATCCGATTTGCATCCTGGGTACTACACCCTCCATCTCTACTGAGCCTCCTTATGGGAAGACGTTTATCTCTCCAAGGCTGTCTCAAATTATTTTTCTGGGATTATACTTGTCATTTTGCCAGTCATGCCAATATCAAAAAGACCCGGTAGTTATTTTCCCCAAATTACTAGTGGCCCACACTCCATAGAAATGTTAAAGATTTTGGTTCATTATGTTCAAATTGTGCAAAGAATAAAATGTCTCTCCAAAATCTACTGGAAATATTACGTAAACTATCCAACCCAGATAAACCCTGAACCCACCTTACTATGGACTTTATTATTGATTTTCCTTCGTCCAGTTCTATAACATACTCTGCTTGAACTGGTTCTCCAAGGCTGCTCATTTCATTCCTCTGAAAGGTCTTCCTTCAGCTTCTAATCTGGCTTCTCTGTTCAAGAAATCTTTGTCCTGCATAGCTGTACCTTGAAATTCTGTCTGATCGAACGAGTCAGTTTATATCACAGCCAATCAAGATTACTAGGTTGACTTATTGCCCTGGGCAAAATTCATTGAAAATAACCACTAGCATCATGTCAACCTACTGTGTTCTGGATGGTTGCAATACTAATCTTCCCACTTTATCGACTATTCCTCTATTCCACTTCCTGACATACTAGCAATTGAATCCCTTCTTTGGAAATTTTCAGATATCTGGGCCCAGTTTAGAATAAACTTTATTGGTTATAAACACATAGACTGATAAAAAGAGACACACAGTACCCAAATTGATTCCGGGTGATAAATTATGACTGTCCACTCAGAATCTTCGAATCAGAATTGTGAGTATGAAATTCACTCCTTGCAATATTCAGAATCCTGCAAGTTTTTTTATTCAAGGGGCCTTCATGGTAACTCCATGCTTTATAAAGGTAAAAGATATTTGCCCAGATCTTTATACACAATACAGAGGTAACACAGTAAGAGTTAAACTAGCCCTTGGGAATGAATAATTGTCGTCAATGTATTGTTGTTGTTGTTATTGTTATTATTTATTAATAAGGCGCCACAAGATTTCCGCAGCGTCGTGAAGAGTACACACTTTTGACCATACAGGGTAAAACAGTACAGAACAATAAACTAGTAAAACCAAGACTCCAATATCTCCAAGCATAGCTAATACAGTGAACTTGAAATGGTATGGAGACAGGAGGGAAGAGGGCCCTGCTTGTAAGAGCTTACATACTATAGGGAAGGCAAACAGACTGCACAAGGGGAGTCAGTGGAGGGGATCCTGTGCAAGAGGAGCACATACAGGGACAGGGGAAGAGAGAGGTGAGGAGATCAAGCATGGAGAGAAGGTTAGGTGGATGGCTGGCAGGCTTTGAGGAACAAATGAGTTTTAAGTGCCTGTTTGAAGGAGCACAGATTAGGGGACAGTCGGATAGAGAGGTCATTCCAGTGGAGAGGGGCAGCCTGGGAGAAATCTTCTGGTGTGGGATGGGTTGATCAGAATGGAGCATGAGGCAATGAGCATAGGAAGACCCATAGGCACAATATATGATGTGGAGTTTAATAATGAGATGCCAGAACCAGGTGAGCCATATCTTGCTAAAGTAGTCCAGTATAACATACAGTAAAGCACAGTGGAATGTACATAAGGTGAACAGCAGAATATATTACAATTCGTTTCAAGAGGGAGACCTAAAAGCTGAGAAAGAGAGTACCATAGACATTGAGAACCTATGAACACCAGCAAGGAGAAAAGAGTCTACACAACAGTCTCAATATGGAAACTATTGTTTTTCACACTTCACATTCTTCCACAAGTAAACTGCAGTCCTGATATCATTAACAGAACCCCTGGAAGTCAACGAAACATGGTTCTGGGGCAAGATAAAGGTTTCCCCGTTCCATAAGGGAATCCTCCACATGAAGATAAATGGAGTTGTGCCTGTAAATTTTCCTTTGAATTTCGCAATGAGCAGATATTTCACTCAGCTGGAGAAAACCTATCTATATAATAAATGTACTAATCTACACAAAGCTGCAGTGTTACAGTATATCTGGATAGCAGACAGCACACATGCATTGTGTCAAATAAACATAAATGTAACACAATACAGTGACAACTTTCACGCAGACACAAATTAACTTAATATTCTATTAAAAACATTATGGTTATAAACTGGAGGCAAACATTATTATATGTGTTTATAGATTATGGTTAATTATATGTACAAAAATGGTGAATTTTAATAATTTTAAAGACAGTTTAACACCACTTTATGCCTACTTGGTGGTATTGTGAATAATAAGAGAAATCCTAATTGGTACCATTGTGATTCTTATTTATAGATTAGCTAAACTAATTGTCTGAATCCTGTTTAGCATCACTTTTATCAGTATATATAAATACTTGCGTATCTGTGGCCTTAGGTATCTGATAATCTTATAGTTTATGCGGGACAACCCCTTTCTCTAAAACATGCCCAAAGTATTCTCCATCATACAAATCTCTCTTTAATGTCCTTAACTAAATAGAAGTAGACTATAGAATCTTTGCTGAGAATACATTACAAATATGATGTCATCTATTGCTAATAAATGTAATAAATAATATATAAACAATAATGTTTCACAGGCTTCCTTATTTGCTCCTGTTTTCTCTGACAGTACAAAAATATTCTAACATGTTAATGTTACTGCGTGGTGTTTTTAGAAAATTTAGACTGTAAACTGCACTGGGACAGGAACTGACATTAATGATTAAATATGCTACAAAAAGTGCTGCGTAATATTTTGATGCTATATAAATACAGGTTGATGACTAAATAAATACAAAATACATTTCCAATAAAACTTTACCACCATATTTGCCACTAACATGCAATGGTTCATACTGGTTAATGGTTTTATGCAGCTGAAAGCAATACAATCTAGGAAGTGGTAAAATATTCATTGGATTTATAAATAGGCTTGCTGACAGACAGCTACAAGCAGCCCTTCACAGATCAGTCCTTGATATTGCAGGCACAGTAGAAGATGTGTTAGAAAGTTATCATGTCTCAAAGACCTTAATATGCATAGCTTTCAGCAGAGTTGTCCAACTGGCAGACCAGGGCAAAGTCTCTTGTAGCATAGAATCAATATATGTCCCTTACAAGGATTTAAACATTCACACTATAGGACACCAGGGGGTATATTTACTAAGCTGTGGGTTTGAAAAAGTGGAGATGTTGCCTATAGCAACCAATCAGATTCTAGTTGTCATTTTGTAGAATGCACTAAATAAATGAGAACTACAATCTGATTGGTTGCTATAGACAACGCCTCCACTTTTTCAAACCCGCAGTTTAGTAAATATACCCCTGGGAAATTTCAACATGTGATACAACTGTTGCTGCTGTTTTTTAATTGGCAGTCGGGATATTTAGTATAGGAATATTACAGCATGTGTCAGCTAACTCATACGATCAGTGGCAAAGAATAATAAAAAAGAATACCTAAAATAAATGACTTTCAAGTAAATATTTAAAGTGGAGTAAAGAAAGTAGAAAAAATTCACAAGATATAAATGTGACTGAAAGCAACAAAATTTTCACAAAACACCATAAAATTCAGTTTTATTTTGACTAGGACCTACAAATATAATACCTGAATTAAAATGATGGTAGAATATGTCACAAATACCTCATGTGTAGTAAATTATTCTGGGTTAAATTACTAAGTAGCGGTTTATTGCTGCAAACCACCACACATCATAACAGATTTTCAGATCCAAACCACTGGATTTTCCTATACTGCATTTTGTAAACAGAAAACTCAAATCGCATCTGAAGTGTGGCCAGGGCCTAGGCTAATTTGCTCATAATACTCTCTCGCCTTTCATGATAGGCTAAAAAGTAAAAATGAGCTAATCTTTAATTTAAAATTCCTTCACCACCCCACCAATGTTTAAGTTTGCGTCTTTTCGAAACTCAGCTCCACTTGGCTTTTTAAACGGTACACGGCAATTTTTGTCACTCCTTTAATTTTCAGTAATGTCAGAACTATATAGCGGAACAGAGACATGAAAGAGCACTACAGATGAGTTGGGTACGGTTATTTGGTTTCAAAACATCTGACACCCACTTCACCTACAAAAAAAATGTCTGCGGTGGGCCCGACATTGCCACTTTAAATTCAGATGAATACAAGTTGCGATGACAGTAAACAGTAGTTCCGGACACTTCTTCAATCAAAATCTCTTGCGGGTCAGCATTCGGGTCCATCGGTGATCTGCAGAGTCGCTTTAAAGGTAAGTCTATAAATATTAACATCGCTTTTTAAAACTTTCGGGGTTTTTTATAGGTGAAGTGGGTGTTGGAATAGTGGTAATCGTATTAACGATTACCACCGCTACAGATGGGGCTACCCCATCCACGCCTGTCGCAGTCCTTGTCTCTACTGTTCACTTGTCCTCATGATTTGTTTTCTTTAACTTTTACCATGGGAATACGTCAAAATTAAAACCTTACTACAGTTTTGTTTCTTGTTTTCTTTTAACTTTGGAAAACAACTTTTCCTTCCTGACTTGAGCCCAAATATCTGCAAATTTGCGTAAAGCAGAATTAACTGCTGAACCTCAGGCTGGGATTAAAGACAGCATAGGTGGGGATGGATGATAGCCATAAAGAATAAATAATTAAGAAAGGGGACCTAGCGGTACTAACATTGGTATTAAAATTATGAGCTAACTCTGCCCATGGCAACAACTCTAACCAGATATCCTGATTCGTGGAGACATAAATCCTAAGGTATTTACTCTGTCAGTATGCCCGTTGGTCTGAGGGTAATAGGCCAAAGATAATTTGTGATTTACACCCATATTTTTGCATAGAGCTCGTCATAACTTAGATGTAAATTGTGTACCTCGGTCTGAAATGATCTCCTCTGGGCATCCATGAAGCTGACAGTTCTACTTAAGAAATAGATTGGCAAGAGATGTCATGCCCCTTGATGGGCACAAAATGTGCCATTTTAGAGAAACAGTCTACCACAACCCATATATTACTACTGAAAATGGGAAGTCCTTGTCAACCAGGGGTGGGCTGGGCCTTGGGGCAGGGGGGCACCGGCTCCCTGGGCCGCTCAGTCAGACCCCTGTTAGGGCATCACATCACACACGATGCGGCCGCGTCAGCGCACAGGCCTCGCATGTCATGTGATGCGGCCCCCTGTGTGCCCCTCGGGCTGCATGTTGCTAGCCCGCCTCTGTTGCCAACATACTCATACTGATGCCAAATATTGCTTAACTAATATGGCCACTAAGCAAACATTTATATTATACTATATTATAATATATAGCAAGAATTGATGTGCAAGCACAAAGCTATACCACAGCATCGCCCTACTAGGAAAAATCACCCAAAAAATTGGGCAAAAATATGCCATAACATGTCTCCAAATATATTTAATCATACTATATATAAGGCACCATAAGCAAATAACAAATTTAAATGCTTGTCATTGTCATTAATCAGAATTAATTATTATTAACTAAAAAAAACTAAATTACAACATGTCCCAAAATAGCGATGAGCTCACCCTACCCTTCTCCTAACTAAGAAACACCAGTCCCACTTCACCTATCCACTGCACCATCCACAAGATAAAGAAGAGGTGCGTAACTGATTAAAAAATGTACAAAATAACAAAGAAACGCACTAATCTCAAATAAATATGGCAGAAATAAAAGTCTAAAAATTATTGTCACTCACATTTCACACATACACAACAAAAAAGTCTCCCATATACTTAATGGACATGATTCATTTAGGATCTTAACTGGCGATTCGTGGCATATAATGCATACAATTACACTGCACATGCCCAAAACTGGACCATAGAATGCATGTCCGATTGACCTATGAGCCTACGGCTTCAGAGAGAGAGAGTGGGGTGGGGACGGGGTGGATGCATGTAAGCAATGTACAGTAAGAGCATAGACATATTCAATTGTCGCCATTTTCCGCGGCGTTAAAACTACTACCGTTATTACGGTAATAGCTGGATTTCAGCTCGTAGCTCAGGGAGCTGCAAGCTGAAAACGAGAGAGAAAACTACCGTAATAACATTTTTTTACGTGCACTATTACCGTAATAACGGTAATAGTGTGCGGAGCACGAGATTTTCTGCGTTTCCGCCGACAATTGAATATGCCCCTTAGAGTGATATAGTAATATTTTAAAATAAAATACTATTAGATATATATTAAAATGATCCCTAAATGACCAATAAGCCAGCAATAGTGAAATATTTAAAAACAAAATGAACAGTGACAAAAGTGCAAAATGTGTGATTAAAATTGGCAGCTGCTGCTGACCCGCCCCGCTATGTTAAGTATATTTTGGTAGTGAATCAATAATCACAATAATAAATTATTATGAGATCCTAAATTGTTAATCTCTCAATAAAGATTATTTAATCTCTTTTAATGTCCTAATTGATACGATATAACAAAAGCTATTTATAATTTGACGGACAAGTAAATATTATATCTTAAAATTAACTAGGTGCAAGAGAAAAAAAAACATTGAGAAATACACTGCGCAAGGTTCACACGGCTCTATACAAATACCAGCCTCTGTATGGGGATTGAACTAAGTAAAATGCTTGTCAACTTCCTAGTGGAATGCTGTGATACTATCACTCCTGAATCAATGTTATCTTAAGAGTAGCCTACTTATGATAAAAATAGAGAAAGGTACGCTAGTCTAAGTGGTTCACATCCTGGATAAACCAGGGGTAGTGCCACTGAATACTGTTATCTAGGACTGATAATAAAGGATCTATTATAATGAGGTATAGTGAGACGAATGACAACTCGCGTTTCGCATACTCGCTCTAGCAAGGCTAACCGATGAGAACCAATGGCAGTGCTTTTAGAGGGGAAGAGACACCCCCTGTGATTACATCACAATTGTTCAGCCAATCAGGTATCCTAAATATCGGAAAGTACCACTGAGGATTGATAGACCTATCCTGAAGCTGGGAATGAAAGTCCCACCTTACCAGTTAAAATAACTTGTCAACGAAACAGGCTAATATAACATATATTTATTACTTGAATCTGCAGGCAAATGAAATGTCCCTGATTAATTGGTCCAGGTAAATAAACAGACCCCCGTTGTGATAAATAGTGTAGGCAAAAAAAAAAAAAAAGACCGTAGACCACCATTATTATTATTGTTATTATCTTTAACTTATAAGGCGCCACAAAGGGTCTGCAGCGCCGTACATTACATATACAGAAAAGAGAGACCCAAGACACAACATGATACAGAAAGAACAAAAATAAATACAAATACAGGTAACAAGGTAAAGCAAATCAAATTATTAATGGGACAGTTAGTGAAAGGGATGGTAGAAATCAGTGATAAGTAGGCCGAAGCTAAAGAAAACAGGACTAGCAAAGCCGACCAAGAGGTACAGAGGGTGATGGAATAGTAGAAGGAGCACACAAGGAAAGAGGGCCCCTCCATCTACGTAGATTTGCTACTAGCTTAACATCCTATAGCAGAGATACTCTGGATGTTTTAGCTAAAATTAATGATGTTACGGTTACTCAAAATACCAAACTGGCTTCACTCGATGTCAAACCTTTGTATACAAACGTGTCCTACCAACAAGTGATTAATGTGGTCCAATACTTCTTGAACATGGAGATACAAAATTACTTCAATAAGTTTATAATATCAATTTTGGAATTTGTATTGACAAAAAATTATTTTGTTTTAGATGAGAAGTATTATTTACAAATCAGAGGCACCGCAATGGGCACAGGATGTGCTCCAACATATGCAAATTTATTCCTTGGATGGTGGGAGGCTAAGACACTGTTTCAAGAAGATTATGATAAATATACCAGCCATATACTATTATGGCTGAAGTATATCGATGATATTTTGATTCTTTGGGAGGGGGAAGAGAGCCTCTTCCATGAATTTACTGACCAACTTAATATGAACCATCTTAATTTACGGCTAATGTCAGAAATTCATGAGTACAAGATAAACTTCTTGGACCTCACAATCCAAATAGACTCAGATGGAAGACTAGTTACTGATAAGTTAAGAAAATCTACTGCTACGAACAATCTCTTACATGATGCCAGCTCTCATTTTCCACCTGTGATCAAAGGGGTTCCTAAGGGTGAATTCCTCAGGACAAAACGTAATTGTTCCAATGCATATACATATGATAAGAGATCTAAAGAATTGTTCTATAGATTCCAACAGAGCGGTAAATCTCTGAAGAAGGTGGTACAAACAGTTAACCGAATAAAAAGGGATTCCTTAGTCTTTCTTCCACCAAAACCCCCAACAAAGGACAAAGTGAGAATGATAGGTACATTTTGTTTTGAGTGGTGAGAGATTAGGGATATTTTTCAACAGTATTTGCATGTCCTTTTACTCTATTCATCATCTGATCTGAAACAAGAATTGGAAGAACGAGTTTGAATAACTTGGAGGAGGGCACGAAATTTGAATGATCATCTGGTCCATAGTCTATTAGTAAGAAACATAAAACATCCAAATCCATTACTGGCTTCCACAAATGTGGCAGGTGCAAAGCTTGCAAGTATACGGTAGAAATGGATGAGTAAGAAGATAGATTCCACAAGATTTGGAAAATTAAAGAGTTTGTGAACTGTAGCTCAACAGGTGTTATTTGTTTGTCTGATCTATCCCTGTGACTTGAAATATATTGGCATGACTACAAGACCATTTAAAAGGCGATTACTAGAGCATGTTTGTAATATCAGAAATACTCTTAGTAATAAAAACAAATTTAAACCGCTCACGACAGTTGCCAAACATTTTTTATCACATCATGAAGGCATTCCTGACTCTTTCAGAGCGTTTGTTATAGAAAAAACTATCCTTGGTATCAGAGGCGGTGATTTACAACAAGAGCTATTAAAAAAGAGCTATTAAAAAAGAGTCTAAAAAAATCGAATGAATTAAATGGTCACACTAACTACTTGGTCTTTGTGATTGTAAATATATATGGGCATTTCACTAATATTTTTTATTAAATAATGGTACTTTTAATACCTCATATTTACTTCAGGTACCAAGGGATAGGATTTAGGATCATATTAAATATGAGCCATCTCTATATAAAAACAAAAATCCTCTCTACTAATTACCGTGGCCTTATTTCACTTGTTGGCTAAGTTCATATTTTTTTCTTCTTTATCACTTTACTACTTTCTTTCTTTAACATATAGCATTCACACCATTTTACTTTTACTTTTATTTTTACCTTTATATTCATTGGTTTATAGCTGACCACATCCTAAATATTCACCTTATCTTACACCCCTATATTTCACTTCAATAGGTCCCTGCTTTTTCAGCCTTAGGAATATGTTTCATAGGGTTAATAACCATTATTACCTATATTCTAGCACCATTATGGTTAGATTTTTTTATTTATTTATTTTTGCATTCGAATTTGTGTACGATTTTTACACAGCCATGAATAAAGAATGGTACCAAAACATCCTCCAAGAGCAACTTCTCCCAACCATCCAAGAATAGTTTAGTGATGAACAATGCCTATCCAGCATGATGGAGCACCTTGTTATTAGGCAAAAGTGATAACTTAGTGGCTCGGGGATCAAAACATCGAAATTTGGGGTCCATGACCAGGAAAATCCCCAGACCTTAATCCCATTGAGAACTTGTGGCTAATCCTCAAGAGGCAGATGGACAAAGAAAAACCCACAAATTCTGACAAACTCCAAGCATTGATTAGACAACAATGGGTGGCCATCTGTCAGTATGTGGCCCAGAAGTTGATTGAAATCATGCCAGGGCGAATTGCAGAGTTCTTCAAAAAGACAGGTCAACACTGTAAAAATTGACTCTTTGCATAAACTTAATATAATTGTTAATAAAAGTCATTGACACTTATGAAATGCTTGTAATTTTAGTTCAGTATACTATAGTAACATCTGACAAAAAGGTCTAAAAATACTGAAGCAGCAAACTTTATGAAAACCAATACTTGTGTTATTCTCAAAACTTTTGCCCATGACTGTACATCAGCCATAATAGACAGATCAAGGCACTTAGCACTTGAAAAACAGAATAAGAGGAAGGCCACAAATGATAGTAATTTATTTGCTAATTTTTTATTTAATAATTTCCCTACTCATGACATAACAAATAATAATAACAAAAAATAATAATAATAACAAAAAATAACAAAAATAATAATAAAAAATACTATGTTTGGGTTGAAAATGCCTTTTGAAGGACCAATAAACCTTAAATACTGGTTGCCTTGCCTAAAAGTGTAACTAGTAATATTTACAAATACATATGCAAGAAAAAGTCACGAACTTTGCATATCAGAAGATTTATGCATGCCTAAAACTTTCACCAATTTCCGAATGGGCATTTATCAAATGACACTCACATCCAGGGCACACACATCTCACAACAGGGAAATCAGACTCATACCACTAACTTCCAGCAAGTAAAATATCTAAATAGCAAATCAAATCAATTTTCTTTAGATTTAAAATGTGAATAGGAAGAGTGCAAGGTGTAATAAGTAAAGAGGTGAATGGAAGTTGGTTTTAAAGTGCAGTAACTCTGGTGACTAATGGTGCAAGGACAAGATGTAGAGAAGCTCTGGAAAGAGAGTTATGACTGACTAACAGCTATGGTGCTGTAGGGGACTTGAATTAGGACAAAATGGTTTGTGTATGTTAAGACAAATGAATACTTCCAAATTGGCAGCTGTGCACGGTAGCAGAGTATTAGTTTTTACAAGGGCAGCAATGCTACAACATAGGATGAAGTGGGCGGAGTGGCAATACCAATAAAACATAACAGGCTTTTATGAATGAGAGCAAGCCAGCAGATGGGGATGGCTAGAGAATGGAATATGCTAAAAAGAACAGTTTTAGACAAAATACCCTCTTTGAATAACTCTAAAGTGCAGCAAAATTTTACTGGTATTAGGGAGAAGAATTAAGTGGAGACAAAAGGGGCGACAGGCTGACGCTTTGCCTAGGGCGTCGCGAAGCCTTGCACCGGCCCTGCTTTCAGGTGCATCACTTGCACCAGCTACAGGTCTGTTGTTAGTGCCAACTACTAGTGATGACGGTCACGTATGCATGCTAGAGCATGTGTTTGCAATCAGCAGCAACTGTAACTGTATTTTATGCACAATAGACATTATTTACATCCTAATGTATTTGAAGGAAATCGAACAAAGCGCACCTAGACCCGTATTCATCAACAGACATATCTTAACATCCTCTTCTTGCTGAATACAGACGTGCGTATATCCAATGCATGTGCATTGTATACCAAAATGTACATTGGGTTTCGCTTGATAATGAATGAGTCCCAAAACGTCTCCAGACATTAAAAGACAAAACTATACCTCCGAATGTTACATATACAAAAGTAATAACAGCAATTGGAAGCTTGCTTCTAACTGAGATTAAATGTCTCTGATAATAATTAAATGAGGAACAATACAGTCTTATAACTAAGCAAAAAATCAGCCAGTGACTCCACATATAGATCTTACATATCTGTAGATGACTTCATAAGGAACAATAAAGTCCCACAGAATTTTCAAAGAATATTTCCAGACCTGTTTAATCTCAGTGATCTAGCTGGCTCCAATTGTGAGGAGCTTGTAGTCACAGTCTGATCCACATAATAAATGCAGCTCTTTACTAGTACTGGCCACCTCTAGTGTTGTATTGTCCAGTAACTGCAATTTCTAAAGCATAAAAAGAAGCCCACCTCCACTGTTGATTATACCAAATGTAAATACTTATTTCATCTCAGTAATATTTCTGCTTCCGTTTCAAAGATTAACAACTAAATAGAGGTTCTGCAGTGAGTCACCCGAAGCGTTTCATCTCATAGGGGTCTATGCATTGATATAATGCAGTGCCAGTAAATATGCATTGCTTCAAGTCACAGCAATGCATATTTAAGCACCGCTGAAATGCACCTTGCTAGGGCTACTCTGGGAGCCTCGGTGAAGTGACCCTTCTGGTGCGATCTATTTTTGAAAAGCTTTGCATTGCAGAACTTTGCAGTTCCCATACTAATATATGGGGACTGCATTAACAAACATTAAGTGGGTTATGGCCAGAGAAATCTTTGATTTCTCCAGCAATCATCCCTTCATGCATTTTGCGATGGCCATTTAACCATCAAAAGTGCAATTTTCTCTGTTTTAATGGCTCATCGTACTTTAATGCATAGATCCCTTAGACTGATAACTTTTTTAAAGAGAATGAAACTGTCTGCTGCCTGGTCTTTTATGGGAAGAGGCAACCAATAAAATTGTTAGTACCTAAAATAGATATCTTTGGGTTAACATTGCCCACATTGTTAGATACAGTATCAAGGCAGCATGTATTTAACCTTACTACCTTGGCTAAAGTTTGTATCGCTAGAACCTGGATGGCTTCCTCAGGCCCTCAATTCCAAGAATGAATACATTTAGTGAATAATACTGTTGATCACAAGCTCTTTTATTTACACTAGCAGAGATGCTTATTCGAAGCTTACAAATGTTTGGTCTAGATGGACTAAATCTATTTGATGGACCAGTCCACCAGTAGATGGTAAATATTAATCCACAATGGCCAAGGTGCCCAGCTCCATCACTTTTATTTAGTTTCAATTTCATATTCGCATCAACCTGCTATACATCTATTCTTAATTTACTTTTTGGTGGAATATTACTTTTTGATGGACTATTACTTTTTGATGGTAATTTTCTGTATGGACACCTCTTGTCTATTCTCATATGTATCTTTGTCTATAAGAAAAAATGAATAAAGGACACTTGATGGGAAAAACATAGGTACACTGCATTACTAAACTGATCAGAACACATACATATATAATAAACAAGTAAGTTACAGCAGTATACATTAAGAAAAGGAACAGTGGTATACAGGGAATTATTATCTACGAGTAGTTCATTGGATAGGGCCAATATAACTAATAGATGAATACTGGTGCAAAATTCATGTTCATCTTTTTGAAAGTTCAGCTGTAAACCTATTCCCAACATTTATCCCTCTCATGGACTCCAGGTCAAAGGTTCCTTTTTCACAAGTCATTGTTGTTGTACTGTATCTTCCATGTTGGACTGTACTGTAAATGTACTGTATGTAAGGCTATATATGGATATTGTATAGGTAAAGGAGATAACCGCACCAAGCTGTTAGGTTAATATAGAACATTCCCTATTTAACTGGTTATTCAATTAAGTCCAGAATTCTATCACACATGTATCTCTGAAGGGTGCACCCAACTACTTAAACCATAAATACAGAAAAGAAGAAAAAAAAGTATATATATCCCATTCATTTTTTTTAAATGTATACCAATAAAATAGATGTTTTTAATATGAGTTAATATCCCAGAGTGCTGCACTCTGGGATATTAACTCATATTAAAAGCATCTATTTTATTGGTATACATTTAAAAAAAAATTAATGGTTTCATATAGAGTTGTGAAAAAAAAAGTGAGCATATAGTGATTAACTGTGTATTGTGATTAAAATGCAGAACCAGCTGCAATAGTTTTGTTATCTCACAAATTCCTTATTAATAAACACCTTAATTTGTGTTATATATGTTTTCTCTGCCAATGTTAATGATCTGCTAATCTAGCCATGCAGTTAGGGAAACAATCATGTATTGCTGACTGCCTGACCGAAAACTATCTATGGGCATAGATCGCTAATATAAGGAAGCATAGATTGCTTAAGCTACCTAACCAGAACTAGCTGTCATGGTAGAATTATGTTGGCAGATCATGGGATAAACAAAGCAAAAGCTGACACGCATTTCCCTTGTATGCTTTCTCAAGGCAAGACGAGTGTGCGAATTGACAGGTTTATTATATTGTGAGAGCCAAGCCTCCATCGTGACGTCATTCATTTAAAAAAATCAGAGTGTTATTTGTATTTAGATGATTGACAGTCAATGCTGCCAATCCAAGTGAAGTCCCGTCCATTCAGGATTTTGATTGGTTCAAAAACAATATAGGCTCATTGCCGGGAAACAGAGCTCATTCATGTATTCCCTTGTTGTTATATAGTTGCTATAGCGATCAGAGGTAATTATGAATTAAAATTATTAGATTTTAATAGCGTTAAAGAAGGAGAAAGCAGTATTCTTACGTGATTAATTCAGATAAATATATCATAAGCGGAAGATTACTGCATAATGTGTAGAAATTGTTCCCCATAAGATAGCATACATGTTCTAATTAAGGTAAGTATCAAATACAATAACTAGCCTTCCAATTCTTTGCTATGAGGTAAAATAGACTACTGTTATTAAGGAATCTCCATAATGGGTATGAATTATAAATAAATAAAGGAATAAAATGGTGATGATCGTATATTAAAGATCAAGTGACCGTGTACATTGGGCGTGATATTAGTAATTTAATAAATTAATTATAATTAAATATTGTGATTTTTTTATGTATGATAAAAATCAGAAGATTTATATTATATTGGTACAGCCCTGGCCACAGGTTGGTCAGGCCTGTACCAATTATTATGATGAAGATGTCTAGATATGTAAGATAAGTATGCATGGAATTATTATGTATGGGAGGCCTTAAGAATCATATATGAGCATTTTGTTGCTTCAAAAAGTCATATACATTCAAAGGAAGACCCCATACTTGCCTGATAACTTGTTGTTACAAATAAACATAATTTTTTAATCAAAAATAATCGATTCTAAAGTGTTTTTTTCAGTAATTCAGCAATAAATTCTCTTGAATAGTTTCCTACATTGGGCATCCTTTGATATTTTCATACATTGAGATTAGAACCCTAGGCATACACTATATTAGGGGAAAAGTAAAAAAAAAAACTTTTAGTTAAAATTTAGGACATGGATGAGCCAGTTTTGTGAGCAATTTTAAAGCCAAATAAATATATTGAGAACAGTAGTCATCATCATCCTCATTATTATATCACCATTATGACATTACAAAGCTGGCCGGCTGAAGCGCTGGATCATGAGAATTGTTGTCCGGCTGCAATCTAGCTTCAGGCGGTGAGAAGAACCGAACAGCGCAGCCGGACTACAACTCTATTTGTTACCGTTTTTGTTTCTTCACTTCAAAATAAGATAAAAAATAAGAAAAAAATAAGATATATGCAGTGTGCATAGGAATTTGTTCATAGTTTTTGTTTTTACTATAGTCCGGCCCTCCAACTGTCTGAGGGACAGTGAACTGGCCCCCTGCTTAAAAAGTTTGAGGACCCCTGGTCTAGAGAGAGAGGAGAGCTTAATATGACGGCAAACTGCATAATTCTTATAATATTTGCTGTTACCAGAAAAAAAAACATTGAAAACTTAAAGTACTATTTAAATTATATCTATTTATTTATTAAGACAACTGTTTTTTTTTTTATATTTTCACATTTGTATTTAAGTTGAAAAACAACATTATACATATAAGACATATATTATACATAATGATGATTATGTGTGTGTGTTTTTAAGACTTTATTATAACAATTTTCTTATTCAAATAATGTACCTGAAAGGCCAAATCTGGGTTTCAGTTCCATTACACATGGGCATCATTTTGATGGGTTTTATTTATGTTGTGCTATTAGGTTTTGTGCTTAATAGGGTTTAAATCTAATAGATTCTTACTTGCAGATTCCATTGTACTGCCTGGATAGGGTCAGTCAAAGATGTTTACCAGTGTATGTATATATATATATATATATATATATATATATCTATAATATAAAAGCCTAGTGGCGTGTGTTAGTCTGTGCGTGAAAAAAAACAAACAAGCTGCAGCGCCACCTGCTGGGCGGAGTTATACACTGACCTACTAAATTCTTAGCATTATCTAATATCTATAATATAAAAGTCTAGTGGCGTGTGTGTGTGTAAAAAATAAAATCAAGCTGCAGCGCCACCTGCTGGGCGGAGTTATACACTGACCTACTAAATTCTTAGTGTGTGTGGAAAAAAAAATTCAGAAAGGGCTGAAATTTGGTATACTAAGATGTTTTTAATTTGTTAATTTAATTTATTAATTGTTAAAAGTGTTTATAAAGATTTTAAAAAATATATATATATATTTCTTGAAGGAGAAGTGACAGTTGGGAGTGGTTGGTGGTTGCCGGGGGTGACAGTGGGGAGTGGTTGGTGGTTGAGGCCTGGGCTATGGCCCAAATGCATGACAAGAACCTTTTTAACACCTTAAGTAGCTTGATTTGACTAGAATGCATGAGTATCATGCACGGGTTTACTTGTATAAAAGTAAAAGCCTAGCGGCGTGTGTTAGTGTGTATGTGTGTGGAAAAAACTATTTTCTCAGAAAGGGCTCATCCAATTGACCTGAAATTTGGTATAATAACATTAGTTGACAAAAAAATTAGAATAGTCAAGTCAGTTAACGTCCATCATCCCCCCTTCCCCCCGTGGGAGGGGTAGTAAAGACTAAATTTACGAGTTGAGGGCTCAAACTCATTTTCGTGAGGCAATTTTACCTCATGAACACACATTAAAAAGGGCGCTTGCGTCGGGAAGTAACGCTCTTCCCCTGAGGAGGCCTGGGCTAGGCCCAAATGCATGACAAGAACCTTTTTAAGACCATAAGTAGCTTGATTTGACTAGAATGCATGAGTATCATGCACGGGTTAACTTGTGTATATATATATATATATATATATATATATATATATGTACAATATCGCAGGAAGACTGTAGTTTTGGAGGGTCACATTTATCCACATGTCTAAGTTTATTTGTAATATAGTGTAATTAGTAATCTTATAAGTGCTGAAACTGTGTCAGAATCACTAGGTGGAATTGATGATACCTGCCAGCAGTTGGCGCTACTGAGTACTGAGGCGCAGAGTCTAACACTCCCCTGGTTTTCACCAGGAACCGCCGCAAGGAGGTATGGACTTCGCTGCAAGGGACGTGCAGGTCGCGGCCCTCAGTATCAGTCAGCTGGCGAGGTAACAATTGAGGCAGCAGTGATAGCCCACCAGGATGCAGGATGGAAGAGTAGTCAGCAAGCCGGGTCAAAGCCAGAGGAACGGATATAGCCAAATCAGAAGCAGGAGAATGGTCAGGAAGCCTGGTCAATACCAAATATCACTCTAAGCCAGAATCAGGAACCAAAGGAGAAGTCAGGAACAAGCCAGGGTCAGAATCCAAATAACAGCAACACAGGAACAAACGCTGGAGCAAAGCTGAAAACCAAATACTCTGACACTAGACATGTGTCAGAGGCTGCCTTATATACCCTAAGGTGCTTTCTGATAGGGCTAGGGAGATTTTGGCGGTAATACATGCTGGCTGCAGACAGGTGAGCAGAGATAGCGTCCCGCTGCTAGGCAACAGGACGTGGTTGCTTGGAAGGTGCAGGCATCCGTCTCCTGCACCAAGTGTCAGTGCGGAGACAGCACCTGACAGTACTCTCCCCTTTCTTCTTTTTCAGTGCTTGCAAGGTCGCCTCTCTCTCCTTCTTGAATTTGGCCAATAAGCGAGGGGCATGTATCTCTTGTACATCGATGCAAGATCTCTCCTCGGAGCCATAACCCCTCCAGTCAACAAGATATTGGTGGCGACCCCTGGAGATCCAGAAATCCAGAATCTGATTGATCTCATATTCCTCCCCATGATCAGTCCGGGGGTGGGGTTCTTTTGACAAATCTGTTGAGAACGAGAGGTTTAAGTAGAGCAATATGAAACACATTGTGAATCTTGAGTGATGGAGGAAGAAGGAGTTTGAATGTCACAGGATTTATAACTTGAGTTTTTTTAAAAGGTCCGATATAACGGGGTGCGAGCTTCATGGTGGGAACTCAAAGTCTTAAGTTCCTTGTAGATAACCACACTTTGTCCCCAACTCGAAGTCTGGGGACTGGTCTACGGCGACGATCGGCGCTAGCTTTGTAGCGTCGGGAGGATTCCAATAATTTGGACTTCGCCTGAGACCATATTTGAGAAAAGTCCTGAATGAGATTCTGCATGGCCGGAAGCGCTGAACCAGGTTGGGAAAGTTCAGGAAGGAGAGGGTAAAACCCATAGGTAAGAAAAAATGGAGACGAACCAGTAGATACATGCACCTGGTTATTATGAGCAAATTCTGCCCAACACAAGAAACGACTCCATTCAGCCTGATTACACGAAGAGTAAGTCCTGAGAAATTGTTCCAAGTCTTGGTTGACCCTCTCCGTTTGGCCGTTGGTTTGAGGGTGGTACCCTGAGGAAAACTTTAGATTGACCCCCAACTCTTTGCAGAATGATCTCCAGAACTTGGACACGAACTGTACTCCTCTATCCGAGATAATGTCCTGGGGACAGCCGTGAAGACGGAAAATCTGCTTGATGAAGAGGTTAGCAAGGATAGAAGCCGAAGGAAGTCCCTTGAGAGGTATGAAATGTGCCAACTTGGAAAATCTATCCACTACCACCCAGATAGTATTGAATCCATGGCTAGCTGGCAAATCGGTGATGAAATCCATAGAAATACTAGTCCATGGTCTCTCTGCAATAGGAAGTGGTACCAAGGGTCCTGCAGAAGACTGCCTAGGTGTCTTGTGTCTGGCACAGATTCCACAAGCGGCAACATAGGCCTTAACGTCCGCCTGGATAGAGGGCCACCAATAATACCTAGAAATCAACGAGAAGGTCTTCTTGACACCCGCATGCCCGGCAAACAGAATCATGGGCCCACTTGAGAGCCTTGGGCCGAAGCCTGGAAGTGAGAAAGGAGTGACCAGGAGGAGGAACCTTGGTTGAAGCTCTGGTGAGGGCCACAATGGTAGTAGGATCCAAGATGGTTCTGGGGGTGGGGGCGGGTTGAAGATCTTTATCATCAAATGACCAGTAGAGAGCATCTGCCCTGATATTCTTAACCCCAGGTCAAAAGGTCAAAATGAGATTAAAATGGGCAAAAAACAAGGACCAGCGGCCTGACGTGGGTTCAGACACTGAGCTGTGTAGACAGTAACAGGATGCTCAGCCCCCTCTAGCAAATGTCTCCACTCCTCTAGTGCTGTTTTGATGGCCAATAACTCTTTATCCCCGATACCATAGTTTAATTCACTGGAGGAAAATCTTCTGGAACAGAAACCACAGGGATGAAACTTTCCATCAGAATCTTTCTGTGAAAGAATGGCTCCTATGCCAATGGAGGATGCATCAACTTCAACAAAGAAAGGCCGAGACAAGTCAGGTTGTAGCAAAATAGGGGCGGAGGAGAACGCCCTTTTTAATGACTGGAAGGCACTGAGGGCTTCGGCAGACCATGATTTTGCTGCTCCCTTGCGGGTGAGAGCAGTAATGGAAGAAATGAAAGTTGAAAAGTCTTGGATAAAGTGCCGATAATAATTGGCAAAGCCAATAAAGCGTTGGATCGCCTTAAGGCCCAATGGTTGTGGCCAATTGAGAATGGCAGCCACTTTCCCACTATCCATGGAAAGACCAGCACCGGACACAATATATCCCAGGAAGTGGACCTGAGAGGCTTCAAAGACACACTTCTCCAGCTTGCAGTAAAGGTGGTTGGAACGTAGTTGAGAGAGAACCTCCTTGACGTGACCTCTATGGGATTCTAACTCTCTGTAGAATATAAGTATGTCATCCAGATAGACAACGACTGAGAGATAGAGTGTCACGGGCACTAGGAGTCTTTACCCAGGGATCACCAGGTGGTAGGCTTACCAGAGCAATGTAGGTGGTAATAGGGTACTCTGGTAGCAGGGTGATCACGGAACAGGAAATAGCAGATGATGAGATGCTCAGGAAAGTCTATGACTAGCAGCACTGGTAATATGGAGGTAATAATACACGAGGAACTGTATGGACAAGGACACGTGAAGGTAGTCAGTGGTCTGCGATAGCAAGTTGTACCACTGCTATAGTGAGGAGGAATGTCCAACAGAAACGAGGAGGTGATGAGAGTCAGCGGTCTGCGGATAGCAAGTTGTACCGCTGTCTATGTGAAGGAATGGAATCCAAGTGGAGGTATCCGGGGAGTCAGTGGTCTGCGATAGCAAGTTGTACCACTGCTATGTGAGAGGATACTGGAACAGGTGATACAGGAAACAGGGATCAGTGGTCTGCCACTAGCAAGTTGTACCACTGAATATATATGTGAGGAGGTGCACGGGGAGAGACTGCAACACAGGGTATACACGGCACCTTAAACACGATCTACAGTAATATGCACAATATAGATATATATATGAATGACTGAACAGCACTGCAAATATAGAAAGTCTCTTGAAGTAATCCGGCACAAGATAATACAGTCAATGATGGCAATAGACTCAGCGGATAGTAGACTCCAGAGGAGAACCAACACAGTCCAGCAAGATATGCAATACACCAGCACAGTCAATGAGAAGTATGCATACCGTGGTTCAGAAGCAGGCAGTCAGACAGGAGTGCAGCGATACCTGAGCGGCAGGAGGCCGGCAGGATGAGAAGTCCCTGGATGGATGAAGCAGAGGTCTAGTAGGTGCAGCGCACAGGTAAGTAGACCAACAGGGACACGAATCCACAGGAATCAGTAGAACGTGGAACTGGACTCTTGGAGGACCCAGGAGAATGGTGATGGTCTAGCAGAGGGATAAATGGTGAGACACGAATCCAATGCTGACAGGCGGGTAGAGACCAGCGGGACACAGGAAGGCGTGGAGAGCGGATCAGCAGTAGATGGACGATAGCGCTGCCAGCAGCAGCAGGACTCTGCGGACACACGGAGGTAACCAGTAGCAACCAGCAGGTGCAAATAGCGATGGAACACGGGAGAGCAGAGTAGACCAGGAGCTGTTGATCACGGAGAGTAGCAGATGGCAATAATAGCAGCAGACTCGAGGAAACACGGGAGAGATGAGATGAGATGAAGACTGCAGTGCACAGGGGCAGCGGATAGGAATCAGCTAACAGTCACGATGATGAAACACAGACGAGTTGCAAGCTGGAGACTGTAGTGCACGGAGGCAGCGGATAGGAATCAGCTAACAGTCACGATGATGAAACACAGACGAGTTGCAAGCTGGAGACTGTAGTGCACGGAGGCAGCGGATAGGAATCAGCTCACAGTCTTGATGATGAACAGGTGAGTGGATGTGGAGAGAGGGCTGTAGTGCACGGAGGCAGCGGATAGGAATCAGCAAACAGTCACAATGATATATGATAGAGTTGAAGTGGTATAGAAGACTGTAGTGCACGGAGGCAGCGGATAGGAATCAGCTAACAGTCACGATGATACACTTGATGGTAGAAGTGGTATGGGAACCACAGTGGTAGAAGTGGTTTGGAAACCACAGAGGTAGAAGTGGTTTGGAAACCACAGGAATCAGCAGCGCTGAATAAACGAGGAAACACAGGAACACCTTCAGAGACTCATGGGGAATGAGACTCCAAGATCAGGCAACGTGGTGTTGACCACAGGTGCTTAATATAGGGAGTGTTGGCTGATCTGCCAATTAAGTTAAAGGGACATACACTGAAGGATGGGAAAGGGCTGCGCATGCGCAGACCCTCAGGATGGAGGACGGCCACGGTTCCTAAATGTCCGGGAAGAAGCACTCACAGTCCGGTGAGTGACATAAAGTAGGTCTCGGAAGATGTCATTAATGAACTCCTGGAAGACCGCTGGGGCATTGCATAGGCCAAAAGGCATCACCAGGTATTAATAGTGGCCATCCCGAGTGTTAAAAGCGGTCTTCCATTCATCGCCCTCATGAATCCTAATCAAATTATAGGCGCCCCTGAGGTCTAGTTTGGTGAATATTGTGGCACCTTTGATCCGATCGAATAACTTGAAAACCAGGGGTATGGGGTACCTGTTCTACACGGTAATGGCATTGAGTAGTCTGTAGTCAATGCATGGTCTTAGAGAACCATCCTTCTTCTTTACAAAAAAAAATCCTGCACCGGCAGGTGAGGAAGATTTTCTAATAAATCCTCGTTCGAGGTTTTCAGATACATACTCGGTCATGGCTCGAGTCTCAGGGAGGGACAGAGAGTACGTTCTGCCACGAGGAATCCTTTCTCCAGGAAAAAGTTCAATGGAACAATCACAAGGACGGTGGGGTGGAAGAGTCTCAGCGGCAGTCTTACTGAAGACATCCACGAAGTCAGCGTATTCAGATAGCAACCCAAGACTGGGTCTGAGAGCATGACATCTAATAGGTAGGTTATTGAGACATCGATCAGCGCAGAGCGGACCCTAAGAAGTAACCTGAGCATGATGCCAATCAAATTGGGGTGAATGGTCCCTTAACCAGGGTAGTCCTAATATTACCGGATTAACAGTCTGTGGAAGGACTAGAAATGAGATCCATTCAAAATGGAGGAGACCAACTTGCAGTCGGATCGGCCGGGTGGCCTGAGAGATAGATCCATTGGCCACTCTGTTACCATCCACCGCTGTCAGAACCAAGGGTTGCAATAATGATTCCAGGGTGAGATGAAGGTTAGCTGCTAAGGATGCAGAAATAAAGTTTCCAGCTGCCCCTGAATCCACGAAGGCCCGAAGGGAGACCGGACCCTGGGAAGCATGGATGATGATGGGCATCAAAAAGTCCGTCTTGTCTGGGGAATAAGGGGAAGATGTACTCAGTCCTAGTCCGGCTGTCCCGGCACCGACTAGGATCTGGTGTTTTCCCGGTCTCTTGGGACACTGAAATAGAATGTGAGAGGGATCAGCGCAGTAGAGGCATAGATGGTTTTTAAACCTTCGTTCCCACTCCTCCACAGTTAGACGAGAACGCCCGATCTGCATGGGCTCCTCAGGTAGAATTGGTGGGTTCTGAAAAGTGGAGACCAAACGTGGACTAGCCCGGCGAGATTGTTCTTGATCCTGATTACGCTCCAAATACCGGATATCGACCTTGATGCATAAGGAGATCAGATCATCTAGGGTAGCAGGTAAATCCCTGGAGACCAACTCGTCCTTTATCCGATCAGTCAGCCCCTGCCAGAAGGTAGCTATAAGAGCCTCATTATTCCAGTTCAGTTCAGAGGCGAGAGTTCTGAACTGAATCGCGTACTGACCCACAGCAAGGCTTCCCTGACGTAGCTTCAAAATGCTGGAGGCCGCAGAGGCAACTCGACCAGGCTTATCGAACACTTTTATGAAGCTTTGTATGAAGGAGGATGGATTTTGTAACAGGGGGTCATCATGCTCCCATAGAGGAGAGGCCCAGGCAAGCACTTGATCCGTGAGTAACAAAATAATATGCCTATAATAATAATAAAAATAATAATAATAATATTATAATAATAATAGTATTATAAAAGAATAATAATAGAATTATAATAATTATAATAATAATAGTATTATAATAGAATAATAATAGTATTCCTGAAGCAGGAATTACAGACATGGCTACAGGCTCCTTTCCTCTATGTTGCTGACGGTCACCAAGTATAGTTCATGTATAGTTTTTTGGGAAAATTATATATTTTTTTACAAATGATATATGTACAGTCACTATTATACTAATAGTTATGCACTATATGAGATGCTCTGTTTTTAAAGTGTCATATTGTTTTACACAATTTATATACACTGTGGGTCCTGCTTAGAGTTAACTTAGAAAAGAAGCAGGTCCCACATATTTCTATCCATTCAGATTGAGATACTGATTAGGCAGAAACCTAAGGAAAACAGATATCCTCTACATTAACCCATTCTGCACCTGTTATGACTGTGTTGCCTGCTAAGGTATTTAAAACACGAGGAACTATATCTTTATTATATATCTTATAATATATCTAATATATAATTATATTATATATCTTATAATATCTTCTCCTGCTGGGTCCCTGGCTTGTCTGCGCTGGTTGATCTGCTGTGTGCCGACCCGGCTTGTTGATTGGCCCTTCTCCTGCTGATTCCATGGCTTATCTGCATCAACTGATCTACTGTGTACCGACCCGGCTTGTCAGTTAACCCCTCTCCTGCTGAATCCCTGGCTTATCTGCATCGACTGATCTACTGTGTACCGTCCCGGCTTGTCAGTTAACCCTTCTCCTGCTGAATCCCTGGCTTAACTGCATCAGCTGCATAAAAAACATTATTTTATATGCCATTATTTTGTTTTTCCTGATTGTACATTTACAAGTAACTACTTTTTACCTGTTATTATTCTACTATTTATATGCCTTTATCTTGTTTTTCCTGATTTTATATTTACCAGCAACTACTTTTACCTGTTATTATTCTTGCCTATTTTCATTGTCCTTATTACCTCTCCTTCTATTATTCCTTGCCTTCCACGCCCTAATTGGTTATTGTCCTCCATCTTGCTATTGTCTCCCTGCTTATTCTTACCTGTTATCTGCTGTCCTTATTATCTTACTGTTCTGCTATCATTCTTACCTGTTTTTATTGTCCTTATTATCTCACTGTACTGTTGTTCCATGCCCTCCACGACCCTAATTCGTTATTGTCTTCCACCTTTTCATTGTCTTGCTGCCATTGTTCTTACCTGTTTTTCACTGTCCCCACTATCTCACTGTTCTGTTACTCTCTCTCCCTACTATGCCTCCCCACTCTCCATACCCATACTGTCCCCAGCCCTAACTCTCCCGTTCCTCCCCGCTCTCCCCCGCGCGCTGCTCATCTTGCTAACCTCATCCCCATTTCCCCCCTCTCCTCTCCCCCTTTCTTCTGTGCCCTCTGGAATGCCAGATCCGTCCGCAACAAGCTGACTGCTATCCACGACCTCTTTCTATCCAACTCCTTTAACCTTCTTGCCGTTACTGAAACCTGGCTCTCCGATTCTGATACTACTTCCCCCACTGCCCTCTCCTATGGAGGCCTCTCCTTCACCCACTCCGCCAGGCCTGGTGCCCGCCCAGGCGGTGGAGTTGGCCTCCTCCTCTCCTCCACCTGTACTTTTTGTGTCATTCCCCCTGAACCCTCCCTCTCCTTCTCCTCCTTTGAAGCTCACTCCATCCGCCTCTTCTACCCCATCCACCTCCGCGTCACTGTCATCTACCGCCCCCCTGGCCCCACCTCCCTCTTCCTTGAAAACTTTGCTAGCTGGCTTCCTCACCACCTCTCCTCCGATCTCCCCTCGATCATTATCGGTGACTTTAACATCCCCATCGACAACCCCACCTACCCTGCTTCCAGCAAACTGCTCACCCTCTCTTCCTCCCTTGGTCTCACCCAATGGACCTCCTCCTCTACCCACTGCCTTGGTCACTCCCTTGATCTTGTCTTCTCCTACCTATGTAGTCTCTCCGACTTCTCCATCTCTCCCTTTCCTCTATCCGACCACCATCTCCTCTCCTTCTCTCTCTCCTCTTCTCCTGCTCCCCTCCCCCTGCCCAAACCTACTCTGTCTATACGCAACCTCAACGCTCTTGACCCTGCCTCTCTGTCTTCCTCTCTCGATACCCTCCTTTCTCCCCTTTCCTCCCAGGCCTGCCCCAACCAGGCGGTCTCCCTCTACAATCACACCCTCACTTCCGCTCTGGACGCGGTCGCCCCTGCCCACTCCCACTTTCACTGAATATAATGTATGAGACACCTGACTTATACACATATATACAGTGGTGGAAGTGGGGTGTATATGGTACCACTGCTCATGCTGCCTTCATTATAACACTATTACATCCCAGTCACCTACATCATATATATATATATATATATATATATATATATATATATATATAGCGGTGGAAGTGGGGGTGTATACGGGTCTATGTCATACCGCTGCTTCTCTTACTGCCTTCATTGTAACATTGTAACACTGCCACATTCCTTTCACTTACATTATATATATAAGTGGGGGGTATATGGTTTTATGTCATAACCCCTCCTCCCCCACCTTCCGCCTGTTATGTTAAGAGAAGGTAGGAGTGGAGGGAAGGGGGGCAGCACCCATAAACCTTCCACCGGCCCTGGCTAGATAAATCCCTGACAGGAGTTTCTAAAACTGTAGAGATGGCAGCATTGGCCCGGAGGTGAGGGGGGGCAGTGATACCAGTCCATCTTCTCAAATTGCCCCCACTTGGCTTTTATGATCTTGTGTGAGGGTTGGTGCATGCTCAGTGTAGTGGAGGTGGGAGGATGGTCCTGCATCACCGAACCCCCCCTTCCCTCTTAAATTGCCCACACACAGAACTGGTTGAGGGACAGGGTTATTGTTTAAGAGTCATTTATCTCTCACTTCAGGTGTCATTAAGACATTTTAGTGCTTTCTAAGATTACCACACACAACAGGCCGACAGCATCATCTTTACATTTTCCTCCCTGCCCAATAATCTTCCTATTCACTGTGATAGGCTCAGTCAGCAGCTCAGCTGTTTTCAGACCACCGATGCTTCAATATCCGCCCAATTGCCCTTATATCTGCGGCAATGTCACAGTGTGTGTAATCACCTTTATACACGTCCCAATCATACACATAGGAATTGTGTAAATCAATGTTACATTTTCTCATATGTATTTTCTCCATACACATCTAAAAGCTTATTACCTGCTTCTCTCATCCAGAATACTCTTTCTTTCCTGAACAGAAGATCAACAACAGTTGGAAAACATGGCAAGAGCCTGGGCAATAATATTTGCCATTATCTGCCTTATGTGGTAAGTTACAAACATTTTTTACACATTATGTTACATTTTACAAAGCACTTTAAACTCAAATATTTTCCTTACATAAATCATACTTGTCTACTCTTCCTGAATATCCAGGAGACTGAGACATTTCTGAGAGTTCTCACAGAGTTCCAGGAAAGTAGGTCACACTCACAGATCATGTGATCATTATCTCCCACTTCATGGTGACGGGAATTGCGGCATTGCACAGCGAGGAGGGGCGGGGTTGTGATGACATGAATCGCATTGTCACCTCCCCTACACTTGTTCCCTGGAGCTCCATAAATATTTCAAGTACCACAAATGCAATAACAAGATTTCATTTAAACATGCACAATATTCTAATAACCTTCAATGGGTGGTGAGTGAGCATTTTTGGAGGCTTCCACTTTTATTGGGTGTTTATGGAGCCATTTTAGTTGCACAAAACTGGCAGATATTTATTCCACCTTAGTAATTGCTGAGGATAGACGCCTACTCTGGGGCATTACATAACAGAGGCAGGTTAATATACACATATTAATCAATGTCATTAATTAAGGGACTAGTTTAAATATCATAGTAAACAGAATTGTGAAGTGATGTGTTTACCTTAGATGACATTATACATAAATTACACTCTCTTTGTCTCCCAGTAGCTCTCGGCTTATTAACAACTTACAAAAAAATTCTGATTCAATAATATTATTATACTTTTATCTTCTAAGTTACTTCTGTTCCTGTCCTGGAGCTTTACTACACATTACAATCTCTAATAGTTGTACAGTATTGTCCATTAACAGCTTCTCATTATTGTTGCAGTTTAGCAATTTACCAGAACATGGTAAAGAAGTCACTGAAAGGGAGCAGGAACCAGCCCATAAAAGTTTCTTTACTCCACGGAAGCCATACGATGCCACTGTGTTATCACCTATGCGTGGTAATAATAACTATAGGAAGAGTAAGTAGGAAGCTTTATAATTTTGCAACTAAAGCCCTTTAGTCTCATATTTTTGCAATTGTCAACAACAAAAAAAACCAACTCCTGATAGAACCTTAGTATAATTATTTAAGACCTTAATGAGGGTGAAATGAGCAGCATACACGGAGAAGTAACATTTAATGGGGGAGTGGGAATGTAGCAACATCAATGGACTATTACCATTTAATAACCCTCGCATAGAAGAACTGCCAACCACAAAGTCATCAGCGCAGGTATCTTCAGACCCGTTTCTTGTTAAATTCGGGAGTTTGCAGCCAAATTATGAACATTAAAAAACTATTGCATACCTTCATTCATCAGACCTTCTATGAGGATTGTACCATAACTATTTTAAATCGGGTAGTTATAAACACACAAAATTATTGGATAATGTATATCATTAAAAGTTCTTTTTTTTTATCTCCTTTGCAAGATGAATCAATATAAAATAAAAACAAAGAGGCTCCGTACTCCTGTCATTCTGTCCTCCCACCCTCATTGCTGTGGTTCAGGTTCCCCAATGCAAGTGCCAAAGAGACATGGGTGACTGGACTTAACACTTGGGGGCCTAATACTAGAATCTAGAGTTTGACTACATGACTGTTTTGGACTCACAGCTAATGTCTCTTGATACTTCTCTTACAGATGGAAATGTTGCAGAACAATCTTTGGCTCTGGCTCGTAAAATGAAACAAATAAAATTAAGCAGAGTAGTGATGAGAAAATAAATGTGAGATATCATTTGTTCCAGAGTATATCTCTATTGTTCTCTCTATAAATATAATAAGGAGAGATCATTATTCTGTCACCTATCACATACAATAGACTTGTGTTGTTCTGCAAAGTGAGGAGTGGAGCAGCGATCTGTGATCAAGAACCAAGATAAAGAGGACAAGTTGGGGTAACATATACAGTAACTGACGCCAAAATTTAACCCCTGGCTAGCCGACATCGCAGTGTGGAGAACCTCATTGGCCGGCCTCAACGCTCACAAACCGTCCTATATTGCTCAATCAGAGCTAAGGACCAAAGGCTGACATTACACCCTCCCTGATTGTAATTAGATTTGTCCATTATAACTTCTCCCCAACACGGTGACTGCACCTCTCTGCAGAGAGGGGAATCTGGCTGCAGCCTACATCTCATGCTGGGGAGGAAGGGCTGGTGTCCTAGTGTCCTGGAGCTGACATCACAGTGTACATCTCACAGCTGACAACATAGTACATAAACTTCATCAGTCACATACACTGTAACCACAGCAAGTAACCACAGACTGTTCATAAAACCTCCATGTATATGAATGGACTAATCTAATGCACCTCTCTCACAACAACCTCAATAGTCTATTAAACATTAGCTTAACAAGCCCATCAGCTCCCGATCACTTTAAAAAACAAAAGTGAGAAGTATTGGAGCTGAGACCAGCACTGCTAGAGGTGGGCACCAATTATAAATATCACCCGTATAACAGTGTGTTTTGTGGGGAAATTTTAAACAAGTAACAAAGAGTTTCCTACAGGATCATCAGCTGGACAGTTGCACCATATTGACACCACAATATGAACAGGCTCAACTGAAATAACGGTTATTTCATGACAGTTGCTATCTTACCTATGGAGTCTTAGTTATATACCCAATAAAACCACTGAGAAGATATTAATTTACACATTGAGAAATACTTGACAGTTCCTGTCATATATGCAAATGACAATATTTGCACAAAGTCATAATCTATGAAACATCATTTACTGTCTTGTGATTATAAGTCAATAGCCAGAATTTTGCTTACTCTTAGTGAAGATTTCGTTTTTCCAACTATACAATCCAAATAGGTAAATTGAAGCTTTCCCTAACACATACAACTCTACCGGGAATAGAAATAGAAGAATACAAATCTACTCAGAGTATACCTAATATGTCAACTATCTATACTTATTATGAAATTCATATATATATATATATATATATATATATATATATATATATATATATATATATGTACATATATATATGTTCCATAGACAAAAAACCTTATGGTTAAACATGTCCAATTAAGGTTCCATATATACAATCTACAATGTAAGAAAACGATTGAAACTCTTCAACTCAAACTACAAAAAGCAATGAAATTACGACAATTAAGGCAGAAGCCTTAATGGACGTGTTCCTTGAGCAATACAGACATGGTATGTCCTCACATCCTGTGGTTAGCTGCAGATTCAGCACTATCATGGAGGGAGATTGCTGTCACTCACACAATACAGACATGGTGCCATCACATCCTGTGGTTAGCTGCAGATTCAGCACTATCATGGAGTGAGATTACTGTCACTCACACAATACAGACATGGTGCCATCATATCCTGTGGTTAGCTGCAGATTCAGCACTATCATGGAGTGAGATTACTGTCACTCACACAATACAGACATGGTATGTCCTCACATCCTGTGGTTACCTGCAGATTCAGCACTATCATGGAGTGAGATTGCTGTCACTCACACAATACAGACATGGTGCCATCATATCCTGTGGTTAGCTGCAGTTTCAGCACTATCATGGGGGAGATTGCTGTCACTCACACAATACAGACATGGTATGTCCTCACATTCTGTGGTTACCTGCAGATTCAGCACTATCATGGAGAGAGATTGCTGTCACTCACACAATACAGACATGGTATCCCATCACATCCTGTGGTTACCTGCAGATTCAGCACTATCATGGAGTGAGATTGCTGTCACTCACAAAATGGTGGAGCTGCTAATTCACAGATTTGTGTGTTCACTGGAATACACAGATGATAGTCCCCACAGCCATCCCTCTTAGTCCTGATTTATGGATGTTAATTTATATAAGTGTGTATGCAAGTTTGGAGCTACATATTAGAGCCTGGTTTGTAAATGTACCGAGATTTGGCTGAACAGAACCTCATATTGAGGATTTAGTATTTACTAGTGCATAACTGAAGTTTGAGCATCAGTACTCTTATTAACTGAGGATTTGGTAAACCAGCTGGTTACTGCTGCAATAAGACCTTATCCAATTGAGGATCGTTAATTTTTACCACAGCTGGACTAATTTTGGTTCCTTAATTTTCTCTGAGCAATTGTAACATCTGTGTCTATCTGTATATGCTGATTTGAGCACTCGCTGTACGTTTAAAATACTTTGTATTGTTGGAAATCCATTTGCATGAAGTTTTTACTTTATTAATAAATACATTTGATATCCTTTATTATTATATTAAAATAAACTAGTTTTTATTTTTCTTTTGCTGTGGGAACATATTCCTATTTTATTGATATACCCCTTGCAGCTTTGCTCTGGCGCTCTCTGTGCGTTCAGTTTACCAGGAAATATTTTATTAGTTAAGTCTTGTTGGCTTTATATCTCCTTGAATTGTTGTTAAAAGTCAGCTTAGACCTTATAAGGGAATGTAATGGCCAACTTTGCTCACTGATAACCAAACTAAGCAGAGGCTTCTCTACTATTTAAATGTATTTCAAATATATTATTTTGTAGTTTTTTAATGAAATTATTCTACTGTCCCTTTCTAAGACACAGAGACCCTAATCTAAGATAAAGGTAAACTAAGAAAATGTACTACTATTGTATGTGTGTATTCCAGTGAACACACAAATCTGTGAATTAGCAGCTCCATCATTTTGTGAGTGACAGCAATCTCACTCCATGATAGTGCTGAATCTGCAGCTAACCACAGGATGTGAGGATATACCATGTCTGTATTGTGTGAGTGACAGTAATCTCCCTCCATGATAGTGCTGAATCTGCAGCTAACCACAGGATGTGATGGGATACCATGTCTGTATTGTGTGAGTGACAGCAATCTCACTCCATGATAGTGCTGAATCTGCAGCTAACCACAGGATGAGAGGATATACCATGTCTGTATTGCGCAAGGTACACGTCCATTAAGGTTTCTGCCTTAATCGTCGTAATTTCATTGCTTTTTGCAGTTTGAGTTGAAGAGTTTCAATCGTTTTTTTACATTGTAGATTGTGTATAAGTAACCTTAATTCGACATGTTAAACCGTAAGGTTTTTTGTCTATGGAATTTCATGGCTTTTTGTAAATGTGAAAATATTGATAATACATTTATGAACTTAGAATTTCACAGCAGTTAAAAATAGTGGAAACTAGATGGGCCAAGTGGTTCTTCTTAATCCCTAATAAACAAGAGTGTTTATATTGCTCTACTATATTAGCCTCTACCACCTCTGTTAGATGACTATCCCACTTGTCCCCTACTGTTTTGATAAAGTAATATTTCCTCAGATTTCCTCTAAACCTAGTACCCTCCATTTCTAGTGCATGTCTTTTATTCATATATCTCCAACTGCCCACCAGCTTTGTAACCACATGCACACGTCACCGCCGATTGCACCAGCTTTTATCTCATGTTACCTCCTGTGTACCTGTGTCTCTCACTTGATACCCCATTCTCACCAGCTCTATTTTCACTTGTCACCCCCTTTGCACCAACAAATCTTTCAAATGTCACTCCCTGCGCACCAGCTTTTGTCACATGTCACTCATGTATGTATGTGCAGGCAGGCAGTTATGGGATAAAGTATGTATGTTCTGGCAGGCATTGGTGCATATGTATGTTTTGGCAGGATTTGATGCATATGTATGTTCTGGCACACAGTGGTAGGGTCAGGGGAGGGCTGGCAGACTTTAGCCCGGGGGGCAAGCACACAGCAATGGCCCATAACTAGCGGCCCATCCTTAAAGGGTGGTTTTTGGTACAATATATATTTATCTATATACAAAGAGGCTATTTGTGTTGCTTAATCCATATATATATATATATATATATATATATATATATATATATATATATATTTATGCCCAGGCCCAGAGCTGGATTAAGGCTCTGGGGAGCCTGGGCACTTTAGACAGGGTAACCCCCTATGATGTAGCATGGTTATCATGTTAGAGAAAAAATACACAGGCAATACTGTGTGCACCACTGTTAGGTGCACACAGTTCTGCCTTCACGAGCAGTACACGGTGAAGCGGGACATACCTCCCAACTGTCCTAAGCAAAACAGTCACCCAAATTCGGGACTGTCTCATCAGATTCAGGACAGTTGGCAGACTGTCCTGCTCTCTCCTACCTGTTCTTGTCACTGTCACCACTTGTGGCTGCTGGTTACTTTGGCTCTGGATCCTTGAAGGTCCTATTTGGTAAAAAAAAAAAAAAAAAAAAAAAAACGGGTACAAGAAATTTAGAAAACTTCAACAATCCCTGGCATTAAATCAATATATCACCCAAGTTTTATAATTAGGCCCCCCTCTGTCCCAGCACCTATAGTCACACATGTCCCCCTTTGTCCCAGCACCTTTAGTCACACATGTCCCCCTCTGTCCCAACTCTATAGTCACACATGTCCCCCTCTGTCCCAGCACCTTTAGTCACACATGTCCCCCTCTGTCCCAGCACCTTTAGTCACACATGTCCCTCTCTGTCCCAGCATCTTTAGTCACACATGTCCATCTCTGTCCCAGCACCTATAGTCACACATGTCCCTCTCTGTCCCAGCACCTTTAGTCACACATGTCCATCTCTGTCCCAGCACCTTTAGTCACACATGTCCATCTCTGTCCCAGCACCTTTAGTCACACATGCCCATCTCTGTCCCAGCACCTTTAGTCACACATGTCCCCTCTGTCCCAGCACCTATAGTCACACATGTCCCCCTCTGTTCCAGCACCTTTAGTCACACATGTCCCCTCTGTCCCAGCACCTATAGTCACACATGTCCCCCTTTGTCCCAGCACCTTTAGTCACACATGTCCCCCTCTGTCCCAACTCTATAGTCACACATGTCCCCCTCTGTCCCAGCACCTTTAGTCACACATGTCCCCCTCTGTCCCAGCACCTTTAGTCACACATGTCCCTCTCTGTCCCAGCAACTTTAGTCACACATGTCCATCTCTGTCCCAGCACCTATAGTCACACATGTCCCCCTCTGTCCCAGCACCTTTAGTCACACATGTCCCCCTCTGTCCCAGCACCTTTAGTCACACATGTCCCTCTCTGTCCCAGCACCTTTAGTCACACATGTCCATCTCTGTCCAGGCACCTATAGTCACACATGTCCCCTCTGTCCCAGCACCTTTAGTCACACATGTCCATCTCTGTCCCAGCACCTATAGTCACACATGTCCCTCTCTGTCCCAGCACCTTTAGTCACACATGTCCATCTCTGTCCCAGCACCTTTAGTCACACATGTCCATCTCTGTCCCAGCACCTTTAGTCACACATGCCCATCTCTGTCCCAGCACCTTTAGTCACACATGTCCCCTCTGTCCCAGCACCTATAGTCACACATGTCCCCCTCTGTTCCAGCACCTTTAGTCACACATGTCCCCTCTGTCCCAGCACCTATAGTCACACATGTCCCCCTCTGTCCCAGCACCTATAGTCACACATGTCCCTCTCTGTCCCAGCACCTTTATTCACACATGTATCCCTATACCCTGCAGCTTCAATTCCCCCCCTACACACACTAACTCCCCCTTCCTTTTACCTTTTTGTACACGAGTGGCTCCAGGGACATAGAGAACTGCTGCAGGTCTGCACAGACCATAGAGTTCCAGCAGCCCCGCCTACACTTCCTACCATGTGACCACGGAGGTCACATGACCTGGTGATGTAGCTGTTACTGAGATGCGATGGAGACAGCCTTTGCGGTCTGTGCAGGGGCTGTCACATCGCAGAGTACTCACTGCAGCCGGATCATTCATTCACAGAATTAATTCTGTGAATGGATGATGCCCCCGCAGTGAGTACTCTGCGATGTGACAGCCCCTGCACAGACCGCAAAGGCTGTCTCCATCGCATTACCACTGGACCACCAGGCGGCCCAAAATACTGTTATGCTGTCCGGCCCGGGTCCCACCTGCCCCCCGGGCCAGCCCGTCCCTGGGTAGGGTATGTCTGTCTGTTGTGGCAGACAGTGGTGGGGTACAGAATATATGTATGTATATGTTCTGGCAGGCAGTAATGGGGTGCAGAATGTATGTTCTTGCAGGCAGCAATGTGGTGCAGTATGTATGTAAGTATGTTTTGGCAGGCAGTGATGGGGTGCAGCATATATGTATGTTTGTTATGGCAGGCTGTGATAGGGTGCAGTATGTATGTTGTGACAGACAGTGGTGGGGTGCAGTATGCATGTATGTTCTGGCAGACAGTGGTGGTGTGCAGTATGTATGCATGCATGTTCTGGCAGTCAGTGGCGGCGTGCAGTATGTATGCATGCATGTTCTAGCAGTCAGTGGCGGCGTGCAGTATGTATGCATGTTCTAGCAGTCAGTGGCGGCGTGCAGTATGTATGCATGCATGTTCTGGCAGTCAGTGGCGGCGTGCAGTATGTATGCATGCATGTTCTAGCAGTCAGTGGCGGCATGCAGTATGTATGCATGCATGTTCTAGCAGTCAGTGGCGGCGTGCAGTATGTATGCATGCATGTTCTAGCAGTCAGTGGTGGCGTGCAGTATGTGTGCATGCATGTTCTGGCAGTCAGTGGCGGCGTGAAGTATGTATGCATGCATGTTCTATCAGTCAGTGGTGGCGTGCAGTATGTGTGCATGCATGTTCTGGCAGTCAGCACTGTGGTGCAGTATGTACCACATTGTGCTTATGTGCTTCCCACCAGCACCTGCCGCACTGTAATCACCTCCCCAGTCCCCAAATTTGAGTCCTTGTTGATGCTGTCACCAGTGAGAGCAGAGAGACTTTTACAGAGATTCTGACAGAAAAGTCCTCCAAGACAGGAAGTGATGAAACGGCTGTCAGATCAGCTGTGAGTTAACCCTCCATGGTTTCAGCAGCAGAGTTCTCACACAGCAGTACAGTACAACACTGGGAAGGAGCAGTGTGTGTGTGTGAAAACACTACATTCTGCTGACGAACCAATGAGTAAAACACAGCCCACAACAGGCAATGAGAAGTGGGTGTGTGTAGATTATCTGCAGCTTCTCTCCAGTACATGTCACTTGTAAAGAGGGACATGTCAGATGCTAATGTCCAGATACCTCACATCTACTTCCCGCTGTGATCACCACTGAGTGTGATCAGTACAAGTACCATAAAACACTTTTGAATTTCCCGCAATTAGCTAAGTGCAGTGAATAAATGTCACTGAGGGTCGGGAGGTTTATAATGGATTCACTAACAGCTGTCTCTGGTACCTCAGGGAGAGATTAAACTCTCAATTGAGAGCAGTTTCTGGGCTAATAGTACTACAGGGTGCCCCTCCCATATCCCCAAAACACTAACCAGCCCCCCTGTGGTTACAAAATGTGGGTAATTTCTTCAGCTGAGATGAAAATCTCTTAACCAGAGACTCAGCCATGTTTGTGCTCTCAAGTGAAGACAGTCTGAGTACACCCAGCAGACACCTCTAACTGACATGTGCAACGTTATGAAATCCCCAATCTTTAAAATGCGGCATATTTTACCAAATTGTAAAAAAACTATAACTTTCTCAAAATTTTAAACCCTCAAAGGAACTCCTCAGCCATAATAGCTTTCTTATAAAACAAACCCCAGGTCTTTAAACCTCCTGTACACTGAGTTACGATCTCCGGAAAAAAACAGAAAAACTGTGAATTTCGCAAAACAGGAAGTGGAAAAAAACGGCGAGATTTTGAACTTTAGATTATTCCTAATTTGTCATTTTTTATTCTTTTTTTCTGAAATAGCCCCTAAAACACCATGCCCCCCCTCACAGATTTAATACGGCAAAATGTCGTTCATTAGATGCAACCTTAATATAAGGGCACAACTGTGCCCTTATAATTTCCATATAATTACGCTCAAAATTTTTAGATAATTATTAGAAAGTATTACCACTAGAGGAAGCTCCTATTACAGTTTATATATCCAAGACTACTTATAAAAAATAACAGAAGATTATATATTCACCTTTTAAGTGTGAACTGTTATTATGTCTTCTCAAGATATATTTTATCATTTTAAACAATTTTCTATCATTCAAGAGATTTAATATAACATCATCTTATTGATTTAAAAGACCTATTTTAATTGAACTGTGTTGACAACTAGATCATAATGTAAAATAAAAAATGTTCCTGTGCGTGGACCATTCACTATTGGAACATTACCTATACACCAATTTTTGACTAAAATTATTTCTGAATCTCTCTACAATTTTTTATAAACATGCCTAAAAATAAAAAAACTGATTCTCAGACAATAGTTAAATATCTTACCCCAAATAACCTAACCCCATCCAAAAAAAGATCTTCACTATCTTTACCTGATAGTGGCCCCGAAATGGATTTTACTATAGATGATCCTTCTGCCCATTCTACTAAAGCTGACACTACTGCCCTCCTTTCTGAAATGAGAAACATTAAACAGATTATTTAGGACGTAGCTAAAGCCAGGTCTAATCTTTCATCTGAAGTTACAGAAATTGGCAATCGAGTGGATGCACTTGAAAGATCACAGGAAGAGATTATCCAATTCCAAAAATTTTCAGAACAAGAATTTATACACATATGAAAAAACCTTTTACCCTTAGCCGATAAACAAGAGGATACCGAAAACAGAGGATGACGTAATAACCTTAGAATCCGTAATATTCCGGAGACAGTAGAGAAGCCACAATTTAGGATAATCTTCTTCATCTTTTCGGATACTGGCTCCTTCTGTATCAGATGACTTATTTGTACCAGACAGACCTCATCGAGCGCTCCGCCCCAGCTCTCAAAATAGCGATACACCAAGAGATGTCATTATTCACCTATATTACTACAAAATAAAAGAACAAATGCACACAGAAGCTAAAAAAACATCCAGAAATCACCATAGATGGGTAAAAAGTCTTGTTTTTAAGGATTTGGCTCCCTCTACCTTGATCAAACGGAGAGAAAAGAAGGAGGTGACTTAAATTCTTAGAGATCACAACATAAAATATAGATGGGGATTTCCCTTTTCTCTTCATATTCAAAAAGAGGGCAATATATTATCAGCTAGGTCTTGAAGTTACTCAATCATTACTTCTAAAACTAAATCTTTTAACATTTATACCATTAGCATCAAAACATTCATCTGATAATTGTGTTACCCCTTTACCCCAAAGAGCACCAAAAGAAATTTGGGACTCAACCTCTTCTAGAAAGAAAACTCCTCCCACCACGTGAATAAATGTGTGTGTGTGTGTGTGTGTATATATATATATATATATATATATATATATATATAGTGGTGGAAGTGGGGGTGTACGGGTTTATGTCATACCGCCACTTCTCTTACTGCCTTCATTGTAACATTGTAACACTGCCACATTCCTTTTACTTACATTATATATATAAGTGGGGGGTATATAGTTTTTTGTCATAACCCCTCCTCCCCCACCTCCCGTCTGTTATGTTAAGAGCAGGTTGGGGTGGAGGGAAGGGGGGCAGCACCCATATACCTTCCACCGGCCCTGACTAGGTAAATCCCTGACAGGGGCTTCTAAAACTGTAGAGATGGCAGCGTTGGCCCGGAGGTGAGGGGGGCAGTGATACCAGTCCATCTACTCAAATTGCCCCCACTTGGCTTTTATGATCTTGTGTGAGGGTTGGTGCATGCTCAGTGTAGTGGAGGTGGGAGGATGGTCCTGCATCACCGACCCGCCCCCCCCCCCTCTTAAATTGCCCACACACAGAACTGGCTGAGGGACAGGGTTATTGTTTAAGAGTCATTTATCTCTCACTTCCAGAGTCATTAAGATATTTTAGTGCTCTCAAAGATCACCACACACAACAGGCCGACAGCATCATCTTTACATTCTCCTCCCTGCCCAATAATCATCCTATTCACTGTGATAGGCTCAGTCAGCAGCTCAGCTGTTCTCAGACCACCAATGCTTTATTATCCCCCCAATTGCCCTTATATCTGCAGCAATGTCACAGCGTGTGTAATCACCTTTATACACGTCCCAATCGTACACGTAGGAATTGTGTCCATCAATATTAATTTCTCTCATATGTATTTTCTCCATACACATCTAAAAGCTTATTACCTGCTTCTCTCATCCAGAATACTCTTTCTTTCCTGAACAGAAGATCAACAACAGTTGGAAAACATGGCAGGAGCCTGGGCAATAGTATTTGATGTTATATATCTAATGTGGTAAGTTACTAACATTTTTTACACATTATGTTACATTTTACAAAGCACTTTAAACCCAAATATTTTCTTTACATAAATCATACTTGTCTACTCTCCCTGAATGTCCAGGAGGCTGAGAAATTTCTGAGAGTTCTCACAGAGTTCCAGGAAAGTAGGTCACAGCTCACGGATCATGTGATCATTGTCTCCCACTGCGTGATGGCGGGAATTGCGGCATTGCACATCGGGAGGGGCGGGGCTGTGATTACAAGAATCACATTGTTACCCCTCCTACACTTGTTCCCTGGAGCTCCATACATATTTCAAGTACCACAAATGTAATAACAAGATTTCATTTAAACATGCACAATATTCTAATAAACTTCAAGGGGTGGAGAGTGAGCATTTTTGGAGGCTTCCACTTTTATTGGGTGTTTATGGAGCCATTTTAGTTGCACAAAACTGGCAGATATTTATTCCACCTTAGTAATTGCTGAGGATAGACGCCTACTCCGGGGCATTACATAACAGAGGCAGGTTAATATACACATATTAATTAATGTCCTTAATTAAGGGACTAGATTAAATATCATAGTAAACAGAATTGTGAAGTGATGTGTTTACTTTAGATGACATTTCTGTAACAGACCACAGACGCAAAAAAAGTGTCTACTCAGCATGCAGGAAATGTATACACACACGCAGACAAATAAATTATACATACATTATACTCTGTCTCCCAGTAGCTCTCGGCTTATTAACATCTTACATAAATATTCTGATTCAATAATAATATTATATCTTTATCTTCTAAGTTGCTTATGTTACTGTCCTAGAGCTTTACTACACATTACAATCTCTAATAGTTGTACAGTATTGTCCATTAACAGCTTCTCATTATTGTTGCAGTTTAGCAATTTACCAGAACATAGTAAAGAAGTCCCTGAAAGGGAGCCCGAACCAGCCCATAAAAGTTTTTTTATTTCACAGAAGCCATACGATACCATTGTGTTAACACGTACGCAAGGTAATAATAACTATAGGAAGAATAAGTAGGAAGCTTTATAATTTTGCAACTTTTAAGCTTTTGCAGCTAAAGCCCTTTAGTTTCATATTTTTGCAATTTTCAACATTTAGGAAAACCAAAACATCTCCTGATAGAACCTTAGTATAATTATGAGTTATTTAAGACCCTAATGAGGGTGAAATGAGCAGCATACAAGGAGAAGTAACATGTAATGGGGGAGGGGGAGTGTATTGACATCTGTGGACTTTTACCATTTAATAACCCTTGCACAGAAGAACTGCCAACCACAAAGTCATCAGCGCAGGTATCTTCAGATCCGTTTCTTGCTAAATTCAGGAGTTCACAGCCAAATTATGAGCATTAAAAAACAAATGCGTACCTTAATTAATCAGGCCCTCTATGTGGATTGTACCATAACTGTTTTAAATTGTGTAGTTATAAACACACAAAACACACAAAATTATTGGATTATGTATATCATTAAAAGTTCTTTTTTTTTTATCTCCTGTCCAAGATGAATCATTATAAAACAAAGAGGCTCCGTACTCCCGTTGTTCTCTCCTCCCAACCTCATTGCTGTGGTTCAGGTGCCCCAATGCAACTGCAAAGGGACCTGGGTGACTGGACTAAACACTTGGGGGCCTAATATTGAATCTAGAGTTTGACTACATGACTGTTTTAGACTCACAGCTAATCTCTTTTGATACTTCTCTAACAGATGGAAATGTTGCAGAAAAATCTTTGGCTCTGGCTCGTAGAATGAAACAAATAAAATTAAGCAGAGTGGTGAAGAGAAAATGAATGTGTGATATCATTTGTTCCAGTGTATATCTCTATTGTTTTCTCAATAAGTATAATAAGGAGAAATCATTATTCTGCAACTATCACATTAATAGACTTGTGTTGTTCTGCAAAGTGAGGAGTGAATCAGCGATCTGTGATCAAGAACCAAGATAAAGAGGACAAGTTGGGGTAACATATACAGTAACTGACGCCATAATTTAACCCCTGGCTAGCCGACATCGCAGTGTGGAGAACATTATTGGCCGGCTTCAACGCTCACAAACCCTCCTATATTGCTCTATCGAAACTAGTGACCAAAGGCTGACATTACACCCTCCCTGTTTGTAATTAGATTTGTCCGTTATAACTTCTTCTCAACATGGAGACTGCACCTCTCTGCAGAGAGGGGAATCTGGCTGCAGCCTACATCTCATGCTGGGGAGGAAGGGTTGGTGTCCTAGTGTCCTGGAGCTGACACCACAATGTAGCACCTCACAGCTGACAACATAGTGCGCAGACTTCATCAATCACATACACTGTATTCCTGACGGAGCAAGTAACCACAAACTGTCCATAAAACCTCCATGTATATGAATAGACTAATCTAATGCACCTCTCTCACAACAATCTCAATAGTCTATTAAACATTAACTTAACAAGCCCATCAGCACCCGATCACTTTAAAAAACAAAAGTGAGAAGTATTGGAGCTGAGACCAGAATTGCTAGAGGTGGGCACCAATTATAAATATCACCCGTATAACAGTGTGTTTTGTGGGGAAATTTTAAACAAGTAACAAAGAGTTTCCTACAGGATCATCAGCTGGACAGTTGCACCATACTGACACCACAATATGAACAGGCTCAACTGAAATAACGGTTATTTCATGACAGTTACTATCTATCCTATGAAGTCTTAGTTAAATACCCAATAAAACCACTGAGAAGATATTAATTTACACATTGAGAAATACTTGACAGTTCCTGTCATATATGCAAATGACAATATTTGCACAATGTCCATATCTGTGAAACATCATTACTGTCTTGTGATTATAAGTCAATATCCAGAATTTTGCTTACTCTTAGTGAAGATTTAGTTTCTCCAACTATACAATCCAAATAGGTAAATTGAAGCTTCCCTTAACACATTCAGCTCTACCGGGAATAGAAATAGAAGAATACAAATCTACTCAGAGTATACCTAATATGTCAATTATCTCTACTTATTATGAAATTCAAATATATATATATATATATATATATATATATATATATATATATATATATATATATATATTTCATAGACAAAAAACCTTACGGTTTAACATATCCAATTAAGGTTCCATATATACAATCTACAATGTAAGAAAACGATTGAAACTCTTCAACTCAAACTACAAAAAGCAATGAAATTACGACAATTAAGGCAGAAACCTTAATGGACGTGTTCCTTGCGCAATACAGACATGGTATGTCCTCACATCCTGTGGTTAGCTGCAGATTCAGCACTATCATGGAGGGAGATTGCTGTCACTCACACAACACAGACATGGTGCCATCATATCCTGTGGTTAGCTGCAGATTCAGCACTATCATGGAGTGAGATTACTGTCACTCACACAATACAGACATGGTATGTCCTCACATCCTGTGGTTAGCTGCAGATTCAGCACTATCATGGAGGGAGATTACTGTCACTCACACAATACAGACATGGTGTTCCATCACATCCTGTGGTTAGCTGCAGATTCAGCACTATCATGGAGTGAGATTACTGTCACTCACACAATACAGACATGGTATGTCCTCACATCCTGTGGTTAGCTGCAGATTCAGCACTATCATGGAGGGAGATTGTTGTCACTCACACAATACAGACATGGTGCCATCATATCCTGTGGTTAGCTGCAGATTCAGCACTATCATGGAGTGAGATTACTGTCACTCACACAATACAGACATGGTATGTCCTCACATCCTGTGGTTAGCTGCAGATTCAGCACTATCATGGAGGGAGATTACTGTCACTCACACAATACAGACATGGTGCCATCATATCCTGTGGTTAGCTGCAGATTCAGCACTATCATGGAGTGAGATTGCTGTCACTCACAAAATGGGGGAGCTGCTAATTCACAGATTTGTGTGTTCACAAATTTCATGGCATTTTGTAAATGTGAAAATATTGATAATAAATTTATGAATTTCACAGCAGTTAAAAATAGTGGAAACTAGATGGGCCAAGTGGTTCTTCTTAATCCCTAATAAACAAGAGTGTTTATATTGCTCTACTTTATTAGCCTCTACCACCTCTGTTAGATGCCTATCCCACTTGTCCCCTACTGTTTTGATAAAGTAATATTTCCTCAGATTTCCTCTAAACCTAGTACCCTCCATTTCCAGTGCATGTCTTTTTTTCACATATCCCCAACTGCCCACCAGCTTTGTAACCACATGCACACGTCACCGCCTATTTTCACTTGTCACCCCCTTTGCACCAACAAATCTTTCAAATGTCACTCCCTGCGCACCAGCTTTTGTCACATGTCACTCATGTATGTATGTGCAGGCAGGCAGTTATGGGATGAAGTATGTATGTTCTGGCAGGCATTAGTGCATATGTATGTTCTGGCAGGATTTGATGCATATGTATGTTCTGGCAGACAGTGGTGGGTTGCAGTATGCATATTCTGTCTGGCAATGATGGGATGAAGTATGTATGTTCTGGCAGCCATTGATGCAGTATGTATGTTCTGGCAGAAAGTGGTGGGGTACAGAATATATGTATGACTATGTATATGTTCTGGCAGGCAGTAATGGGGTGCAGAATGTATGTTCTTGCAGGTAGCAATGTGGTGCAGTATGTATGTAAGTATGTTTTGGCAGGCAGTGACGGGGTGCAGCATATATGTATGTTTGTTATGGCAGGCTGTGATAGGGTGCAGTATGCATGTATGTTCTGGCAGACAATGGTGGCGTGCAGTATGTATGCATGTTCTGGCAGTCAGTGGCGGCATGCAGTATGTATGCATGCATGTTCTGGCAGTCAGTGGCGGCGTGCAGTATGTATGCATGCATGTTCTGGCAGTCAGTGGTGGCGTGCAGTATGTATCCATGCATGTTCTGGCAGTCAGTGGAGACGTGCAGTATCTACCAGATTGTGCTTATGTGCTTCCCACCAGCATTGTAATCACCTCCCCAGTCCTTAAACTTGAGTCCTTGTTGATGCTGTCACCAGTGAAAGCAGACAGACTTTTGAATTTCCCGCACTCAGCTAAGTGCAGTGAATAAATGAACTGATGTCACTGAGGGTCGGGAGGTTTATAATGGATTCACTAACAGCTGTCTCTGGTACCTCAGGGAGAGATTAAATTCTGAATTGAGAGCAGTGTCTGGGCTAATAGTACTACAGGGTGCCCCTCCCATATCCCCAAAACACTAACCAGCCCCCCTGTGGCTACAAAATGTGGGTAATTTCTTCAGCTCAGAGATGAAAATCTCTTAACCAGAGACTCAGCCATGTTTGTGCTCTTAAGTGAAGCCAGTCTGAGTACACCCAGCACACACCTCTAACTGACATGTGCAACGTTATGAAATCCCCTATCTTTAAAATGGGGCATATTTTACCAAATTGTAAAAAAAACTATACCTTTCTCAAATATTTTAAACCCTCAAAGGGACCCATTATAATAGCTTTCTTATAAAACAAACACCTGGGGGTAAATGTATCAATATGCGGGTTCTTCAACACCCGCATGTTCAGCCTCTTCCGCGATTAAATTTCAAGCGGCGCTGCATTGTAAGGGGAAGTTAACCCCGAACACGCGGGTGTTAAAGAACCCGCATATTGATACATTTACCCCCAGGTATTTAAACTTCCTGTACACCATGTTACGCTCTCCGGAAGAAAAGGAAAAACTTTTGCTAAACAGGAAGTGGAAAAAAAACGGCGAGATTTTGAACTTTAGATTATTCCTTATTCGTCATTTTTTATTCTTTTTTCCTGAAATTTGGCACGCGGCACCTATGGACGGTTCTTCATTTGCATGCCAAATTTCAGTTTAATAGCTTTAATACTTTTTAAAATTTAGCCCCTCAAACACCATGCCCCCCCTCTCACAGATTTAATATGGTGGAATGTCATTCATTAGATGCAACCTTAATATAAGGGCACACCTGTGCCCTTATAATGTCCATATTGAGCATAGTAATACGCTCAAAATTTTTAGATAATTATTTGAAAGTATTACCACTAGAGGAAGCTCCTATTACAGTTTATATATCCAAGACTACTTTTAAAAAATAACAGAAGATTATATATTCACCTTTTAAGTGTCAACTGTTATTATGTCTTCTCAAGATATATTTTATCATTTTAAACAATTCTATCATTCAAGAGATTTAATATAACATCATCTTATTGATTTAAAAGACCTATTTTATTTTAACTGTGTTGAAAACTAGATTATAATGTAAAATAAAAAAAATTTCCTGTGCGTGGACCATTCACTATTGGAACATTACCTATACACCAATTTTTGGTTTAAATAATTCCTGAGTCTCTCTACAATTTTTTATAAACATTCCTAAAAATAAAAAAATTGATTCTTAGACAATAGTTAAATATCTTACCCCAAATAACCTAACCCCATCCAAAAAGAGATCTTCACTATATTTACCTAATAGTGACCCTGAAATGGATTCTACGATAGATGATCCTTCTGCCCATTCTACTAAAGCTGACATTACTGCCCTCTTTTCTGAAATGAGAAATATTAAACAAATATTAAGGAGGATGTAGCTAAAGCCAGGTCTAATCTTTAATCTGAAGTTACAGAAATAGGCACTAGAGTAGATACACTTGAAAGATCACAGGGAGAGATTATCCAATTCCAAAACTTTTTCAGAACAAGAATTTATACACATACGAAAAAACCTTTTACCCTTAGCCGATAAACAAGAGGATACCGAAAACAGAGGATGACGTAATAACCTTAGAATCCCTAATTTTCCAGAGACAGTAGAGAAGCCACAATTTAGGATTATCTTCTTCGCCTTTTTCAAATACTGGCTTCCTCTGTATCCGATGACTTATGTGTGCCCGACAGAGCTCATCGAGGGCTCCGCCCCAGCTTTCAAAATAGCAATACACCAAGAGATGTCATTCTTCACCTACATTACAACAAAATAAAAGAACAAATACACACAGAAGCTAAAAAAAACATCCAGAAATCACCATAAATGTGTAAAAAAAAATTTTTTTAAGGATTTGGCTCCCTCTACCTTGATCAAACGGAGAGAAAAGAAGGAGGTGACTCAAATTCTTAGAGATCACAACTTAAAATATAGATGGGGCTTTCCTTTTTCTCTTCAAATTCAAAAAGAGGGCAAGATATTATCAGCTAGGTCTTGAAGATACTCGATCATTACTTCTAAAACTTAATTTTTTAACATCTATACCATTAGCATCAAAACAATCATCTGGTAATTGTGTTACCCCTTTACCCCAAAGAACACCAAAAGAAATTTGGGACTCAACCTCCTCTAGAAAGAAAACTCCTCCCGCCATGTGAATAAATGCTTGTAGATTCTTATTGATTCTTTCCATCTTTTTCAGAGACTTTTGAGTCTTCCTCATTGATTGTTGTTTAATTTTTTTTATATACTTTTGTTGATATTTATTTGCAGCTCGTAAGTCTCTTGGTCTTTACAGATATCAACTCCCCATCTTCATTTCCTTATATCTGGATTTAGATTTATCTTGGAAGTTATCTATTTATACTGACCTATAGATAAGTCATATACTGTTCTATGCTTTTTTGTTTACAATACACACTATATTGTACTCAATTTAATATTTTTTTATATTGTCAATATATATTGCACTAATGTTCCTTTCTATAATTATTTATTAATTTCATGTATTTTAGTCCTTTCACACACTTTGAACTCTCGATTTTTACACTTATTCTTACCCCATCTGATAGATGCTAATGCCATTGTACCCCCCTCTGGTCCTCAAGACCAGCTTTGGACACCTTTGGCCAAATGGCCATTCCTTTCCCTGGGTCCGATTCCTCGGGCTAAACATGCTCATATTCCTAACCCTTGCTTCTTTTTCCTCCCCTACCCATCTTTCTCCACACCTTAATCATATTTCTGGGTCTGACCTGGTGGTCTGAACTGCTATTATTCTCATCATTATACATTTGCAATTTTAACCACTCTCCACGGCTATTAAAATGATAACACTAAATCTGAAGGGCTTGAATTGCCCAGGAAAATGAACCACTTTGTTTCAAACTATCAAACAGATGAAAGGTGACATAATATATTTACAGGACACTCACTTTTCTGGTGTCCGCCATCGTGAGCTTAAATTTAAATATTACCCTTGCTCTTATCACACCTGCGACCCCTTTTCCAAAAAAAAGGGAGTGTCAATCATCATAACTAAACGTCTCACATTCACACTTTCCAAAGAAATTAGGGAGCCAGAGGAGAACTAATTATTTCTGATAGGTGACCTTAATAACATTCCATATACATTCCTAAATATCTATGCTCCCAACACAAATTTATCCTTTATCAACTATTCATACTATAAATATTAACTCTAAAGCTTTGGGTTCTCTTTTCTCTCAGCACCTCCTGTTTGATGCACGGTGAGTTAAGGAACCCAAGGTTACAAATTTTATTTTTATTCCCCATGACGTGCACACACGACTAGACATGATCTTCCTATGTACTGGTCTAACTCAAAATATCCTTGATGTTGATATTCTTCCCAGCACTTGGTCAGTCCATGGTCCAGCTACTGTAGACATTGTGGGTCCTCAATTTGGAAAAAGACTAATTATGTGGCACTTAAATGACAGAACTTGACCCTCATCTTAAATTACAAATTAATACTGAGATTAGACAATATTCTGAAAATAATTCTGACCCATTGGAGTCAACCTATGCTCCTATGGGATGCCCATAAAGCTGTAACCAGTGGGAGTTTAAATGAAGCGGCTACATATGCTAAAAAGATTAGAACTCAGAAATTACTTAAAATTTCCAAAAAAGGAACTAGCTTGGATAGAGCCCACAAAGCTTCCGGTTCTCCAGAAGATTATACTAAACTTGTAACAGCACAAGGTGAACTAAATCTTTTACTCTATGTTAAAGTCGAAAACTCACTAAGAAATCTAAACCAGGCCTTCTATGAAAAAGGAGAAAAGCAGATAGATTATTGGTATCAAAGTTATGATCCAAAATCTCCCAGAGTAATGTACACCAAATCAAATCTCATTTGGGATATATCATACAAGATCCTAATCAGATTACAGAAGAATTCCGCCGATTTTATAATAAACTTTATAATATTGCACAAAATTCTGACCCCTCCACAGATTCATTGAAGTCCACTAAACACTTCCTCTCCCATTGTCGTTTACCCAAACTTCAACCTACAACACTTGAAATGTTAGGAGCAGAATTTACTACAAAAGAAATTTCTGGCATTATTAAAAATTTAAAACCAAATAAGTCACCAGGTCCAGACGGATTTACAACTATGTAATATATAACATACAATTCACTTATTTTGCCTCAACTTATTGACCTATTCAATAGTATATTAAAATGCAAATCTTTTGCAAAAGAAGCCCTTGAGGTACGGATTATTGTTATCCCAAAAGACGGCAAAGATCCATTAGACTGTGTCCACTATAGACCCATTTCACTCTTGAACCATCAAGATAATTATACTACCTTGTTTGCTCTACCTTTTTCAAACTCTTCCAGTGTTAGTACCCAGGCCTATTTTAACTCAGATACACCGATGGTTTTCTCAATTTATATGGCAAAATAATCCTCCACTCACTAATTTTACCACTTTGCGTAGAAAGACAGTTAATGGTGGTAGAGGATTTCCATATTTACGCTTATAGTACAATGCTTCTTATTTGAGCCAAGCAGCGGCATGGTTTACACAAAAGCAAGATCCGCGATGGATTGATTTGGAATCCTCCAGTTGAAAAATACCATTTCTGGGTTCAATATTATATGTTCCAAGAAGTGACAGACCTCCTTTACTAAAAGGTCATCCTGTGGTTTCATTCACCTGTCGAATATGGGACTATTGTAGATTCCAGTTTAAAACTACATCAATTCCTTCCCCTATAACACATCTCTGGGACAATCCTGCATTCACCTCGGGGCAATGCCTCACTTGATTTAGATCCTGGTTGGAAAAAGGAGTTAAGGTGTTTGGAGATATGTTTGCCTTGGTTCAATGTATCTCTCTGCCGAAAATGCAACAAACATTTAACATTCCAATTATTACCACATTTTCTTATTTACAAATTAAACACTATATTGATTCCCTTCCAAAACCTGACATAACTAGATCTTTAACTCCACTGGACACTCTATGTATTGATACAACCTTACATAAAGGAATTATCTCCACTTTATATAATCTCTTCACCTCCTCCACACAATACACCATTCCCTATTTATGAACTTAGATAGGAGGCTGACTTGGACAGACTACCAGAAAAGATTACTTGAGCAAAAATTAGAGAAAGGATTTCTAAAATCTCTATTTCCTCCTTAGTTAAACAAAATGCTTACAAAATATACTATAGCTGGTACCTGGTTCCCAACAAACTGAAGAAGATTTATGGAACCACTTCTGACATATGTTGGAGAGGTTGTGAAAATCAATGATCCTTTCTCCTTATATGGTGGTCCTGCCCAAAAATTATTCCTTTTTGGGATGATGACGCAGGTTTGATAAGTGAAATCACTTCAATTTAAATTACTAAATGTCCATGGTCATTTCTTCTGGGTTCTCCTCTGGAGGTCCTACAGAAATACTCAGAAAAGCTGTTTAAATACTCAATGCAGCCAAATGTCTGGTTGTAAAACAATGGAAAAACACAGATCCTCCTTCTAGACAAGGGCTCCTTAATACAATTTGGTATTTGGCGTTCATGGAAAAAATATCTGCTTATTTAAATAAAAAATCTCACTTATTTTCCAAATTTGATATGATTGGTTTCTATTCGATAGCCCCTCTAACTTAAATACATCATATAACCACAAACAAGACATATTGACCTTCATTCTGTAAACCGAAAGTTCATTATTAAATTGCCTTCCATTCCTATATTAATACCCACTACCACAGAGGACCCCAGGTTAGTTCTCAGACACCCCCCCCCCATCCCTACACCTTTCCCTTCTCTTTCTTCCCTCCTACTCTTAGTTAATAAATACAAATATCATCACACAGCTATATGTTTCATTGAGATCCTTTATTTGTATAAATTTGTGTAATTTTATTATCTCCTATTATATGATTATCCTATGAGAAAGGGATTCATTTTGATATTCAATTAAAATGATGTCTTATTTATTGACCCCTCAATGTCAATACTGAATCATTGTATATTATGTGATGTATCTTACAAATAATCTTATTAAATATATAATAGGTTTGGTGCACAATTGTTTCAATAGGGTTTGGGTAGTAAAGACTTTTATTTCATGATTTAGATATTACAGTTGTTGGCTGATGTAGCGGCACACAGAAGACTGCAGTACCTGTCATTATATTCAGTAATTAAGCTTTCATTTCAAATATATCCTTACTGCAACTGCAAACTTATAACAAATATTATCCTGGTTTGAAATATAATAACAGCGCTCAGAAAATCTCTCTCTAATTTCTTATTATAATGTTTGGATTAATTCAGCATGTCTGACCGCCAAAATCTCCCTAACCCAATCAGAATGCACCTAAGGTTCTTTAAAGCAGCCCTTGACACATGTCTAGTGCCAGAGTATTGGTTCACTTCTGCTCCAGCATTTCCTGAACTTCTGATCCAGTGTGTTATTCGGTTCTGACTCGGCTTCCTGTGACTATTCTCCTGTGTTTCGTTTTGGTACCTAGCTGCCCGGCTGGTTTGACTATTTGGCTTGTCCTGACTTCTCTCTGGATCCTCCCTGTGTACTGCACCGCCCGGTTGGCTCTAACCTGGATTGCCTGACTACGCCTGTCTACTACTGTCGCTACACCGGTGACTGTCTTGGAGAACCGCGATCTGCGTACCCTCTGCAGCTAAGCCCAAACCCTCTTGTGGGGATCCATGGTGCATACCGGGGGTACGTTTGACTCCGCGCCTCCCTGTTCAGTTGCGCCAATACCGGTTAGCGGCCATCTCTGCTATCCGTGACATATGCATTTCTTGTAATAAAATTTTACATTTTTGGGAAATTAATTTGGTGAGAAGTATAGAAGAGAAAAAAGTGTCCCCTACTTCATCACACTGTCCCGTTCTTCATTACACTGTATCCCCCTTCATCACACTGTGCTGTAATCCATCATCACATTGTGCCCCCTTCATCATCACAATGTATCCCCCTTCATCATCTCACTGTGACCCCTTTATCATCACACTGTTTCTCCTTCATCATCACACTGTGCCCAGTCATCATCACACTGTGGCTTCTTCATCACACTGTATCCCCCTTTATCATCACACTATGCCTCCTTCAACATCACATTGTACCCCCTTCTTCATCACACTTTACCCATTCATCATCACACTGTGCCCCCCTCCTCATCACACTGTGCCCCTTTCATCCCATTGAATCCCCTTCATCATCACACTGTGCCCATTCATCATCACACTGTGCCCATTCATCATCACACTGTGCCCATTCATCATCACACTCACAGAAGAAAAGAGAAGAGAAAAAGACGATAGAAAGGTAAGTGAAGGGGCGCAAAGAGCAGCATAATAGAGGGCACACAGTGTGATACAGGGAGACATGAAAGAGAGCAAATAGCAGCTTAATGGAGGGCACAGAGGGTGATACAGGGAGACATGAAGGGAAGTAAATAGCAGCATAATGGAGGGCACAAAATGTGACACAGGGGAGACATGAAGGGGAGCAAATAGCAGCATAATGGAGGGCACAGAGTGTAAAATATGGGAGACATAAAGGGAAGCAAATAGCAGCATAATAGAGGGAACAGTGTGTGATACAGGGAGACATGAAGAGGGACAATTAACACCATAATGAAGGGCACAAAGTGTGACACAGGGAGACATGAAGGGGAGCAAATAGCAGCATATTGGAGGGCACAGAGTGTAAAATAGGGGAGACATGAAAGGGAGCAAATAGAAGCACAATAGAGGGCAGAGAGTGTAATACAGGGAGACATTAAAGGGAGAAAATAGCAGCATAATAGAGGGTACAAAGTTGATACAGGGGAGACATGAAGGGGAGCAAATAGCACCATAATGGAGGGCACAGAGTGTGATCTAGGGAGACACGAAGGGGAGGAAATAGCAGGATAATGGAGGGCACAGAGCGTGAAATAGGGGAGATATGAAGGGGAGCAAATAGCAGTATAATGGAGGGAACAGAGTGTTACAGTTGAGACATGTTGTACAGACTACAATCTGGGTGAGTGAATAAGGCAGGAAAGGGTCGTTTGGTAATAGACAATATGCAATAAGGGAGTGCCAAGCTCAAGTCCACGCAGCCACGTCTAAATCAAGCTCTGGGCATCGCAAAGTTATTCGTTTTTCTGCTGTATCTCTTGCTCCAGCTTCATGGCTAGTCTAACTAAAGTACTAGTAATGACATTGTATGCATGCTATAACATGTGTTTGCAAATAGGGACAACTGTAAATATGTGTTTTATGTTCAGTAGACATTAAGAACATTCTAATAAATGTATTTAGTGGGGGGGGGCACTTTTTAAAAAATTTTTTTTTTTTTTACTCTTTTATCATTAATGCCTATATTATTAACAGGTGACATTTATTCCATATTTAGTTTCTGTGCATTCTTTTGCGAATTTATAATCTACATAGGTGTTGGATGTATCCTGCAGTATCTTGTGTAGTAGACGATAGCAGACCGTACACTTGGCCTAGTATTTGTATTTCAGCAATGACAATAAGCAATGGAGCAATGGAGCTCTTCTCTTTGTGTGTAACCTGTATACCACCGTACAATTTGACTGCAAAGTCAGAAGAAAAGTCTGAAAGGCCTAGTATTTGCATTTCAGCAATGACAATTAGCAATGGAGCAATGGAGCTCTTCTCTTTGTGTGTAACCTATGTAACACAGTAGAATGTGACTACAGAATTACACCAACCCTGCCAGCACTAGTATTTGTATTTTTCTGCAATGAGAATTAGCAATGGAGCTCTCCTCGTTGTGTATAACCTATATAACACAGTAGAATTTGACTGCAGATTTACACCAACCCTGCCAGCACTAGTATTTTTATTTTTCTGTAATGAGAATTAGCAATGGAGCAATGGAGCTCTCCTGAATGTCACTGTAGACTTTGTTGAACATTGCTACCCTCTCCTCTTTCAATTCTTTCTATTTGGCTGCCCAACTGCTCTACACACTGTGGTACCCCTTCTGTGTCCCTCTTTCAAATGGCGCTAGATCGCCGTGGAGGGTGGTATTTATAGATTTCAAAACTCGCGAGATTTGAGATCCGACGACGTAACAATGATGTTTTGCCTCGTTTTTCATTCTGAAAAAGCGCGAAAGTACTGAGCCGACTCGGTACGGTATTCGGGTCATCTTAGTTCGGGTGTGTTCAGTTCTCGAGGAACCGAGCCTGAGCATCTCTAGTATAGACAGTAGCACAGAGTCTCTTTGCTACTCCTTACATGTAGCACTGAGAGGTTTTGTTCTCGTCTCAGTAGCTTCCACTGAGCTCTGCATTCCATCTCTGTAGTGCTTGAACTGTCATACATTCGTACTTCCTGCATACCTATTTTCTGTTTATCCTGAGTCTTCAGTACTTGTGTGCACATGATGCTCTTTCATATTCAGAACTCTTAGTACCTGACCATCTTATTTGGTACAAGACTATTGCCTCAATCTGCATTACCTCAAGTTTACATAGACTGTTGCTTCTACCTGCAGTTGCAAAGATGTTCCATGAACCTTCCCATACCCTAAGACTGCTCCTGATATTGCATTCCTGATTTTTTTTGCATTTCTATGATTTACCTGTAATAAGACTCATAAACTTTTCATTATTTCTCAACACTACTTCACATCTCTGCCTTTGAATCCTAACAAGAGGAATGGGGTACTTGTTCTTTATAGTAATGACATTTAAACCCTTATAATCTACATACTGATAAAGACCACCATATTTTCTCTCGACAAATAAAAATCCTTCTCCAGCTGGTGATGTGGACTTCCCGATGAAGCCTGTCTGGAGGTTTTCTTTAATGTACAATGGCACAGCCTGCATCACAAGTAACGAGAATCAGTACACATGCCCTCTACTAGGAATTTTACCATGCATGAGGTTGATAGCACATTCCCACTCCCTGTGAAGAGGAAGAGGTTCTGCTTGTCCTTGTCAAAAACATAAGCAAATTCACAGTATTGTGGTGGAATTTGAAGTTCTGATTGTGTGGTACAGATTGAGAGACACAAAGGAGGTAATACTTTGTTTAGACAGTGGGAATGAAACTGAGACCCCCAAGACATTGTTTGACCAGAACTCCAATCAAGAACAGGAGCATGGTATTTTAGCCATGGTAATCCTGGAATGACTAAATTGATTGTTTGGGTATGTACATAGAATGAGATTTCTTCTTTATGGAGCACTCCAACTTACACAAAAGATACATAGTTTGGCATGAGACAGCACTTCCAGGAGTTTTATTCCCATCAATATCTATCAATGACAGTGATTTGGGTATTGGAGTCACAGATACACCCAATTGCTTAAACAAAGCAGCAGAAATAAAGTTCCCTGCTGACCCACAGTCAAGAAAGGCACAGGACTCAATTACCCCCTTAGACTTAAATTGCACTATCAATGAAAAAAGTAGATAATTCTGTTTGTCGAGGATACAACATAATACACCTAGCAAGATCTCCCCAGTACTTCCTAGGCTTTGGTGTTTCCTGGCGTCTGTTTGTTGGTTATACAAGATAATACACCTAGCAAGATCTCCCCAGTACTTCCTAGGCTTTGGTGTTTCCTGGCTTCTGTTTGTTGGTTATACAAGATAATACACCTAGCAAGATCTCCCCAGTACTTCCTAGGCTTTGGTGTTTCCTGGCTTCTGTTTGTTGGGTATACAAGATAATACACCTAGCAAGATCTCCCCAGTACTTCCTAGGCTTTGGTGTTTCCTGGCTTCTGTTTGTTGGGTATACAAGATAATACACCTAGCAAGATCTCCCCAGTACTTCCTAGGCTTTGGTGTTTCCTGGCTTCTGTTTGTTGGGTATACAAGATAATACACCTAGCAAGATCTCCCCAGTACTTCCTAGGCTTTGGTGTTTCCTGGCTTCTGTTTGCCGAGGATACAACATAATACGCCTAGCAAGATCTCCCCAGTACCTTCTAGGGTTTTGGAGTTTACTTAATGATCAGGAGCTGCACAGTACAGACACAGATTATATTTAAATTGCCTTTCATTATTTTCAGTTGTCAAACAAGAATGCCGCAAATACTTCATCATTCCAACTTTATACAGATGCATAAGTGTAAGATTAGATAACATTTGGCCCACAGTCTGTGACCCTTGGTGAAGGCTCAGGATAAAAGTAGCGACAGATGATACCCCGATACGCTCATCAAAAAGTTAGTGAAATGTCTGAATGGATTGTACAATTATCCTCTACAGGTTTTGGGATCACCATCATACATTGGAGGTTTTGAATCATGAGACGAGAAGATTGGCTGGTTGCTAATGTAACAAAAGGTGAGGATGCTGCTGGGGGCACCACTGTAGTCCTCTGCAGGGAGTCCAGGTGACGGGAGAACCCATCAAGACATTGCAGGATTTGGCCTTGGTTAGCCTCCTGTTTCTCAATTCTTGTAATGAGGTGTTGCAGTAAGTCATAATTCATAGGTGCTCCAGCCTGGTCCATGCATTCTATCAGGTCCGGGGTTGTAGACACAACACCAGCTGAGGTTGACCCTGATAGGGCCGCCAAGAGAAATTTTGGGCCTCATTAGAGGATACAATCATTTGATGCTACAGGGCTCCCGTAGTCTAGGGGCCAAGCCCTGTAGCACTCACATATGCCTCCTGTGCCCTGCAGCTTTACACACACATGTAACCTCTGCCCACATGCTTTATTTGCACATGCCCCCCCCGTGCCCAGCAGCTTTACTCACACATACCCCCTCTGCCAAGCAGCTTTACTCACACGTGCCCCCACTGCCCACATGCTTTACACACATACACACCCACTCTGCCCAGCAGCTTTACACACACATGCCACCTCTGCCTAGCAGATTTAATCACACATGTCCCACTCAGTCTAGCAGCTTTAGTCACACATGTCCTCCTCAGCCTAGCAGCTTTAATAAAACATCACCCTTCTGCTCAGCAGCTTTAATAACACATGTCCACCTCCCCATCACATAACACCTATTTCTTTCCTTTTTCTCCACTGCACAGCACACAAGAGCATGAAAATATCCAGCCGTCTGCCTGCACTGTGTCATGTGACTGCTGCAGTCACATGACCTGCTGATGTCACAGTGACCGGGATCTAGCCACTAACTAGAAAAAATAAGAACAAAAAAAATAAAATAATCTTGCTAGTCTGCAGTGCGGGCCCGAGCCACCTGGCATACCCTGGCCCCTTGTAATCAGTACCCACTCCCCCATACAAACATACTAGCTCCATGCAGATAAGGCCATGGTCAGAAATTGAACTCATGACCCCAGCGCTGTGAGGCAGAAGTGCTAACCACTTAGGCATCTTGCTGCCCCATAATCAGGATGGATTTGGCTGCATATTGTAACCAGGACACGGTTCACCGAACTGGCCCTTAGTGTAGTGGTCTGAGCATTACAGGTAAGTGGCTCTGAAGCCAGAATAGCCAAAGTCAGCAGGATGCAGGTTGAACAAACAGAATCAGCAATCAGAGGAATAGTCAGGAAAAGTCAAAGGTCAAAAGCGGCATAGCCAGGATCCAGGTATCGCGAAGTCAAGAACAAGCAGGGTCAATAATCAGGAAACAAGCAGTAAACAGGATAACACACTCAGAACAGCACAGCTGATACTGCAAGGAATGACAAGCAGAGCAGGTTTAAATACTGATTGGGGGTTCAGCTCCTCTGTAATGGCAGTGATCCTCTGATTGTATCTCAGTAAACTTGCATCAGCTGTGCTTACCATGCTGTGAAGTAAAAGTTGAATACTGAGTTTGCATCTAAATGCAGGATTACTGACAATATGATAAATAGAGGCTATGGAGAAGATCATGACTAATTTAATTAATAAATCTCCTAAATTAACGTAAACTTAATTACATATGGTACCTGTAGCATAGACCATTTACCAAGGACCCAACTGCAGACCTATTCTTATAATATTCAATTAAAAACGTTCAACGTAATGGGATCTAGAAAGGAAAAGTGGAGATGTAGCCCATAGCAACCAATCAGATTCTAGCTATCATTTTCTAGAATATACTAAATCTACTCCAATATTTATCAAAATCAGAAGGACTCCAGTTCACCAGTGGCCCTAATTTCTTACTCCACCTGTTTCCCCCAAGCTATCTTTCCCACCCCTTCTCCTCCACCATACTCAAGTTATATTTACCTTCCATGTTGCATTATGTTTGCTTACAAATTAATGACAGTGATGCTCTGATGTCTAAATCCCTTATTTCTAATCTACCCAATTTTTTTTTGGCCAATGCTGTTAGGATGTACTGTCTGTCAATGTTCTGGTGCTTACATTGTTTTTATATAAGAAATTAAAATAAAATAGTTATAGACAGTGTTAATAAGATCTATTGTCTTGCATGTTCTATATCCTACCTATCGTGACTGACAAATCTGACTTGATCAGTTTGAAGTAACTAGGCTCATTCAATCTTTTAGTTTAGTCCTAATTAATAATTTAAAATGCAATTGGCTGATTGTCTTCCTTAGAAACTGGCATCATTTGAAAGGGGAGTATTTGAAACATCCTTTAAAAAGGAGATATACAATGGGAAGAAGATGTGATGTTTACGACAGTCAAGTTTTATATGAATGGCAAAAAATTGATAGATTAAGCAGGCATTCTTGCTGCTTAGAAAGATTGCACATTTACCTAAATAAATGCTTAGTTGGTCCTTTAAAACTCCACTATTGTTTTATGTTGTTGTGACAATTACACATTAAGATAATCACAAGGGGCTTGATTCATTAAGGATCTTAACTTGAGAAACTTCTTATATCAGTCTCCTGGACAAAACCATGTTGCAATGCAAGGGGTGCAAATCAGTATTCTGTTTTGCACATAAGTTAAATACTGACTGTTTTTTCATGTAGCACACAAATACTTGATAGCTTATTTGTACACTGAAATTTAAAGTTGATATTTGTGTGCTACATGAAAATACAGTCAGTATTTAACTTATGTGCAAAACAAAATACTAATTTGCACCCCTTGCATTGTAAATGAAATAATGAAATAAGAAGTTTCTCAAGTTAAGATCCTTAATGAATCAGGCCCAAGAAGAACAAAAGGTTAATCGGTGAAGCACATCTGTGATATATCAGGGTGCTTTTAGAAGAAGGAATTCATAAAACTTGTTTCCAATAACCAGTTTCCGTACTAACGCTTTAGTGATTTGTATGAAGGCTAACCTCTTTTATCCATTTCATGTAAAGTAATATCCAGTAAATCTATTTTTCACACCTCTACCAGCAAGTAACATTAAATTGCAAATCAAAGACGGTAATCAAGCAATGATAAATCCATCAATGATCCTCTTAGAATCGACAGAGGATTACAATAATCCCTGTGGGCAATAAATGCTAAGAAGTAGAACTTCTATTAAAATGACTGTATGTTAACAGGATCCACAGTTTCAAATGAATATTTTGAAAGCCAGATCCAGGCATTTGGGAATATCTATCGGGACAAAAATAGCTTGAGGGTAGCATAAAATGCAAATTTCTACATTAGAGCAGAAATTGTTGTTTTTATGTATTTTTGGCTTTCTGAAAACTCAACCTTGATGTTTACCAATATATTCTATTCAGCTGCTAACTTCAAACCTTCTTTTGAATATGTGCCTCAAGGCAAGAATGTAATTATTCCTCTTTTATACATGTTATTTTATGTTTAGGGCGATTGGGGGATTCCATATGTTTACATTGTGTTTATGCATTTAATCATAAGTTTTAAACCAATTTAATTGACTAAAATATTTTGTTCGGAGAAAAGAAGTGGCTACTGGCTATATAACTTACACGAACTTGCATAGAGAGTAATATGTGCTAGATTGACGTTGTGTTGTCAAACTTCATTTCCATGTGATGCAAAATTATTCCATGCACTAAACATCTAACAAACAATTATTATGCTTTTCATGAGCCCCACAGAATAAAACTAGTATGAAACAGTATTGGGTAGAGCCCTATTTTGAGGAACAGATGAGTGAACCATAAGGTCTGAGGAGCAGCAATGCCTCTTAATCATACTTTGCCTCATTGACTTTAGGGAGATCCTGGGGGACGTGGGCGTGCGGGGATGTGGCTTGATGAATCGCATCATTTTGGCTAAGATGACGTGATATTTGCATCATTAAGCCCCCCCCGCCACTTATCTATTGTGGGGGCGAGAACCAGGAGGCTGCGCTGCTCTCTTGGGAGCTCGAGAGGTCTCCCAGACATTCCGGGTGAGTAGGCAACTATGCGTTAAGAAAAAGCAGCTAATGAATTTCTAGAGACTGAAGTGTCTTTTACATTTCTGTCTCCATTACTGAATTCATGTTGTCTTACCTGTCAGTCTTTGATTAAATGTTGGTCTACATGAAAATGGCCACCTTCATACATAAATACATAGACATAGGACACAATTTCTGAACTGTGTCATCATGCCACAGATGGTGAAGCCAACCACGTCTTGTACTAGCTCAGCATCAGGGAGAATGCCAGACTCTTCAGGGAGTGAGGGAGATCACCCCTATTTCAGGGAGTCTCCCTGACATTCAGGGAGAGTTAGCAAGTATGCTCTTAATATGGACAACTGAGCCCACTGCAATGCTTGGTACATTTTCAAGCAGCAATCCCACATGTCTTTAAAATAGCAAGTTAAGTAACTTTTAAGCATGCACCATTTTTTTTTTTTTAGCTATCCTCCTACAAATCGTTATCTCATTTTCAAAAGCTCTCTGGTTGGCAAACAAAATGGCCGCCAGACACAGATACAGACAGTCTGCTACACAGACACAGGTCTCAGAGGGTCGTTCCAAAGCCTCTCTGCTCCCTACATCATGTCTATGACTATGGGTGCAATGGCAATCCAAAAATCACAAATCATTGATAGCAGCCTGTAGACAGCAAAAAAACAAGGACAAATGGTAAATACCAACATTCGTCTTATATCCTGTCACAGTCATTTAAGTTAAAAAACACATGGGATTTCTCAGTTAAGGTGCACGCCCACTTCATGGTACTCGGAGACTCCTCCATAAATAAAATCTGTATCTAAATTTGCAGAGTTGTGGTTGCTCAGAAAAATGTGCAATGTGAAAAACAGTAAAAATTGGCTGTATCCTGACGACCGTGGGCCTCTAGGAAGTAGAAAAGCTAATTTTGGTCAGAAGGAAACAGATCTATGGCAGAAAAAGATCCTTACTAAAGAAAATGTCCGTCAGAGACAGTGGCAGATTATAATAAGGGCATTTATGTCAATATCCCAGGGCTGTAAGGAGGACCTGTCATTCCACATTCTAAATAAAGGCTGCAAGTACGACCTTGACAAGATCTAAATTAAGCTTAGTGTGAGGGGTTTGTCCTATATTTCAAGGAACTTGTTGAGATGTTCTTGATGTTTATTGTAACCTACACTGAGCATGAGGCTTGCTGCCTATAATAAAATACTTGACAAAAAGCTTGCTGTGCATAATTAAAGAAAAATAACACTCGAAAGTGTTCCGTAGGGGATGTGAAAGAATTATGACCGTTTCAGTGAGTGATCAAGATCATAAAAACTACCACCCAGAACAAATGGGTTAGTAGTTTTAAACCGTTGAATAGTTACTGTGGCATACAATAAATAAACAATATATCTGAGAAAGATTTTATCATGCTATTTCTCATAATTTATTTGTATTACTGGAAGTCTTATCTATTTTATCCTTGATTTATTTGTTTATGTTACTTCTGTTTCACATCATTAGACTGTGTTAATATTTGAACACTTACTGAAAGAGCCTATTGACTATTTAATATATCTGACTTGGGAAAAGTCAATGAATATATTGAACTGCCACATTAATACTTAAAAATATGATCACAGGGGGGTCAACTATTTTGTTTGTGATCCAACAAACTTCAGTAACAGGTCTTACTTAACAGGCAATTTGGAGGTACTTATGTAAACTGTATAAACAGTGTTTTGAGCGCTGATCGAATGATTAAAAAGATTTTTCAACTGAAAGTCTTGATTTATGCCACAGTTGTTAAAGTAATGAGCTGTGCTGAAGATGTGCCCTCTGCACCTGATGCAGTTCTGAATGACACAACCAGTTATCTACATAATCTGCATGGCTAAATATAAAACTTAATAGAGGCATATTTTGTTAGACTCCGTGATTACGGTGTGTGAATCTGTACCAAATTTCTAGAAGGAAGTGCAAGCCATTTACTTTTCAGGCTTGTCTCTTTTTTGGCATGAAGAAATTGATAAATAACTGCCGGAAGAATTGAATAAATTTAGCACAAATAATCAGGGTTTTCTTTTATCAAGCCACTTATTGCCATGGTGTTCTGTAAATTACAATATAAATATATAGATAAGGAGGCAGGGTGCTTTGCAGGTGCAGCCAATCCAAATTATTGTGGCAATACAATACAAATGAGACTATTTGTGGCCTTGTCATAGGTCAAGGAGTGTTGTCACCAAATTTACGTTTTGGCACCCCTGTAACCGGATTAAATTAATTGCCTGCAAAATGCCTACATCTAATTATCTAAAACTTTGGATGGAATCTGCTTTCCTGAGTACACCCCTGGGGAGAAGGATTCCGTGCTGAACTGGTTGCTGCCATGAACTAGCAGGTATCAATAGCTCTCATTAATAATTCAAGTGGGAATTGCTATTCTACTGTACTTTGTTTTCCAAGGTTAGATAAGACTGTGTGAAGCCCAATAAAATAATGTCTCTCGTAACAAAACATCCTAAAAAATGGCAATGTGCTGTGTTTGCTTGGTTATGCCAATCTATACTGCAATTTCCTTTATTTTTGCAGTATGCATGATCAGCTCTACAAGGTATTATTTTTTTAAATAGGAACCCCAAAAGAGACATCTGTAAGCTCTAAAATTAGTAACATAAATCCAATTCTAAAACTTCTTATTTATTTAATGAAATTGCAGCATAAATGGGGTTAGCTCCTGGGAAGAACCATTACATGTGTATTTAGATAAAATTTAGCCAGTTCCTAAATAATAAAAGCACCCCCATGCCAAAATATATCTAGATTCTAACCCCCTACTGATTCTAAACCCAATTTTATGTTTTAAGGCCTGGAAAACTGTCTGTGGTGTGCTTGAGAAGGATGCTCAACAGATAATGATGGAAATATATTATTATTAATATTATTCTCATTGTTGATATGCAAGGAGCCAGGTGCCAGACAGTGGCAACAACAGAGCATACATAAAACAAGGACATACAAGGTAGACAAAAGAAATCATGAAAAGAAAGGGTAGGGAGGGCCCTGCTTGTGAGAGAGTTTATAATTTAGTAGGAAAAGAGTTTAAACGAGAGAAGTGAGTGTGGACAGAGAGGAGATTTTGGCAGCATCAAGACTCTACTGGTATGAGTAGTATAGGTTGAGGTAGGGCTGGCACTAGAATTTATGTGAGTTTTCAGAGAGTGTTTAAAGATTTGAAGGCCAAGGGAGTGACTGATCAGGTGTTTCAGATAATTCCATAGGTGGACAATTACATGGGAGAAGTCGTGTGGACAGTAGTAGAGGTGGCAACGCATCGATCAGAGTTAGATCTAAGAAGACATGAGGAAGAGTATTTTGAGATCAGGTTTGAGCTGTTAAACAGAGTGGAGTTGCTGAGGCTTTGTAGGTGAGGGTGAGTAATTTGAATTGGACTATGGAGGATTTTGGAATCCAGTGTAGGGATGTACAGAGTGCTGCGGTTGATGTGGAGCAGCAAGAGAGGAAGACTAATCTTGCTGCAACATTTGGAACATATTGAAGCAGACACAGATGGTAGTGGGAAATGCCAGATAGGAGGAGGTTGTAATAGTTTAGGAAAGAGATTTTTGCAGAATAAATAATAGATTTGATTGAATTTTGGTGAGAAAATCATGTATTCTAGCAATGTTAAAAAGGTGAAGGTGACAGGACTGAGAGAGAGATTGGATGTGAGGAGTAAAGCTGAGGGTGAATTAATGGTAAAACTAAGGAAGTGGACTTGAGTGCCTCAGAAGACTGTGGTGTTGCTGACGGTGAGAGATAATTGATGGAAGACGGTAACTCTGGAAGAAGGTAAGATGATAAACTCTATTTTTTTTAGGTAGCACTCGGACATCCATGTGGAAACAGCGAGAAAGTTGTTTAAACAAGATAGTAGAAAAGGGCAAGAGATTGGGAGGAGAGATAGATTCATATCATGAGTGAATGATATTGAAAGGCAAATGGAGAGTTTGAGAGTTAATTAATTCACCAAGAGAAGAGGTAAATAGTTTGAGAAAAGAGTCTTGTGTAGTCTTCAATACATAGCGGGGAGGAAGTGCCAGAAGCTAATACACTAAGGAAATTATTGAATAGGTAGAAAAAATAAATAAAGTGAACCAGGAGAGAACGGAGTTATGAAGGCCAATGGAGAGAAGTGTGTGTAGGAGCTGAGGGTGATCAATGGTGTTGAAAGCGGTAGAGGACTTACTTATTTAGTTGTGGGTGAGATGATTAGATGAGTGCACAGACTTTATCTTCAGTTATAGGGGACAAGGATGTGAATTTTGGCATGTAGGAAATTTTGGGTGGGGCATGTGCTGTTTTGTATGAGGAAATATTGCAACATACTTGTAGGAGCAAGAAGTGGTTTTAGTGGAGATGAGAAGTGGTCAGGTAAAGAGCAATTTGAGAGCATGAAGAAGTTGCGGTTGGAGAGAGGGAATGCCTAGTTAGAGAAACTTGAGATAGAGCAGAAGTGAAAGAAGGCAAGTGCAAGCACAACAATTAAGTAAGTGATTAAATGATTAAGTGAAGTCATGTGAAAGATGTGCATAGATGTGGATTAGATAGGATAGGTGTTGAGAGAGTGCAGGGTGCAGTTGGTTAGGTTTGTGCAGGGCACTGGAGGAGGTAGAAGCTCCTTTTCCAGCACATGGCTGATTTAGTGGCATAGGCAACCTCCACCATATGGACACGTGGTTTGGGACACTGACGATTAGACTCAGTGTGTCCAGCAGCTGAACAGAGATGGCAACAGCAATGAAAGTTGGGCTCACTGGGTCTAGTAGTTGAAAATTAATGGCAACAGCAATGTCAGCAGGTCCAAATACTGAACAGATCTATTAGTCCAGTAGAGCCTTGAAACAATCGTGTTATTGTTATGTAGACACTATTCAGTGCTCATCAGGCTCAGTACCAAGGGATTGGCAAATAGTAGATGTGGTGCCATTGTTTAAAAAGGGAACGAGATCTCAACCAGGGAATAGACCTGTAAGTCTGACATCAATAGTGGGGAAACTACTGGAAGGTATACTAAGGGATTGTATTCAGGTGCATAATAAGATTATTAGTGGGAATAAGCATGGATTTGTGAGGGATAGGTCATGTCAAACTAACCTAATTAGTTTCTATGAGGAAGTTAGTGGAAACTTAGACCAGGGCAGCACAGTAGATGTGGTCTACTTAGATTTTGCAAAGGCCTTTGATACACTGACACACAAGAGGTTGGTTTACAAAATAAGGGAACTGGGTCTAGGAAACAACATTTGTGCTTGGATCGAAAACTGGTTAGAGAATACGGAACAGAGAGTTGTGATAAATGGAACAATTTCTATCAACCATGTTACTATGTTGGTATTGTGTGGTTCACCACCACTTTTTACATATATTAAATGCATTATAATCATGAGAATAACATTAGGCGAGAGGTAGGGTACAGGGTTCATTCACATTGTCATACTGCAGATAACATGAATCTTCCAATGCCCACTTTTAAATCCCAACATTTGTATCTTGATGTAACATTAACCAATTTAAAACTGTGTTCTATATTACAATGTATGATACTATATAAGGGCTGCTAGATAGAATACTATAGAAAATACAAAAATGTCACGATTAGTGTTGTAGTTTAAGATTGCTGACAAAGATCAGTGATACAGTATGTCTGACTCTCACAAGCATCTCTTTTGTTAGCAGAAGAAGTGAACTGTAAGTACCTGCAACTGACCCTTAGAATATTGAGGCTAAAGGAAATATTTCTGTAACAACTGTTTTCCACACTAATGTCTTGATGCTCTGCTGTAATAATACTGATAAGCTTTCTGCTCTAGAAAGTTAATAAGCGTTAATCAAGCCAGTGAATCTAGAGTGACTGTCAACTTTGAGTCTGTTCATGGAAAATGGTTCTAGTAAGCAGTAAATTTGTTGGCAATGAACTATTATAGAAAAGGTAAACTGTACACTCATTACTCCCAAAATGGTACTTGTACTTAATATACAATATATAAATAAAATAATAAAACAGTAAATGGTTCAATTAACTAATAATTGAGTATCATTGAGTATAAAGAGTATAATTGGAGTAGAATAAAAAATGTCATCATAAGAATATGCAAGAAAAACATTCTTTCTTGTAAATATTTTTTGTACCTGTGCAAGTTAAAAATACATACACCTGTACTTATTTCAGGCATAATTACAAAAAGTTATGCATAAATAAAAATCCAAGATATACATTACAGAAGTATGTTACATGATTTCATTAAATGTTTCTTGTTTTAAAGCCCTTTCCCAGGTCATATGATCTATGCTGTACTATATTTATTTCTCTGTTGTCACCATATTCCGAAGTGCTGCACAGAGACTATTTAATCATGTACAACAGTCCCTGTCCCATTGGAGTTTAGAGTTTAATTGCGCTACTAAAGAAACAAACTAGGGTTAATTTTGTCATAAGCCAATTAATCTACCACTATGTGGGAAGAAACTGGAGCACCCAGAGGAACCAAACCGAAAAAATGTAAAAGACAGACAAAATCTTCACAGAGGGGGACACCGTGCCACCAGGGCACCGTGCAATACATTATCCCACACATACTCTGTATACACCAAAAGAATAATATTAAACATTTAATGTATTATTTTGATATGTTAAGGACAATTAAAATTAGTCTGACAGGGCATTGTACGATCCACTTCAACTGCTTAAAGAAAATTGATTGTGTGTGAGTTGAGAAGGAAGGCTTTGAAAAATTTCAGTATGATGTAAATGTTGCTAGTCTACATATACAGATTAACACGAATGTGCTACAGAAAGCTCTCCCTTGAATACTACCAGATATTTAATTATTAATTGAGTGCATCATGTCAACAGTTTTGGTATTTTTGGCAAGAATTGAAGTGGAAATATATTACTGGAAAATACATTTTCTGTTTAATGCTTGGGAGAGACACAGATTCATATTTTTCCTTGGCCAATCAGAATATTGTAGAACAAGGATGGGAAGTAATGGATTTCCATTGATAGATTTTCTAGCTCTTCGATCAAGATGGAAATTTGTCTTTAGCCGTTTAACAAGGATATTCACCCTCAGATAACTTTATCTGCATTATTTATCTTGCTACCCTATGTGTTTTTATTGCTAAGACCTTTATATGATCCAGACTGTGTTGTTAATTTCCACTGTCTTGGATTACAGAATAATACTTTTGCAGTGTTATGAATAAAAACATAAAAATAGCAGGTGCCATTTAGAGAACATTTCTCGATATCTATACCTATTCAATGAAATATACTAAGGACTTGCAAAACTAAACCCTGTGCATTAAATATTTGATTGGAAACTTGCATAGTATAATCAATCTCTATTTTCGACTTTTAAATTATTGCTACCTTCAAAACTTTTTATGTTGGCTAAGAACCAGACACTGTATATCCGTGAACATCTTGTCCTTCCATTTAGCAAGTCTACATTTTTAATATTAGGTTTGTTTTTAATAAAAACCCTTAGATATGACTTTCAGCTATAATATTTCTTTTTGCTAGCAATGTGTTGTTTCATAATTTATCAATGTAGCGATCGCTCTGAAATGATATATTACTTAGTATTAATGCAGTTCTGTCTTGAAGGCGGTTTAGGTCAAGCAATAACTCCAGCTGTCACTTTTAAAAGGTATTTCAAAAGATTGTGAGGGGGGAATTAAGTAGAAGGTGTAATGGGTGCTTGATAGTTTCCAGTATACTGTCAATAAAATAGTTTTGAATAAACTTCCATATATATTAATGCATACAATATTACAATATTTTGCTAGAATGTTTTCCAAGTTAAACTAGAGTCATTAAAGTTAAACTAGAGTTATTATTTTTTCACTATGAAATAATTATTTAGAACATCAACAACAGTTATAAATAAAATATCAGTGGTGGAGGCAATTTTCCAGTGTTAATCTTTATATTTAACTGTTATTTTATCTGTGTATACCAAACTACCTCAGTAGATATATTTCTAAAGCATATAATATAAATAAATATATAATATATGTGGCACTTTCCTTGTGCGTACTTTGAAGGTGTCTGTCCCATATGCAGTGGGATGTGAGATTCATATGTGAACAGTTTTTTGGGCAGCTGAACACAGTATGAAAATTAATTTTGAAACATTCACATTATATATAAAAAGAATGTCAGTAACATTAGGAAACTGAAGATGTCATTGAATGAAACTTAAAGGAGTGCTCCTACAACAGTAGTGATATTTTTAATGTTAGCATATCACTTATTTCCTGAAGCATCCACCAATATGCACCTGTATAGCCAAAATGGATAGCCTTAGGCTGGGTACACACTATAGGTTTTTACCTAGCACGGTGGTTAGCACTTCTCCCTTGCAGCACTGGGGTCATGAGTTCAATTCCCAACCACGGCCTTATCTGTGAGGAGTTTGTATGTTCTTCCCGTGTTTGAGTGGGTTTCCTCCGAGTGCTCCAGTTTCCTCCCACACTCCAAAAATATACTGGAAGGTTAATTGGCTGCTAACAAATTGTCCCTAGTGTGTGTGTGTGTGTGTGTGTGTGTGTTAGAGAATTTAGACTGTAAGCCCCAATGGGCAGGGACTGATGTGTGTGAGTTCTTTGTACAGCGCTGCGGAGTTAGTGGCGCTATATAAATAAATGGTAATAATAATAATAATACCCGAGTATCAGACTAATCACACGATAAATGACTGCTCGGTCCGATATCGCATTAGTGTGTACGCCCCAACGATCAGGTTTTATCGTTCCAAAGAACATTGTATCATTTGATTTGATTTTATAAGTGGACTAAAAATCTCTATAAAAGATGGAAGATCTTGGGCAAATCCTGCAGTGTGTACTGTATGTACTCACGACCAGCAGTGTAGACAAATCTCCATAGAGTTTATAGAGTCACGTTTTTTTCAGCAGATGGTTATGACATATAAAGAGCACAGATCTGAGGGTAAATCTTGTAAAACGTGTATAGTGTGTACGTATGATTCCACATGCTGATTGGGACTTTCAGTCGTTAACAACATCGTATCGGCCTTAGAAGGTTTCCTTTCTTTTCACAAAACAATAACAATACAGTACACATTCTGTAATCAAGGGAAATGCTTGTTGGCACAGTACAAATTAAGATTGCATATTAATGACATCCAATTCCTTTATTCCCTTTCCAGAAAGGCATCTATCTGCTTTTCCACATAATGTAACAAAGAAAACTTCATTTTTGATATGTATCTTTGACTGTTGACATTATGCACAGTAATTGAAAAAAACTTAAGTATAAATGATTGTATTGTAATAAAAATTGTAGCAAAAACATTGCGCCATACTTCATTCAAACAAGTGTTTCAATTTTCAATTTTTGGGGGGGTTGGTTTGTTGTTTTATAAGCATTTTTAAAATGTAAGTTTTGTCACCGACTTTTCTGATTAGGTCTTGTCTGCAGCTATACCTAAACAAAACAAAATATACATTCATTTTGTTACATCTACAAATCTTCTATACCAGTATACTTCTCTGTTGTAGTTAAAATATCTCAATATTCTGCAAATTTCATCTGATGCATTAGTCACATTGCTAACCAGTCATATGATTCTGGATAGATTGGTTTACATCAGTATATATGGGATAACACTCTTCTTTGACGTATAAGGATATTAGAAGCACTGAGGCGTGTTGTGACCATATAAAAGCACAAGGCCACAAGCTGAGTGGTTTTAAACAGTTCACAGAACTCCGAGATGACTTTTCATATCTTACATATTTCACATTAGGGGATGAAATAAACATATATAATACATACATTAACCCCTTCTCACAAATTCACGTTTGACCATATTGGTTATGAACATCATCAAGGAGAAAGAGGATCACACTTCTACATGACCTCCCATCTACTAAATACGGCTGTAAATATCAAAATTGAATAATACGTATTGTTCCTGTATTGTCAATTGTTGCCATGGTAGCATGGCACTAACATAGACTGACATTGAACGTGACAGAGGCTGACATTGGCACAGACTAACTGTATCATGGTTGTTCTCTCACCATAGGAATCACCCTGTTTGCTCCTGCTGTAAGCGATCGGTGACCAGATTCATGGGGTCCAGAACTGTAAATGACCGCTTTAAGTGTGCAATAGGTTCCTTTACAGCTTATCAGATTCAGCCAACTGTTGTAGTACCACCAGCCCCAGATGTCACGGCCTAGTGCTAGTTCTAGTAAAATGCATTTTCTGCCCCCAAATTATCTAGTACCAGCATTAGGCTGGCAGCACTAAGGTTATTCTGATTGGGGAGCTGGGGGTTGGGGGAAAGCTTTTATTCTTGTCACGGACTTACCTGATCCCCGCCGCTCCGTCCAGCCGTACTTCCGCATTCAGGACCATGTGACCGCACCCGGAGGCGGTCACATGACCACAACCTAGAGGCGGGGATTTTGAATCCCCTTCAGTATAAAAACCTCACTCTGACACTCGCTGAGTGTCAGAGCAACACTTACCTGTTCCTGGCTCCTGCTCTTCGTGGATTGCAGTGTCTTCCTGTTTCCAGTGTCTCCTGTGTGCTGATCTCTGCCTGTTTGACTTCCCTGGCTCTCCAATCCCTGTGTACCGACCCGGCTTGCTGACCATTCTCCTATTCTTGTGACCCGTGTACCGAACCTGGCTTGTTGACTCCGAGTTGCCTTCTGATTCTGCCTGACTCCATTCCTGTGTACCGAACCGGCTTGTTGACTCCGCTACCACCGCTTCACTCCGCTGTACTACATCTTGAGGCGAACCTGGGGACCGCGACCTGCGACTCCTGGCAGCGAAGCCCACCCCGCCTTGCGGCGGTTCTTGGTGAACACCGGGGAGATCGTTAGACTCCGCACCTCAGGTAAGCCAGCGCTAATCAAGATTAGTAATATAGTATCCAGAATCTGTTACAGTTTGCTCTGACCATGGATACCACAGCTAAAGATCTGTTGGAGCATTTAGTAGGAAGGATGGATAAGCAAGAAGCTAACCAAGAGCAACTTTTAAAATTCCTCAATAGTCTATCCACTCGCTTGGTTGTTGTCCAGATCACCCTAGTGGCTGGTGGATCACCTGGGCCGGCAGTGGCCCCTGTACCTCAGGCCGCAGCAGCAGCTTCTTCCTCGCAGCTACGGTTACCTAACCCACCTAAGTTCGATGGAGACCCTAAAAATTGCAGAGGATTTTTAAATCAATGCTCCATACAATTCGAGCTTCTACCTGGGAACTTCCCCTCCGGAAAAACAAAAGTGGCCTATGTGATTTCGTTATTGTCCGGTCAAGCTTTAGCATGGGCTTCCCCCTTATGGGAGAGGGACGACCCCATTCTACATAACTTCAACCTCTTCTTGTCCACCTTCAAGAAAATATTTGATGAGCCAGGAAGGGTGTCCAATGCCGCTTCTGGCTTACTACGTCTCCGCCAGGGAAACCAGTCTGTGGGGCAGTATGCGGTCCACTTCAGAACCATGGCCTCTGAACTTCGCTGGAACGATGAGGCTCTAGTAGCTACATTCTGGCAGGGCCTTTCAGACCGAATCAAAGACGAGTTGGTATCCCAGGAACTCCCTACGTCTTTGGACGACATTATCTCCCTCTGTGTCAAAGTTGATTTGCGTTTCAAGGAACGTAATTCCGAGAAGGAACAGTCGCGGCGTAGCATGATTCGCTTGGCCCCCAACTTCCAAACCCCTGTTCTTCCCCCTGAAGAGCCCATGCAACTTGGGAGGACCCGCCTATCAGCCGAAGAGAGGGAGAGGAGATTTCGGAACAAGTTGTGTTTATATTGTGGAGAGAGTGGCCATCTTCTGAGTTCTTGTCCCAAACGCTCGGGAAATGACAGGGCCTAACGAGTTCTGGAGCTGTGTCGTTGGGCCTCTTTTCTCAGTGTCAGTCAGTTCCCAATAGTAATGATTGCCTGTCTATTCCCATTTCCCTTCAGTTAGGAAAAAAGACCTTCCCGCAGTCGGCTCTTCTAGATTCCGGAGCCGCAGGAAATTTCATTTCTGCCACAGTAGTTAAACAATTCGCTATTCCCACACAAGCCTTGGAACAACCCATCTCTCTGATGGCCATTGATGGGGGAAGAATCCCTGAGGGGTCCATCCTGGTACGCACTATTCCTCTTCTACTTCAGATAGGAGCACTTCATCGGGAGAAGATTTCTTTTCTAGTAATACAGAGATCTACCAACCCAGTCATCCTAGGACTTCCTTGGCTTCTTGTCCACTCTCCCACCTTGGACTGGAAATCTGGTCACATATTGTCCTGGGGACAGTCCTGCTTCTCTCGCTGCCTACAGAGAGTGGTTCCCCCGAATAGACCCAGACGTACCCAAGAATTTCCTGTGACTCTCCTGCCTGAGCCATACCAAACCTTCTCTGATGTTTTTTGTCAACAAGAGGCCACTAGACTTCCCCCTCACAGAATCTGGGACTGTGGCATTGATCTGATACCTGGTAAACCCATTCCCAGGGGTCGTGTTTACCCCCTTTCCCTCCCGGAATCTAAGGCTATGGAGGAGTACATCCAAGAAAATCTAAACAGGGGCTTCATCCGCAAGTCTGCCTCCCCAGCTGGGGCTGGCTTCTTCTTCGTAAAAAAGAAAGATGGGGGCCTCCGCCCTTGCATTGATTACAGAGGCCTGAATGCCATTACCATTAAAAATCGATATCCACTGCCACTGATTTCTGAACTATTTGACCGGATCAAGGGTGCCACCATCTTTTCTAAACTTGACCTCAGAGGAGCGTATAACCTTATACGCATTAAGGAGGGGGATGAATGGAAGACGGCGTTTAACACCCGAGACGGCCACTTTGAATATCTGGTCATGCCTTTCGGGCTATGCAATGCCCCAGCCATATTTCAGAGCTTTATGAATGAGCTGTTTCAAGACCTCTTGTACCAATCTGTAGTCATCTACTTGGACGACATTCTCATCTTTTCTCAAGATCTAGCATCTCATCGTACTCATGTATTGGAGGTCCTCTCTCGTATCCGAAAAAATCAGTTATTTTGCAAATTGGAGAAATGCACCTTCGAGCAGTGACAAATTCCCTTCCTGGGATATATAATTTCGGGCACCGGTGTACAGATGGATCCCACAAAATTGAAAGCCATACTTGACTGGCCCCAACCTTCGGGCCTTAAAGCCACTCAACACTTCCTAGGATTCTCCAACTATTATCGTCAATTTATCAAGGGGTACTCCTCTCTCGTGGCTCCCATCACAGCATTGACCCGCAAATCTGCTGATGCTGGTATTTGGTCCTCTGAGGCTATCCAAGCCTTTATATTATTAAAGTCTCTCTTTTCATCTGCACCCATTCTTCAACAGCCAGATTGTTCTCGTCCCTTTGTCCTGGAGGTAGATGCCTCTTCTGTTGGCACAGGAGCCGTACTATCACAGCGAGGTCCTTCTGGAAAACTTCATCCCTGCGGATTCTTTTCCCATCACTTTTTACCTGCTGAGAGGAATTATGGGATTGGCGACAAAGAGCTCCTGGCCATCAAATTGGCTCTCTCCGAATGGAGACATTTACTAGAAGGAGCGCAATTCCCTATCACCATATATACCGACCATAAGAATTTGCTTTACTTACGCACTGCTCGATGTCTAAACCCTCGACAAGCAAGGTGGTCCTTATTCTTCTCACGCTTTGATTTCAACATCACTTTTCACTCAGGATCTAAGAACACGAAGGCAGACGCCTTATCTCGCTCTTTTGATCCAGCTGACATGGAATCCTCGGAAGATAAGAAATTCATTGTAAATCCATGTCAAGTATTGGCAGCTACACACCTGAAAAAGGGTTGTCCTCCAGGCAAAACATTCATCTTGCCACATCTACGCACCCGGCTCCTTCACTGGGCTCATCACTCACTCTTCTCTGGGCATGCCGGCATTCGCAAGACCTGGGACTTATTGTCCCGAAGCTACTGGTGGCCTTCCTTGCTGGAGGATGTGAAGAGATTTGTTGCTGCATGTTCCAAATGTGCTCAACACAAGACCTCTAGGAAGAAGCCTTATGGATGCTTGCTCCCATTACCCATTCCTGATTACCCTTGGTCACAGATCTCCATGGATTTTATCACGGACCTTCCCCCTTCCAAATCCTGTACTGTAGTGCTTGTGGTCACGGATTGCTTCTCTAAAACAGCCCACTTTATTGCTCTCAAAGGCCTTCCTTCTTCCTCCTCCTTAGCCGATATTTTTATTAAAGAAATATTTCGCCCCCATGGCTGTCCTCAACATATTGTCTCCGATAGGGGATCACAATTCATATCAAAATTTTGGCGGTCTTTTTGCAATAAATCCGGGATTAAGCTTGACTTCTCTTCCGCATATCATCCCCAGTCCAATGGGGCTACTGAGAGAACCAACCAAGAATTAGAGAAGTTTCTAAGAATATTTATCTCTAGTAACCAAGACAACTGGGTGGACCTTCTCCCTTGGGCCGAGTTCGCCCATAACAACCATTTTCATGAGGCCATCTCTAACTCCCCCTTTTTGTTCTGTATGGCTGCCATCCTAGACTACCCACCTTCTCTCAAGTCTCATCTTCTGAAGTTCCAGCAGTGGACTCTCTGGTTCGTAACTTCTCTGATATTTGGGAACAAACCAAGACAAACTTAAAACAAGCAACTACTCGTTCCAAAAAATTCTACGATAAAAGGAGAAGAATGACTCCAAGTTTTGCAGTTGGTGACAGGGTATGGCTATCCACCCAGAACATTCGTTTGAAGGTTCCCAGTAAAAAATTTGCTCCCAAGTTTATTGGCCCATTTGCTATATCTGAGATTATTAATCCCGTAGCCTTTAGATTGAGTCTGCCTCCCTCCTTACGCATACCCAATGTCTTCCATGTCTCCTTGTTAAAACCGATGGTAACCAACAGATTCTCCACCTCATCCAGAACTCCTCCTCCTGCTGTGGATCGGGATCAAGTTGAATACGAGATTAAAACTATCCTAGATTCTCGTAAAAGTTCAAGGTGCCATACAGTTCTTGGTGGATTGGAAGGGTTACAGCCCTGAGGAGCGCTCATGGGTAAGAGCCATTGACCTACATGCTCCCCGTCTACTTAAATCCTTCCATAAAAAATTTCCTTTGAAACCCTATTAGGTGTTCGGAGTCCACCTTTATGGCAGGGGGTACTGTCACGGACTTACCTGATCCCCGCCGCTCCGTCCAGCCGCACTTCCGCATTCAGGACCATGTGACCACACCCGGAGGCGGTCACATGACCACAACCTAGAGGCAGGGATTTTGAATCCCCTTCAGTATAAAAACCTCACTCTGACACTCGCTGAGTGTCAGAGCAACACTTACCTGTTCCTGGCTCCTGCTCTTCGTGGATTGCAGTGTCTTCCTGTTTCCAGTGTCTCCTGTGTGCTGATCTCTGCCTGTTTGACTTCCCTGGCTCTCCAAACCCTGTGTACCGACCCGGCTTGCTGACCATTCTCCTATTCTTGTGACCCGTGTACCGAACCTGGCTTGTTGACTCCGAGTTGCCTTCTGATTCTGCCTGACTCCATTCCTGTGTACCGAACCGGCTTGTTGACTCCGCTACCACCGCTTCACTCCGCTGTACTACATCTTGAGGCGAACCTGGGGACCGCGACCTGCGAATCCTGGCAGCGAAGCCCACCCCGCCTTGCGGCGGTTCTTGGTGAACACCGGGGAGATCGTTAGACTCCGCACCTCAGGTAAGCCAGCGCTAATCAAGATTAGTAATATAGTATCCAGAATCTGTTACAATTCTACACTCTTTGTGTGTCGGCGACTTGCTTGTTGGCATTGTCACTGCATTTTCTCAGTGTAGATCAAATGGAAATGTCAGCATTTACCCTGTCAGCATTTTTATGTTGGCAGGATAAATGCTTCTGAAAGACTACAATACAACAGCCTACAACTGACAGCAGAGGTCATTTATGGTGTACACTCGCCATGATGGTCCCCCCAGCACACATAAAGGTGCACTCCTGCTCTCAGGTCTCGAGATATATTTCACAACCTTGAAGTGCTCTTAAGTGTGTGTAGAAGCCAAAAATCTCTAGAGATGCTCTATAAAGTACAATCTTCTAACACTTTAGAACAATAAAATAAATGTTTCAAATTTTCTACTACTGCTTAGTTTAGCCTCATTAAATTCAATTAATCATGAGTGGTGTGGAGGGCAGACACAAGCTCAGTGTGAAAGGCGATGACTTACCGGTGTGAAGAGATGCAACACGGGTTGAAACCATGATCATTAGAGAGAGAGAGAGAGAGAGAGGGTGAGACAGAGAGAGACAGAGATGAAGATGACAGGGGGAATGTGATGATGGTCAAAGCTCATCTCTTCACGCTTGCCTATCCTGACCCACCCTAATGCTGCGTTCACATTTCCGCCCCGGCAATATCCCGGGTATATGAACCCGGGATATTGCTGGGTGACAGAGCCTCCCACTCTGGCAAATTCTCGGGTCGATTTGGTTCACACTGAACCTGGGTCTGTCCGAGTCTCTACCAACATCACAAAAGGAGCTTTGATTTGCTCCTCTTGTGATGTTGATTTTATTTTATTTATTTTTTTCAATAGTTTTTGTTGAGACTGACCCCGGTAGATGCCAAGGACCCATTCACACTCAGCCTTGACCCGGGTCATCGGGGCTGTGACAAAACGAGTTTGATAACACCTTAATCAGCCTGTCCCTCGTTTCTCACAAAATATGGATTATAGCATGTACTTTTAATAGCCCTTACTTTTGTTCCCCAGCTCAACAGAATACAACTGCAGTGTCTAATTACATGTGGATAAGGGGATATTGTAGTTCTTTGTAAATATGTATATTGTATATTGTTGATGTGGCAGTGAGGTTGTTATTCATTGTCCTTAAAGTGAAGCCAGGTGGGTTATGGGTAGGGATCAGGTTGCAAGATACCAGTGAGGGGGAAGGCTAATTAGTATGCCTTGACTACTACAAGACTACTCCAGACGTTTGTTCTACAATCTGGCAGGGGAGTTTCTGTGGAAGTACATCTCCACTTCCCTCTCCAACCCCCTAGTCCAGGACTCACCAATGTTTGACAAGGAGAGACCCTGGGGTTTTCCCAGGGAGGGGAAAGCACTGTGGAAATTTGACCCTAGATATAAGGAGCCACTCCACGAGGGGAGGTGATGTTCATTCTGGGAATTGATGGCTGAAAGCTGCAGGGTGGCTGGTTTTTGAGTTGCCGTTCTCTACCAGTGAAATACATCGGCAGATCGATGGGTCGTCAAGTCCGGAGAGCCAGGTGACTGTTACTCCTAGTGGGGTAAGGGACACATGATGTGGTGAACCTGCCTGGCATTTGTTTACTGTGTGTACATAATATTCTAGTGTGTTTTTGTTACAATAAATGTACCGTTGTACTGTTGTAGGGTACTGGGTAGACTTCCCTGCCATAGTAAGGCACCCCTGGGTGGCCAGCCAGCGTGAAGTAGGTAGAATTGGGCAATAAAACCTGGTATCTTGACAGGAGTTCATCCTGGTAATAGACCCAGGTTTTTGAGGCAGTGTGAATGGGGTATAAGACAACTCCCTCCTCATGTCCCACCTGTCAATTGCACTTGCTTCACACAGCCCCCATTGTCTGAGTTTGTTTCCTCACCCCTCTAGAGTGTTAAGTGTCATGAGTAGGACCCTTTCTACTTCTCATCTCCTGTTCTCACCTCCTTGTCCTCTTATAAAGGCAGGTGCCCGGCTGTCAGAGAGAGATGTCTGTCGGTGCACAGTGGGGAAGACTCAGGGACGGCGCCTGACAGTTTCTTCATTTCATGTTTTTAATTGCAAAGTTTAGTATCTTTTACTTGCAATTTTAGTTATTGATTTTTTTATATTTGCTTTTTGCACTGTTAGGTGCTTTATTGACCGGTCCTATTACTTTGATTTTGTTAAAGTCAATGTTTTATTGAACATTTGTTTTATCTGAAAATAAATGTATATTGAAGGTTTTGTTGTTTCATTTGTACAACTCCTTACTGGTATATTGTTTCATTGACCGTTTTTCTGTTTTGATTGGAATTGTATTTTTCTCTCTTTATTCACTCTGTATTCAAAACTCAATGTAACAAAAAAAAAGCATTTATCTTAAAACAGTAGTTTAAGCTTCTGCAATCAACCTAGAAAACCACTGAAGAGATGCGCCAGAGTAGAAATTGGAAAGTCTGACCAACAAAAGACTTCCTAGACATTTCTTCAAATGATTGCTTAGAAACTTAGCAAACACCAGGATATTTATGAAAACTAGTGCACAGGTAACTGTAAGACTTAGCAGCAAAAACAGATTCTATCTGCATTTTAGTACATGTTAGACAAGCTGCTTGTATGGAACCTTGTTTCTTATAGAAATGTATGTGGCACACTAATCTTTCCAATTTACCCAAAACTGGGCACACACACCATTTGTTATAAAAAATCTTTTCTTCTTTGTTGACCGTCAATCAAAATGGACAAAACAACAACAAAATATTGAACCCCAAAATCCCCATAAAAAACATATTTTTTTCCACCCACATATCAAAAACTAATGTGATTATAATGGATGAAGAAAATAACCAATTTTTTTTAGATTTGGACTTACTGTGGGAGTGAACCATTTGTGTTGTCAGCAGGTGGCGCTGGTACGCCTGAGTCATATAATCTAAATGAGTCTCCTGTCTGCACCAGTCTGTACCAAGGATCCCCCACAAGGAAATTGTGAATTCCTCCTAGGTATGTTTCACCGGGCAGCAGCTCCCACAAGAAGCTGCACTTTGTTTACTATATAGAAGAACAGAGGCACGGGTTCACACCAAGCAGGACAGGAGAAGAGCAGCTTTGTGGGGACATTGCAAGAAGCAGCATTATGTTTCAGAAATGTCATTAACCAGGATTCCACTGATTCAAGCATTAAATGGAAAAGGCGAAGACAAAGGCAAAAAGTTGATAGAATTAATAAACTCATTGGGTCTGATTCGTTAAGGAAAATAAAGCAAAAGAAATGGTAACTTTTCACCTTGGCAAAACCATATTGCATTGGAGGGGGAGGTAAATTTAAAATATGGTAACAGATTTATAATTGGGGTAGGGAATGTTCTAGATCAACTTTAAATGTTAGTGTAAAAATAAAGCTATCAAGTATTTGTGTCCTACATTAAAAAAAAAACAGCCAGTATTTAACTTATGTGCAAAATAGTAAACTAATTTGCACCCCTCGAATTGTAGCATGGTTTTTGTCCAGGAGAAATCTAATTTTTTGCCCCACTTTCCTTAATGAATCAGACCCATTATCTTCTTGGATAAACTTATTCTCAGGGTTGAGACCAATACAGATTAACATTACAACAAGAAGATTATCTACAAAGAATTAGGTATTTATCAGACATATACATGTAGTACTTGTATTGATCAATTCTTATGCACCTCCTCCTTGGGCTCTCTGCCCATTGACTCCTCCAGAGACTTTGCCCCTCTTTCAGTGGCTCTAAACCTGTTAGTTGCTCCCACGCTTACGGGCACAGTTTTCACTCTGCGCTGCATATACCCCTTGCACCCCAGTAGCTGTGATGAGCGTTGGAGTGATATTTGCTTACTGTATTGTACTGTTATTCCATGTACTCACTTGTTGTTTTCCCACTGTACACCGCTGTGGACCTCATGTGGCGCCCTATAAATAAAGGTCAACAACAATTTTAAAAAAAGTTCTTACTTGATATGTATTGATCTAGTCAATAAAATGTAACAACAACAATGATGTATAAATGTCACAAAAAAATTGCTTTAAAGTTAACTAAAACATTATAAGATAATTAATGCTATATATATTAAGATTCTCACATTGCATGTTAATCATAGAACTAGGCAAGTGAGTATTGTAACTAATTTGGAATATGGTTTTAAATAACGATTTGCCAACGATACATATTATTATCATTTGTAACTATCCTCGAGAACTCATAAAAAATAAAAGATCAGCAAGATTTTAGCTCCAATGTATCCTATCTTTTCTATTTATCCATTACCTATTAGTAAATCAGGGTCAAGTCATCCCTTTAAAAGTAAGAGATAATAGGAACTAAGAAACATTGATTTATGATTAAACAATGCATATCTGTACAAAATAATAACTTTTCATTTTTGTAACACAGAAGTTTTAAAATTATATCAATGTGACCTTACAACTAACCAGAGTCTTTTTCCTTAATACAATGATTACATGCACAACAGAGTTACACATTTAGGGGCATATTCAATTCTTGGCGTTATAGCCAAAAATCCGTTATTACGGTAATAGTGCGCGTAAATACTGTTATTACGGTAGTTTTTTCGCTGGATTTCAGCTCGCGGCTCAGGGAGCTGCAAGCTGAAATCCAGCTTACTTTTACCATAATAACGGTAATGGTTTTAATGTCGCGGGGAATTCAAAGAATTGAATATGCCCCTTAGACGAACTGAGAATGATTTTAATATTCTGCTCTACAAATATCAGGGTTGCCTTGCAAAAGCAGTCTACAGCGAAACAAGCTTTGGCGTGTACGCTGAGTATTCCTATCCTAACTGTTCATGATTTAGGGTTTTAGAGATGGAAAATGAATCCTATTCTAATAAGTCAAAATTAGAGTTAGGTTTAGAATGCAGCATTGTTGCCGTGAAGGATAACTTAATATTATCTATACTCACATGAGAGATTTACATATCATCCACACCCAGACAGAGGGGGAAAAGGGTTTAATTCACCTGCTGTAAATGTGATGAGCTGGATACTCCTTGAAGTGAGAGAATGGTACAGCAGAAGGCTACCTTTTCTGTTTGCGTAATAATAACAATGAAAATTGTATAACAATTGAGGAATATCTTTCAGCATTTACTCTTCCTACTAAGTTCTACAATCTTTCATGTATTAAATAGTTTTAACCAGACACTATCACTATACAAAGGGCTTACTAATAAATCAGGAACATATAATTAAGCTATAGTGATTGCTCTCTTTGAGGTCAATTAGGCATATTTTAAGGTAAACCCTACATTTATATATATAAAAGAAGTTTGTTTGTTTGTTGGCGAATATCTTCGATACCCTGGCACCGATTCGGATAAAACCAACGCGTGGTGGTCCAGTTGGATCCTGGCCAGATTTTAAGGAGTTTATAAAACCGGTCGGACCACCCGTTGGTGTACACTGGTCAGAACTTTGACCTGTGGAGCCTGTTATGAGCCGTCCACTGGATGGATATGGACGATAATTTCAAAAGACTTTTAACATTGGATCCCAGAAGACATACTAGGGGGTGTAGGTCTCAGTCGGACCTCCCGGTGGTGTATGCTGGCCAGTTCTTTGCCTTCCACTGTATGGATCTTGAAAACATATATATATATATATATATATATATATATATATATATATATATATATGAAAGAGTTTGTTTGCTTGTTTATTAGTCAAATATCTTCGACTCCCCTGCACAGATTGGGATGAAACCAACACGAAGTGGTTCAGTTGGATCCTGGTCAGGTTTTAAGGGGATTAGGGTCCATGTTAGACTTCCCGTTGGTGTACACTGGGCAGAACTTTGACCCGGGCAGCCTTCTACTGGATGGATTTGGACGACACTTTCACAGACTGGTAACACTGGATCCCAGAAGACATACGAGAGGGTTGAGGTTCCAGTCGGTCTTCCTGTTGGTGTACGCTGGGCAGAACTTTGACCCGGGGAGCCTGTTCTGGGCCTTCCACTGGAGGGATTTGGATAACATTTAATATAAAAACAGAAATGACACTGGGCAACCACCTAATGCATCTGTTGGATACGTTTTTAAGCTGCTAATTATTTTTAAAATGTTGACAGTTAAATCCAACTCATTGTTAACTTAATAATTTGAAGATTTAAACACGGGCAACGCCAGGTACCTCAGCTAGTTTCTGAATAAAAGAAAAGACTAAGATAACCTCTCCAGTTTATTATATACATCAGTTGGGATAACCGAGAATCATAACAATAATAATACCACTTATCTAAGTGAAAGATCAATACTTAAAATTCTCTATTTTATTCTCACTTACACATCAAACATTTTGCTGTTTTTTTATCATTAGTTTTATCTATGATTTTAGTGTATTACTATGTTTTAAAACAGAGAGGATAATTATTCGATGACAATTTTGTCAATTTTATCAAGTAGAGAATGTGTTTTTGCACTGCACACACTTACCCTTCCTCTCAATATCTAATTAAATGGGAAAGGGTAAGGGGCACATGGAATCAAGAGATAAAACAAAGCAACTAATACAGGTGGACCAACTTTTATTGTGAATGAGTTACCATTTCGCAATTATCTTGAAAATCCCCCATTAAACAAACCTAAGATTATTAAAGCTCCTTCACAAGCTACCATGTTGTCATTTACACCTTGCTTTGGTGCACCATTCACTGCCGCACACGGTGCTCCATCTGTGCGCTAGCGGGTAAGTCCCAGTCCACCTGCTAAAAAAAATAATATAAATACATGTGATTTCTCTTGCAGTCTAGACTTCTGACCTTTTCATTTTGAAAGACAAGCAGACACATAAAACTTGCCCCTGAAAGCAAACATCTATATGAATATATTGATGAAAGAAAGTATGGGTTTAAATGTGAGCAGGTATGAAACTAAAGTAGATATAGAATTTATCTCACAATGAAAAAAACAGAACACATATAGCTTTACAAATGATATTAAATTCCCTTAAGTTACACATAACAACAGACCTGAATCTTAAAGGATAAATATGTAATATATAATCAAAAACCACTATAAGCTCCAGGGTGAGGAATACAAATCAAATAAAGTTTAGATTCACAGGGAACAAAAGGTTGCAAAATATCTAGCCAAGTCCCAAAGTGCATAGAAATGACACATGAACCAAGAAAATGCACAAAATGCAAATATGTTTATGTATGTGTAAGGTATCTTCCTGCAATAAAACTATTAAAAGAAATTCTCTCTCTTATAGCATAGCTGTTTTTAGCTCTTAGGATACCTGGTTTTGTGGAGTGGTGACATTATGTGGACCTAGGCATTGGGGAGCAGAATTATAGGGGTGTTTTATTATAATACCACATTTTATTTTTATATGCACGCTTGCCAGTATATGTAAAAAGTTATAATGATAATGTAAAAGTACAGATAGATATAGATAGATACTGATGAGATATGGTAGAATTAGGGACCATGGAACTCTCCTGCAATGATGGTTTAGGATGAACACAAGTGACCTGGGTACCTATATTGATTATAAGTAAAATATCAGTGGTTACACATAAAAAGCTAATTCACTATTTAATCATAGACTTAGTACCTGGCTAGAAAAAATCAATATTTCCTAATTCTTAGCGACCGGACATTGAGCTTCAAGGGTTGGCTTGTGAGCTACACCCAAAAGAGCCTTAAATAGGCTTGATAGACAGCTGCTAAGACAACATAAGGCAATATTTTCATATTCTATAAGAGGCTGAGCTATTATAGAACATGTGCTTGACATATATCCATAGTCATCTACTCTCACTGAGAGCCTGATTCATCAAGGAATTTATCTGCCGATTTTGTGCGTATCATCCCCAAAATTACTCTGCATGCCCAGAACTGGCTCATAGGCCAGTGAACGCAGCCACGCTCAATTCATCTTTGTACGCAAAGGACACTTACTACAACCTACGATTTCTGGGAAGGAACGAGGCAGGGATTGTAGTCAATGTACAGTAAGGACGTTCCCCAACTCAAGGCAGCCACTTTAAAGCTTTGGGCATGTCAAAGTTACTTGTTTTTCTGCCGTATCTCTTGTTCCAGCTACAGGGCTAGTCTAAGTCCGGAGTACTAGTGATGACAGTCTCTGCATGCTATAACATGTGTTTGCCATCAAAAGCAACTGTAAAAATGTATTTTATGTACAGTAGACATTAAAAATATTCTAATAAATGAATTTCATAAACAAAATAGATTTTTTTAACTGTTTTGTCATTAATGCCTTTATTTTTAGGTAACAGCAATTCAATATTTTTTTTTCTGTGGGAATATATATATTCCACATAGGTATTGGATGGATTCTGTAGTGTCGTGTGTAGTAGAGTAGAGGAGACCTACATCCGAATTCATCAGCGCACGTATCTTCAGATCTGTTACTTGTAGAATTTAGGAGTATGCAGAGCCAATTTAAAACAAACGCATTTTGCGCTCAGTATTCGTGCCTTGATAAATCAGGCCCCGAATGTCCAGTTGGCTCTCTGATAAGAGGAAGTGCTCCTGGACTCCAAGGAGACAATAATCCTGGAAGGATTACATTTTTTGCCATAAATATGCACATTTCTGTACTTTGCATGTGTACTAAAATGCATCTGTATGTAAACTTGTGCGAATATTAGACTATTGGCTCCTTACACCTGGAGAGGCAGAGTGGGGGCAGGCAAGCATCAGTTGAGCACAGTAAAAACATGTACACGTAAGTGTATCATGTTCCCTGGAGATTCAACCTAATGAGGCTTGGACACATCCCAGATGCACTTCTTAGGAGGCATACTGGGTACTGGAGGCCTGATGTAAAGACACATGATGATGACACCAGCAGCACTATCTATCTGATTGGCTGTTTGCATATTAACCCCTCCAGCTGATAGTACTTCATTCATTAGTGTTATATTATATAAAATCATGGCCGTCTATTAAGATGACTTATTTGTCTTGCAGTACTTTCTAATCTATCAATCAAGTCAATTAAATGTATATATTAGTGCCATCAAATTTTGGGAGGTGCTGCTGTGGCTCAACTAATTAGCAGCAGCTCATGATGTAGGGGAGGGACACTATAGAAATCCATATGTCTAGATGATCAGGGAAGGAGTCTTTAATTTTCTGCTGACCCACACCAAAATGTAAAGGAGTGAGGCTTAGAGAAGTATTCAAAATGTTTCTTCTTTATCCTATTAAATGAGACTTTATTTATTACTTGTGCTGACAGCAAGGGGAAACACACAGTTACCAATCACATAGGTTTGTTATTGAATACGACTGTCTTTGATACTGTTTTAAATTTCCACCAGTGTCTTTATATTTTCGCTTGTGAATATGTACAAAGAAAAGTTCCACTTTTCTGTAAGTGTCACTTTTTAATTTCACTTTTATTTTTATTTTCCATTAATGTTTTACAAAACCCTTCAAGTGTATTTATAATTCTGTTCTTTACATAACAATACAGGCATAAAACTCAAGTCAATATTATAAGTCAATATTATGCCCCTTCTAAAGTGATCAATGATCTACTTATAGATAAGTCAAAGGATCACTTCTTCATACTCATCCTTCTTGACCTCTCTGCTGATTTTAATACAGTTGACTACCTTCTTCTCCTCAACATACTTCACTCCCTTAGCTTTTATAGCACTGTTCACTGATGGTTCATCTACCTTTCTGAATGCTCCTACAGTTCCCTCTACTCTCTTTATATGTTGGGGTTCATCTGGGCTCTGTTGTCTGCCCTCTGCATTTCTCTCTTTATACCTCTGTAAACTAATATTCTCTTTGGGTACCACCACCACCACCTCTATGCAGACAATCCACAAATGTACCTCACCCATTCTGACCTCTCTCCTTCACCATCACACTGTGTTTCCAACTGCCTCTCTGTCATCCACCGGGATGTCCAAATGCTACCTAAATCTCAATATGTCCAAAACAGAGCCAATTATATTCTAATCCTCCTAGTTTCACTACCCCTACTCTATTCTCCATCATAGTTGATAACATCACACTCTTCCCTGTTACCCAAGCGTGTTGCCTTGGTGTTATCCTTAATTCCTACACCCAGCCCATTGCACTGTCTTGATGACTCCTCCATGAAAGTATTGTCAGAAAACACCCCTTTCTCACTCCGGATGCTACCAAAACCCTTATACATTCTACCATTATCTCCCGTCTTGATTACTGCAACCTCCTACTATCTGGCCATCCCCTCACCTTCATTCAACAATTCATCCTGAATATAGCAGCGAGATTAATCTTGATCTCGACACTCCACATTTGCTGCACCCCTCTGCAAATTCAATTCAAGCTTTTTACCCTCACCTTCAAAGCACTCACCAACTCCTCCCACTTTTCCTCCTCTCTGGTAACCCTCTCTTACTCTAGCCTCCAAGACTTCTCTCATGCTACTCTCCAGTTATAAAGCACCATACCAGTGGCAAAACAGGTGCGTGCACCAGGGCCCATAGAGATAATGGGGCCCGCTGCACGGCAGATGCAAAAGGTCAGAACTAGCAAGCTGTGGGCCCCGGTTCCCTCCTCCCCGCTTCCCTGCACCAGGGCCCACAGCTAGTTCCGCCTCTGAACCATACAATCCCTGACCACTCTCTCCCCCAATATTCAATCCTTCAAGAGCTCTCTCAAAAGCCACCTCTTCACTATAGCATACACCTCATACTACTCCCTCTGCATTCACTACCAGCTATGGTTCCATGTCCACTATGAGTCTCATTAGCTCATATTGTCTCAGCATTGCCCACACCCTCAAGACTGTAAGCTCTCACAAGCAGGACCCTCTCTAGCCTTTGTCTCACGTCACGTCTGCATCTCCTTCGTCAAGTTCATCTATACTTGTTCTTTGCTTATGTGCAAATTATTTTTGTATAATTTGTCTCCGACACTGCAGAGTTTTCTGACACCTAAATAAACAACACTGATTATGATGAAAGTAAGCTTGTTGGCCATGAACACAAATTCAAATTCAGCACAGCATAAAAAAAAATGGCATAATTTCAGTGGATTTATAGGTATCTGATTGGCAGCCAGAGTTGTAGATGCATGCTGTTACATTACATCATGGATGTCATACCTGGGAAATCTCAGAGTTTATAACTGAGATCTAAGGATTTATGTCCAAATCTATGAGTCACTCAGTGCACAGTACTCCAATGTTTTTAATACATTTCAGTCTTTAGTTTTGCTTATTCTTTTTTTACAATTGATGCACCTATAGCTGTTATATATTTCTTATAGGTGTTACCTCTTTGACTTATTTTATATGCTTTATTCAGGCACATTGGACATGTTTATAATAGGACCACAGTGTTGTGGAAATCAGCCACCTGAGACTTTTAGAACATTGAATGTTAAAATCAAAGCACAGATTAATTTATTGTAGAGCAATCTGACCTAGAGACCCAATGTCACCATAACAAAGCTCTCCCCTGCAATGCATGGGTAATATATCTTTACAAATAAATATTGACATGAGCAGCACATTGTTAAACTTTAGCCTACATTGTTAAAAGAAGACATGCACATTAAATGATAAATTTAGCAAATACAAAGTAACAAATACAAGGATTCATCTTTAAAAACCACAAATGTATTAAGAACAAAGGATTTGACTATTGTATGACTTACACATACAACTGACACTTGACAGATCATTTAATAAAGATAACACATCTGTTCTTTTGAGAACCAAGGCCTTTCCTGTACCAAGGCCACTCTTGTACAAATCTGTCTTTGTTACATATATTCACAAAGACATATTACTCTCCTACCCTTAAAAGAAAAAGTCTGTGTTCAATTTAACCTTCGCCTTTTCGTTAATCCTCCCACCACAATCAAGAAAATCTTATTCCTTATCATTATGTCATCATTATAAGTTCACCTTGTTGACTTTTTTTCAAGTTTTACATTTGAAAATATATCTCTGATGTTATGTATAATCATTTGCTAGATACAGTCTTTATCAGAGTGTATCCAGCACCTACCTGGAGACCAGGTGTATGCAGTTGTCTGTCTACAGATGCCTGCACTCACACATCACAAACCCAAAGTCAGTGGGTTTGAACTGAGTAGCATGAATAGCATTACACACTACTCAGTTAAAACCATTAAGGCCATTATATGCAGACCATAATATAATACTTGCTTGGTGAGGCATGCAGTCGCCTATTAGTGAAATGGTTAGTAGGTACATGGAAGGGAGGTATCGGCAAGAGAGAGTTAGTGAAAGAGAGGCCCAAATTGAAAACTGGACTAGATTGGGCTGTGCCATTTTTGGGTCTGATGTATTGCTCTGTATAGCTAACACCTTGGCTGGTTTTAGTAATGTTATCATTTTTACTGAAAAACTGTCAGTGCCTGTCTCTCTTTGACTATTTAAAATGTTTGCATGCAGTGCTCCATGAGTCTGTGAAAGATAGCGGGAGAATTAGTTAAGTCAATAGGCACAAATTGTTACTCAAGCAATCCCATGGGAATTACAAATGCTGTTCATCTCTTTATCTGCAAAAAAAATTAAAAGCGCTAAACCAGTCATAAAGACAATTTATTAAATAAATTAGTTATTATGGTAAAGATTAGACAAGGAAAAGGCTCAAGTTAATAACAAGGGTAAGTTTCAATCATTTCATTTAAATAAAAAGAAAACTAAACAAGTGCTTAAACTATCAACCAATTATCAAGACATAACATAAAAAACCCTCAATGTGGTATAACTGTATTTAGGGATATATTTCAAGTAACTTTCAATCAATATATATCATCAAATAATAAGGAGCAATGGCTAGAATGTCCTAAAATCTGATGACAGTATAGCAGCTGTGTAAGTAGGAGTAATGAAATCCTCAAAGCAGGATAAAATAATGAGTTCAGCAGTTCAGTTAATCATGCCAGCACCAAACTTACAATGATCAGGATTTATTACTTCATGGGAATCGTATATTGGTTTCTTGCTCTTTTTCTCATATGGGATTATTGATAAATATAGGGAAGGTAAAGTAAAAAAATAATGAAAGAAATAGAAGAACTGAAAACTTTGCTTTTAGCATATACAGATATACTTGGATTTAAAGATAAGGATAACCTTATTAATAGATGGGTAGGAAATTACTCACCATTTTGATTATAACCCTGTTAACTTTGATACTTCTTTGATACTTTGATACTTCTTGGATAACATCCTCTCGAATCAACAGAACAAAAAAATTTCCTCTAATTATAACAAACTTGTAGATGCTATTAACTATTTATTCTACACCAGTGCATACCACTATATCTAGATTTTAAAGCACAGCCTAAAACTATGTTGGAGGATCTCCTTTACCAGCTAATTACTAGTCATTTAAAACTGCAAATAGGTGTTTGTGAACTAATTCATAGTATTAGCTTGGTGTGGCTCAGACTAAATTAAATCTCTTTGAATGTTTATAAACTCTTCTGCTCTACCCAGGAGTTATTTACGGATAGAGAGTTCCGGACACATAGTTACAGAAGAGTGCCTAATGCCAATTTATGGCAAAGGTCAAAAGCTAAAGATATTGAAACCTATCTATAAGGTTATACCGATATCATCAGTGATATCCAACATACAGACCCTTCACATTCTTGGTGATTCTGTGATTTCTCAGGACATCTCAGCTTGTTGACTGAGCAGCTGGGATAAGTTTGAATGAAGGGGAAAAGAAAAATATAATATTTTCTCAAATATCACACCTACAGAAGTCCTAGATGGTATGCAAATGAAGGAAAACTTATGACATGTTTTGTGGAGATAATATCATCTTTGTAGGACATTCTGGTAATTAGTTATGCCAGTGTAAATAAACTAGAGATGGGTGGGCTCGGTTCCCCGAGAACCGAACCCACCCAAACTTTGCCTATCCGACTACCGAGCCTGCTCGGCTCGGTACTCTCCCGCCCGCTCGGAATCCAAATCGAGGCCGAACGTCATCGTGACGTCGTCGGATCTCGGGGCTCGGTTCTCGCAATACTTGAAAATTATAAATACCTGCCTCCACAGCAATCCATCGCCATTTGACGGAGGGAGAGAGCAGGGTGTAGTCACAGGCTGATTAGAGCAGGGACAGACAATACAATTCTGATTCCAATTCTGATAACAATCGATAGAGAAGAGAGGAGGATAGAGGAGTCTTTTTTTTTTTCAATATTTGGCACCACAAGTGCTTTTTTGGTTCTTTTGCAATAATATTTCTGGCTGTCAAAAGTACTATCTGTCAGCAGATTTAAAAATAATTTTTAGCACTCCCAAGTGCTTTTTGGGTGCCCCCCATTCTTTTGCATTAATATTTCTGTCTGTCAAAAGTACTATCTGTCAGCAGACTTAAAATATAATATTTCGCACTCCCAAGTGCTTTTGGGGTGTCCCCTATTCTTTCGCATTAATTTTTGTGGCTGTCAAAAGTCATATTTGGCAGCAGTATCTAAAACAATTTGTAGCACTACAAGTGCGTTTGGCTCATAATGGATTCAAAGCAGTCCAAATATGAGCAGAATCAGCAACCAGGTTCTGTCACCAGTCCTGATGGTAGTGTTCCCGGTACGTCAACTGGGAAAGGCGATGTCAAACTACATAGTCTTTTGAAATCAGTCAAACAAACACACACCAAAAAAATAATTTACCGTGTTGAAGCGCAAAACAAGTGTAACTGAGGAAAAGTTAACTGCTGATAAAAAACAAATTGCCAACATGCCATTCTACACATGCAGTGGCAAAGAAAGAATGAGGCCTTCGCATTTCTCTATTAGTGGCAGAACAAAAAATGTTACTGAGCCTTTTTCTTGTACGAACACTCGTGACAAAGCAAAACCAAGTAATTTGGAGTCTAAAAGTGGCGCACAAGTACTGTTACGCGTGAAAGCCGAGCTGCAAGAAAACAGGAAGGCATTAGAGGATAATGTATGCTCTGAATCAGAAATGACACCAATCCCTGGGGAGAGTCCATCCACCAGTGGTATGTCTAATCGTGAGCATTCTGTTAGCGACAGTGTACCCATAAAGAAGGTTCCTTTCAGCAGTTCTGCTGATGTGTCCCTTAACAGCCCGAGTGTAGTTGAGGATGCCACTTTTGAATTAGAAGAGGATGAGGGGGAGATTTGTGTAGGCAACGAGGGCACTAATGATCATGTTGATAATTATGATGCAGACAGATACCAAATTGCCTTTCTCAATTTCTATTTATATTCTAGACTCTATAACGGCTGAATAGTTTACTATTTTACTCCTAGTGGAGACGAGGTCTGATGCAGACAGATACCAAACTACCTTGGTCCATTTATTTTTACTTTCTAATTCCACAGTCTATGCAGGCTGCTTTTTTTCTATTCAACTACAAGTGGAGGGCGGGGGGCATAGATAGCCACCAAACTACTGTGGTCCATTTATTTTTACTTTCTAATTCCACAGTCTATGCAGGCTGCTTTTTTCTATTCAACTACAAGTGGAGGGTGTAATATACACCCAAAGATAATGGCTGCATTGCCAATAGGCAAAGATGAAGAGGAAGTCAACCAGGTTTGTGTGGAGAATTAAGGACGGCCTACCAGGGATTAAACTGTTTTCTTCCTAATTTATTAGTTTTAGAATTACCTTACTTATCCAAGAAACAGGTGGAGCACTAAATTAGGTTATTTTATGCCCAAAAACATTGATTTTGTCACGGTTTGGTATTCTGGACTCTGGATCCGTTCAGTGATGTTTGTGAGAATGGATTCTCAGGGAGAGTCTAACTATACACTGGTGAGTGGTAATGATACCCTGAGGTTCAGACAGATGACAGATGCAGGATAAAAGTACAATCAGCAGTTTAATGATGACTGAATGAATATACAGGAAAGTTTTGGTAGATGTATATACACTAGAAATGTGGTACAAGGTGGGCGGAGCCACCGGCAATGACATAGACAATATGAATAATCATTGAGTAAATAGATATGGCTTTGAATGAACAGTCCAGCAATAGTGTGGAAAGAATGAGGCACAAGAGTATGGTATCACAACAGCACAGCACACATCAACGGAGAGTTTAACAGTCCAGGTAGCCGTAGATACACAGTAGATGCGGCAGAGGCCCGATACCAATAGTGCCTTAATACTTTCAATGATACTTGAACAGTTCAACCAGGAAACAGGACCACAAGCAGCTTCGTTAAACGACCTGTAATGCCACTGAGCCGGAGTGACCAATGCGGAACAGATGGAGCTGGATAGAACGGCTCCGAGAGATAACTTGAAGGAGCCAGCTGACAGAGTCAGGTGTGGTTTAAACAATCCCGTTCCAGGGTCAACGATACAGCGAAGGCAGATGCGGCTGGAGCAGTATAGCCCGAGGCGTGACACACATTAGAGATGGTTTGCATCTTGAGCGGTATAGCCCGTGAAGTTACACACAGCGGAGGTGGTTGTAGCTTGAGCGGTATAGCCCGTGATGTAGCACACAGTGATGGTGGTTGCAGCTTGAGCAGTATAACTCACAGTGTAGCACACAGCGGAGGTAGTTGCAGCTTGAGCGGTATAGCCCGTAGAGTAGCAACACAGTAGAAACAGGTGCAACTGGAGCAGTATAGCCCAAGATATAGCAACACAGCAGAGGTAGATGCAGCTTGAGTGGTACAACCTGTAGCATAGTAACACAGCAGAGACGGGTGCAGCTGAAGCGAGTTAGTCCATGGTGTAGCACACAGCGGAAGTGGTTGCAGCTTGAGCGGTATAGCCCGTGGAATGGCAACACAGTAGAGACAGATGCAGCTGAGTGGTATCACCCGTGAAGTAGCCACAGTGGAAACAGGTGCAGTTTAAACGGTACAGACCGCGGAGTAACGATACAGCAGAGGCACTGACGATCCAGATGAGAGCTCATAGAATAGGTAGAGACCTAACCAGACAGGTAACTTGATCAACAGACCCAGAGTAAAGGGTGGAAGTGCCTTTTCAAGTCTGGAGCCAACACAGGAACCAATAGGAATCCGATTAGAAATGGGCAGGTAATCAGTCTACACTTGCGCAGATCAGTACTAGAGGTTTGAAGTCTGTTAATGAGACACCTGTGAGTGTCTCAGTCTTGGTCTATGGAAGCCGAATGAGCAGCGTGTGACAGATTTTTAAAGAAAATTGCAAAACAAAACCAAACAAAACCAAAACCAAAACCAAAACACGCAAGGGCGGTTTGGCAAAACCAAAACCAAAACACGACGGTAATCCAGATCCAAAACCAAAACCAAAACACGGGGGTCAGTGAGCATCTCTAAAATAAACCCTGACTTGCAAAGTGTTTTAAAAAAATAAGGTTATAAAAAACGAATTTGAATTTACACAGATATTCTAGCTCTGACATCACAGTGAAAGGGGGGCTGTGGGCACCTGTAGCATGTTTAAAATTGTCTGTAAATCTAACAGGTTTGTTCACTTTTAGAAATAATGAGAAGTGTCCCATTATTCATGTCCTCCCAGCAGACAGAAAACTGATCATTCGTGAGTTTATCATTTCTGTTGTTTATTCCTTTTAATTTTACAAAAAAGTTTTGTATTATATCATTGTATGACATTTTATTAATTATTTTTCATCTTAACCATTGTGGAACTATTTTTCATATTAAATTACACTTAATAAGTTCATGTTTTCTGTGTTACAAATTCATGTTTCAGACTTGGTTTTCGAACGCTACAAAGTTGAAACATTAAAAGAGTAAGAATGTCAGCTCTTCACCGAAAATCTTGGTGGTAACATAATTGGTAAGGCAAAGTTAGCATGAAAGATAGTCAGGGAGAGATTTAATAATTTTTAAACAGGTCAGGTGGTTGTTTTTAATTAACCCTTTGTCACACACACGTCATGCAGGCTCAGGTGAGTGCTGGACTCTGACGGGGATTTCACACAAGTAGGGTTGTCGGGGGAAGATATTCTCTGTGATGATATGTTTATGAGGCACTTGGAATTAGGTCATATTGATACTTAATCCAGGTGGAAAAAGGGGCTGGTGCCAAACTGGGGAGAGAGGTGAGGGATGGTTTGACAGACGAAGGCCTTTATTCAAAAAGCCTTAGGTGGTAAGTGTTAGGTTTCACTGATGGGACAGTTAGAACCAAACATGGTCTGTATTGTTTTTTTAAGCCAGAGTATAAACGCTAGCAAACTTTCACCAATTAATTAATTTTCATTAATTAAGTTAATTAATTGAGTCTCTATAGGGCGTCTCCTGAGTGAAGATAATGGGGTAAATGTATCAAAGTGCGATTTTGCAACTCCAGCGATTATCTCGGGAGAGTTGAAACTCGCCGATGTATGAAGCTGAGATTTCATGCAAAATCGCCAGAGTTGTGCTTCTGTCAAAATCGCTATTTGCAAAATCGCCAGAGATCAAACTCCCGACTGTTTGCCACTGCAGCTATACAGCTCTCAAATGTATGAAGCTGCGAGTTAGCAAACTCAGGAGACGCCAGATACAACATGCTGCTTGATAGCAGCGTGTTGTATAAACACATCACTGTTACACTGCCCTGGCAGTGTTAAAACTGTAAAGAATAGATAAAAGTTGAAAAAAAAAAAAACATGAGGTCCCCCCGCTATTCAGGCTTAACCCTAGTGCTGCCTGACTAGTGCTGGTCCCGTGAAAATCGGGGAAAAATTTTGCGTGGGGTCCCCCTGATTTTCACTTTACCAGCTCTAGGCAAACCAGCCAGGGTTGGTGGCACTATAGCAGTGGGACACACGGCAGGGATCCCCCTGCCATAATGACTAACCAACCCTAGACTGTTCAGCGCTGGGCTGGATTCCCTAGGGAATGGGGTCCGCCGAAAAAAACGAGCGGGCCCCACCCCTAGAAAGAACCAGCCCAGTGCTGATAGCACTAGAGCTCTTCCTACTACCCCAGGGCTGTGGGTAGTAAGGTAATACGGCGATAAAGAATGAAAAAAAAATGGACGCCATTTTGTTTTGTGGAGCTACAAGTCCCAGCCAGCCAGGTTGCCAAAAACAGTGTGGCCATGCTGCTGCTTGTATAACTACAAGCACCAGCATACCCACGGCAGCCAGGGCATGTTGGCACTTGGAGAACCACAAGTGCCAACATGCCCTGACATCCCTGGCTTGCTGGGACCTGTAGTTCCACAAAAAAAATGTTAAATAAACAACAGCACCCTAGTAAACACTACATCTATTTATTGAAAATAAAAAACCCACAATAAATACACTAACCACCCTCATTTAAACCACATCTATTTATTAAAAATAAAAACACCCCAAATACTCACCAAAGATGTCTTCTTTCTTCTTCAAAAGCTCCGTGCTTGCCCCTGTCCCATAATATTTATACTTCCAAAAGTTTTGGCTTGCCCCCAGTCCCAGCAAAATTATACTTCCAAAATGGTTTGAATAATATCTTCTTCACTTCGCCCAGAAGGGGCCCCTTGTTGATTGAAGTTTTCTTTGCTTCGGCCAGGAGGGCCCCATATTTGTACATCCCATGACACTTTCATGTTGATTGAAGAAAAATAAAAAAACTGTGGAGCCGCCGCTAACACCTCCTTATGTTCATTGCGTAAGCTATAACTACTGTATTATGTGATTTTCCCACGCTAGTGGGGGAATCACCTAATACAGTAAATAGAGCTTACGCAAGTAACGTAGCTCATTGCGCATGCGCTACGCTACTTGCGTAAGCTATATTTACAGTATTATAGCTTACGCAAGTATATAATGATTATATTATTAACAGGTGACAGTACTACTTTATTTTTTCTGTGTGTTCTGATGGGACTGTATATTGAGGAGATGAAAAGAACGGAGTTTATTTTGTGTAGTGCACTTATTAAAAAGCAAAAATGTAGACATCACTCTCTTTGGCACTCTTTTCAATTATAAAATCAATGCCTCCAGATCAGAAATCCTGGACCTCAATATCCCCTCAACTCTTCTGTCAACCCTCAAAACCAGCTACGATTTTAGATGGCAGCCCCACAAATTAAAATACCTTGGGATCTATCTCACTAGACTCTACGATCAGCTGTATGCGGAAAACTTCCCCTCTTTATTTTCAGCCATTAAGGCTGACCTTTTAAAGTGGGACAAACTCATTATCTCCTGGACGGGCAGAATAAACTCCCTTAAAATTAACATCCTCCCTCGGCTTTTATACCTGTTTCAGACCTTACCCCTCAAAATCCCCGCTAACTCTTTTAAGCTCCTTCAACAAATGGCTACCAAATTTGTCTGGTCTGCGAGGAAGCCCAGAATCCGCATGCAGACTCTTCACAAATCTATCCAAGAAGGAGGCCTGGGTGTTCCCCACTTTCTTAAACACTATCGTGCTACTCACCTCACCCAGTGTGTACTCCTTCACTCTCCTCCAGGACAGCAAGTTTGGGTCGATATCGAATCCGCTCTCACAGACACTACCTCGCCCTTCTTGCTTCTCTGGCTTAAACCCCAACATAGGCCTCCTTCCTCACGTCTCCCCCCGCCACTAGCATTCTCACTTGCTTCTTGGACTCATACAGTCTCCTCATATAATTTAGCTCCCAACTCATGGCGCATGACGCCTCTTTGGAATAATCCCGCCTTTCCCCCTGGACTCCGTCCAATTCAATTTTTCTACTGGACACGTTGTGGCATCAACTTACTCTCCGACATTACGCCTCTGCAAATTTTTCCTTCTTTTGCTGATATTCAAACGCGCTTTCGTATCCCTTCATCCTGCTTCTTTCAATACCTACAACTTCGACGTTTCTATAACTCTATCCGACGTGCAGTCACTGATATACATCTAACTTCTACCTTGGTCTCTTTTTGTAAGCTTCGCTCTTCTTCTCAGGGCTTGATCTCCACATTCTACCGCCTTATGGTGAAATATAATTGCCCTCCTAAGGATTCTCATGAGCTCAAATGGGAGGAGGACATGGGGGAGTCACTCTCTCCCGGGGAATGGGTTAAGATTCGTCTGAATCTCTCTAAGACCTCTATTTGCATTAAGATAAGCGAAAACAGTCTGTCACGGGCACTAGGAGTCTTTACCCAGGGATCACCAGATGGTAGGCTTACCAGGGCAATGTAGATGGTAATAGGGTACTCTGGTAGCTGGGTGATCACGGAACATGAAATGATGACCGATGGGATGCTCAGGAAAGTCTATGACTAGCAACACTGGTAATAATGAGGTAATGATACACAAGGAACTGTATGGACAAGGACACGTGAAGGTAGTCAGTGGTCTGCGATAGCAAGTTGTACCACTGCTATAGTGAGGAGGAATGTCCAACAGAAACAAGGAGGTGATGAGAGTCAGCGGTCTGCGGGTAGCAAGTTGTACCGCTGTCTGAGTGAAGGAATGGAATCCAAGTGGAGGTATCCAGGAAGTCAGTGGTCTGCGGTAGCAAGTTGTACCACTGCTATGTGAGAGGATAATGGAACAGGTGATACCGGAAACAGGGATCAGTGGTCTGACATCAGCAAGTTGTACCACTGCATATATATGTGAGGAGGTGCACGGGGGAAGACTGCAACACAGGATATACACTGGCACCTTATACACGATCCACAGTAATATGCACAATATAGGTATATATATATGTAAGTGACTGATCAGGTCTGCAATCTAGAAAGTCTCTTGAAGTAGTCCAGCACAATGATAACACAGTCAATGATGGCAATAGACTCAGCGGATAGCAGACTCCAGAGAGAACCAAACACAGTCCAGCAAGATATGCAATACACAGCACAGTCAATGAGAAGTATGCATACCGTGGTTCAGCAGTAGCAGTCAGATGGAATTGCAGCGGTACCTGAGCGGCTGGAGGCCGACTGGATAGGAAGTCCCTGGATAGGAGAAGCAGCGGTCTAACAGGTGCAGCGCACAGGTGAGTAGACCGACAGGGACACGAATCCACAGGAGTCAGCAACACGTGGAACTGGACTCATAGGAAACCCAGGAGAATGGGGATGATCCAGCAGAGGGTAGTAGAAGAGATACAAATCCAATGCTGACAGGAGGGTAGAGACCAGTGGAACACGTGAAGGCGTGGAGAGTGGATCAGCAGGAGATGGACGATAGCGCTGACCACAGCGGCAGGACTCAGCGGCACACGGAGGTAACCAGTAGCAACCACAGGAACCAACAGCGATGGGAAACAGGAGTGCAGCGCAGGGCAGGAGCTGTAGATCACGAAGTGTAGCAGATGGTAATGAAAAGCGGCAGTCTCGAGGAAGACACAGCAAAGATGAGATGAGAGTGTAGTGCACGGAGGCAGCGGATAGTAATCAGCTGGCAGTCACGATGTTGAACACAGGCGAGTTGCAAGCAGGAGACTGTAGTGCACAGAGGCAGCGGATAGTAGTCAGCTGGCAGTCACGATGTTGAACACAGGCGAGTTGCAAGCAGGAGACTGTAGTGCACGGAGGCAGCGGATAGAAATCAGCAAACAGACTTGATGAGAAGCAGGTGAGTGAGGTAAAGGCTGGAGTGCACGGAGGCAGCGGATAGCAATGAGTAAACAGTCACATAGATATAAAATAACGTTGAAGTGGTGTAGAAGACTGTAGTGCACGGAGGCAGCGGATAGGAATCAGCAAACAGTCATGATGACACAGTTGATGGTAGAAGTGGTATGGAACCACAGTAGTAGAAGTGGTTTGGAAACCACAGGAATCAGCAGCACTGAATACACAAGTAATACAGGAACACCTTCAGAGACTCATGAGGAATGAGACTCCAAGATCAGGCAACGTGGTAGTGACCACAGGTGCTTAATATAGGGAGGTTGCCTGATCTGCCAATTAAGTTAAAGGGGTATACACTGAAGTATAGAAAAGGGCTGCGCATGCGCAGACCCTCAGGATGGTGGACGGCCACGGTTCCTAAATGTCCGGGAAGAGGCACTCACGGTCCGGTGAGTGACAGTACCCCCCCTTTTAAAGGTGGGCACAGAACGCCTGGAACCGGGCTTGTCCGGATTTTTGGAGTAAAACTTCTTCAAAAGGGCAGGAGCATTAAGATCTTCAGCTTTGATCCAAGAGCGCTCCTCAGGACCAAAGCCCTTCCAATGAACGAGGAAGTGGAGGACTCCTCGCGAAATTTTTGCATCTAGTACCTCGGTAATCTCAAAATCCTCCTCCTGATGGACTTGAACTGGCTGCGGAGCTGAGGGAGGAGTTGAAAAACGGTTGATAATAAGAGGTTTGAGCAAAGATACATGGAAGGCATTAGAAATCCGAAGACTCTTAGGAAGAAGGAGTTTCACACATACTGGATTGATAACTTGAATGATCCTATATGGACCAATAAAACGAGGGGCGAATTTCATGGATGGAACCTTCAAACGAATATTTTTTGTGGATAACCAGACACGATCTCCAATTTTTAGTGGTGGAATAGCCCGCCTCTTCTTATCAGCGAAAGATTTATATTTGACAGATGTCTTCTTTAAACAGGTTCTGACCTGAGACCAGATATTTTTAAAGGTCTGACAAACAGTCTCCACCGCAGGAACTTGGGTGGGCGGGAGGGCAGGAAATTCCGGAAAAGACGGATGGTGACCGTAGACCACAAAGAATGGAGTTTTGGATGATGACTCATGGTACATGTTGTTATGGGCGAACTCAGCCCAAGGGAGTAACTCTACCCAGTTGTCTTGATTGGCTGATGAAAATATCCTTATAAAAGTCTCAAGATCTTGATTGACACGTTCGGTTTGTCCATTGGATTGTGGATGGTAAGAAGATGAGAGTGCTAATCGTATGCCCAAGGTTTTACAAAGGGCTCGCCAGAATCTGGACACGAATTGTACTCCTCTATCAGACACAATCTCAGATGGACATCCATGGATACGGAAGATCTCTTTAATGAAATGTTCAGCCAGGATAGACGAGGAAGGCAAACCAGACAGAGGGATGAAATGAGCCATCTTCGAAAATCTGTCCACTACCACCCAAATAGTGTTATGGTTCTTACTAGGTGGTAAGTCAGTAACGAAATCCATACTAATATGGGTCCATGGTTTGGACGGAATGGGTAGTGGTCGCAGCAACCCTGCTGGGGTTCTGCGGGAGGATTTGAATTGCGAACATAATTCACAGGAAGCAATGAACTCTTTGACGTCTCTCCTCATTGAAGGCCACCAGTAACTTCGAGAGAGGATCTCAAAAGTCTTGTGTTCACCGGCGTGTCCAGAAAAACGAGAGGCATGGAACCACGAAAGGATTTTCCTCCTTAGAGTAGAAGGCACGAGGGTCTTCCCAAATGGTAGCGTTTTGGTGGATGAAGCAGCCAGTGAGATACATTTGGGGTCTAGAATGGTATGGTTGGAAACCTCTTCTATATCAGAGGACGTAGCAAAGGCTCTAGATAAGGCATCAGCTTTTTTGTTCTTGGCAGCTGGTTTGAAGGTAATTATTAATTCAAAACGGGAAAAGAAAAGAGACCATCTTGCTTGACGAGGGTTCAAGCATTGGGCAGACTGGAGATATGACAAGTTCTTATGATCCGTGAAGATCGTCACCGGATGGCGAGCTCCCTCCAACAAGTATCTCCATTCCTCTAATGCGGCTTTGATAGCCAGTAATTCCTTGTCTCCGATAGTATAATTCTTCTCTGCGGGTAGGAGACCCCGAGAATAGAAGGCACAAGGGTGGAATTTTTGCTGTTCCGAGCGTTGGGAGAGAATAGCTCCTAAGCCCACATTAGAGGCATCTACTTCTAGGAAAAAAGGGAGTGTCACATCAGGCTGACGAAGGATTGGAGCCGAAGAGAAGGACTCTTTTAATGTTTGAAAGGCTTGAATAGCCTCAGTAGACCATTGCTTAGGATTAGCCCCTTTACGAGTCAGGGCCACAATAGGAGATGCAATGGAAGAAAAGTCTTGAATGAAGCGTCTATAGTAATTGGCAAAACCTAAAAAACGCTGGATGGCACGAAGAGTAGTTGGCTGGGGCCAATGTAGTACAGCATTTACTTTGTCAGGATCCATCTTCAGACCAACTCCGGAAACAATATACCCCAAGAATGGAATCTGGGGTAATTCGAATGAACATTTTTCTAATTTACAGAACAGTGAATTTTTCCGTAGCCTGGAGAGGACTTCTGCCACATGTTGGTGGTGAGAAGGCAGGTCCTGTGAAAAAATCAATATGTCGTCCAGGTAGACGACGACACATACATATAATAAGTCCCGAAAAATCTCATTGATGAAGCCCTGAAAAACAGCGGGGGCATTACATAGCCCGAAAGGCATTACCAGATATTCGTAATGCCCGTCTCTGGTGTTAAACGCCGTCTTCCATTCGTCACCGGAACGGATTCTGATTAAATTGTAAGCACCACGAAGATCCAACTTAGTAAAAATACGGGCTCCCTTGATGCGGTCAAATAGCTCAGTGATCAACGGAATGGGATACCGGTTCTTGATAGTAATGGCATTGAGTCCACGAAAATCTATACAAGGGCGTAATGATCCATCCTTCTTTTTGACAAAGAAGAACCCAGCTCCAGCGGGCGAGGTGGAAGGTCGAATGAACCCACGCTGGAGGTTCTCCCGTATATATTCAGATGTAGCTTGAGTTTCAGGTAACGAGAGTGGATAGACCCGGCCTCTGGGAGGAGTCTTGCCAGGAAGAAGATCAATCGGACAATCCCAAGAACGATGAGGAGGAAGACGTTCAGACTGAGCTTTATCAAAAACATCGGTAAATGAAGCATATTGAGGAGGGAGTCCCGGTGAAATAGCTGAAATGGAAGCTTGCTGTACCTTGAGAGGAATGACTTGAGAAAGGCAATGATGGTGACATTCAGGCCCCCAAGACGTGACTTGAGGGGTGCGCCAGTCAATCTGGGGAGAGTGACACTGAAGCCATGGAAGGCCTAGGACAATCGGACTTGTCGTAACAGGAAGAATTAAAAACGATATCTCTTCATGATGCAGAGCACCAATCTGAAGGGTTACTGGAGACGTACTCTGGGTGATGAGACCGTTGATGAGACGTGATCCATCGATAGCCGTCACAGTAATGGGAGTTTTTAAGGTAATCATTGGTAGAGACCATTGATTAACTAACGATTTGGAAATAAAATTTCCTGCTGCTCCGGAATCAATCAATGCCTGTGACTCAAAGGTCTTGGTAGCAAAGGAAATAGTCACATCAAAAGCGCAGACTTTAGATTTCATAGACGATGGAGAGGACTCCAGGGACCCTAACTTCACCTCTCCAGAACTAGTTAGGGCCTGGCATTTCCCGATCTCTTAGGGCAGGAGCTGAGGACATGAGTGGAATCAGCACAATAGATACAGAGTCTATTCTTGACTCTTCGTTTCCTCTCCTCAGAAGATAACTTGGAACGTCCAATCTCCATGGGAATCACAGCGGGTGCCACTGGACGAAATTGAGGGTTAGAGCGAAGAGGTGCTTTAGCAGAAGTCGTTTTCTCAGCCTCTCTTTCACGAAATCTCATATCAACACGATGGCATAGAGAGATCAAATCTTCAAGTGACGAAGGAAGCTCCTGGGTAGTCAGTGCATCTTTAATTTTATCGGAAAGCCCCTGCCAGAAGGCGGCAACTAGGGCTTCAGTGTTCCACTGAAGTTCAGAGGCTAAGATCCTAAATTGAATGACGTACTGGCCTACAGTATGAGATCCTTGTCGCAGACGGAGGATGCTGGAAGCAGCGGAGGTCACACGACCTGGTTCATCGAACACACTTCGGAATGTAGAAATGAATTTGGCACTATCTTGTAATATTGGATCGTTCCTCTCCCACAGAGGGGAGGCCCAAGCCAGGGCTTGTCCTGAAAACAAAGAGATAAGATAGGCCACTCTGGAACGATGGGTAGAAAAATTTTGAGGTTGGAGCTCAAAATGGACTGAACATTGGTTAAGGAAACCCCTACAAGTTTTGGGGTCTCCATCGTACTTTGACGGAGTAGGCAGGTGAAGCGTGGAAGCTATAGACACCTGGGATGGCAATGGGGAAACGGAGGAAAGCACAGGAGCTTCAGTAGTAGCTGTCACAGTCTGTCCAGATGTTCCTTGGGAGATTAATGACTGATAACACTGAAGTAACAGCTGTTGGCGGGCATCCTGTTGCTCCACACGGCTAACCAGATGTTGCAGCATCTCTTTGGCGGTAGGTTCCACATCTGGGTCTGTCATGGCCTGATCTTACTGTCACGGGCACTAGGAGTCTTTACCCAGGGATCACCAGATGGTAGGCTTACCAGGGCAATGTAGATGGTAATAGGGTACTCTGGTAGCTGGGTGATCACGGAACATGAAATGATGACCGATGGGATGCTCAGGAAAGTCTATGACTAGCAACACTGGTAATAATGAGGTAATGATACACAAGGAACTGTATGGACAAGGACACGTGAAGGTAGTCAGTGGTCTGCGATAGCAAGTTGTACCACTGCTATAGTGAGGAGGAATGTCCAACAGAAACAAGGAGGTGATGAGAGTCAGCGGTCTGCGGGTAGCAAGTTGTACCGCTGTCTGAGTGAAGGAATGGAATCCAAGTGGAGGTATCCAGGAAGTCAGTGGTCTGCGGTAGCAAGTTGTACCACTGCTATGTGAGAGGATAATGGAACAGGTGATACCGGAAACAGGGATCAGTGGTCTGACATCAGCAAGTTGTACCACTGCATATATATGTGAGGAGGTGCACGGGGGAAGACTGCAACACAGGATATACACTGGCACCTTATACACGATCCACAGTAATATGCACAATATAGGTATATATATATGTAAGTGACTGATCAGGTCTGCAATCTAGAAAGTCTCTTGAAGTAGTCCAGCACAATGATAACACAGTCAATGATGGCAATAGACTCAGCGGATAGCAGACTCCAGAGAGAACCAAACACAGTCCAGCAAGATATGCAATACACAGCACAGTCAATGAGAAGTATGCATACCGTGGTTCAGCAGTAGCAGTCAGATGGAATTGCAGCGGTACCTGAGCGGCTGGAGGCCGACTGGATAGGAAGTCCCTGGATAGGAGAAGCAGCGGTCTAACAGGTGCAGCGCACAGGTGAGTAGACCGACAGGGACACGAATCCACAGGAGTCAGCAACACGTGGAACTGGACTCATAGGAAACCCAGGAGAATGGGGATGATCCAGCAGAGGGTAGTAGAAGAGATACAAATCCAATGCTGACAGGAGGGTAGAGACCAGTGGAACACGTGAAGGCGTGGAGAGTGGATCAGCAGGAGATGGACGATAGCGCTGACCACAGCGGCAGGACTCAGCGGCACACGGAGGTAACCAGTAGCAACCACAGGAACCAACAGCGATGGGAAACAGGAGTGCAGCGCAGGGCAGGAGCTGTAGATCACGAAGTGTAGCAGATGGTAATGAAAAGCGGCAGTCTCGAGGAAGACACAGCAAAGATGAGATGAGAGTGTAGTGCACGGAGGCAGCGGATAGTAATCAGCTGGCAGTCACGATGTTGAACACAGGCGAGTTGCAAGCAGGAGACTGTAGTGCACAGAGGCAGCGGATAGTAGTCAGCTGGCAGTCACGATGTTGAACACAGGCGAGTTGCAAGCAGGAGACTGTAGTGCACGGAGGCAGCGGATAGAAATCAGCAAACAGACTTGATGAGAAGCAGGTGAGTGAGGTAAAGGCTGGAGTGCACGGAGGCAGCGGATAGCAATGAGTAAACAGTCACATAGATATAAAATAACGTTGAAGTGGTGTAGAAGACTGTAGTGCACGGAGGCAGCGGATAGGAATCAGCAAACAGTCATGATGACACAGTTGATGGTAGAAGTGGTATGGAACCACAGTAGTAGAAGTGGTTTGGAAACCACAGGAATCAGCAGCACTGAATACACAAGTAATACAGGAACACCTTCAGAGACTCATGAGGAATGAGACTCCAAGATCAGGCAACGTGGTAGTGACCACAGGTGCTTAATATAGGGAGGTTGCCTGATCTGCCAATTAAGTTAAAGGGGTATACACTGAAGTATAGAAAAGGGCTGCGCATGCGCAGACCCTCAGGATGGTGGACGGCCACGGTTCCTAAATGTCCGGGAAGAGGCACTCACGGTCCGGTGAGTGACACAGTCGCAAGATCTTTTACCGTTGGTATCTGGTCCCTCACCGTCTTCATATGATATACCCAGGCTCCTCATCGCTATGCTGGCGTCAATACGGTTGGGAGGGTACCCTGTCTCACATATGGTGGCACTGTCCAAAACGACTTCCTTTCTGGAAGTCGGTCCATCGGTTAATTTCCAATGTCACTCAGATCTCCCTCCCCCATCTCTGTCGTATTCCTTACTCCCGCGTTCTATTCCCAAGATATCAAAAACCACTCAGAAGCTTATCAGACATATACTTAGTGCTGCTAGATGCCAGATTGCTCTATTTTGGAAAAATCCGAGTCCTCCCTCTCTGCGTTTGGCAAGTCTACCATATAGAGTATATGACTAGCATTCTCCGCCATTCTCCTGTCCAATTTGATAAGGTCTGGAGTCCTTGGACTGAGCATCACGGAGCCTCCTCCACTCTTGCATTTTAAGGCCCTTGAGACCCAACTATCAATTCTAAACCTTGTCATGGTTCCCCATCTTCTCCATACTCTTCTTTTCTTCGCTTTGGCTAGTGATTTCCCCTGTCCCTCTTTCTCCTACTCTGCCCTCTTTCTTCCCCTCCCCCTACTCTCCTTAAATTTTCTTTTGCATCTTCATATCGATAACAATATGTTTCCTATATTACGTGGAAACTTCTTTGCAGTTTTCTCTCACCTGTATCGCCGGTTTCCTTTTTTGTCTGTATTGTAAAACTCAATAAAATATCTTATTAAAAAAAAAAAAAAAAAAGCAAAAATGTATTTAGAATTCATTAAAACATTATTAGTTAAAAACAGCAAAATGTTAAAACTCATGGTGCTAACGCAAAAATGAATTATTAACAGCGAATTATAAAAAATAAAACACTGTGTGTAGTAATTAATAAAATGTCATGATAATAGTACTAATTTCTGTATGCTGTCGAGGTAGAGAGATTATTTCTTGTATTACTTCAAATTTTTTCCTAGCAAATATGTAATAGGTGTCTATATATTATACCTTTATTGTATTCATTCCCTCATATATTTATATAGTTACTTTAAAATGATGCTACAATATAGTGTAGGGAATTGTAACCCTTCTATTGCTTGATACATTGTTTCAATAAGTAATAGGGCACGAGTTCCCATCCATTTCCCTGTGACACTCACGGATATTGGATAGCAGTCTCTATAGACATTATGATCCTGTGCTGTAATTTCTTATTGTATCTGAATTCACAGTGATATTAAATTGCATTCTTATTTTGAAATGTCCCCAAATGTAGTAATCGTTATAAGCATGGGGAGTTAGAGCGTTCCATTTCAGGGAGAAACCTCTAGCCTAGACCCTGCTTCCAGTATTTATATTTGCTAGGCATAGATATAATCTCCATGCTTCTGTATTGGAACTATTGTAGCCCACAAATAATAACTTTAAATTTCAGTGTACAAATAAGCTATCAAGTATTTGTGTGCTAAATGAAAAAACAGTCAGTATTTAACTTATGTGCAAAACAGAATACTAATTTGCACCCCTTGCATTGTAATATGGTTTTGCCCAGGAGACTGAAAGAAGAAGTTTCTTAAGTTAAGATCCTCAATGAATCAAGCCCCTAGTTATCAATATACGGTGTAAAGCATGATTATTTTATCGTTGCTGCATGAAAATAAAAAAAATAGCTTAAGACAATAGAATATATATATATAAAAAAAATATATAAAAGCTATTGAGGATTGAAAGATATGGTTTATTTATAAAGTAGAGCAAATGCAATCATCACCAATAATCCCTTGCTATATAGGCTACAGCCTGCAGCATTTGGAAATTTTTGCTAGTATGCCTTGCAGCACTGGTATCATGAGTTCAATTCCCGACCATGGCCTTATCTGTGAGGAGTATGTATGTTCTCCCCGTGTTTGCGTGGGTTTCTTCCGGGTGCTCCGGTTTCTTCCCACACTCCAAAAACATACTAGTAGGTTAATGGGCTGCTAACAAATTGACCCCAGTCTGTCTGTCTGTCTGTCTGTGTCTGTCTGTCTGTCTCTGTCTGTGTGTGTGTGTGTGTGTGTGTGTGTGTGTGTGTGTGTGTCTGTGTGGGTGTTAGGGAATATAGACTTTAAGCCCCAATGGGGCAGGGACTGATGTGAGTGAGTTCTCTGTACAGCGCTGTGGAATTAGTGGTGCTATATAAATAAATGGTGAGGATGATGATAGTATACATGCTATGCTAAATAGTTATTGTCAGTGCTCGAAGCGGGGCGGTATGTGCCAGAATGACATACTTGCACTTCTCCGCCCTACTTCTTCAGCCTTGCCGGCGGTAAGCAGGGTAGCAAGGCGGAGAAGCGCCATGCCTGAGAGCTGCTCTGCTCCACCCACCTACCCTGCTTAGGCTACATTCAACAACTCTTCTGACTGCTTTCTGCTCTATTCCGAGTGTCGGGACATGAGGACGTCACACCCGACAGTCAGTGAGACTGCAGCAGGGAGCAGAGAGAAGCCTGAAGAGCAGAAGAAAGAAGGTCATACAAAGGTAAGTATAGAACGGAGATGGACAGAGTAATTAATGATGACAGAGAAAGAGAGAGAGAGAGATGGAGGGGGGCACAGAGAGAGAGAGAGAGAGCTTTGAAGGGGGCACAGAGAGAGAGAGAGATGGAGGGGGCACAGAGAGAGATAGATATGAAGGGAGGCACAGAGAGAGAAATAAATATGGAGGGGGCAGAGGTATATATATATATATATATATATATATATATATATATAGAGAGAGAGAGAGAGAGAGAGAGAGAGAGAGAGAGAGAGAGAGAGAGAGAGAGAGAGAGAGAGAATACATATGGAGGGGGGCACAGAGAGAGAAATAGATATGAAGGGAGGCAGAGAGAGAGAAATAGAGAGGGGAGCAGAGATAAAGAGAGAGAGCTATGAATGGGGCCACAGAGAGCTAGAGAGATGGAGGGGGCAAAGAGATCTTTAGGGGGGCACAGAGAGACAGAGATGGAGGGGAGCAGAGAGAGAGAGGGAGAGATATAGAGGGGCAGAGAGGGAGATATGGAGTGGGACAGACAGAGAGCTATGAATGGGGCCACAGAGAGCTAGAGAGATGGAGGGGGCAAAGAGATATGGAGGGGGGCACAGAGAGAGAGAGATAGATATAGGGGGCCGCAGAGAGAGATATAGAATTGGGACAGAGAGACAGAGAGAGAGATGAAGGGGGGCACAGAGAGAGAGAGAGAGATGGAGGGGGGCACAGTGTGATGAATGATGGCACAGTGCTATTTTGGAGGGGCAAAATTGTAAAGTAACTGGCTAAAGGGAATAATAGGAGCAGGGATAGATAGGATGAACTATTAAGAGAGGAGTGAGGCAAGCAGGATGTGAGGCACAGGTGAGAGCAGGTAGAGAGGGAGAGAGGGAGATACTTGTAACAAAGATAGGGGCACACAGGAATAGAGAAAAGAAGCAGATAAGGTAAAGATAAAGGGTAACATGGAAGATATAAGTGAGATATTTGAAACATTTTTTATTAAATAACAGAGATATGAGGGAAAATGTAAGTACACAAAGGAGACAGGAGGGAGAGATGGATGGACAGAGAGGAAAGTTAACATGACACAGGAGAAGTGGGGCAAAATGTGCATAGCCTTACATCATTTAATATGTTTTATATACTATATCTTGTTAAAATGCATCTAAAATTAATTTCACTCTATCAAAAACCCTAAACCTTTGGGGGGCTTAGGCAGCCCCTAGGCCCCCAGCCGTTCATTTCAAAGTTCCAGACCACGACTTATAAATTTCCACTTCGACCACTGGTTATTCTTATTAATAAGTTAACACTTATGGTAATTTGCTATAGCAAATCAAAGGAGTAGCAACATTAAAATACTTTACTGATTCAGGCAACATACATTCATGTAAGTAAACATCACCTGGGTAGTGGACACCAAGACAGCAGCAACTTTAAACCACCACTACATTTGATTTTCTGGGTGCGCATGGTCATGGGCGGAGATGTAGGTGGAGTAACAGACAGACCTCCCTTTAACCTTGTGGATGAATGGGTGGGCAGAGTCATAGGTGGAGTCGAGGAGGAGCCACATCACACAGCATACTCAAAAGCACACCTGTGGGACTTGGTATGGCATGGTGCATTGGGGATTGAATTATTCTTAGTAACCTAGTAGCTATAGTATTGTGGAGACCCTTGTCAGAATTTAAGGCATTCTTGCCATTACTCCTGCACATTTAATGATCTATATTGATTGAAAGTTACCGGAAATATATGCATAAATACAGTAATACCACTTTTTTATGTCTTGATAAATGTTTGGTGATTTTAAGTACTAGTTTATTCCTTTATTTTATTTGAAGTAAATGATTGATACTTATTAATTTGAGCCTTTTTATTGTCCAAACTCTGTTAGTAGCTATTCATTTGTATTTATAAATTGTGAATAGTCTGTTTTTTATTGGTTTATTGATTCTTTTCGGCACTGTTTCTTTTCGTTGTATATTTCAATTTTATAGGGATCTTGCAGTGTTCCTATGAAGCATCAGTTTGGAGGAAGAACCTCCGGGTAAAATTCGATGCTTGTAGAACTGGGGAGGAACAAAGAGCTAACCGAAGATCAGACCAGGTGGTTTCTGCAGAGTCAGACCAGGTTAATCTATCTGGACAACTTTTTTTTTTAACATGTCCATAAGTGGAGCAGCTCTAGTGGCGAAGTGGCTTACAAACCGCCTGTAGTAACCTGCTAAGCCTAAGAAGGTTCTTAACTGCGACTTTTTTTCTGGTCTTGCCCAATTTTTGACTGCCTCCACTTTGTCTAGCTGGGGTTATACACGCCCTCGACCAACAACGTACCCCAAATATTTGGCTTCTGTCATGGCTATGGCACATTTCTCTGGGTTAGCTATTAACCCTGCTGACCTTAATGAAGCTAAGATCGCCTCAACTTTGGCTAAATGTGATCCCCAGTCTGGGGTATAAATCACTATATCGTCCAAGTAAGCGGCTGCATAAACTGTGTGAGGTCGTAGCAATTTATTCATGGCCCTTTGGAAGGTGGCAGGTGCCCCATACAACCCAAAGGGTAGGACTTTATATTGATAGAGACCATCAGGGGTGGAAACTGCAGTCTTTGGCTTGGCCGTGGAAGTCAGGGGAACTTGCCAATAACCCTTTGTTAGATCAAAAGTTGTCAAATTGTTGCTACCAGCAAGATTTTCCACTAGTTCATCGACACGTGGCATCGGATAGGCATCAAACTGCGACATACTGTTTAGGCGCCTAAAGTCATTGCAGAACCTAATTGTCCCATTGGGTTTCGGAACAAGCACAATGGGACTATTCCACTCACTAGTGGACTCTTCTATTACGTCTAACTGGAGCATCTTCTCGATCTCCTTTCTCACGTCCACCCATCTGGCGGAGTGACAATGTCGTGTTCGATTAAGGTAGTGTGCCCAGGGATGGCAGAGAAGACATCCCTGTTCGGCTAATCATTTCTTCAGTCTGTTGTCTCTGCTTAATGGACAATGCTGGCTCTATGGGCACTTCAGACTTTTCAATGGCAGTACTCACTACCTTAGGAGAGGTTTCCTCGTCATGCCAGGGTTTAAGGAGGTTAACATGATATATTTGCCTTCTCCTACCTAACTGGCGGACTCTGTAATTGAAAGGACCGACAGCCTCTAGAACTTCATATGGACCCTGCCAATGGGCGAAAAGTTTGCTTTCCTGGGTAGGAACCAGTACTAGGACCTTGTCCCCAGGCTTGAAAGATCGAACAACAGCACTATTGTCATAACTTTTCTTCTGTCGTTCCTGAGCCTCTTTTACATGTTGCTGCACAATGGGCCCTATCTTTCCTAGCCTCTCATACATTTGGGACTCAAATTGTACCAGATTTGACTCCCTGGGACCTTGCTGCTCCCACCCTTCTTTTAACATATCCACGATACCCCTGGGCTGTCTCCCAAACAATAACTCAAAGGGACTAAACCCTGTTGAAGCTTGAGGTACCTCACGGATGGCAAACATCAAATAGGGAATAAGAGTGTCCCAATCTTTTTTCTCTTGAGCCACTGCTTTCCTGAGCATGTGCTTTAATGTGCGGTTAAAGCGTTCCACCAAGCCATCTGTTTGTGGATGGTATACAGAGGTGTGAAGCGCCGTAACCCCTAGCAACTGGCACATGTCCTTCATCAGTTTAGACATGAAAGGAGTACCCTGATCTGTGAGAATTTCTTTGGGTATTCCCAAGCGTGTAAACATCAATACAAGTTCTCTAGCTATGGTACTGGACTTTATGTTTCGTAGGGGAATTGCTTCTGGATACCTGGTTGCATAGTCAAGCACCACTAGTATATTGGTCCCCACATGCAGATTTTTCCAGTGGCCCCACATGGTCCATAGCTATCCGTTCTAAAGGAACTTGTACTATTGGTATTGGAATTAGAGGTGCCCTGTACATGGGTTTGGGACAGGTTCTCTGACAAATCGGACAGGACCGGCAATACTTTTTCACTGCCATGTGTACGCCGGGCCAGTAAAACCTAAGCAGAACTTGTTCCCGTGTTTTATCCTCCCCCAGGGTGTCCTCCACAGACATGTGTGTGCGCTGCTTTTAACACTAGGGGTACATGTACCTGAGGAACCATTAATTGTTCTACTTTTTCCCCCTGTACAATAGCAACTCTATACAGGAAATAATATTTGACAATAAAATATGGTATACCTTCTGCAGGCTGGGCGGCTTTCGCTACCCCATTTACCTCAGTCACACTTATAAAGGCATGTTCCAAAGTGGCCTCATTAAGTTGGTCCCATGCAAAGTCCTGCAGAGGAAACAAAATTGGTATTGCGGACCAGTCTGTATCCTCACTGACAGGCGACATCTGCGACAACACCGACCAGTGCTAGTTTGGACTGTCCATGTTTCCCCGCAGGTGGATGCTTTTGTGGAACTCCTGCTGTGACTCCCAGGATGGCATTCCGGTTTGGCGGTTCCCAAAGATCGATGTCCAGATGTTGTGAATTCTTAGGCGATTTCTTTAAGACCGGGCTTCCGACCGTTGCATAAGTTGCCGGCCGGATCCCCTCACCAAAGACCTCATTAAACAGTGGGAAGTCTCGCCCCAAAATGAGTGGATATGGGAGTTTAGGTGCTATGGCAGCTACCACCATAACGGTTTTGTCTTTGAGTGTGACTGGTAGTATTGTTCTTTCATACTCATCTGTTGTGCCATGTATGCAAAGAACCTTCACCTTGGGCAACCGAGAAGTTATGGTTTCAGGTAAGGCAGAGCTGGAAACCAATGAGAGTTCACTCCCCGAGTCAACCAAGGCCAGAACAAGGTTTTGGTTGATTAGCACAGTCACCCGGAACAAACAAGGACTTCCTGATGTGGGACTCATGGTAAAACAGCTTGGAAAAGCAGGCCCAATATGTGCCACGGAACAGTCCATGGGTTCCTTTAATTTAGGACACTCTGCCTTAAAGTGGCCTGGCTCACCACATTTGAAACACTTCAGATTAGCCAGCTTTGCACCTGGCCCTCTGTCCGTAGCGGTTTTGCCATTGGGCCCTGTAGCAAGGATTGTCAAACCTGGCTTTTGGCATGGCAGCGGCTTTGGCATGAATGCAGGTTCTTTAGTCATTTGCTGTAGCGCACAAAACCTTTCTACCACTGTGGCAAGCTCTTCATAAGTTTGTGGTTCTGATTGCAGAACCCACCTTTGCAAATCGCGGTTCAGCCCCCGAATGCAGTGATCTATCGCCAAAACTTCAATAATCCGAGAAGGCGAATTCTCCTCAGGCTGCAGCCATTTCTTTAAAATTTTAGAAAGCTCAGCCACTTGCACTCTGACCAGTTTTTCTTTATCATAGCGCCATTGGTGATAGCGCTGGGCTTGGCCCGGCCCGGAAACCCCAATGCGAGCCAATATCTCAGACTCAGACACAAATAATCAGATGCTCGGTCCTCATCTAGATCCACATAAGCTCGCTGAGCTTCCCCAGTCAGATATGGCGCCAGTCTCTCAGCCCAATCTTTAGGAGGCCATTTTGCCCTTTTTGCAAGCTTCTCAAAAGACACCAGATATGCTTCTATGTCATCAGCTGGTGACATTTACTGCAGAACCGGACCAGCTGGTTCATTTCTGTCATGCCTCACCTGCTCCTTCACAGCAATTCTGGAGACCCTAAACACTAGCTAGACATAGACCAGCTCTCTCAAGACCAGCCAGCTTCCCCAACGTTGGTCTCAGTGAACAAATGACACAAGCAAACTTTTATACATGATACTCCTCCCCCAGCCTCAGCTTGATGGGCAGGTGACACAACCACCTTCCCTTTAAGAGGAAACGCCTATCACTGGCTCTGTTTTCACTAACAGACACACCCTGTCTGTTTGCTGAGAGGAAGGAGCTTTCAAATCATGTAAGTTAACCAAACTTTAAACTATACATAAGTCTTTACCTGGTTTAACCTCAATCTAGGTGCATAACTGCGCCAATGTCTTACTCTGCTTGTATGCTTTCTCTGCATCGTCAGGTAAATGCCTCCTTTTGTTACAATATATATATATGTGTGTGTGTGTGTGTGTGTGTGTGTGTGTGCACGTGTGTAATATATATATATATATATATATATATATATATATGTATATATATATATATATATATATATATATATATATCACAACACAAATAGATACAGATGGCGCTAAGATACTGCACCATTAAATAAATATTAGAGTCCAATGACTTGAAATCAGTCCTTCTTAAATGACACTTCCCCTGTGCGGGCGGCTGCCAATCCTCTGTATCAAGCGGTGTAGCAGGGATATATCTAGAAATAAAATAAGAGGAGGCGCACAATAGTGTAGTATGGCAAGTTATTTTAGCCAAGTGAAGAAATTTTAAGAAGGAACCAAACCACCAGGAATGGATAAGTCAGAGCTTCCCACCATATGGATATCAACAGTGTCTAGGGTAAATGTGAATAGTTCATAAAATGAAGAGATCACACAGAACCAGATAACAATCAGGAACATGTATACATATACAGGTCACACCAATGAAGGTATATGCGTACCAGAAGCCAGAGATTATATGGCTTATCTGTAGAATTTTCCAATGGACTGTGAGGGTAAAGTCAATCTCAACGCGTTTCGTCTGTAAGACAGACTTCATCAGGAGCAAACACAAACACTTGTGTTTGCTCCTGATGAAGTCTGTCTTACAGACGAAACGCGTTGAGTATTTGCTGCTATACTACCATCGCTGATCAGATAGGCTTGTCATCTGCTTCTGGATGTGTAAGTTACTACTTTTTTAATTAAACTTGAACTTTTTGGATACTACATCTGTGTCCTTTCGTGTATTGAGGTAACCAATTGGATAATCAAGGTTGGCTGAAGATTGACTTTACCCTCACAGTCCATTGGAAAATTCTACAGATAAGCCATATAATCTCTGGCTTCTGGTACGCATATACCTTCATTGGTGTGACCTGTATATGTATACATGTTCCTGATTGTTATCTGGTTCTGTGTGATCTCTTCATTTTATGAACTATTCACATTTACCCTAGACACTGTTGATATCCATATGGTGGGAAGCTCTGACTTATCCATTCCTGGTGGTTTGGTTCCTTCTTAAAATTTCTTCACTTGGCTAAAATAACTTGCCATATATATATATATATATATATATATATATATTACACACGCGCACACACACACCATACAGTCATGGACAAAAGTTTTGAGAATAGCAGAAGTATTGGTTTTCACAAAGCTTGCTGTTTCAGTGTTTTTTTAGACCTTTTTGTCAGATGTTGCTATGGTATACTGAAGTAAAATTACAAGCATTTCATAAGTGTCAAAGGCTTTTATTGACAATTACATTAAGTTTCTGCAAAGAGTCAGTATTTGCAGTATTGACCCTTCTTTTTGAAAACCTCTGCATTTCGCTCTAGTATGCTGTCAATCAACTGCTGGGCCACCTACTGACTGATTGCCGCCCATTCTTGCCTAATCAATTTGGAGTTTGTCAGAATTTGTGGGGTTTTGTTTGTCCACCTGCCTCTTGAGCATTGACCACAAGTTCTCATTGGGATTAAGGTCTGGAGAGTTTCCTGGCCATGGACCTAAAATTTTGATGTTTTGAGCCACTTAGTTATCACTTTTGCCTTATGGCAAGGTGCTCCATCATGCTGGAAAAAGCATTGTTCGTCATCAAATTGTTCTTGGACAGTTGGGAGAAGTTGCTCTTGGAGGATGTTTTGGTACCATTCTTTATTCATGGCTAAGTTCTTAGGAAAAATTGTGAGTGAGCCCACTGCCTTGGCTGAGAAGCAACCCCACACATGAATGGTCTCAGGATGCTTTACTGTTGGCATGACACAGAACTGATGGTAGCGCTCACCTTTCCTTCTCTGGACAAGCGTTGTTCCAGATGCCCCAAACAATCTGAAATGGGATTCATCAGAGAAAATGACTTTACCCCATTCCTCAGCAGTCCAATGCCTGTACCTTTTGCAGAATATCAGTCTGTCCCTGATGTTTTTCCTGGAGAGAAGTGGCTATTTTACTGGCCTTCTTGACACCAGGCCATCCTCCAAAAGTCTTTGCCTCACTGTGCATGCAGATGCACTCACACCTGTCTGCTGCCATGTGCTCTGCACTGGTGGTGCCCCGATCCCGCAGCTGAATCAACTTTAGGAGACGGTCCTGGCCGCTTGATGTACGTTCTTGGGCACCCTGAAGCCTTTATCACAACTATTGAACCTCTTTCCTTGAAGTTCTTGATGATCCGATAAATGGTTGATTTAGGAGCAATCATACTAGCAGCAATATTCTTGCCTGTGAAGCCCTTTTTGTGCAAAGCCATGGTGACTGCATGTGTTTTCTTGCATTAACAATGGTTAAGAGAGGAAGAACAAGGATTTCAAGCTCCACCCTCCTTTTAAAGCTTCCATTCTGTTATTGTAACTCAATCAGCATGACAGAGTGATCTCCAGCCTTGTCCGTGTCAACTCTCTCACCTGTGTTAACGAGAGAATCACTGACCTGATGTCAGTTGGTCCTTTTGTGACAGGGCTGAAATGCAGTGGAAATGTTGTTTTTGGGATAAAGTTCATTGTCGTGGCACAGAGGAACTTTGAAATTAATTACAATGCATCTGATCACTCTTCATGACATTCTCGAGTATATGCAAATTGCCATCATAAAAACTAAGGCAGCAGACTTTGTGAAAAATAATATTTGTATCATTCTCAAAACTTTTGACCATGACTGTATGGACAAAAATACTTGCCCACACCTGTTAATTATTGAATTGAGGTGTTTCAATCAGACCCGTTGCCAGAGGTGTATAAAGTTAAGCACCTAGCGATGCAGTCTCCATTTGCAAACATTTGTCATACAAAAGAGGTCGTTCTGAAGAGTTCAGTGACTAAGTGTGGTACTGTGATAGGATGGCACTTTTGCAATAAGACAGTTCGTGAAATTTCATCCCTGCTGGATATTCCACGCTCGACTGTAAGTGATATTATTAGAAAGTTGAAGCGTTTAGGTATAACAGCAACTCAGCCGTGAAGCGGAAGACCAGGTAAAATCACAGGGCGGGGTCAATGACTTCTAATGCGCATGGTGGGTAAAAGTCGCCAACGCCTGCTGATTCCATAGCTGAAGATTTCCGAACTTTCCCTGGCATTAATGTAAGCACAAAAACTGTGCGGCGGGAGCTTAATGGAATGGGTTTCCATGGCCGAGCAGCTGCATGCAGGCCTCACATCACCAAGACCAATGCCAAGCGTCAGATGGAGTGGTGTAAAGCACACTGACATTGAACTGTAAAGCAGTGTAAATGTGTTCTGTGTAGTGACAAATCACGCTTCTCTGTTTGGCAGTCTGGGTTTGGCAGATGCTGGTAAAATGTTACATGTCTGACTGCATTATGCCAACTGTGATGTTTGGTGGAGGAGGGAAAATGGTATGGGGCGAATTTTCAGGGTTTTGGCTAGGCCCCTTATCTCCACTGAAGGTGCAATCTTAATTTTGGACAATGATATGCTTCCAACTTTGTGACAACAGTTTGGGGAAGGTCCTTTTCTATTCCATCATGACTGTGCCCAAGTGCACAAAGCAAGGACTATAAAGACATGGTTTGATGATTTCGGTGTCGAAGAACTTGCCTGGCCCACACAGAGACCTGACCTCAACCCCATCGAACACCTTTGGGATGAACTTGAATGGAGATTGCGAGCCAGGCCTACAGCATGAATGGACACAAATTCCTGGAGAAACACTCCAACATCTTGTGGAAAGCCTTCCAAGAAGAGTGGAAGCTGTTAGTGCTGCAAAAGGGGGACCAACTCCATATTAAAGTACATGTATTTGAACACAATGTAATTACAGTTGGTGTAATGGTCAACTACCCGAATAGTTTTGTCTATATAGTGTATCCCTCTCTCTCTCTCTCTGCTGTGGACTCCACCATTGTCTGTCAGTGGACCTGCAGGCTCAAACACACATTCTATTATATGGCCTGTGGAAGTCGGATGCCGTGTCATAAGACTGCCAGGGTCCTCAGTGAGTCCGAAGAAAGGGGAATAGGAGCTTCCTATCCTGATTATACATAATGGGAATCAGTCATAGACTATCACAACCTTCTTTTGCCAAAAAGAAAGTAAGAACAGTGGGGTATGACACAATGAATATTCTCAATGGCATTGGTTTCAGCTCCGATTTTAGTCTGGGAAACAGAGGAGACAAATATTTTCCTGGTTCAGACACCAGTAACAGCAGTGATGATATACTAATGGGAGACGCGAAACAAAAAATAAAGAACACATAGACATTCTCTGCACACATTGATTCTCCCCCTGATGGCAGCAGTGTTTTAAACACAAAAGGCCGAAAATATTATGCAGTGTCCATCCCAAACACTTTTTAAAATTAGTGATCCAGAACGTATAACAAAAGCAGTACTGCCTATACCAGTGGCCATGGTATGGAACTTTCACTTTGTTATGAACAGTGGGGAGCCTAAGTGTCCCCAAAGGTTTAGGAGTTTTGATAGAGTGAAATTAATTTTAGTAATTAATAATTAGTAATTAATTTTAATTTTAGATGTATTTTAACACTATATGGTATAATATCAAACATATCAAATAATGCAAAGCTATTCATCCTGTGTTCCCCACCTCCGTGTCCAATTACCTCTCCTCTGTGTCCCTGCACCTCTCCCTCATGTCTTCTTTGTGTACTTTCATTTTCCCTCATATTTCCATAACATAATATGAAATAAATAATAAAACTTTCCAAAATGTCTCTTATATCTTCCATGTTACCCTATATCTTTCCCTGATCTGCTTCCTTTCTCTACTCCTATGTGCCCCTATCTTCATTGCAGGTATACACCTCCCTCCCTCCCTGTTCTCTTCTCCCCTGTGCTTCACATCCTGCTTCTCTCATTCCTTCCTTACTCCTTGATCCTCTCTATCTCTCCCTGTTCCTGCTCCTATTATTCCTTCTTACTAGTGAATTCACAGTTTTGCCCTTTGATGCACCCTCCTTCCATCACACGGTGTCCCCTCCATATCACAGTGTGACCTCCATATCACACTGTGCCCTCTCTGTCATCACAATGTGTCCCCTCATCATCACATTGTGCCCTAATTCATCACACTGTTTCCCCTCCTTCATCACACTTTTGCCCCTCGATCATCACAATGCACCCTTCTTCATCACACTTTTGTCCGTTCATCACTGTGCGCCAAACTTCATCACACAGTGCCCCATTCTTCATACACTGCAGCCTCCTTCATCATACTGTGCCCCCTCCTCTCTCACACTGTGCCCCCTCATCATCACACTGTGCCCCACCTTATCACACTGTGCCCCTTCTTCATTACACTGCTGCTCCCTCCGTTCTTTACTTACCTTTCTATGACATTTTTTATTCTGTCTTCTTCTCTTCCTCTACTGTCCTTTCTTCGGTTTGCTGCCTCCTTTCTGTGCAGTTCCTCACTGTCAGTGTCAGGATGTGATGCCATAACACCCGATAGTCAGTGAGAAGGGAGCAGCCGAGCAGGGAGGAGAGGTGAGGGAGCCGCCACCATGCGGCACCTTCTATTTTTTACAGGATCAGTGGTGTAAGGAAGTGAGCCGGAGAAGTGCTGGTATGTCATATTGACACATACCGCCCCACTTCAATCGCTGGCCTATATTATGAGAAACCTATCTCAAAAAAGGGATGGTATATCGAGCATGTTCATCGCAATGAGACTGAAGTTGCCAGGGCACCTAAATTTCCCAAGCAGTTGAAAGGAAATAATTATACAATTTGAACATCTATCGAATATAGATAACTTTGCACACAACTCCAAGGTAACAAGGACAGGATGTGGTGTTCTAATGCAAACAACCAGAAAATTCCGCAGTTCCCAAAGGATTCACGCACTGTGTCGCTTGCCAAGATTTGTTTGCAAGAAAAGACTTCTGGCGACACATGATAAACCAATAGTACGACAAACCCAAACTAGTCCATGTGTACCTTTGCTCAGATTGTTCCACCTGGCATCAGCAGTGGTTTTTGGAAGCTTTAGAATGACATGAACCAAGGTGAAATTATATTCACATGGTTGAATCTGATGTTGGTAAACATGAGCACATCTGGAAACGTCGGGAAATGGGAAGGCTTGAAGTATCCTATGTGATAAATGAATTTCATTCGCCTTTTAAATTGGTCATTTATATATTTTTCTTTAGAACTAGTTCAGCTACACAGTGACAAATTGGAGGATGAGCAATCCCCTGAACCATAGAGACAAGCAGGCATGTGACCTGTTCAGACTTTTCTTTCTCAAGGGAGATGATGTAAGAATGGAGCAACAACATACCAAAGCACAACCAAGGCTTCCAAAAGCTACAGTAGCACATTATTATTTTACTTAAAGCACTTTGTTTTCATCTGTAATGGACAATTCTGCTTGCTTTAAGGTTGTAAGGAAATGAAGAAAAAAATCTGTGACAGAGAGGAGGTCAAAGTTGTGGAGAAGCACCTAATGAAGTTTGTTCCGACATGCAGGGTGCACAGAAAACATGATTGTGTTCTACGGCACTGAAAGATCACAACTGGAGAGCTGTGAAATTCTACATGAAGAGCTGGATAACTACTATAAAGAGAAATAAAAAGGTTTGAATCTATACACTGTTGCTGACTCTGCACCTTAATGCAGTGGGAATAACGGGTGGGGTATGGCTTATCGATACACGGACAAGACTTACCCCGACATGAGGACTCCGGAAGCCTCCTTCCAGACCATCAGTGATGACAACTCCTCTTCAAAGCGACTTCAGCCAATCACGATCAAGTAAGAGGCCGGCTCCCCTTAATGACATCATGTAAGTATGCACTCATGTACAATGTATTTTAGAAAGTCTTCGATATGCTGACTAGCACCGGGTAGAACATGTTTGACTAGTTATGGCTGGATGTAGGTGTGTGTTTAATTAATTCCAGCTATGTGAGGTCATTAATAAACTGTCCCCACAAGTCAGTGAAATGTTGCGTGAAACTGTGGCTTCAAACTTCTCCTTTACATATTTATTTGATTGTCCTGTTGATAAGGTGTTAGGTTTTAGGGCTATTTTACGGCTAACTTTTTTTTAGTTTTTTAATCTCCATTTATACAAATTTAAAATGGTGTTTTCACCTTACCTTATTATAAGCTGACACACTTATATCAAATGGGGGGGGGGTACCTGTTACCTGAGACGGCTTTGAGTTGCAGTATTGCTAAGTTCTTCTATCCTTCTAGTCCTCTTCATTAGAGTTCTATGGAGCTGCCAGGGTGGATGTGGTTCTCCATTGCAGCGAACTGCAGCATAGGTCAGATGGCAGCTTCAGGTAACAGGGTGTGTTTTCAGCAAGGGGGTGGGGCACAATTTGTTGGTGGCGGTGCCATTTTATATTATGGAAGGATGAATAAAGCCTTTTATTGACTTGTAGTTGTGCAAGTTTTGCTAAATACATTTCTTATTTTATATAAAAACGATAGAAAAATATCGTTGAAAAACACAGAAGGAGGCTAGAGAGATAAAGTAATGTAAAATGATAAATGATAATAAAAAATAAAAGTTACAGAAGGGTATGTGTAAGCCAATAAATTAAAGATATGTGAATCCCTTTAGACTTCTTACAAAGCATGTAGCCTGGGGTGAGAGAAGCCGTTTTAAATGTTTGTTTCATTTCTTTGCTCTGAAGGTTGATGTTTTTGCTTTGACTACACTTTGTCTCCACAGGAGAAATTTGGTGTTTGGCAATGTCATATATAGTGGGAAAATGGTAAAGAAACATAAATGTTATCCAAGCATAAAAGTTATACAAACGTTTGTGTAGATCTAGAATCCCTCTTTGTTTGGATCCATTTATCTACAGCACAACAGAGTCCTGTTTATATTCTTACGTCCTGAAAACAACAGGTGTTACTAGATGATATCGTTATTTCTGACTTCAAGCATAGACAAGACATTCATCATACTATCGGCTAATTAGTCATAGTAGGACCACCTATGGCTTAACGGAATTAGTCTCCATTGTCAAGAAAACATTGAGAATGCTGAAGAAATCAGACCTATAAAACAACAACAAAAATAAAACAAGAACAACAGCAACAAATATCTAAACTTGCATGTATTTTGCAAATGTATAAAAATGTTATCTACTCTATTTTATGTAAAGGACAGTTTTCGATCTTTACAATGTATTTCAAAAGAAAACAAAGCAACAAACCTACGATAATATGGTACCTTTTATTTGCTGTGTTGAGCTTTCTTTTTGGGATGTTGTGGTCTCTGTTTTTAGTTGTAACAGTCATAGATAGGATTGGGGTTATATTTGCAAAATAGACTGTTAGGATGTATTTTGTAAATAAACCCCATAAATGATTTAAAAATAAAAAAACACTAAATTTGGATTAGCTTTAACTTGGATATCCCTAGCTTTTAGTAGTTAAGCTAAAGATAGCCTGGATTTACCATTAACCTGAGTGTACAATTGACCCAGGCCCAAATTTCTGCATAGGCAACATACCCTTGGTCTTAATGCAACATGAGTGTGCGGTCAGACACTTTGTACATGATTACCTTTTTTATTGCTAATATTTACAATTTCCTTAGTACCTGCTCACCATAAATCTGTATTACCTTGTGCTGGACAGTGGTAAAGCAGTAGGGATCGCATTGGTAGCAATTGTTAGAAGGCTTGGATAGCCTAGGGGTCCATCTGAAACTCCTAAATGCTGCAAGGATGAAGGGCAGGCCTGTTTCTTTACCTTTCCATGTGACCTTGAAAGCACCCACATAGCTTTATTTAGCAGTTTTTGGACATTTTCTCTTTTGTGAAAGTGTCTATTATAGTGAAAGTCTATATAGAAGGTGTTAAACCAGGTGGGGGAAACATGAAAGGGGCCAGGCTCAGGTTTTAAATTAGTGCACAGGAGCCTTTATCTACTTGAGACAGGAGGTATGGGGAGCAGTGTGTTGGCTGGATTTACTATCCTATGCTGCAACTAATGTTTTTTAAGTCACTACCTACAGCAGGAAGCCAGTGTGAGCTACTTGGACAGTATGGGCTCCGGTTAATTAATATAGCCAAAATGCGAAAGTGGAGAGGAGTGGTTGCTGGACACTCTGTTACCCTGCATATTATAAATCTAAATCACTCTGGGATAGTACATCTTGGCATACCCATGAACCAATATGCCAGTGCCGTAACTAGGGCTGTGTGAGAGGGGTAGCAGCCCAGGGCGCAAGGCAGAAGGCGTCGCAGGCAGGGGCAGACTGGGAAATTAATGTGGCCCAGGAAAAAATTCTTGAAATGGCCTTGATGTGTGTGGGACCAAGTCAGCTGGAAGTGGGGCCAACCCAAAAGTAGGCGGGATTTAGAACTACCAAAAGAGAATCCTGCACTGAGCTTAGGAAAGCATGTGATTATACAAGCAGCTGAATAAGGAAAAAGGGTAAGTGCCAAACCCTTAGATAGAGATACAATAGAAAGACAATCCTTACAGTGCTAAATCAGTTAGATGTACAAGAGGCGTTAATAACTGTAAATATTTATTAAGACTAGGCAAAAAATATATCCAAATATAACAATAAATTAGGGTGCACACATGTAATACGATAGTTTCCAAGAGACCAGTCTCAATAACAAATTGCACTAAAGAAAAATAAATAGCACAAAATAATAAAAATAAAAATAAAATATAAAATATAAAAATTAAAAATAATAAAGAAAATAAGTTTAAGATTGTGAACTGAATGAGGTTCCTCCGGTATTCCGTTGTTGTTGTATCCGATGTTTGTTGGAATAATGAAATAATGAAGCTAATACATAGCAACAGATTACTGTATCTAGCAATGTCATTTGATGCATAAAAATGGTTATAATGGCCTGGTTCTTTACATCATAATATATATACTATACTTGAGATTCTGAGGATTAGGTGGATAATTCCTCACTTGTAAATCCAATTGCTAGTGGGAGAATCAATAAAATAGTATATTGAGGCTTATTTGGAGCTAATTAAGCTTAACTCCTTAGTCATAAAGATACAAATAACAATATCTAATTCAGTCCTCGTCTCCACAAAGTATAAAATGTAAAGCCGTGGTGGACAATAACGGATTAATATACTCGCTGCCAGTACATTAGAAGAAAACTGGTTTGTGAGTCCGATTATGAGTCCTAGTCTCCACAGTAGAGCCGCGAGGATGGCTATAATTGTCAAAAAGTAGAAGCACTCACCGCTAGTGGATCTGCTAGTATCTAGTCAGTGGATCCGGCTTCCAAATAATAAGCAGAGCAGAGGTCTCCGGCGGCTGTGACTGTTACTTGCCGTCTTGTGGATGCTTCGTACGTTGAAAGACAAGTGGATAACTGTCGCAAATAATTCACCAAAAGGGATTCCAGGAACAACAAGCTGCTGCAGATAGCTGACAAATACATGCATGTATAAAATTCCTTTTACACAGAAGCTGCTGACGTGTTTCGTTCAACTCGGCTGGACTTTTTCAAAGACGTGTGTGTGTGATTCCTTTTGGTATTCTTATATCCGTCAACTAATCAGTTCTGAACGGCTTCCAACTGTGCTACTGGAATTTGGTTGTAGTAACACTTAGGAAAACCTGGATGTAATGACTTAAGACACAGTGGGTCATTACTAAAGCTTTGCAGGGAAAAAACTGCCATTCCTGTGTTATAAATATACATGAATCCTTTTGGATCATTTGCGACTGGTGTATGCCGTTGTGCTCAAAATTGTTTAGTTGCCTACTACAACATACTTCCAAAATTCACTTCATGGAAACATCTGACTTTTTTAAATAAGTTTAACTATTACAAAACATGTTGATACAATCGTATTTGATCGGTCTGCCAGAGCAGCATATGAGCACCTCACTCACTGTTGCATCTTTTCCTGAAGTCCTGAGATGCAAACTATCAGTCAAATCTTCCTCTGTATAATATATTAATATGTGCACTGTGTGTTTCAAAAAAGGCATTAAATGTAATCCTTATAATAAATTGCTTTCCAGTGCGATACTACAACATTGAAATTTTGCAAGCATCTGCAAGAAAACACTTTTTTGTAACAATTGTGTATCAGCCCTAAATGTGCTCAGTGATTGGTGGTGATTTGAATATCGGTGCAGGAAGGCTTGGCAGACAATGGCATAAGTGAAGGAGAGAGATATTCCAAGGGTTTGCTGGTGATATAGTAAGTGCACAGGAGGAAGAATCAATTATATTATTAGTGCAATAGGGGCTGGCCAAATGTTCTACAAAGTGATCTGAGAATGGGACCAGTGCAAGCTGGAAGGCAGGCAATGGAATTGATGCAAGAACCCCTAACATATCACCAGAGCTGAAATAAGGTTCTGGGGGGCTGGGGCACTTAAGATAGGGGGCTTATCATTTTAGATCCATTTTAGATAAATACACAGGCAAAATTGTGTGCACTGCTGTTAGTTGTATGTAGCTCTGCTTTCACGAGCAGTATGGTGTGAAGTGGGACATACCTCCCAACTGTCCTTGTAGTCGGACCAAATCCTGACTAAGCCAGACAGTCACCCAAATTCAGCACTGCCCCCACCAGATTCAGGGCAGTTGGCAGACTGTCCTGCTCTCTCCTACCTGCTCTTGTCACTTTCACCACCTGTGGCTGCTGGTTTCTTTAGATCAGTTGCGGTTTGTCTGGATCCTGGAATGTTGGAGGTCCTATTTGGAGAAAAAAATTAGGTAACTGAAATTTAGAAAACTTCAACCAACCCCGGCATTAAATCAATAGCACCCACATTTAATAATTAGGCCTCCCTCCAGTCCCAACATTAAAAAAATAGTACTCACATTTGATAAATCAATCTATTTCCCTACAACCAGCCCTGACATAAAAGTAATAGTATTCCTATTTAATAAATAAACCTATTTCCCTACCTCCAAACAGCCCCAGCAATGAATTAATAGCATTTACGTTTAATATAACCATTTCCCAGAACCATCCCTGGCATTAAATAATTAATATTCACATCTAATAATATATATCCCTCTTTCCCAAACTCAGCCCCACATTCAATTAATAGCCTCAAGCCACCCCAGAATTAAATTTAAGGTCCTGTCACCTCATCTTAATTTAATAGGCCCCACCAATAAATTAAATTGCCCCATCACCCCACAAATAAAATATCACCCATAAAATTATTAGCCCCCACCTAAACTCAACCATTATATTAATAGCCTAACTCCCACCAAAGTGCTATTAAGACAGCCCCCTTCCTTCCCTCATATCACACAATATATTAAGACCCCTCACTCCCTCACACATTATAGCAACATACATCCCTCTTCCCTCACACATTATAGGCAGCCCCCATCCCTATAGTTTAGCATAGGCAGCCCCATCCCTATAGTTTAGTATAGGCAGCCCACCCTCCCTATAGTTTAGTATAGGCAGTCCCCCCTCCCTATAGTTTAGTATAGGCAGCCCCCGCTCCCTATAGTTTAGTATAGGCAGACTCCCTCCCTATAGTTTAGCCTTCCCCCTCCCTCCCACTTACCTTTCGTTGAGCTGGCCGGCGTTGCTCCTCAAATAAGGCAGACAGGAAGTGAAGTGAGACTTCCTATTGGCCGCACAGCACTGTGGGACCCCATACAGCAACAGGCAGACTAGCGATTGGCTGCCTGTTTCTATCCACTGACCACCAATGCCCCACCCTTCGTGACGAGAAAAAAGAAAAGTGATATATACAAGACGGCCTCGTTAAGCCACCAGCCTACGAGGCAAGTTCCCGCTAAGGCCTATGCCCAATCAACCGATGGGCACAGGATTAAGAATACTTTAGGTTGGTTCCATTATAATTTAGGGCTAGGGGGAGTCATTTTTCCTTTCTTGCCCCAGGCACTAACATTTCTAATAACAGCTCTGCAATAAGCTTCCTATGGGCATGCTAGCTTGGACAGACAAGATGCATTCTTCTCTAACCATTATGTAGATGCATCTGGCTCCTACTTTGTCCTTGCAGGAGATACTTTTACTATGTTGAACACAATTGTTCTACCTTACTGAAAACCTGCCTATTGTCATTGCCTGCACAACAATACCTACAACTTTGGTCTATCAGATGCCACATAGTTTATTTAAACTTATGAACATTATTTGTCCAATTCTGTGTATCAACTATTCTAGTATTGGGAAAGGTTTCCCTTGGCAAAAGGACTTTTCTTTCACTATGAAACTGGATTATGCTTCAGCAACCAAAAGGAAATGGATAGGCAGCTCTACTTGAGAAAAGGCTAGTTAGGGCATTAGTAAATTTTTGTGCAAAATTTAGTAAAGTCAGAATTGCTCCATAACATTCATAAGAAAATAGTTTCAGTAAAAAAAAAAAGTTTACATCATGAATTATTACTATTTTATTTCTGCTTATTCATATGAAAAATTGAATTCAATTAGTTCTTAAAACAGAATGAAGAAAAACCACATTTATGGAAAATGAACTACAATATGTCAGAAAATGTCCATGATTTATGTAAGATGCATGGAAGGATGTGAAATTGCAGCTTAATGCCATGTTATATTATACACCAGGGCTTTGCAGGAACTAAATGATGCAACTACAGGCAGCTGGATGCCATGAAAGGAACAAGCTGAAACTCAGTCTGACATTGTCATTAATAGACATTACAGAGAGCAAAGCAGCATTTTGCTCTGTTTGCTTGTAGCATTAGGATCAGATACTGTAAACACGGAACAACAACAAAATTGGCATAAAAGTTGCTTCAAAGCCTCAAGGATAGAAGGTTTCACATTCACAATTTAACATTAATTCCAACTTTTCTAGGATTTTGTCATTTTAAATTATGGAGATGACTTCCCACTGACAGCAAATAAAACATAAGAAATGTGAAAGATATTCAGAGCTCCCTGTTGATGTTATTTTCTTGCTTACTGTAATCTTATTAATAATAATTGAAAACTTTAAGACAAGCTGTAATCAATATGCGAGCACTAATGCCACAAGAGACGATCAGGATTATGTAAAGCACTTACAGTTTACTAGCAATAAGAGTTCCAATAAAGATTTATTCAAGTTACCATATGGCTTATGATAATACACGTTGGATTTATGTTATTAAGGTCTACAGGTTCATAAGAAGTCTGCTGAAAATGGGTCATGTACAAACTACCAGATTTGAACATGATTTGTTGCTTGCTATAAAAGTTAGAGAATATATATTTTAAAATTTTAATTACAAAAAATAGGGTAACTATTAACAACACTTTGTTCGTTCACGTTTCATACTCTGCGTTAAAACATACCTGCACACCTCTTTGCCTCATGGCACACACAACATCTACAGGTAAAGGCGTCTACATTTTATTCATACCCCCACAGGGTTTAGAACTTTTAATTGTAGCCATCTCTTTTTGCCTCTGACCTATAATAACTAACAGTATTATAGTTGGCATAAAAAGTATTCACCTTTTTTGGATTTTTTTCACATTTTATTTTCTTACACATAGAATGAAAATGGATTTATTTAGAGATGAGCGGGCTCGGATTCCGCTAATCCGAGCCCACCCGAACAGTGCGGATCCGAACGGGATCCGAGCACTGTTCGGATATTTCCGGCAGGCAAAAAAATGAAAACAAGGCTCTGTCGTCCAAGTCTCGCATCGAATCTCGCGAGGGGTGTGATGGAGGGCCCAGAACAATTCCATCTTGTACCTCTTTTTTTGGTATTATGTGCTCAAGCTACCTCGGTGCAACCTTGTGGCCTAAAAACAATATTGTGAGGTGTTCAAAATAGACTGGAAATTAGTGTAAATGATTGTTATTGAATGTTATTGAGGTTAATAATAGCGTAGGAGTGAAAAAAAAAACCACAAAATTGGTTTTTAGCACTTTTTCTGTTTTTTTCAAAATAAATCCGAACCAAAACCTTTCGTCAGGTGTTTTGCGAAACAAATCCGAACCCAAAACCTCAGGCAAATCCGAATCCAAAACACAAAACACGAGACACCAAAAGTGGCCGGTGCACATCCCTAGATTTATTCCTGATTGTCTATCACAGATCAATAAAAACAATATTCCGTAATATCAAATAAAAAGACAACACGAAAGTTTTTTTCTTAATTCATTACAAAAAAACACATTAAGTAGAAACAGAGTTAGATGCAATTACAGTTTGCCAGAAACAATTACAGCTGTGAGTCTATTTGGGTAAGCCGCTACCAATTTGGACATTGCAGTTTCACCCATTCTTCTTTCCATTATTGAAATTCCATCAGGTTGGATGGGGACTGTTGGTGAACAGCAATCTTCAAATTATTTCACAGATTCTCTATAGTATTGAGGTTTGGGCTTTGATTGGGCCACTCCAGGGCATTGGTTTTTTTTTTGCATTTAAGCCATTGCAATCTGGATTTACATTTGGTCATTTTCATGCTTTAATATATATTTCCCCCAAGACCTAGGTCTTTTGCAGACTGAAGCAAGATGTATTTAGTAGTTTTCTGGATATTATGAGGATACAGTGGTACTCTTTCCAGTGGGAAAGTATAGTCAGGCTACTCCTGGGACTGCTGAAGGAAACTACTACTGGAGGAAGCATATGAGACTTTTGAATAGGACAGCACCACCTGCTTTCTAGAGGCTCCAATAGATACAGTCCAGTCACAGTCTTGCGGATGCATTACAATCATTTAAGGAATAAACTGAAATCCATATGCAGCTTTCCACATATGAAAAAAAACTACATAACACCCAGGTAGAACCAAGTAGGATTACACTACAAGTGGAAAAGGAGAGGAGTAAGAAGTATCATCCAATCTCTTTATCTCATTGCGATATGAACACACCTAGGACCTAATTTATATTCGGACATACGGGATTTACGCCAGTGAACGCAATTGCATGCAATTCACGTCTGCACGCAAATGACACTTCCGACTGACTACAACTTAAAGGGATGGGAAGGGGCAGACCAACATAAACCATGTACAGTAACTGTGTGCTGAGGTGAAGCACACATACATGTGTTACACTCCTATTGGTAGGTGTTATTAGAGTGTAGTGCGGACCGTACCTGGCCCCAGCTGTTTTTCTCTCATCATGGCACCGCCGTGGGACAGAAAACCCCCGAGTACCCAATACAGACGCTAGATTTTATTATACAGGAAAAATGCCTCACTAAGATGAAAAAAGAATGATTAGCAATAAGTAAAATCTAAATGCAGTATTCACAGGCCTTAATTCAGAATAACAAAAGCAATAATAATATTTCAATATGTTAATACTTCTATAACTTAAACAATTTGATTACAACTATGCTTCACAGTACTCTGAGTACCTTTTTATAACCATCACAAACAGTCTAAGAATAAAGCAATACAGTTCTAGTCTCTTATATCATAAAGAACATTAATTTCAAATAATATACAAGCAAATGATAACACAGTCTGTAAATCCATCCTCAGCAGAGCAAATTAGCATAGATGTTTTCACTGGCCAGACTTTTGTATATGTGCACGTTAGAACCGGACAGGAGGCACTTTTATTATAATGGGGGCACACGATTATAATGACAGTCTTGTAACTTCAATACAGCGATCAAAAATAGCAGTTTTTGTCAGTTATATGTACTAGAAGGTTGGGTGAGGTACTCCACTTGTTAAGCAAATGTCTCTGTAAATCTAGGTCACAGCCTTCAAATTGTAGGATACAATATGTAGTATGTGAGAATACACAATCAGGTGATTACACAGACCTGTTTCCTGTAGTGTAGATAGGTGTCAGCTCCAATATCACTAATATCAGCCCTTGCCTTTAAGTCTTTACAAATACATAGTTCTGGCTGGCAACACACATCAGCCCTCTGCAGCAGTCTATCTCTCACTTTTTCTCACAATAACATAGCAGAAACAACCTGTCTCTTTTCACAAAATGTCTCCTCAGACTTCATTCGCTCTGAGGCTCCTTCTCTCACCAGTCTCTGTCACAAAAACCCAGAACATTCCAGAAGTCTTACAGACTCAACTTTTTCTGGGGCTATTTTTCGAAACTCATTAAATCTTGTATTAATTCTCCTGTATCATGCTGTAAGACAATCATGTTCCACTGGGTCCTAATGCCCCGCAGTTTCTGGGTATCACACATGCAGCTGATTCAAGTTTGTCAGACATATTGGTCTTAGCCCCACTTACCTGGTCTGCTGTGTCACCTCAAGCCCACTCATGCCCCTCCTCACCATCTATGGCACTCCTGAGTCTTGTGTCGCTATCTGTAAACAAATACTCCCTGCTGTTCTGCATCATGTCCGTGGTCATCTTGGATTGCATCACATAATCCCTTCTGACAATCCAGTCTCCAACAACTCCAGTCACATGATTCAGCCAGTCTATCAGTGCGCAGGGTGTTCTGCTTTAATCAGGAACTCTCAATGTTTGGGTGTAGGTCTCCTGTTCCTGACTGCAGTATGTCGTAACAGCATTACCAAGTGCTCTGTTCCTGACTGCAGTATCTCCTACCAGCATTAATAAGTCCTTTGTTCCTGACTGCAGTATCTCCTACCAGCATCTCCAATTGCTGTATCTCCTGCCAACAGTACAAAGTGCCTCTGTCCTGCCTATGGCAGCCTACTCTTGTATCCATGTCACACTGTTCACTGTGGGTTCAGCCTCACATTGGTTGGTTCACCAGCTGTCAGTTCTGAGTCTCCAGTGGTTCATTCCAGCTCTGCGTTCCCTGTAGCAGGTTGTAGATCTGTGTTCTCTGGTTCAGACTTCAGTTACGAGTTTCGGGTCTGAGGCCACCAGTATCCACTGAAGCAGTGCCTCTCTTCCGGGTAAGGCCCAGATGAGCAGGAGCTTCCTCCAGGCTTCCAGTGACAACTTCTCGTCTACTAAGCCAGCTAAGCCCAAGGATCCTGATCCAGATTTCAAAAACCCGGCATTCGTGACCAAGTTCAGGACATCTCTAGTCTTAGATATGCATTTTCTAGCCGTATCACTTGCACCAGCTACAGGGCAAGTGTAAGTGCCAACTGAGAGTGATGATTACATTTATACATGTCAGAACATGTGTTGGCAAGTAAGGGAAACTCTAAAAAAGTATTTTATGTATAGTAGGCATTAAGAACATCCTGATTTATGTATTTCATGTAAAAAAATACATATTTTTTAAAAATATATTTTTATTAATGATTATGTTCATTTATTTTATTATTTGCATGCGTTTTGATGGGATTTATATTGCACATATGCATCCATGTCATGGTAAATTGTTCAACTCATTAATCGGTGTGGGTTCCTCAGTAGCAGTCTATCAATTAGACGTTGATAACAATGGCAGATATAAATATAATCAATAAAAATGCTAAATGTTGTTAGAGACTAACGAAGGTCTTACATTCTCAGTTTACAGAATGGTATTACTTACTCAAATAAGAATAGGCAGAAATCACATAGAAGATAGTACATCTATTCTAAGTGCTCTGGATAATTGTTGGTTTATATGCAGTTCACTTATAGTGCAAAAACATCTATATGAGGGAGCAGGGTCGGACTGGGACTAAAAATCAGCCCTGGCATTTAAGGTACACAGGCCCACCTCAGTTCCAGCATGAATGAAAATATGTGCCGCCGCTAAGCGGCGGCACTGAACACGGCGTGGCCACATTGTGTTGTGGGTGTGGCCAACATGGGGCATTGATACATACATTATAATAATACATTACATTTATCATTTTAGACAAATACACAGGCCCTACTGTTAGAAGCACACAGCTTTGCCTTCACAAGCAGTACGTCATGAAGCGGGACATACCTCCCAACTGTCCTTGCAGTCGGACCAAATCCTGACTAAGGGAGACAGTGACCCAAATTCAGGACTGCCCTACCAGATTCAGGACAGTTGGCAGACTGTCCTGCTCTCTCCTACCTGTCTTGGTCACTTTCACCACTTGTAGCAGATGGTTTCTTTAGCTCAGTTCATTCTTGTCTTGATCCTGGAATATTGGATGCCCTATTTTGAAAAAAAAAATGGGTACATGAGATTTAGAAAACTCCAAATAGCCCCAATGTTAAAACAATAGCACTCACGTTTTATAATTAGGCCTCCCTCCAGTCCCCACAATAATAATATTCACATTTAATAAGTAGACCTATTTACCTCCAACCAGCCCCAACATTAAATTAACAGTATACCCATTTACTAAAGACATATTTCCCTCCCTCCAAACAGTCCCAGCAATAAATTAAATAGCATTAAAGTTTAATAAATATAGCCATTTTTCACACCCATCCCGACAATAAATAATTCATATTCACATTTAAGAAATAGCCCTCCTCCCCAAAATCAGCCCCATATTCAACGGATAGCCCTAAACCACCCCGGCATTAAATTAAAGGTTCCTTCACCTCACCTTAAATAATTAGCCCCCACCTACACTCCACCATTAAATAGCATACCTCCCACTCTATATTAAGATCCTCCCTTCCCTCACATATTATATTAAAAAAATGCACATGCACACACACACTCACACACTATATAAACATGGCCAAAAGCACACTATAGCAACATGGGGCCACGCAGAAACACTATTAGCCGCACAGACACGCTCTTAGCCACACAGACACGCTATTAGCCACACAGAAACGCTATTTGCCACACTATTAGCCCCACACACACTATTTTCCACACAGTCACACTAATAGCCCCACACACACTATTTGCTACACATACATACATACAGCTACACACACACACAGACAAGGGCCATCTTTTCCATTGGGCACGATGGGCAGCTTCCCAGGGGCCCCACGGGCAAGGGGGCACCATAGGCACGGCTCTTAATGAGAATAAATAATCCTGCAAAACAAAAAAACCTGCAAAAAAAACCTTCAAGGGTCACTGAGCAAGTACATGTATCTATCTCTATCTCTATATATCTATATCTATATCTATATCTGTATCTGTATACATCTATATATCTATATCTATATCTAGGGGCCCCGGTGCACTGCTTTGCCCGGGGGCCCATAATGTTGTTAAGATGGCCCTGACACAGACACTTACACACACACACACACACACACAGACACTTACACAGACACACACACACACACTTACACAGACACTTACACAGACACACACACACACACAGACACTTACACAGACACACACACACACACAGACACTTACACAGACACACACACACACACACACACTTACACAGACACACACACACACACACACACACACACACACAGACACTTACACAGACACACACACACACACAGACACTTACACAGACACACACACACACACACACACTTACACAGACACACACACACACACAGACACTTACACTTACACTTACCTTTGGACATCCAGCAGCAGCACTCTGTGCACTGCTCGGCGAACGGAGAATCAATGACTGCCACCTATGCGAGCAATCACATGGGACGGTACCATGTGATAGGTGCCGTCATAGGCGGCAGTCATTGATTCTCCGTCCGCCGAGCAGCGCACAGAGTGCTGCTGCTCGGTGGGCATATGGACTGGCCTATCTGGCCATCGGCCCTTCTGGCATTTGCCAGAAGTGCCAGATGGCCAGTCCGGCCCTGTGAGGGAGTCTGATTCATATGTAACTGCCATAAATCCATCTGTAATTTCCAAAGTGCCATTATATAGGAAACAGGTAGAGGATACTTGTCAGGCTCCATTACTGTGAGATGCCATTTTAGATGGCACAAACACAGAGATGAAGCTGTTCCAACCAACACAGGGAAACAGGTATAACTGTTACACGTTACAGGGATCCTTAGAGGATACGAGTGTTGACAGCTGAGATCTGATGACTGACCGGTGTCTGGTTTAAAAGTCTGTGAAGTTCCAGTGTTCCCAGGCAGTGTAATACACCTTGACTAACCTCCCAAGATGATTTTTAGGAGATGGTTCCAATCTCTATATAAAGAAGCAGGTGAGACACTAAAGAGTAATTCCAATCTCTACGGAAAGGCACAGATGGTAATGTGTCTGTTAAATATTGCATTATACCTTAAACTGGAACTTCACTAGCATTGAATCTCAATAGATAAAGTCCCATAGCAAATGTGTCGGTGTATATATACCAGGTGTGTATATAGGTGTGTCGGGGGTATATTTACTAATCTGCGGGTTTGAAAAAGTGGATATGTTGCCTATAGCAACCAATCAGACTCTAGCTGCCATTTTGTAAAATGTACTAAATAAATGACAGCTAGAATCTGATTGGCTTTTATAGGCAACATCTCCACATTTTCAAACATGCAGTTTAGTAAATATATCCCTCTGTCTTTTCAGCAGCAGTGACGCTTATGCGTTTTGTTACTGACAAATAACTTCTTCAGAGGGAAATAGCAAATATCAGATATATTTTCCTCTGAAGAAGTTATTTCATTATAGCAAAATGTGTAAGGGTTACTACTGCTGAATGATCGAGACCTCATCTTCTGTCTCCTTGGGCTGAACAATCACATCACTGGGGGTTCCATTCAAAAGAGTTAACCAACAGCTACACACACAATACTATGGTCTGCGAGATGACTGGAAAGTCCAATCCACTGATTAAAATTGTATCTAGCTCAATGCAGTTTGGATTGCTCATAATAATTTTGTGCTAGCATGGACAGCTGGAATGCATCTTAGTTAGCAGCAACATAAATGTCATGGGTAGAGTAAATTTACAAAATGTATGGTGTAGAATATTATTTCTACCTCTATTTTTCTAAACTCATTATATTTTATATTAAGAACAAATAAACAATCTTATCTTAACTCTTCCACATTAATGAGATTCTCATTCCTCCCAATATATACTGCACAGCTGAGCTGCTATATAAGATTGTCCAAACCTCAGTAAACTGTCATCCTCACATCTCTAGAAAACTTGTATTTCTTTATTCTTCCTTTCAAGTCTATCCTGTCACATATCATATGCTCATCCAATGCTCCTTCTATTTCCACCTTTCTTTCTGATTCTGAATATTCAGTCTATGTTCCTGACTAGTGATAATTGCATGCAACTTGGTAACTTTGCCTGTCATATTGATAATTCCTTTGTGCTCTGCACGATACTTTTTCTCAGTGTGACGCCCCCTTTACATCTCCAGCAATGATCACCTCTTGTTATACCTTGGTTATAACATGAAGTGCCCAGTCTGTGAATATGCCCCTCCTAGGCCATCTCCTCTTCTCATTTGTAATATCCACACAATTATTTGCTTTGCTCTCCTACAACTAGATTTATTAGGAAAAAGCTCTCATTTTGAAAATTGACACCATGCATGTTTTTGTTTCTTAAATCTCTTTCCCTTATATTCGTATCCAATATTTTAGCTTTTTCTCATAAATGATCTAGTGAACTATTGATTGCTGTGCTGATTTATGATAAATAGTTCACTGTGTATGCCCTTCATCACCTTCACCATACCTTGAATAAGATAACCAACTTATATAAAATAAAGACACGGAGACTTGAGTAAAGTGCCACTAAAGAAAGAGCACTGCAGATCAGCTCCAGCAATACCCAACCAAGCGTGGACATGGCAATATAGCCTTAAGTCCACACACTTCTCTCATAACCCTACTGCTTGGTCGACCCTAACCTGGCGTCAGAGTAAACTGCACTCACCTCACTACTCACTCCCCCTCCCTCACTGAGCCGGGGCGAGGCCCCTCCCCACGGAAGGGACAAGAGTTACCGATTGCCTTGTCAGGGGACAGATACCTGCGACCAATCACGATAGAGCCGTATATATCAGCAGCTGATCACAGTGCCTTCCTCCCACGCTGCTGCCCTAGGGGCAAAGCAGCCCGCCACCAACCAAACCGAGCACTCTCCTCAACTCCAAACAAAAGCTCTCCATAAAAATAAGCAACCCCTCGTCCGAGAGGTGCACACCGTCTCTCCTATAGAGACTCACCCTATCTGCTGTTATCTCCGGGTGATCCACCACAAATCCACCGAGGGACCTAATAACCTTCCGAAGTGCAGTATTAAGCTTCCGCGCCATTATAAGGATCTTTTTTAACGGGATTGCAGATCTCCAAGACAGCCTTGGGATCATAGCGGACCAACCTAGTATTATTGTTGGCCATGTAGACTTAATATAATGCAAATCTTCTCTCATTTTGATAATTAGGTCTAGGGATTTACCTTTACTTAAATTGTTCCCTCCAAGGTGTATAACTAGAACATCAGGGGCTCCCCACTGCTCTATCAGCTTCCTTAACCAAGGCAATAGATTGCTCCAAATCAAACCCCGTTTACCTAACCAATAAACTCGGCTATTCCCTATACTGGTAAACTTCGTCTGAACCTCAGTCTGTTTAGCTGCCCAGAATATGTAAGAGTGGCCGATGGTCCAGATATTTCTCGCAGTTACCACAGCACCTAAAAGAGATAAGTGTTAAGTACTGCAATATTTACCAGACCACCACACACAGCACCAAGGTGCACATAGGGGTTGACAAAGGCAGCCCATCAGACGACCATGGAGCATAGCTGGCAAAAGGAAACAGAAAATGGGGAGAAATGGATTTGGGTAAGGGTAAGTTACTCACACGAAGGTAAAACCCGATCAAACCCCAGAGGCACACCACTAATCAGGCCTCCGGAGAAAAAAAACGGGAGAAATCCCTTCGCGCCCTCGCTTAACGCGACAAGCAGATAAGTCTTGAGTAACCGGGAAGGGAGTAGGAGGACTAAACAAAAGGTATTGGAGAGCTAGGTCTAGATGTACTTGACAGTGACAAACAATAATCAGAAACAGGCCAATGGAGAATTGAAACTAAAGAAAAAACAACAGCAAAACAACAACAAGCCAATAATAACATATTCACAATTAAATTGGTCACACTTTAAACATTAGGCCTAATGTAACCTTGGTAGGCCGCAGATTTCCATCTACCAAGTGATTTTATAGCCTCCACTGATGACCCCGCCAAAGCCGCGGAGGTGGCTGCTCCAATTCTAAAAGAGTGAGAACTGTAAACAGAAGGGTTTAATCCTAGCAACTTAACCGCCTGCTTCAGAACCGCGTTGAATTGGTACCTTGTTAGCTGCGCCCTATTTTTGTGTACTAGAAAAACTGGGTTAACGGGCCTGATTTGACTAAAATGGGTGGATAATTCTACCGGACATATAATTTTATCCTTTTGGGCCTGCATCTGTAACCAGCAACCTTATCCTCTCTGATCCGTTTTGGAACTGGTTATTTTACAGCTAAGATGATCCTCACGTATGACCACATTTTCAGTAAGTAACCGTGCGGGGACATGAGCCTTTGCGAAACCCTGAAAGCCCCAAAAAATGCCAGGCTAAAAGCAGTACAAAAAAGCAGGACCTCATACTCATCCCTTGCTACATCTGCCAAGGACCGCATCAGTTGAGATAAAGTCTGAATAGTGATCGGGTGCCGCGTGTCTGTTGTGATCGGCCTCGCTTTCGCCCAACCTTTAAGCGCTTTAGATATCAGAAAACCCTCAGTGACATCTACCGCGCCATCCAGCCGTGACATAAACGAAATACCCGCCAGGGCAGATGACATGAAAGCCTTAGACGCGCCCTCATTATACTTTAACCACATGAATTCAATTACCGCATCCCGCTGACCTGCTTCAGACTAGTTCTTGGTGCTGCTGAACTGGACTCACTGCAGCCACGCTGCTCGATACGCCCGCAATGTAGATTGTGCTAGGCCGCCTTCCGCCAGATCTCTTATGCCGGCGTGATGATCGGAGGGACAGGGAATGCCTAAACTATTGGCCTGAGGGGCCAGCTCCCGAAATCTCCTCCACTGAAAAAGAGACAAAGCATCCACTATTTCGTTTTTAATCCCGGAGACATGCTGTGCATTGAACGTTATTTCGTGCTCTAGGCAGCGAAGTATCAGGTGACGCATCAGAGCTATAGCCTGCGGGGAGGTCGCGCTTTGATTATTTATGGACTGGACTACCCCTAGGTTATCACACCAAAAAACAACCTGATTGCCACGTAAGCGACAGCCCACAGTTCAATGGCAACAATAATTGGGAATAGCTCCAACATGACCATGTTCTTAACCCATCCACTTCTACGCCATGATTCTGGCCACGCCTCTGCGCACAACTGTCCGCCCAGATAAGCTCCAAAACCTTGCGCGCCCGAAGCACCAGTGAAAAGCTCCAGTGTATAATTGTTTACCGGGGGAGTGGGCCATATCATTTTACCGTTAAATTCCTTCAAAAACCTCTGCCAAATTAGGAGATCATCTTTTATTTCTTGTGAAAGGCGTACTGCCGCATGAGGTCTACTCTTCCCTGCTATGGCTTTTTGAAGCTTACGACAGAAAACCCTACCCATTGGAATTACCCTGCACGCAAAGTTAAAAAGCCCCAGGAGCGACTGAACTTTCTTTAATGAGATATAAGGGGAAACCAGCGTGACCCCAATCGCATCCCCCTATTTTTTTAACTTATCTTCCGGGAGTCTACAACAACCTGCTTCCGAGTCAATTTCAATGCCTAGGAACGATAAACACTGTGTGGGGCCTTCTGTTTTATCGTGGGCAATTGGCACCCCCATAACTGTAAATAGGGCCTGCATTGACCTCAATACTTCCAAGCATGCGCGGGACTTGTCTGGACCTATGATCAAAAAATCATCGAAGTAGTGATCTATCCCCCTGTGACCAGTTCCCGTCTGAATGCACCAGTGAAGAAAGCTGCTAAACTTCTCAAACAAAGCACATGATATCGAGCAGCCCATGGGTAAGCAATAAAGCCCATAAACTAGAACGACTCAGGATGGAGTGGCAGCAGGCGAAAAGCTGACTCTATGTCAATTTTGGCCATAAGGGCCCCCTCACCACATTCCTGCACTAGGGAAAGAGCATTGACTGGTATTGGACTGTACTAACCGCCGGGTCTATGGAGTCATTTACTGAATCGCCTAACTGGTAAGAAAGGTGCTGAATAAGTCTGAACTTACCCTCTGCTTTCTTGGGCACTACACCTACTGGGGACACTACCAAATTGGGAATAGGTAAGCTTTTGAAAGGCCCTAACATCCGCCCTAGCCGGACTTCTTTGGCTATTTTTTCATCCAATATCTCCGGGAATGTAAAGGCCGATTTAAGGTTACGGGGCCATGGTAAATCTAATTTTTTTAATACCAGGATTCTAAAACCAAAATGAAAACCTTCTCGAATCATGGCTGCAGCATCGTTGTCGCTATAGAGTTTAAGCCACTTGTCCAGTTCATCTAGCCTAATTGGGGATTTGGCCTTGACCAGCAGCTGCTGGCGCAACTCCGCGTCCCATCCCTCCCCCAGGTCTGGAATTACCACATTCTGCCGCGGGATGGAACCCATTACAGTTAGAACAGGAGTGGCGGAATCTGCAGTCTGCCCCCCTCTGATACAACCCTGAGTTAAACGCAAAACACTTTCCTTTGCCGGGGAGGTGCTGCTGCGCCCTCCCCGCCCCAGGAAACCGCCTCGCTTGGGTCACCTCCTGTCTCTGACTACTAGGCCTCATGAGGTCCATCCACATATCGTTATCCTTAAAGCCAAGGGGTAACTTCTCCCAACCAGTCATCTTCTTTCTAAAAATTTCGTCATATGCCCTCCAAATCACTGGCCCATCTTTCAAATAAACATCCGTAATAAAATGCAAGTACTTCCAAACCTCCACCTGTTCCTCCGGCCTAAAGTCAGTGTATAAAGTCGCAAAAACACAAAACCCTTTTATCCATCTAGGGAATGTCTTATAAGTCTCTACCCCCACTCCGTTTCTATCCATAGCCGCTTCCAAACCTTTCTTTCCTTCGTCTGTCAGTGTGAACATGTCCACGTAAGTTCCTCTTTTTATCTTGTCCCTGACGCTTGGCCTAATGCCGTATAGCAACGCCTCGTTCTCCACTCTCCCTGAATCTCCAGCTCGCGCAACTATATCCGGCCCTAACGCCTGTAGAGGCCTGGTGGGTTGTTTACCTACTAACTGCGTCTGCAAGAGCTTAATCAACTTACGGGGCCTGTGCCCCGACCCTGAGGATTCCTCACTAGTTGTGGACATGGGAGGGCTAGCCCCACGGGATTTATGTTTAACAGAAGTGGCGTTCTTACCTCTCTCCACTGACCATGCCCCCCCCCCCCCGAGCCGCCGCTCTCGTCTGCACCCACGCCCCCATCCCCAAGATGGCAACGGGAATCGCCTGGGGAGGGGGAGCGAAGGCGGGCTGGCCTAACCACGGACCTTCTCGGACGGGGCATATTGTAATGAAAAGGGGGAACAAAGGAGACACAAGGAAAATGGAAAAGAAAAAGGGAGACAAGATAAGGAAAAGGAAGAAATAAAAATACAAAACAAATCGGTAATAGAAAAACAGGAGTTTAATGAGATAAAGACAATAAGTACAAAAAACAGACAGCTAAAATACAAAAGTTAAACACGAGAAAACAACAGTTTAAGAATAAAGTAATCCTTATCTGTCTCCACGTGCACTCCCTCAGGAATTTTGCCAGCCGAGTGACTCATCCCAGGAAGTGTCTCAACTATACATAGCTACAAGACCCTCCCCTAAACATTATTGGTCGGGTCTAAATCACAAGTTAACCCCTTCAGGTAAGTGCAAGCTCGAACGCAACACGAATGCAATTGCATTCGTCTATAGGGGACTCTCTTGTAATTCTGGCTTTCTTACTCTTAATCTAAAAACACATAACTGATGGTAATCATTATCTTTTCATGTAGATAGTTCATTGTCACTTGTCCCAATACCTTCTGTGGCAGTGCCCTTTCAGCTCCTTGTGTAGTAACTCTGTAGGAAACTCCATTTGATTATTTGGTGTTGATCATCACATGGACAGACAGCTAACTCCGTTTTAGTAAACCATACATAAGCTCACCCAATCTGTTAGAGAGGTCTGATTGCATTGTGGCAATCTCCACATGGACATACCTTGCATTAGGATCAGAATTGCTAGAAGATCATGCAAGTCTATACTAATGGTTACTATGATTTTCCAATTTCCTTTTGACTTAATTCAATCACGGTGACCAAAATTGCATTTCCTTTATAATATTGTAAAAACTCACCATTTTCTATCTAACAACAACTAAAACTTTAAACTTGTCCTCATTCTTTAACACCTGAACTACTGAAATCTCCTCTAGCTTTCATGTGCCGCCCTCTCTGTTTTCATCACTTTAAACTTCCCCCTGACCAGTCCTCGGCTTGTAATGCAATGGGATCATACAACCGCTACAAATTACTTTCATAACATATACAGTGGTTAAACAGTATATATAGCTAGCTGTGATGTACATAAGGAGAAACAGTCCCAAAAATAAATAAAAGTCTAAAACTGCATTTATTTATCTAGTTTATTCTCAAATTCAAAGTATAAAAGGCTAACTAGATATATCAAATATATCTATATGAAATATTTGAAAGCATCAACAGAAGATATTTTCAATCTTACTTTAATAGTGCTTCTTTCTACTCCCATACTGCACTCTGATCTTAAAATAATGAGCTGTGTTTAACAAGGTAAATAACTTTAAATTCCCCACACATCCTACTCCTTCTCCTCACACTTGTTTTAATTAGAAACATTGCAAGAGAACCTTGGTTTCAATGTTATACAGAGTTTGCAACTCTCCTTAATTTTTCCAAGGTTATTCCTGGAATGTGTTACACCTGAAAATGTACCTGGCTTTCAGTGCAGGCCAATTAACCAATAATAGATGCCTTGTTTTGGAAGGTCTATGTCAACTACAATAGAATAGAGAACACATCCTACAGTATTGTTATGCATACTGTGTTGTATCCACACATAACATATAGGTTCACCTTTCCAACAGCAAAGTATTCCTGGATATTGTTTTCAATCATTTTTCAATATGTTATGTATTCTGAAAATAATATTCACATATACATATTTAATGAATAAAAAAAAATTGTATTCGCAAGAAAGCATAGCTACATCTCGAACATGTTTTATGCATGGGTAAAAATGCATTGGTTTCTCTTAGGAGCGCCATGGGAAGACACAGATGCTAACAATTCCTATCCCCCGCTTGCTTATAGTGTGCCTACTAGAGCAACACATCTCAGGAGAGCTGAATCAGCCCAAGTACAAGTGATAGGAGCCGTTTTTAGCTGGGCTGCACACAGAGAGGATTGATAAGAATGTAAGTGGATTTTGCTGAAGCATGCAATGCTTGATGGGAACTTAGACATCTCTATTACTTAGTTTCAGTGACTGCTTAGGCAAAACTCATGGGATAAATAAGCGTTCAGTTTGTAAGCTGTGGTAATGTGGCAAGTATGGCTGGTCACAGAGGGGGGGCATATGGTGAGAGCTCATTAAGCTGCCCTGGTGCCAATCAATGCTCCACTGGACACTTAAGTTGATGCACTATTAGCAGTTTAATGAGCAATTGCTTATAACAATTTCATGACATACACGTGTTACAGATTTTAAACTCATACAAAATCTTTAAACATACTCATAAAGGTTTAGAGCCATGTATGGAACAACATATTAATCGGTTTACATTGTACAGATTGTAGGGGAATTGTGCCAATACTAATAGAACAGTGGTGAAGTTGGATGGAAAAGTGTGCTATACCAACATTTCATTTTATTGTATTTGAAAATTCTATACCACTGCACAGTGATTACAATAAGCTACATACAAAAGCACTAAGGGGCACATTTATCAATGTTCGCATAAAGTGAAAAATAGTTTTCAATCCTTATCGCATTGATAAGGAGTGAACTATTTCTCAAATTTATGAAGAACCCAACACAGAAACAGCAGTTCCGATAAACTGCTGTTACTGCAATGAAAAAACACATACTTACCCCGCCTCTTCAGAATGTGCCATCTCCGGATCTCCTCCTTGTCTTCTTCGTTTCTTTTCTTACTGCAACTGCACAGTAAGAAACTGCACATGCGCACAAACATCTCCGCTCTGTCTCTGCAACTCTCTATAGTTGCAGAGAGAGCGGTGAGTGGCAGGGAGGGATCACAAGATCCCTCCACACATGCTCTGACCAGCTCTACTCTTCGGAGCAGAGCTGACAGCACTGAAATTTTTCAATAATGATAATGTGCTACAGATACAATAACATGACAAGTTTCCGAAAAAAAACTATTTTTCGGAACTTGTTAGATTGCCAGAGGGAGCAGTCCCCATACTATCGAATGATGACTGCTCCCAAAAACGAGGCAGAGTGCAAAGCAGCAGATATCCACGATATCTGCTGCGATGCACCGTTCCTAAATATGCGGAACACTACGAGTGCCGTGGATTTTACGGTAAGTGCCCGAAAATGTTACTTCACTAGTTGTAAAATATGCTCCTAAAATACAGCACATGCCAATCCTGAGTTGGTGTTTTTTATGGAATGCCTTACAGCCAATGAATGCACACACCTAGTTAGGACCATCAACTAATGTAAGCAACATGTTTCTTTTACAGCAGAGTAACATGATTCCTATGAGTGCAATTATGATGTGTTTTATTGATCTTTTACATAATATGATATATTTTATCAATGCATCTGTTATCCTTCAAGAAATAATGATTAGTTTATGTTACATATATTTATGTGTTTTGGGAGTGATTTAACTCTCATGTGCACATATAAAACTCATTAAAGGTGATTTATTCTCTAAAAGTAGAATAGAAATGCGATATATCATGTTCTCTAAAATAAATGAGCAGATCAAAACAGAGATATGTGGGTCTTGGTATCAGTATACAAAAGTACATTGCTTTTTCAGAAATTATACTAAATTCAGTTAAAAAAAAAATACAATTTTATTACAAATATTATTTATGTCTCTATGCATAACGGAAAATCTAAAACTGGAATAAATAGGTACTTTGTTCTGCTGAAATGTTGATCTATAGCAGGGATAAATCTGCAGGGCGCTATATGTCTGCTTAGAAATGCAGCCACTTTAGTCTGAAGCACCGCAGGAGACATTGTGTAAGTGCTTGATTGACTCCCAGCTGAGTCTAGCCATCAAGGTAACAATGATATACTTGTTTCTCTTCAGCTTAATAACTTTAATTTATTTAGCTGCATTTAGCATTGTGCTTTTTATGCAGCAAATGTGAGTAAATTCATCGACATGCAAATATATTATTCAATCCTGCAAAGCCTAATACATAAAAAATATATATTACCTTATTTTGTAGGTACTTTTTAGTCCTATTGCAGATATCACGCACTGTAAATTAACATGGCAGAATTTAGACGCGTCTCATTTTAGCATAGATGCGGTCATTGCTAGCAAAATAGTACAGATTTATATGGATGAAGTCTTATATAAGTCTAATATATAAAGGATAATGTAAAAGCTGTTTAATCGTTAAGACATATAATTCTCCTTTATGGGTAATGTACGTTTACTTAGTATTCCCGAGCACTTACAGGTGCACGCCCATTTGACTGGTCTCATCAAAATGCCCCTGTCCAACCTACTACCACAATAGGACCATCCTCTTCATTCATGTAAATATTTTTCTTCCGAAATACAGCTCGGTTTAGCTGTACTGATGACCTATATTAATCGAGGTTGAGGGAGCATTGGAACAATTTCCAAGTGCTCCTAGAAAGCTGCTTTCCGGGAGGAAGGCAATTGAGTCAAGACCCAATCTGCAGGATCTCAAAGGTGGACAGTTCATGGTGTTTTGCAGGGATTAAAAGCAGGGAATGGCTTTGTAAATATGCCTTCTCCATCCCTTTACCGTCCTGCAAAATGACATCTCGTTTTTGCACTTCAGTGTAAAAACTGTCTGACTCATTTATAAAATAACACATACAAAGGCGCTCATAGACATCCACACTAATCAAATGATGTAATTCTTCTACTGGTCATATGCTCGACCAATGCGTGCAAAAAATAAACAGAATATAATATAGTGTAGTATAGTCATAATCAGGGCTGGACTGGCCATCTGGCTCTTCTGGCAAATGCCAGAAGGGCCGATGGCTGGATGGGCCGGCCCGACTCCTCCTCTCTTCCTGGTGGCTGGTTCCTCCCCAGGAACCAGCTTCCTCCCCAGGACCCAGCTTCCTCCCCCTTTATACTGTGCACTGTAAAACTGGACAGTTTCCAGATTTGGTTTTCTGAATGGGGGCGGGTCGCGGGGGTGCCGCGATTTTTGCGTGGGGTCGCGGGGGTGCCACGATTTTTGCGGGGGGGTCATGGGGATGCTATGATTTTCGTGAGGGGGGTCGCGGGGGTGCTGAGATTCTCGTGGGGGGGTCACGAGTGTGAGAGAGCCAGGGGGTAGGGGGTCATGACTGTGAGAGAGCCAGGGAGTAGGGCGTGCTGGGAGAGGGGTGAGAGAGCCAGGGGGTAGGGGGTGCTGGGAAAGGGGGTGAGAGAGCCAAAGGGTAGGGAGTGCTGTGAGAGGGGTGAGAGAGCCAGGGGGAAGGGGGTGCTGGGAGAGGGGGTGCGAGAGCCAGGGGTAGGGGGTGCTGGGAGAGGGGGTGAGAGAGCCAGGGGGTAGGGGATGCTGGGAGAGGGGATGAGAGAGCCAAAGGAGAAGGGGTGCTGTGAGAGGGGTGAGAGACCCAGGGGGTAAGGGGGTGCTGGGAGAGGGGTGAGAAAGCCAGGGGAAAGGAGGCACTGGGAGAGGGGGTGAGAGAGCCACGGTGGTAGAGGATGCAGGAAGAGGGGTGAGAGAGCCGGGGGGGGGGTGTAGAGGGTGCAGGAAGAGGGGTGAGAGAGCCAAAGGGGAAGGGGTGCTGGGAGAGGGGGTGAGAGAGCCAAAGGGGAAAGGGTGCTGGGAGAAGGGTGAGAGAGCCAGGGGAAGGGGGTGCTGGGAGAGGGGTGAGAGAGCCAGGGGGAAGGGGGTGCTGGGAGAGGGGGTGAGAGAGCCAGGGGATAGAGGGTGCAGGAAGAGGGGTGAGAGAGCCAGGGGGGTAGAGGGTGCAGGAAGACGTGTGAGTGCCAGGGGGGTAGACGGTGCTGGAAGACGTGTGAGAGAGCCAGGGGAGTAGGTGGTGCAGGAAGATGTGTGAGAGAGCCAGCGGAGAAGGTGGTGCTGGGGGTTAAGTGAGAGGGACAAAGAAGAAGATGGTGCAGGAGCATAGGTAAAAGAAAGTGTAAAGGGAGAGACATCTTAAGAATGGGAATGTCATGGATGCAGCCATCATAAAACACAAGTAGTAATGAAGAATGGGAATGCACAGAGGGGACAAGTGTTTAAAAAAAAAAAAAAAAATCAAGCCTTCATACTCCATTCACTTATATTTTCCATACCCCACTTCTAAATTTCTGCTTCGACCACTGCCCTCTGTTCCTGCTCCCGACTGCCTGTGTGAGCTGACAGCTGCTGCTACCTCCTCGCCCAGCGCGCCCAGTAGGAGAACAGAACACAGGATGCCATAATCAGGTAAGTTCATATATTTTCTCATGTGCAATGTGTTTTTAACCATCCTTTCTTGAACTGGGGACACTACAGCGTATCCAATAACGTTTAAAACACTATGTATTGCTCATTATTGCGCTGTAATGTTTGTTGCATATTTATCTGTACAGAGATTTTTAATTAAGAGGAAAAAACATTGCTTGTCATAAATTTTGTCTGTGATTGTGTCAATATATCTATTTTTGTTTGCATTGTAAATGGTGTATTAAGCTGCTCTTGGGACTCACACTCAGTATCTGATATGCTGTACCAATTTTTATTTGTGAATGAGTTTTTGTCTGGGCTCTACTAATGATTTGGGGGCACTACTATGGCATAATATGATTTGGAGGCACTGTTGTGACATAATATGATTTGGGGGCACTACTGTATGGTATATGTTTTGGGGACACTACTATGCCATAATATGATTTGTGGGCACTTCTGCATGACCAAATATGTAGCCAGGAAAACAGTCGGATCGGTACACAGGAGTCTGTCCAATATACGGTACCAGGGATGAGGCAGGAGGGTAGCCAGGAACACAGCCAGATCGGTACACAGGAGTCTGGATCAGCACAGGGGAAAAAGCACAAGGGAGACAGGAGCACAGGAAATGCAGCCAGATGCAGGAAACACGTTGCTCTGACACAGACAGTGTGTCAGAGCAGAGCTAAAGTAGAGATTAGAATTCCCCACCCAGAGATCAGCTGACCTCCGCCGGATGTGCGGCGGGACGGAGCGGAGATAGGCACCGACGGGTAAGCGCCGTGACAGTACCCCCCCATTAGGGATGGCCACTGGACATCCTATACGGTTTCTGAGGGAACTTGGCATGGAACGTCTTTAATAATATTGGAGCATGAAGATCACGTGCCGGGATCCATAAATACTCCTCGGGTCCGTAGCCTTTCTAATCAACTAGAAACTGTAAGGAACCCCTGGAGATGCGAGAGTTTAGAATCTCCTTGACCTCGAATTCATGATCTTGCGTAGAGATGGCGGCAGGGGGTCTTTTAGAAGAGGAAAATCTATTCACGACAAGTGGCTTGAGGAGAGAAATGTGAAACACGTTGGGAATCCTTAAGGTAGGAGGCAATTTTAATCTGAAGGCTACTGGATTGATAACTTTCATGATATTGAAGGGACCAATGAAGTGGGGAGCAAATTTCCTAGAAGGAACCAATAGGCAAAGATTCCGCGTAGACAGCCATACCTTGTCGCCAGGAGAGAGTAATGGAGAGGGTCTCCTTCTCTTATCAAACGCTTTTCAGGATCTATGCGTAGCACAGAACCAGAGATCACATGACCAAGAAAGGGGAGATGGTTTTTCTCGAAAATACATTTATCCAAATTACAGAACAGATGATGTAAGCGAAGACGTTCAAGCACCAAGGACACATGTCGACGATGCAAAACGATGTCAGGGGAGAATATCAGGATATCATCCAGGTAAATCACTACGAACTGATAAAGAAAATCCTGAAAAATTTCATTGATGAAGTTTTGAAAAACTGCGGGGGCATTACACAATCCAAAGAGCATAACTAAATATTCAAAATGTCCATCGTGGGTGTTGAACGCAGTTTTCCATTCATCCCCTTGCTTGATCTGGATCAAATTGTAGGCGCCCCTAAGGTCTAGTTTGGAAAATATAGCAGCCCCCTTAATTCTATCAAACAGCTCCGAGATCAACGGTAAGGGGTACTTGTTTTTCACAGTAATGGCATTCAGCCCACGATAATCTATACAAGGACGTAAACCCCCACCCTTCTTTTTAACAAAGAAAAAGCCGGCCCCTGCAGGGGAGGAGGACTTTCGGATAAAGCCCCTTCTTAGATTTTCTTCTATGTACTGAGACATGGAGTTGGATTCCGGCAATGACAACGGAAAAACACGTCCTCTAGGTGGTATTTTGTCTGGCAACAGCTCAATAGTACATTCCCAAGGTCTATGAGGAGGTAGCTTGGAAGCCTCTTTCTCGCAGAACACATCAGAAAAAGAACGGTATTGAAAGGGAATACCAGCGGACGTGGGCAGGGAAGGAGGGCCAGTAGTGGTGAGCCTATTGATCCTGGGAAGACAGCGAGAATGACAAGCCGGACCCCAAGCAAGAATCTCTGGCCTGTGCCAGTCCAATGTGGGAGAGTGAAGTCGGAGCCAAGGAAGACAGAGAATTAGAGAATTAATAGCCTCAGGAATGACTAACAGGGAAATAGCTTCAGTATGCAGGGCTCCAATATGAAGAGAGAGCTTGATGGTGCGTTTCTTGAGAGATCCTTCAGTGATACGATTTCCATTGATGGCTGTGATGGCGATCGGGGGATCCAAGGGAAGGGTTGGTAAAGACAACTTCTCCACTATATCGACCCTTATGAAATTCCCTGCTGCTCAGGAGTCAATGAGTGCTGGAAGAGAAAGCTGCTTGTCAGATGATTGTAAAAGAACCTGGATAGAGAAGCTAGAATCAACAGGAGAGGAAATACGTACACCTAACTTGGCCTCTCCACCGTCAGTTAGGCCCGGTGGTTTCCCGGTCGTTTAACACAATTGTTTAGCAAATGACCAGGTTCTCCACAATAAAGACATAGACGGTTCTTTAATCGCCTCTCCCTCTCTTCATGACACAACCATATATTATATATCATAAGCTGACCATATTCACCGTTAGCTTCCACTCACAAAATAATATACGTCTAAAGGAACTCTAACCTCAAACATTGTAATTGGTTGGCATAGTTCATATTATCCCTCCCTACAGGCTATACATAAGCTTGTTGAAGTTGTCTCTATGTCCCCTTTAACCGCTCTATGCATTTTTCTGGATCTTATGTGAAGGCCACCTCTCCAGTGTTGTCCTACCGCACACCCCAGTTTATTCAGACCTGCACCCTAAATCTGCTGCATTGCGAGATGACTATTGCACATTAATACAATTAACAGGAGGACCTTGAAAGAAAAAAACTAATTATGCATGGTAAGAATCATAAACAGAATTAGTTACACCTTTATGGACCCTATATAACATCCTGCAACAGAAAAATATTAAAGGAAAATACAGAAAGCAGAAATGCAGAAATGTTTGCTGTGTATTCTGGTTATATATGTGATTTATATTTTTCAGTTAAGCTACAAAAATGATGGTTTGTATGTTCATATTCTAAAGACTTCTCTATATCCCACCATTTGTAGATTGGTTACTAATCGTTTCAAAAGCACACTTTACGTTATCATTAGGGATCAGCAAAAGGATCTTTGGTTGCACCACTTACTGTAATATATAAGTAAACCACACCGGAAGAGAGGTGAGAGATTATTATCTAAACCTCAGAATTCATCCAAACTTTATGCTTAATTCAACTCATTTAAGTAAGATATTTCCTCTAATTCTCATATCAATATTGACAGAATTTTAAGTCAAATGCAAACACGACTTGAGGTCTCTCAGTAGAAATGTAAAATGTATTTCCTGTGTGTGGAAAGAAGAGCTTTTCAGATTCTTTAAGTAAATGCAGGAATTACATTTTTCTTCAAGGCAATTATTCTTGATTGACAATGTTTCACTCAGATGCTGAACATTTTCGACTGCTTATTAAGTCTAAAGATAGGAGCCTGCATCTTTAATACCCACTCCTTCATTTTGAGATACCACAATTGACATAACCTTAATTGTGGCATGGGATTATAGCCTGACAGTTATCAGTTCTCCCCCCAAACCATTTGTTTTTTACTTTGAACAATTTTTAAATTTTGCGCACATACTTTAATGCTTTACCTGAGAATGTAGTTTAGGGATAAAAACCACTGCTCTATGCCTGGACAATAGGCTGATAGAATTGTATTTATCAGCATCATTTATATATCACCACTAATTCTGCAGCGCTGTACAAAGGATATTTTTAACTCACATCAGTATTAATTCAGATATTTTATTCTATTAATAATGTGTGAGTACTTGTTTATACAATACGAATGCATTCTGAAGTTTTCTATTCTTCACTAAAACTTTCCAAAACACACAAAAAAACAGATTTATTAATGTATTAAATAGACTCCATTTATGAATGGATGAATTAAAATTGCAGCAAGTTTTTAGATGCACCAAAAACCATGAAGCAATGAACTCTTTAAGAAGGTTGGTTGCTATAAGTAATACTGTTTTCAAGCACATGTAAAATGATGTGAATGCGCTCTCGCTTTTTTACCTAACAATGTGGAACCTATGTCAGGGCCTGCCCCTCATTTAGAAGGCCCCAGACATAGATTCTACATTATGTGTCACCCACCTCCTCAGCTGAGTATATAATATATAATGAGAACTATCACTCATTTTCTTCTTCAGATTAAATTTTGCTAAAATTATTTTACACTATTAGAAAAAAAAAAAAATGAATTTTCCATGTACAAGGCAACTATGTACTCTTTGAATTGTGCACAAAATTGTTGTTCTTTTCTGAATTTGTGTTTCTCCGGTTTCAAATCAAACTGGGATTGAATCCAGTCACCTACTGAGTTTATCTTAAATCAAAGTAAGAATGTTTTGTACGTCAGTCAACATATCACCAGAACAACTAATACTCACCTCTACTAAAACATTATTGGCTACATAGTGTGAAATGTCTTCATTTTTATTTTGTTTTATAAACCATTTAGTCTAGTTTAGAATAGTGGAATGTTTAATATGACAAGATAACTGACCAAAGACAAATCATGTAAGAACGCAATAGCAGAAATGATTGGATATGTAGAATTCAGGTAAGAGCTATAATGGTTAAAGTTCTTTGGTAACTAATCATGTGTACATAAAAAAAGGCCCAATATCATAAAATAATATATTGCCTTAGCTATTGTACAGTACATAAAAGATAATGCATAATTTCAAAGGGTTCATGTGTTATTAATGTATTGTATAATGTAATTTTTAGAATATATGCACCTGACAGAAAACTGTACATTTTAATATATCACTATGTTATATTTAACATAATTTTGAACATACTCTCATACTTCTAAAATGAGCCGTAATAATAAATGTTTTCTTGTAAATAGTTAATTTCACATTCATATGGCTGAATATTATTCCAAATGTAACAATTATATAAAATAATTAAAAACAGTATTATAGAACCATTTTTTAAAAAAGACTTTCATTATTATCTCTGTCTATCTGTAATTAAATTCTAGCTGTCTAAAAATAACATAAAAACATCTGCATAGAAAATGTGCTACTTTTATGTAGAAAGTTTCACACACACACACATTGATAATATGCAGAAAAGGTGAAAAATGCAGCTCAAGAGTATAAAAATTAAGTAGCTCTTTTTTACATTAACACATCAAAGCTGTATATCAGTGAGTTCAATAATATGTCTTAAATAACTTAAGTGTTTACACCTAATTAAATATGTTCATAACTCTCTATGGTAGCCCTTTGCAGCAGTTGACCATTTCTGAAGGCGCTTCTCTATCTTACATGATCCTGAGCCAGCAGAGTGTGATTGACAGACTTTCAAACTTGCGCTGCAAAATTGCACTGTTTGGATTGGTGAATTTATACACAGTGGTAGTGTAAGTGATGTCACAAAAGTTTAATTCAGAAGACTGAAATGTCAGGTTTTTATTTACTTGTGTCAGATCCTCCCCCTTTTTGCCAATCCCTACACTGGCTCCCTCTCACCTATATGATACAATTTAAACTCCTCACCCTCACCTACAAAGCCCTTGACCTCTCCTCCCTCACACACATCTCCAGCTTCATCTCCCTACACACTCGGCCAATGAGCACTACCGCACTTCTCCTATGGTACCCAACCCTCACTCCTGCCTCTAAGACTTCTCCCGTGCTGCTCCCCACCTCTGGAAAGCTTTCCCTTGTCTTACCAGAATCTTCTCCAGCATTCAATCCTTCAAATGCTCCCTAAAAACTCGCTTGATCATCAAAGCCTACCAGTCCACCACCTATACCCTCCCCTACTGCCCCTGCCTTCACAAACTTCTCCTCTCTGTGTTACCCTCTCTTGTTTCAATTTATGCATCTCCCCTTTAGATAGAAAGTTCCCCCAAGTAAGGTCCTCCTTTCTCTTGTATCCTCCCTTCCCTCTTCCCTTTTTGTGCCCTAATCTTCATGTCCCATGTACTGTATTTTGCTTTATTCTTCATGAGATTTCTTTTGCTGTCAACCCAGTTATCCAATTTTTTTTGCTGTATTATGCTGTTATAAATGATGATGATATTAATATTCATAATAATAATAAGCAGGTCCGATTAAGACAATATCATCCTAAAAATATGGTGGGGAAACATTGTTACTATAGTCCAAAAGGTTACAAGTAATTGTGACTTTCATCATCATCATCATTTATTTATATAGTGCCAACATATTCCGTAGCGCTTTACAATTGGGGACAAACACAGTACACTAATAAACAAACTGGGTAAAACAGACAGAGACATTCAAATTCAAAAAATCTTATAAGAGAAAAAGAGCAGAACATAATCAATAAAAATAAAACAAATCATGCATCTCAGCATTTTGGACCTTACACACAAGCAACATCATTGGTATCAACATTTATATATGAATATATTATGGACAGCCATATCTTCAATGTGACTTTGTGACATATCACAAGGGAGACCTAATTTTGTACTGTTTAATATGGCAAATTAATTTGTTAAATTATATAGGGCCAGGGAATTATCATATAGAGCTTCTCAGCAGCGTGTTGGCTGTTAAGGGATTGCATATTGCCAAAAAGATTTTATTTTGCCCTAGCAAGTTTGGAGGCAGCCTCGGTGCATCAAGCCATCTGTACCAAATCTTTTCTAATTTTTGAGGGCACTCTCAATGTATATACCGTATATACTCGAGTATAAGTCGACCCGAATATAAGCCGAGGCACCTAATTTTACTACATAAAACTGGGAAAACTTATTGACTCGAGTATAAGCCTAGGGTGGAAAAGAGCGCTAATTTAAAAACCTAAATAAAAATGATAGGTTCAATCTATGAAATCATTTTTAGCTAGATGACAAGGAACATTCATAAATGATTATAAAATCATTGGGTACAACCTAACCTAAATAAAGGGGTATATAAGGGGTAAGGATATAAATGTATGAACATGGTGGCTGTATTGTTTGTTCATTATGTAATTGCACTGTAAATTAAAAAAAACGAGAGAGAGAGAGAGAGAGAGAGAGAGAACGCATATGCAGAAGTTGACAGCCGAGGGACCGGACACCAGGTAAGTTCACCCGTGTATAAGCCGAGTGCCCTTTTTCAGCATACAAAAGTATGCTGAAAAACTCGGCTTATACACGAGTATATACGGTACATCAAACTGTTAATTTTAATTATCGAGATGATCATTTTAACCCATTGACATCCCCAAATGTGCTATTTGTTTTCTAGCTAGATAAAGGAACTCCTGCATCACAATGTAAATGTGGTTATCCTCCACAATTCACCTAGACATTCCAAAATACGTGTACTAGTGAACACTGAGGTAGTTTAACCACAAATACCAGCTCTATGGTATCGATAACCCTTGCCAAATGACTGATGGGGAGGCCTGCCGCAACTAACCAATTCAGAGCAGCTTCACTCTGATTCAGAATGTGAAAATGGTGCTCTGATTGGTTAGTTGCTGCTAAATAACATGTGGAGCACCAATTAACTTAATTTCCCCTATATTGCATGACGAACCTCGCCTGGTGCTGGTTGCAGCTATGGCATGTTGACCCCACGCTGCTTATCCCCCCCCCCCTCTCATTAGCAGTAACCAACACCAGGCTATGATTGTTGCTGTTCGGTTAAGTTTTGGGGGGGGGGCATACTTTTTTATTTCTTTTAAAATTTTGATATTTTGATTATTCATTTTTTTTAACACAGCAATGATGATCAGATCTTTTCTACAGGGGTCGAGCACCCACAAGAGATACTTCTCCTGACCGACATATCTGGGGCTGTGACCACCTCTAATTATATTGCAATTATGCTAACTATCTATTCATAATGAGTTTTTGTGAGTTTTTTCTCACGCACAGCATGGTGGTACCTATTTTCCGCTAATAAAACAAACATACGTCCAACTCTGTATGAGGCCCTGAGTGAGCTAAGAGATCTAATAGCTTTGTAACTGAGAGCACAAGTCATCTCAAGTATACATGGCATTAAAACCCTTCTCATTGAAGCAATGTCCGCAGATTATTATGGAAGGTTCTACATTTTGAAAGTCCAACCAAACACTCCCCAACCAAATTTGGAATAGATACTTAGAGTTCTACACAAATAACTATACCACAACCCAACCATTGCGCTGACAGAAACCTTAAATGCTATCAGACTTTTCCCTAGTTAAAGCTCCAGCCTCTGACAGGTTCCTTAACTTGTTCTATAAAACCTTTGCTGTGGATTTGTCCCATGTTTAATGGGTTGATTTAATGAATATTCTGAGTTGTTTTCCTCCTGAAATTCTGGAAACCAAGTTGGTGACAGTCACCACAACAAGGAAAGATCCTAAGGTTTGCCAGAATTACAGACAGGTATAACTCTTAAATCCTACTTTGAAGATTTTTTGCAAACATAATAGATAATCATCTTAATCCCATCCATATATATTTAATCATGACTGGATGGGCTTTATTCAACATACAGAGGCTCCAGATAATATTAGACATAATCTTAGGTTGATCACCATGATCTTAGGTTGATCACCTGTCCTTGTTAGGTTAACACATTTTTCCTCTTACTCTCACTGTATGCAGAGAAGGCCTCCAACCACCTTCAGTGGGACTAGGAGGAAAATGATATTCAAATTTGGCCTGATAGAGTACATCCAATGCTCCATGAATTTCTACAGTTTTAACAAGAGCCTGAGCCTACTCTCCACTGACTTATAGGTTAAAGCTTGCCTTTTAGATGGTGCAAGGTTCTAATGAGTGTTAGCAAACCAGCTCCAATTCTCAAATGGGAAGAGTCTCTACAATGTACGCCATCTCCTCTCAATTGGTCTAAAATATTCTCCTCCTCATTAAACTATTCCTCCGTTAAAATTTGGACCCTTTAAACCTGCATTAGATTTTCCAAGAGTCCTCCCATTTGTGCTGGAGATAATACTGAGTATAGGTTGTCTTGCACTACATTTGTTGCAGTTGCCCAAAGGTGTAGCCTCTGTTCCAATGTAATTTATGCTTATCTTGAAACTTGAGGGCACAACCATTCCTCTCTCACACCCTGATAGCAGCTAGAGCACAATACTAGAAGTCCCCTGCAAGACGTTTTTAAAATTGTCAACAGATTAAAACTCAACTATTTAATCTAGGATTATGTGGAAACTTTGTTCAGACTCTCACATAGGTCTCTATGTCTAGTAGTTAGCTACTTCTCTTACTTCCGTTTATAAACTAGAACCAGACTGTACCCTGAATAAATCTTTGCCATTTGAAGGCTCTACTCATTCTCACACACTACACTACCAGGAAAAACCTCTTTTCTTCATTTATTTGTTTTATTAATACCTCCCTGCTTCCTTAATGTACCCCCCCCCCCCCCCCACAAAGACTAATAATAAAAATGACTGGAAAAAATTCCAGTAGGTAGATCATTAGAGCCAGGAGTCTTTCCAGTCAGAGAACATGTCCCTGCATCCTCCACATGATCCAGACACTCCATAACCTCCTTTTCCAAACAGAACCAATTCTGGGAATATGTCCAATTCTGAGACGGTATAATGGGCTTTGCAGGCGTAAAGTATTTCATAAATGGAGAATAGATCAAGTAAAATGTACTTTGTGTCTGACTTTTTCCATTAGAAGACTGCAGCAAAGTTATAGGTGAGGCCGTGAGGGGCATACTCACGGCCTCAGCAGTGGGTATATAAGCCAACAGCTACCCAGTTTGTTCCTCTTCTTCAAAGTATACTTCTGTGCAAGTAATAAACAATGAAATTTACCAATATTCTGTGTACATAGAATTCTCAATTTTAATAATACTTTCATGACCAACTTTGCAGGGCAACAAGTTACTTACTTACATGAATGTATAATCACTCAGATCACTTACATCCTGAAGGACATTCTTTCAAACTTTTTTTGCTCAAACTAGAGTTTGCCTTTTCGTATATAAGGAACACAAGAGTGCATTCTGTTCATTATGACAAAATAAAAGTTCAGCTTTCTTTTCATGGCTCTATCAAGCATTGATTAAAGTGGAAAGTGTGTTTTGTACTCCTAAGGTGACAGCTGACATTCTGATTGTTGGAGAATAGGTTAAGAGTGGGAGTCAGACACATAGAGGTACTGATTTCCAACCCCTCAGAGTAATAAAAGCATTAGTGTAAGTGACAGGAATTTAAATTGAGCTACAGTGATGCATTTGTCCAACTTCTTAGTAGACTTGTTGGTATTGAGTAATCATTTAACCTGTTTGAAATTTCTTTAACATTTACTGCAATATTGTGGTCGGTTTCAATCTGCCAGAGAAATACAGATGTAATACAGAATAAAGCTATAACTTTCAAATAATTGAATTTACAATAAAGACCAACAAGAGTTTTGATATAATTTGATATTTATTTACTTGGGCCTAAACCTCCAAGATTCCACAAGGATCAGCTTGTTTCCTATTTTTAGTATACACCAGGCATACAAAAAACATTAAAACCACTGACAAGGGAAGTGCATAACATTGATTATCTCGTTACGATGGCACTTGTCAAGGGGTGGGATATATATAGTCAGCAAGTGAGCAGTCAGTTCTTGAATTTTATGGTTTGAAATCAGGAAAAATGGGCAAGTGTAAGGATCTGAGCGATCTTGACAAGGGCCAAATTATGATGGCTAAATGACTGGGTGAGAGCATCTCCAAAACAGCAGGTATTGTGAAGTTTTCCTGGTATGTAGTGGTTAGTACCTACCAAAACTTGTCCAAGCAAGGACAACCGATGCACTGGTGACAGGGTCATGGGGAGCGAAGGCTAGTCCGTTTTGTCCAATACCACAGTAGTACTGCTCTGATCATTATTCTGTGAATTTCATCCCTGCAATCTGTGTTTAAGTATGTTCATCCATGCTGCTACTACTGCTCTGATCATTATTCTGTGAATTTCATCCCTGCAATCTGTGTTTAAGTATGTTCATCCATGCTGCTACTACTGCTCTGATCATTATTCTGTGAATTTCATCCCTGCAATCTGTGTTTAAGTATGTTCATCCATGCTGCTACTACTGCTCTGATCATTATTCTGTGAATTTCATCCCTGCAATCTGTGTTTAAGTATGTTCATCCATGCTGCTACTACTGCTCTGATCATTATTCTGTGAATTTCATCCCTGCAATCTGTGTTTAAGTATGTTCATCCATGCTGCTACTACTGCTCTGATCATTATTCTGTGAATTTCATCCCTGCAATCTGTGTTTAAGTATGTTCATCCATGCTGCTACTACTGCTCTGATCATTATTCTGTGAATTTCATCCCTGCAATCTGTGTTTAAGTATGTTCATCCATGCTGCTACTACTGCTCTGATCATTATTCTGTGAATTTCATCCCTGCAATCTGTGTTTAAGTATGTTCATCCATGCTGCTACTACTGCTCTGATCATTATTCTGTGAATTTCATCCCTGCAATCTGTGTTTAAGTATGTTCATCCATGCTGCTACTACTGCTCTGATCATTATTCTGTGAATTTCATCCCTGCAATCTGTGCTTAAGTATGTTCATCCATGCTGCTACTACTGCTCTGATCATTATTCTGTGAATTTCATCCCTGCAATCTGTGTTTAAGTATGTTATAGGAAACTGTTATCTGTTTAAACTTAGGTTGGCACAGTCTTTTATTGCTGCCTAATTTATGATAGGTATCTGGCCTCTATCCTTTCCCACAAATGTTTTCTTTTCCTTTGATTAGCTGACCAATTAGCACATCTGTAGTGTATTCCTAAATTAGACTGACTACATCTTAGCTTCATTCTATGGGGAGACGTATGTGGGGTTAGACGTGTGTGATTTCTGCACTAAGTGGGATTTTCTCACAAAGTGGACGAAAATGCACAGTTAGACAACCATTGGACTACATTTGACTTGATTTTACTCCCATCAAAAAGCAACATCTGCCACAGCCTATTTCAGCACTACTTGTCTATTTATATGGAATACTGCTAAGAGGTAATTCTTAAAATACCCTTGCTTTTTGCTTTTACCCCTTTTATCACAATGTTTCACAAATTGCTTTTCTTAGTCTCCTTTCATGGCATGATCTTTAGGACTGTGTCATCTTTCACCCCTCCACCAACACACAAATTTGTTCATATTGCACCTGCATTACTCCACTCACCTCTATTTAACACCCATGAACTGTTGTCCTATTTATTATCTCTAACAAGTACAGCCTCCACCTGTCGCCAGAAAACAAAAGGCCACACATCTTACAATCCCCTTGCCTATCTTTCGCTCACTCTGCTTCTATTAGCTGGTGATATATCACCTAATCCAGGTCCCCCACACTCCTCACACACACATACATCAGAACACTACCGTTCTATAGCAAACCTCAAACACATCACCTGTCTCCCCTCTCTTCCCAAGTCCTTTAAATGTGCCCTTTGGAATGCACGCTCTGTTTGTAACAAACTTACCTCCGTTCATGATCTCTTCCTCTCAAAAAACCTCAACCTTCTGGCAATAACAGAAACATGGCTTATGCAATCAGACACTGCCTCACCTGCAGCACTTTCACATGGTGGCCTCCATCTCACCCACACCTCCAGACCTGAAGGCAGACAAGGAGGTGGGGTTGGACTACTTCTCTCCCCACAGTGCACATACACAGTTCTACCAAATGTCCCATCACTCACGTTCACATCTTTTGAAGTACATGCTATTCGCATTTTTAATCCATTCTCCCTACGTGTTGCGGTGATCTATCGTCCCCCTGGAGCACACCAACAATTTATTGAGGATTTCTCTGCATGGCTCCCTCACTTCTTATCTTCAGACATCCCCACCATCATCATGGGTGACTTCAACATCCCCATTGATAACCCACCTTCCAAAGCTGCTTCCAAACTACTCTCTCTAACATCCTCACTTGACCTCTCCCAGTGGATTGAATCATCTACTCATAAGGATGGCCACTGCCTTGATCTTGTTTTCTCTAGACTATGCTCAGTTTCTAATTTTATTAATACACCCTTCCCCCTCTCGGATCATCACCTTATCAGCTACACTCTCACCCCCACTGCTCTAACCTCTCTACTGTCTGACTCAACCAAGCCTCCTCATACTCGTAGAAATCTTAATTCTATTAATCTTCAACAATTTTCCACCTCTCTCCAACACCTTCTCTCCCCTATCTCTACATTCTCATCCCCTGAGATGGCAGTACCTCATTTTCACCTAACCTTAGCAACGGCCCTTGATCAAGTGGCTCCAGCGACACTTCATACTACACGTCGACTTCGATGTCAACCGTGGCACACCAAAGCAACACGAAATCTTCAAAAACTGTCCCGTAAAGCAGAACGTCACTGGCGTAAATCTCGAAGCTCTAATGACTTCTTCACATATACTTCTGTCTACCACTCCTATCGAAATGCTCTGGACACTGCAAAACAAACATACTTTCAATCTCTTATCTATGCTCAGGCTTCTAACCCCAAACGCCTTTTCAATACATTTAATCATCTTCTCAATCCTCCCACCCCGAACCCTCCATCTACTATCAGTGCTCAGGATCTTGCTTCCTACTTCAAGGACAAGATTGACAAGATCAGACTAGAAATGGTATCCTCTTCCTCAACAAGCCATCAGCTCATTTCCTTCCCACTACCCTCTGACACCCTTTCTTCATTTGACCCCACAAATGAAGAGGAAATTTCTACGCTCTTCTTATCTTCCTACTCTACCTCCTGTCCTCTTGATCCTATTCCCTCGCAAATTGGTAGATCCCTGTCTTCTGTGCTCATTTCACCTCTAACTCAAATCTGTAATCTCTCACTCTCTACTGGCATCTTTCCATCACTATACAAGCATGCAGTGATTACTCCTATTCTAAAAAAACAAAACTCCGACCCAAACTCTCTCTCAAATTACCGTCCCATCTCTCAGCTCCCTTGCCCCTCCAAGCTTCTAGAGAGACTTGCCTACACTCGCCTCACACGCTTTCTTTCCGCAAACAACCTGTTGGATCCTCTTCAGTCTGGCTTTCGTTCTCAACACTCCACAGAGACTGCGCTGACCAAGGTTGTTAATGATCTGATCACTGCTAAGACTGAACGCCATTACTCTCTCCTAATTCTCCTTGATCTCTCGGCTGCATTTGACACCGTTGACCACTCTCTTCTCATACAAACACTGCAATCCCTAGGTCTTCAAGACACAGTTCTATCCTGGTTCTCATCTTACCTCTCTAATCGCTCTTTCACTGTTAATTTCTCTGGAGCCACCTCTGCTCCGCTTCCCCTATCAGTTGGAGTACCACAAGGCTCGGTGCTAGGTCCTCTGCTGTTCTCTATCTATACCGCTTCTCTTGGAAATCTAATAAGTTCCTTTGGCTTTCAGTATCATCTCTATGCGGATGATACCCAAATCTATCTATCCTCTCCTGATATCTCGACATCTGTGTTGTCCCATGTAACTGACTGTCTTTCTGCCATTTCATCTTGGATGGCCTCTCGTCAACTCAAACTTAATCTTTCTAAAACAGAGTTAATAATATTCCCACCCGCCAACAAGAGCATACCTGACATTTCTATCTCTGTTGATAACATGACCATAAATCCCACCCCACAAGCTCGCTGCCTAGGTGTAATCCTTGATTCACGCCTATCCTTTGTTCCCCACATTGACTCTATATCTAAATCATGTTACATACATCTAAAGAACATTTCCAGAATCCGCACATATCTCACACAAGACACTGCTAAAACCTTAATTCATGCACTAATCATCTCCCGCATTGACTATTGCAATTCCCTCCTTACTGGTCTTCCCAAAAACAGACTCAAACCCCTAAAATCTATTTTACATGCTTCGGCAAGACTGATTTTCCTTGCAAATAGCTATTCCTCTGTTGAATCACTCTGTATGTCTCTACACTGGCTGCCTGTCTTCTACCGAATCCAATATAAAATACTTTTACTAACCTACAAGGCCATCAACAAAGCTGCACCAACATACATCTCCTCTCTTGTCTCAAAATATCTCCCAACTCGGCAACTCCGTTCTGCAAAAGATCTGCGTCTCTCATCCACCCTCATTACATCCTCCCATTCCCGGTTACAGGACTTTTTTCGGGCTGCACCCACTCTATGGAACTCTCTCCCTTGCACAATAAGACTCTCCTCTGTTCTACAAACTTTCAAGCGTTCTCTGAAAACCTACCTATTCAGACAAGCTTATAATATTCCTCAACCACCATCTTAACCTCACTACCTTTAGCCTGTTACACAATTTCACACAAGACAACTACCCCCGGAATAACATTGTTGTGTGACAGGATCATTTAGCTTATGAGTCACCCTACCTTTGCAGTCTGGCTGGGCCAAGATGCAAAATGTATACTTAACCTCATGTGTCAATCTCCCATTGTCCCATAGATTGTAAGCTTGCGAGCAGGGCCTTCTCACCTCTTTGTCTGTTTTACCCAGTTTGTTTATTAGTTTATTACGTTTGTCCCCAATTGTAAAGCGCTACGGAATATGTTGGCGCTATATAAATAAATGATGATGATGATGATGATGATGATAGAACAAATTGCTGAAAAAGTTAATGCTGGCTGTGACAGGATGGACCGCCTATGCCACCCTGTCTGTTGTTGCTTGGAACCATCTGGGCTTACTTTGCCACCGTCCCCTTTCGTTATTCCGAATACGCCCCTCCTGCCGCAGTAGGAGGGGCCTGCTGCTACCACTGAGCTCCTTCTATGGCACTCAGAACCATGTTCCTTCTGGGTCACTGACACTGCTAGCGTACCTCGTTGCTGGTGTACCTCGGCTGGTACTCCTGACCTCTTACTGTGGTTGCTGTGGATGGATCCCCCCCTGGCCTATCACACTGACCAGGGCTGCAGGTACCAGGCAGAGCGGTGGTACTGGAAAAGCTGGGTCCAAACCTCAGACAGCCGGAGAACGAATTAGATTTAGGGTCTAATCTGCAGGTCACAGGAATACAGCAATATTGAAGATGTTTTCAAGCAGGTCTTGAAGCAAGATGTTTATTTGCTCTCACTGGTTAAAATGTCCCAGTGATCAGGTCAGTTGAAATCAGAAGAATACATTACATGCTCAAACAGCTCATCTTTGATACAGTTCTGACAAAGGCTATTTTTAGCATCAGGATGTACTCTATTTACACAAACATGGATTAACATGCATTGGAAAGCTAGCCATATTCACACTTATATGTGAAATTCTAGAAACACTGTGATGTCCTGCATCTGGTTTTCAGATGCAGAGAATCCAGGAGCCAGTCTTAATTAAAAGTTCCTGCCTCCAATGTTGGACCTTCACACATCAAAAGATGTAATTAACAAGGGGCCTTTTTCCAGAACGTTCGGAATACATATTCACACAGAACAACGAAAAAAACAAGCCAGTTTACCACATCACAATACACAAAAGGCTTTGTAAACAAAGGCTCATTGTATCAGATATATACATCAGAAATAAGGTATTTCCTTTAGCAAGGGTAAACAGAGAAAACAACTTTTCTACCCTGGTCTCAGAGATAACGATTTCCTATCTCACAATATACACAATATCAAAAATAAGTGCACGTGCAATTACATAAATAAGCGCCCTGCGCTATTTGCTTTAAATAAATTTATACCAAAAGTTATTTAAGAGAGAGCCAGTCACACCGGCTATGATAGAACTGTGCTAGAACACACAGTGCACTGCAGCTTGCTGTGCATGGGCTGCACAGCCGCAGACCTGTCAGAGTACCCATGCTGACCCCTGTGCACCACCGAAAATGGCTACAATGGGAATATGAGCACCAGAATTGGACCATGGAGCAGTAGAAGAAGGTGGCCTGGTCTGATGAAACATGTTTTCTTTTACATCATCTGGATGGCTTTGAGAGTGTGCGTTGTTTTCCTGAGGAAGAGATGGCACCAAGATGCGCTATGGGAAGAAGGTAAGTCAGCGGAGGTAGTGTGATGCTCTGGGCAATGTTCTACTCGAAAACCTTGGGTTCTGGTGGATTTTACTTTGACATATTATATTTACCTAAACATTGTTGCAGTCCAAATACACCTTTTCAAGGCAACAGTATTGCCAGATGGCAGTGGCCTCTTTCAGCAGGATAATGTGCTCTGCCACCCAGCAAAAACTGTTCAGGAATGGTTTGAGGAACATGACAAAGAGTTCAAGATGTCGACTTGGCTTCCAAATTCCCCAGATCTTCATCCAATCGAACATCTCTGGGGTTTACTGGAAAAGCAGGTCTGAGCCATGGAGGCCCCACCTTGGAACTTACAGGACTTAAAGGATGCCAGATAGTACAGGACACCTTCAGAGGTCTTGTGGCATCCATGCTACGATGGTTCAGAGCTGTTTGGGTGGAACGAAGGGGAGCTACACAGTAGTAGGCAGGTGGTTTTAATGTTGTGGCTGATCAGTGTATATAGTATATAATGTTGTCAGTACTGAATTTGATACCCTGAGACAATTTTAAGCGTGTTTTGACAGCATTATTAATCTTGTTTAATCGCTCTGTAGACGTGTAATGCATACAGAAGCCACACATACCTGTACAACATTACTCATGTTCTAGAATGCAATACATTAATTAGTAAACACAACTAAGTATGTATATTATCTCATCTGAACAACGTGCTGATGACTGGCTTTAATTTTTAATTGCCATTTTCATATTGTTTTCCGCCCACAGCTCCATCATTTGTTATCACAGCAATGCAGAAAATATCTTTCGTGTGAAATAGATTGTGAATTAAAAAAATATACCATATTTTTCAAAGAACTATACAGCCCAGTAGCGCTAACGTCCCATGACTGGAACCCAGGAGATGATCTTACCAATGTTGGTAACTCTTACGTCCATATAGCCGACAGCTGAGGAAAGCTTGGGAGTAAGCTGTGGACATTTAGTAGATGTTGATGGAGATGACTGAATGGGTACAGCTACCTATTGCCTATCATTTGTTCTTATACTTCTCCCAATTGTCAGCCAGAGAAAGGTTACTGGTGCCAGCAGGGGTCAATATCTCCTTAATTGTGGGGCAGCAGGGTGACTTAGTGGTTAGCACTTCTGCCTCACAGCACTGGGGTTATGAGTTTGATTCCCGATCATGGCCTTATCTGTGAGGAGTTTGTATGTTCTCCCCGTGTTTGCGTGGGTTTCCTCCGGGTGCTCCGGTTTCCTCCCACACTCCAAAAACATACTGGTAGGTTAATTGGCTGCTAACAAAATTGACCCTAGTCTGTCTGAGTGTGTGTGTGTTAGGGAATTTAGACTGTAAGCTCCAATGGGGCAGGGACTGATGTGAGTGAGTTCTCTGTACAGCGCTGCGGAATTAGTGGCGCTATATAAATAAATGGTGATGATGATGAATTGTGTGAGTTACAGACATGGGACCCAGGCAGGTCTACTAGTGGAATGACAGATTAATATAGCTTCTAGACTGATAGCTTTAATCATCAATTCAAGAGGATAGAAATTATAACATGTAATTTAAGATAGAAAATATTTTTTTTAAAAAAAACAGAAAAGCCTGTACAAAATCATTAGTTCTATAATGTCCTCTGTCTCTAGGTGAAATGAAAAGTAATACTTCCATTTGGAAATTAGACCCAAAGTACAACAAAGAATGTGTCTGACTTCATCCACTTTGCCGTATGCAGACAGACAACACACTGCAGGATATGCACATGTCCAATATAAAGTCCCAGCAGAACGCACAGATAAAAAAAAAATATAAAATATATTAAAACACCTGTTAATAATATAATCATTAATAAAAATATATAAAAACATTTTTTTTTTTTAACATGAAACATCAGGACGTTAATGCCTACAGTATATAAAATACATTTTTACAGTTCTTAATTGCTTGCTCTGGCACACATACGCGACCCTCATCACTATCAATCGGCACTTACACCTGACCTGTAGCTGCTGCAAGTGATACGGCTAAAAACAACGTAACTGAGTGATGCCAGAGCTTGAATCTGAAGAATGTGCGTGTGCTCAACCTTAGTACGCTCTCTCTGTACATTGTCTATGTGCATACGCCCCTTCCCTCCCCGTTCCGCTTTCAAACTGTAGGCTGTTGTAAGTGTCCTCTACGTTTGAAGATTAATTGCATGCACTTGATTTCATTGGCATATAGACTATTTCTGAGCAGTTGTATACTGAATACAGCATGTATCAGGGTTTACGTTCTTGAATGAATCAGAGACTTTGGGGGTATGTTTACTAAATTGCGGGTTTGAAAAAGTGGAGATGTTGCCTATAGCAACCAATCAGATTCTAGCTGTCATTTTGTAGAATGCACTAAATATATGACAGCTAGAATATGATTGGTTGCTATAGACAACATCTCCACTTTTCCAGACACGCAGTTTAGTAAATATACCCCAAAGTGTCCTGAATTACATTACTATGATTGGTATCCTGTATAGACTTTATTTTCAGCAGAGGTTCAACAAAATAGATTCTGTAAAGTCCAATGCAGGAGCAGATCTAATGTGCCAAACATATTCTAGAATATTGGTTTGTTATTATTTAGCAACAACTTTGGAAGAATTTGTTTCTCAGTATGAAATCCCTTGTAAAAATAAATATGTTTTCAAAATGATATTTTATAAAGTCATGTAAGCATAATATAAATAAACACATCTTTGCCTCACAGGTAGCCAAAGAAAAAAAATACAATTGTGAAAACAGATATAGAGTTGACATGAATCTACATTTTACATGTGATAAAATATGGTTGTATATATTAATTTATTTCAGCCTTGTAGAAAATTCTCCCACAGAATTGTTTTCATCTAAGAGCTTGTGACATGTGCTTCTATCCTCAATGCTTTTATAACTGCAATTACTTGTATAACTGAAATTCAGAATGACATATATGTTGCACAATCAATATTACTCAATGCTTTTCTTGGAAAATCTGTCTAAGTTATTTACTTGAACAGTGACACAATTCAGAAAATGAGCTTTATCTATCAGTTAGGTGCTTTGTGATAAATGTTACTTGTGTTTCATACCTTCTAACTCAGCCACATAGGCTGAAAAACACACAGGCATGACACACAGTATAAACGTCAAATGATAAACTAGTTTTAAATGTTTTTTAATACTCGTCACCTTGACGCTGTGACCTTGCCAAGACAGCTCTGACAACAGCTTGTCTAACATAAGACACTGAGACATAGAAATAGTTTTCCTAATTAAAGCAATAGGCTTCCCTATAACTTGACTATCTTCAGACCAGTCTACCCAGAATGCAGCAGATATTCCTCATCAGCCAACTCTCGTGTTCCTTTTAACTATCTTCTTATCTAGCACAATAACATTCATCTCTATTCTCATAAATGACAGCTAGGACTGAACTCCATCGCTTCCCAATGTAAAAATCAGATATGTGTTTTATTTTTTACATAGATCACTGTGACAGGCTATAAAATGTTGGTATTATCCAGTTTCCCTTTTTCATGCTTCAGGCTGCTATTAAAGGATTTATAATTCTAAACTCCCTTGGCAACCACAGTCACATGGCACAAGATGTATAAAGCAGAAAGGCTTTGAAATGCCCTTCTGCACTGTAATATCTTCCTTCTTCCACCTCTGCCATTACATGACATGCTTAGAAGTCTGTGTCAGTGTAGCAGACTGGTTGGCAAACAAAAAATGGCTGCCAGGCACAGTCAGAGAGCTTTTGAAAAGAAGATAATGATTTCTAGGAGGATAGCTAAAAGTGACATCAGATGCATGCTTAAAAGGTCCTTGCTATTTAAATAATAATAAATAATATGTGGGTTGGCTGCTTTAAGTCACACTTATGCAAACCTCCCAACATTGTCACTATGCGAGTGAGTTATGGGGGCCTAGCCACAGCTTACAGGTGGCATAGTCATGGCATGCAGGAGGCATGGTTGTGTCTTATGTGTGTGCCACATCCCCCAGGGACATCTCTAGAAGGGGCTGGAGGCATCTGACCCCCGGGCTGGTCCTAAAGTTGGTTACCTTGGGCTGAGTCACTGAGCTACCTGCATTTTTTTTTTACTTTAAAATGTTCCTAATAGGTTAGGGAGGTGAGTGTCGACCCCTGGGCTAGCATTTGCCAGCCAGCCCCTGATGTCTAGCGATTCTGGAGTTCTAGGTAGCACCCAGCTCTCTCTCAATTCTCTAAAAACATAAGTAGCACATATATTTTATGTACCTACATATACAACCTTTATATTTCTTCCCCCTTTTTTGGCTGTCACCAGACATCATCTAGGAAGAGGCGTTTCCCTTCAGAACAACATGAAAGTGCAGAAAGCATGCAGTTGTTTCCAATGTATATAGCCGCATTGAGCGGTCATACCCAAACACAATGAATATAAATAGCTTAGCAAAATCATTGGTGGAAAACACAGAAGGACGACAAAGATATGCATTTGGTAAATGTTGCAGATACAGACATACCAACTAGTAAAATAAAAGTGTGAAAAATTATTTTAAAATGAAAGCAAAACATATTACACGTCATCTCCTGTATCTCTGAGTAACATTCCCCTGCTCTCTAGTTATACTGAAGAAAGATGCACATCAAAGCTTGAACAGACAAATCCGGTTCATCATACAGGTAGCCACAGAGGCATAAGTCCCACATTTGTGAATCTCCTTGAAAAAAAAAAAGATACAATTAATTTCACGGTCACTAATTACAACGTGGTCATAAATGCAAAGAACCAAATGCATAAAAAGTAACACAGAAGTAAATCCAGTAACATAGTGATATAATAGGTGCTAACTGTCTGGGATCCTTTACTAGTATATTTACCTCCTAAGAGGAGTAGATCTGAGTCATACACAGCTAATTTTGTGGAATGCAATTGTCTATGACAGTGATGGATAACCTTATATACTTCCTATGACCGACCCTCTAAACTTCAAAAGGACTGCACATTAATCTCAGCAATAATTTAAAACAATGCAATTAATGAAGGAAAGAGACACCATCTGCAATAACATATCAGCAGACATTATAATGTAATATAAACCATTATTATAAGCCATAACAATAAAACAGGAAGGCGCTTGGAGCTAAGAGGTGAAGACTCGGAGGGCCGTCTGTGACCCATCACTGAGCTACAACAGTGACCTAATAGAGCAACGGATGCCAGCATCAAGTCTGGGAAAGAAGATCCTGTTACAGACACAAGGTATTCCTAATCACTATGCAGAACAAGAAGTATATATATATATATATATATATATATATATACACACACACACATACATACACACACACACACTCATACATATATATGCATATATATATATATATATATATATATATATATATAATGCTGCCTAGTTGTATCTCTTCATCAACACACTGTCTAAGAAAACAGGTGAAAACATTACTACAAGTCACTTTCTAGAAAAGAAGGCGTTACCCATAGCAACCATTCAGATAACGTTTGTCATTCTTCTAGCAGTTTACAAAATGATTAGTTTCTAGGGGCAAACCCACCTGTGCTATGGTTACCAGTAGAACAGTTTTTATTAATGATCCCAGTAAGTTTAGATCTTTGCAAAATCTTGCCTTGACAGCATTTTGCTTTTTCTAAAAGGTACAGTAGTGCAATTTATTTTCTTTCCTGTGCATTTATAATTTCTACAGCGGGACGTTGTAATTGCTGAAAGATGGAACAGTCTACAAGTAAATATTATAAATCTGCCAAGCTTTATCAGCGACATAGATAGAAGTCTTCTTCCTTGTTTTTTCTTACTTGGTGGATTTGTGATTATTTCTACCTAACCACATAGCATTTTTTTTATCATACAAAAATATCATTTCAGCATACATTTAATGAGAAATCCACTTGTCATTTGTGCTCCAACACCTAGGTCAGTTGTGCCGTTGCCACATTTGTTATAAGCTTAAATTCTATGTATGACTTGGGCAGGAAGAATTAATATGTTCAATGAGAAGTAGTTCGATCTGTAATTCCAGCAGTCATGTCAAATCTTTTCATTTCACTCAACATGAAACTACTTGTAATTCTATTTTCCTCTTGGCATTGCTTTCTTGTTTCATCCAGATTGATTTTTTTCATTTAGGAGACGATTTTCTTAGTAGAAATGTTTGGTTCATATGGCTAAAAGACGTGTTGCTAATTCGTACATTTTTCTTCAATTTCTTTTTGTGCGCGTTTTGCTGATCTCAAGTAGGTTTCTGTGAGAGAGTTCTAATAAGTAACCTTTCGTTAGCTGCCTCAAAATTGAAAAATAGTATGAGAAACAAACATGGATAATAGTATCCAGTCATATGAGAGGTGTTTCATCCACTTGCATTGATATACTGTATTATACACATTTTTACTTGCAGGTTATTGCACTCTAGCTAATTTTTATTTCACACACAATTTCCATATTGTATGTTGAGCCTACTTATGTCAGACTTCTATTTTTATTTGTCTTTTTCCTGTAATGTTTCTGTGTGCAGGGAATATTAATATAGTTTTATTCACTTTAAGACATTGATAAACCAATTACTATTATTATTGTATGTCACGGACACACTTCCAGCTTCCGTGACTTTGCTGTATGAGGTTACACATGATTCCAACCTGCAGTCTCTCTCTACCTATCACACAGGTTATAGACCAACTGAATCATCCCCACACAGCGCTCTCACACCCCCACCTATTGAATACAGGGAATAGGACCCCAATATACTGTCCCAAACTGGCACAAAAGGCTTCTGGCTACCCAGAGGCTAGCAAAGCCCACACCAGCAAAGGGTTAACTCTTCACACCTCCAGACTGTTACACAAATATAAATGCAAGCACACACTAGGCTTGTTAGTCAAATGTATAAAAAAAAAAAAAATCACACACCGGCATTCAAAGGGTTAACTTGGTCAAGCTATATTCTTCTAAAAAGGCTAATGGATTTGTTAGAATATCAAGGACGTCACTTATTAAATTTATAGATTTAATATACAAAGGTACAGGGCATTCACAATTAAACAATTGATATAACACAGAAGCAAAAACAGTTTAAAATAAAAGTGGTTACATTCAGAGTATAACTTAAATGAGTTTAATAATCTGTGCCATGGGAAATTGGCTAGGAAGATGAACAGCTTATCAATGTGGATTGATTGTCCCAAAAGACTGACAATTTGTTGTAATCGGTCTCAGCTTTTTAAAGACACCTTTACACCTTTCCCCACCACCCAGAGGTATGGCCTGTAATACTTTTTTCAATCACCATTTGCATGTTGTCTGATTTATTATCCAATTTTACTATGTGACCTAACTGTTCTGTGGAGCATCACACAGTCTCAATTTTATCATTAATACATCTCCTATGAATTTGTCCATCTTTTGATAACAAACACGCCTAGGTATAGGGTATCAGGTGAGCTTATACTTGTTTCCTCAACTTCTCTGTGTAGCAGAAGTCTTAATTTGACATATGAGCTGCCCTTAATCATGCTATTGAGGAATATGTAGTTGATCTCCAATTTTATTGATTTTAAGTGGCATATTTTAAACTGAACTATTCTTGTCTATATATCATAGCTAAGTCATACATGGTCTCTTTGAGCCAGACACCATGCTTAGCGGTTCCTAAAAGTCTATTCAGGTGTCAAAACACCATTCCAGGCCAGGATATATCTCACCGCAGGGGCCTTAGAAGAGAGCAGTGTCATCTGTAGCAGCTTCAAACACTAGGACGTGCAGAGTCACCAAATACATAGACAGCAGACTTTCTGACTTCACATTTTACAC